>NC_081182.1:2688041-3434643 GCF_029867415.1 Vicia villosa | reverse complement strand
TGAACTCCCACATCCTGTGAATGCTGATGCAGTCAAGAAATACTTTGTCTAAAAAAGAATAAAAGAACAGCTCGGTAAGTCGAAAACCCGCAAAGGGCGACTTAGGCAAAAATGAGCGTCTCGATGGACTGAAAACCCGAAAGGGCGGTCCAGGCAAAAATTAGAGACAATAAACAGAAAAAATTCATCCTGGTAGATTGAAAACCTGAAAGGGCAATCTAGGCAAAAATTAGGGATTAATGACAAAGTAACTGCATCAGTCCATACTTCGTCACCTGAAAAGTCTGTACTTCATCAAAGGATCTTCAATCAAATCATTATCAATCTGAAGCGACAAGCACAGTTGGAACTCAAAGTTATTAGAGGGAATAGTGGTTATTGCTTTCAATGTAGCCTTTTCCGCATAATTACCATTTCCAACTTTTGTAAATACTCCATGGAATCACGCCTTTAGCTGATTACCATCCTATTAAATAAATTTGAGCCTTGTGTCCATTTGTTTGCGATCTTTAATTTCTTTTAGCTTGTAAAATGACGCTTTAATTGTGTTATTCGTTTTTGAAAAAAAGAAAAAAAAATAAGTTTTAAATGAATTTACTTCACTTTTCTTTTTCAAAATAAAAGCGAAATTTTCCTTTGAGTTGTGAACAACGGAAGGAACATCAGCAGTCGTCTCCATAGGATGAACAAAAAGGATTCTCCCGGAAAAATTGTTGTGACAACGGTATTCTTGTCCCAGAAAAGAATTCTTGAAGCAATTACCCCTCGAGGTAAAGAAGCTCTTCTATCCCCAGTGAAGAAGGTCTTTTATTCCCAATGGAGAAGATCTCCAATCTCCAGTGAAGAGGTTCTTTCATCTCAATGAGAAAAGATGCTCATCTTCCCCAGAGAAGTTTAAAGCACGCAACACCATTCATCACCTGTGTTATCTACACCGTGTTGAAAAACATTTGCCAAGTATCTGGTTGTATTGCGACGTTGGTCCTTCTCCAGTATATACTTCTCTGTCTGTCAGTATCGTCAGCATGCATGCTACATTCTTGACATTCATCATTCATACATATTTGCATCATTTATGCATTCTTGCATTTTTCAATGTTTGCCTCAATATTCACTTGTTCAGGATATATCTATCCTCGAAAAAAGAAAAAAAAAGGGAAAAAAGAAGAAAAAGAAACAAATATGGGCGTGTCATCTCTCCAAGTAGGTTGTCACCCATAAGCAGAAAGAACATTTTGTTTCTCCAGTTCCCCACTGAGATCATTCCTCGTGGAAGAAGGTTGCTTTAGTTTCTCCTCTCAAAACAAAGGAGAAAATCCCCATTCGAGTTCATTCCTCATGGGTACAAAGTCTTGTTTGACTATTTCTTTCCAATTCATTCTTGGTTAGAACCTTGTCTTTACCAAAGATTCAAGTTCCGATTCCTCAAACAGAGTCGTGAAAAACAGACAATAAGCAATAGCCTCATCATCTGAGCAGTTTATGTCTCTTTCAAAAGCTTTTTCCTCTCTAGGAAATCAATCATGAAGACCATTTGACAATCAGGGCCTTATTACTGTTCACAAGGCTGAATAACCAGTAATTTCCCTAGCAAAGTCTCCAGGAATCATTTTATCACTCGGCTGAATAATTGATCATGTCTTCAGAACCACTATCACGAGGCTGGTAGTCGGTAACCTCTTTGTTCTGGTTATATTATTTAACATGTCTATCACAATGCTGATAGTCGGTAATATTAACCAAACCTTTGAAACTCTTTTTACCTTGTCAAGTCTATCACCATGCTGATAGTCGGTAATACAGTTTCATACCTTTCACCTTCGCATTATTAAACAAGTCTATCCCCATGCTGATAGTCGATAATGTCGATAGGTAAGCTTTTCTTACAAAGCTATCAATCCCCGGTAAAGCATACACTTGCTTTCCCGAAAAGCAAAAATGGATTCTCTTCCTAAAAAGGATTGAGACATCCTTCCCAATCTCTTGTCCCCAGTGGAGTCAGTTCTTGATATCCCCTCGGTAAAGATATCCTTGCATCATTCGCAATTTTGGTATCTTAGGTCCAAAATTCGCGTCTTCTGATATTTAAGTCTCTTCCACCCCATCAAAACGAAGATTTTCAATCTTCATATCTCAGGTTGAAGAAACTTAAATAGGGGCATCTGTCATACCCCAATTTTTGACCTAAGATACCACCTCATATCATTGCATATGCATCATTTGCATCTCTAACAAATTGCATAGCTTGTGTTTGTTACTTGTGACTCAGCAGGGTTTAATCTGGAAATCACTCATCAGTACAAGTAACAATCAATTAGGGTTTTGTTCTCCCTTCATCTCAAAAGAACCATCTTCATCAACAATCAACATTTGGTCCTCAGAGATCCATCTCAACAAGCTTAAAGGCTCTGAATCGACTGAATTAGGGTTTTGACTGAAGATAGCACACTCTTGACTTTTGCTCAGAATTTGACCTAATGGCTTGGGACATGATATCAAGACCTCAAGTGCATCATTTTGACCTAATCCATTGGCTCATAACATCTCCTACACAAAGATTGATCAGACAAATCCTCAGATCAGGGTTTTAAACTATCAGGGACTGAAATCAGGGATCACATTTGGGAAACCCTAAAAATCCCCAGGAAGTCAATCAAAGGTTTCAATCATCCTCAAATAATCCCTATGACAATATCCCATGGAAATTGCATCTCAATTCAAGACCTACAGTCATCAATTTCATCAGGTCGACAATTAGGGTTTTTTGACCTAATTCACTGAACAACTGACTTTTTAATCAGGACATGGTGCCACAACTCAAAACATGACTCAATATCCTCTAATGCTTCAATGTGATCCATTCATACCATTCATTTGATGAGGATAGCCTGTTTCATTTGAAATCTCCAGAAACGCGATTCGTCTGAAAAAGTCAACTGTACAAGATCACCATTGACTTTTGGGGAATTTTGGTCAACCATGAATTTTGAAGTTTTGAATCATCAATATATGATATATGAAGTCATTTGATCAAGAAAAATCAAGAAAATCAATCAAGAATCAAAAAGTCAAAGTTTGACTTTCATACTTAGAAAATTTTTCTAAGTGTTTTTCATGGTTTTTTCCAAACTTTGAAAGGGAATTTCTCAAAATTTCACCTACAAACTGAAAAAAACTTCCAACATGAAAGTTGTAGATTTTGATCCAATAAACAACTTTGACACATATAAATTTTTTCCATAAGATCAACCATTTAAGAGATATGGTGCTTCAAAGTTGGTACTTTTTGAAAACTTCACTTGAAACTTCATTTTCTTCAAAGTTCATGGATCTTTTTCACCCATTTCCTTAAAGGTCTTGAAGGAACTTTCAACTAGGCTTTTGAAGTGTGTAACATGAGCTTTCCAAAATGTCCAAGAGCATGAAAAAATATGAAGCATAGCTATGGTTTTGAATTTTGACATTAGAGGTCATTAAGCATGAAATTTCAAGCCATTTTCACTAAGTTTCTATACTATATGGCCTAATGATGCAAGCAATGACATAAACCACCAATAATTGTGAGATATTTCTGGTTTGAGATCAGAATAGAAAGAGATAAGAAGCACTTGAGATTTTTAACCATGGTTATCATTTTTAACCATGTGCATTAAATGTAAAGATTCCATTTTATCTCCAAATGCCAAATCACCATTCTTTGATCAACTTGCAAAGCTTGGAGTTCAGAATCCTTGGCCTATAAATAGAGGTCCAAACCTCATTCAAAATCACACCAAAACCTCACAATTATAGGTTTTCTCTCTTCTTTCTTGAATTGCAAGTTTCTTAAGTTTCAAAGAGGTAAAATGCTCAACCTCTAAACCTTTGAAGTTCTGAGCAAAATGATGCTTCCCACAACTCATAAACATCATTTGAAACTTGTTTGAACCATCCATACACCCCAAAAACACCTCAAGCTAAAAATCACTACCTCACTTTCCAAATATGCATAACACTAGCCTTATCATGCCAAAATCAAATCCAGGCCATTTCTGTCCAAACTATCACTTCTAACACCTTCCATATACTTCATATGAATGATCCAAACACTCACATATGACCTGTAACATCTCCATCTTCAAATTCGATTCATACTTGAAGCAACTGCAGTTCAGGTTCCATAGCTTAGCTCAGGTGAATTCAAACTGTTCCAAGCATTCAAACATGTTCCATAAGGTCCATTGATGCTGTCCAGATCAAGAAACAACATCTGTAACATCTCCAGGCACGATTTCAATTTCTCAGTTGGCCGTTTTTGAAGGTAAGCCTCATGAACTTCAAACTCTATCATACATGCATCATAAATAAAAAACTGCCATACTATCTTGTTTCTGCACATGCATAGATCATTAGCCCTCAATCAATTGCAACTTATCATGCACATACACGATTTCAGATTGAATCATAGAATTAGGGTTCTTCATGTTCATCAGAAAATTAATGATCTTAGAGTGAAAATAAATGGAATTAAAGATCACCATCATGTTCCTTATGAAAAAACGAGTGAGATAGACCCTTCACTTGATCAATTTCATTCAGTTTCGAAGATTTTCAAATTCTTGTTGAGGGTTTGTTCTTGGCGCCAGATTTGGTTCAAAGGTTTTTGGAAATTGATTGAAAATATATTTTATTGAACGCGTATGTTTAACAAGCCACAAGCGTGGCTCAGTTGGTCCAGGTTTTGGCATGTGAGAGAGAGGGCGTGGGTTCAAGCCCTTTGGAAGACAAAACCATTTTTTTGACACTTTTTTCTTTCAAATTCTTCACAACTTCATTTAATTATTTAATACATCAAATTAACTTATTTTTTCTTCATTTTTTAAACACTTCTTATTTAATATACATATTTTGACAATGTTAAAAAAAATCACAAAAAAATATTTATTTGATACATTTTTAATTGGTTTTAAAATGACTTGTTTTTAAGTAATTTTAATACTTTTAAATATTATTTTTCATTTGATTTTCAAATTTAATCACTTGTAAATATTTTTTTGAAGCAAACCCTAATCATCTAAATATTAATTGAAGACAATCTTCTTGTTTATCTCGATTAAATTGATTTCTTTCAAAATTCAAATCGTTTTAAGACGAGCGATCGCGATTCTTTTTCAAAACAATAACCATTTCTTTTTGAACTATTGATTAAATCTTTTTAATTGATCAATTGATTTTCAAAACGATGTGGGGCCTCTCGAATATTAGAGAGTGTAAGTCCCATTTCTTTTCTTTTTGTACAGTTTGTTTTTTTTTCTTTAAACAATAAAACTTCAAAACAAAAATCTTTTCAAAAACAATTTTCACATCTTTTTCAAACCATCCACCCTGTTTTATGAAAATAAAACAGGGGCCTCTCGAATATTAGAGAGTATAAGTCCCTTTCGTCTTTCTTTGTACAGTTTTTGTTTTAACAGAAAACTTTTTCCAAATAAACTTCCAAACAGTTTTTTTACAAACAAATCTCTCAACTCTTTTTTTTAAACCATCCACCATGTTTTATGAAAATAAAACATGGGCCTCTCGAATATTAGAGAGTATAAGTCCCTTTCCTTTTCTTTATACAGTTTTTCTTTGTACAGAAAACTCTTTCAAAACAAATCTTCAAACCGTTTTTTCAAACAACGCGTCTGTAAATAAACAGTCAACCATGTTTTGTAAATAAAACACGGGCCTCCACGTAGGTATAAGTCCCAAGCCCTTTTGTACATACCCACTCAAGTACATGAAATTAGGTATTTCATTGTACACTTTTTTTTTGTACATATCTCGATCAGTTTGATTTTTAACTTTGAATGACAAACCAAAAATGAAGGTTTTTTCTTTAAATCTTCCCAAAAATATACCATGGGCCTCCATGTAGGTATAAGTCCCAAGCCCTTTGTAAATACCTGTTTACATAGCTTTGAATAAATTCAAATGGAACTCTCCCCGAGTATGAGTCCCGAGCCCTGTGTATACAAATGGATCATGCTTACAGGTATATTTCCTTCATAAACTCCATTATATACACACACTTTGTCATATATGTATAACTGTTCATATTTGTTCATGTACTTGTTCATGTTTGTTCGTACTTGTTCATACTTGTGATTGTGTTACATGCTTGTTCAACTTAGTACAACACTAGGTTCCCCATAGCCTCCTATTGGGCTTTGTGCAAAGAACCTCCACTAGTTTAGGTTAGGACATAGAGTATGGTTTCCCGGTGAAATCGCTCTAAGAGCTCAGACCAACTATACCATGCCTCCCCTTGGGCTTTGTACAAACGAGTGTCCCTCCCATAGCCTCCTCTTGGGCTTACAATGCAAGGACCCTGGATTGTCCCTCCCATAGCCTCCTCTTGGGCTTACAATGCAAGGACCCTCGGATAGCCTCCTCTTGGGCTTCGTACAAGGACCCACGGGCTTCTTATAAGCATCCCCAATATCCAAAACAAATACCCTAGGAGATTAGACATTTTTCATCTCTATGCTAGGAGTATCTCTTATATATCATCACAAACAATCAATCAATCAAAATCAAACCTTTTTGCCACAAGGCTGGCTAATCAATCAAACTGTTTTACCACCGTACTGGATGATTAATCAAAGTTTTTGTCACAAGGCTGACTTCATTGAAACTTTTGCCACAAGGCTGGCTGATTAATCAAAGTTTTTGTCACAAGGCTGACTTCATTGAAACTTTTGCCACAAGGCTGGTTAAACAAACAAAAACATCTTTATCATTCTAAGCACCCTAAGTGGCATGGCCCCGGGCTTATAATGAAAAGATTTTCAAACAAAATCAAACAGATGTATGTGATGATATAGATTAGATACATCTAGCATTTAGACGACATTTGTCTATTTTTCTTTGCTTCCACTAGCATAAGTGGGAACTACGATTGCTCTGACTTTCTCAACATCCCTTTGAGAATACGTAGGCACAAGGTCGATCCTTGGCGAGCAAAACAAAACAAAAAAAAAAAAAAACCATTCAAACCTTAGCACCCGTAGACCCCGAGCTACAGATGCTCTGATTCCCTCTAAGGGATATGTATGCAGAGGATCGCGATGATCTTTGCGAGCATAATCAAACAAACACCTTAGGTCCCACCTATTTCACAAAAATCTCCACCACAACAAGAATGGAATAAACAAAACAAAGAAACCTATAGAGTACTATAGATACGTTGGGTGCTAATACCTTCCCTTCGTATAACCAACCCTCTTACCCGGAATCTCTCCCCCACTTTTAGGTTATTGCAGCTTTTTTCCTTTTCCTCCTTTGGAAACAATAAAAAGTTTGGTCGGTACAAAAGAAAAATCATTTTTTTGAGCACTCGAGCCCAAAGAAGGCATCAGGTGTCTCATCCACAAAAAAGAGGAAACAAAAAACGATTTTTCGCCCGCGACAGTTGTCATTTTCAGATTGAGGATAGCGGCTGTTCGACTCGGTGAGGATTAGCTCATGAGTCAGTGTTTAGTTAGCGTCAGGTGTCATGCTCTGGTAGTTGTAACACTGGGAACGTTTGTTTGGAGTTTTGATTGTAACTCTGTATTTTAAATTGTTTTGGTTGAAGTCTGATACATTAGCGACATAATGTTGACTTGATGAAGTATTTTCCGCTGCGTAGAACATGAATTTGATTAAAGATTATGATTTTCAGGTGTTTTCAGTAATGCATGACTTATACTGACGTGTGTTTTCATTAATTATGAATTGTGATGCCTCTCTACGTGTTACTCTGATTTTAAAAATATAGTTATTTGCCGCGGGTTATTAGAGGGGTGTTACACCACCTATAAGCCGCCACTAGCGCCTCTATGCCCACGCCTTCAGACCTGGTCCTGGAGCCAGAGTCGGAGCCAGAGCCGGAGCCAGTGTTGCCACCGCCGACGAGGTTTTGTATGAATGAGATAAGTGGAATAATGCTTGGGACCACCACACTTGTCCATGCGGCACTTCATACTCTTTTGTCCTTTCAATGTGAGTAAATCTTTCTATGTGGGACAATATCTCATGCATTTATTAGAATTTACTCACTTCCACTATTTTGTCATTTTGGAACATACTTTTGTAATTAATCTTCGTAAATTACAACAATCCCCCACTTGTTTTGACAAATCCAGTTCCAGAATATAGAAAGCAAAATAATGTTAATACAGTTAAGTATATTTCGATTTGAACTTAACCTTAGTAAGAATATGTAAAGCCTAATCGGAACGTTAGGTAGATATGCTTTGAACCTTTATCCCATGTGATCAGATCGACGTTATTATACACACATTCTTTTAAGGTTCTTTGCTTACATATCTCGCCTAAACATTATCTATGGCCATGTGCTTTTCTTATTTTCATGAATTTTTTATAAGAGAAACTCCAACTCTGACTTTAAGACAACACCATCTCAAAATTCATATAGGTGAGGTTTCATTTGTATCTATTTCTTGAGATACATATCCTCGATTTAAAACTTCATTAAGAGTTTCTTTAAAACTCAACCCTCAATATATAATAGTCAACATTGTCACAGGATGTTGCACAAACATCCAAATCAATGACTTGTTGTTGCCCATTAAATCTTAAGTTAAGATTTGTTAACTTCATATTGGGTTGCTATCGTTGTCGGAATCCTTATTCAAGGGGTTTTGATCCCATACCTCTCAAGGTAGTTTTTACTAAATATTTGGCCATTGGTTTAGTAAATGGATCAGCCAAATTATAGCTTATTTGTATATATGTCAGTAAAATGATCCCATCCTTGATCAATTTTCTCACGAGAGAGTGTCTAAGACCTATGTGTCTAGACTTTCCATTGTATACTTCACTTAATTCTCTAGCTAGGGTGGCTTGACTATCACAATGTATCAACACTTCTGAAACATTATCTTTAGCTAATGGAACCTCCAACAGAAGGTCCCTCAACCATTCTTCTTTTTGTCCAGCGGATGCAAGAGCCATAAACTCTAATTCCATGATTGAGAGAGTAATGCATGTTTGTTTCTTGATCTGCCAAGAAATTGCACCTCCAGCTAGTGTAGATATCTATCCAACTGTGGATTTATAATCTCCAATACTCGGTATCCAACTCACGTTGATATATCCTTCTAGTATGGAAGGAAACCTACCATAATGAAGGCCAAGAGTTTTGGTCTTTAACAAATAACAGAAAATTATAGTTACGGCCTTCCAATGTTCATCATTTGGATTTCTAGTAAATCTAGTCATCTTACTAACTGCAAATGCTATGTCAGGTTTGGTGCATTGCATTAAGTACATTAGACATCCAATTGCACTTGCATATTCCAATTATGCCACAATTCTCCCATTGTTCTTTTGAAGTTTGACACTAGGATCGAATTAAGTGTTTACTTCCTTAAAGTTTAGGTGTTTGAAATTTTCCAGCATTTTCTCAATATAACGTGTTTGATATATTCATAACCCCCACTATTTAATTTTACTTTGATCCCTAATTTAGTGTCAACTAGTCCAAGATCTTTCATCTTGAATGTGGAAGTTAGAAATCTCTTTGTTTCTATGATTCCATTCATTTCATTGCTAATAATAAACATGTCATCAACATATAGACATAGAAATATTACAATGTTTTCATGCACCTTTGTGTACAAGCATTTGTCACAATAATTTGGAATAAACCCATTTCAAAGTATGGCGGAGTCAAAATTTTGATGCCATTGTTTTGGTGTCTATTTTAAATTGTATAAGGATATAACAAGTTTCCATACCTTTTGATCATTTCCAAGAAGCACGTAGCCTTCTAGTTGCTCCATGTAGATTTCCTCATAGAGATCTCCATTTAAGAATGTTGTTTTATATATTCATTTAATGAAAAATAAGGTTATTCATGGAAGCTAATGCAAACAATATTCTAATGGTCGTAGTTTTTGCTAATGGTGCATATGTGTCAAAGTAATAGACGATTTCCTTTCGTCTAAACACTTTTGCTACTAATCTAGCCCTGTAGGTGATTAATGTACCATTATTGTGATACTTTTTTCTAAACACCCATTTACATCCAATGGATCTTGATCACTGGGAAGATCGACTAGTTCCCAAGTGTGGTATGATATAATTGAATCCACTTCGTCTGGGATAGCATCCTTCAGAAAATAAGCATCCCTTGAAGCTACTGATTCTTTATAAGTTTTAGGATCATCTTCCACTTTAAGAATAATAGGAATCTTTTGAACATCATTCCTGCTATTTCCTTCAACTAGATAAACAAAAATAAGTTGAGAATCAGTTTCATTTGGTCCTAGATTCTTAGCTTTTCGTGCCCTTTTGAATCTCCTAGGTTCGAGTTGTGTTTCAACAATCCGCGTAGAATCTTTGTTACGAGATTCTTCAATCGTGGGATTCTCAGGTTCCTTATCCTTTGTGATAAGATTTTTGAAGAATTTCACATCTCGAGATTCAACAATTACATTAGACTCTAGGTTTAAAAGTCTATACACTATGTTGTTGGGTGCATATCCTATGAAGGCACATCTGATCCCTCGAGGACCTAATTTTGTTCTTTTGGGATCCATATTCTTGTAATATGCTACACACTCACACACTAAAATAACCAATATTTGGTGATCTTCCTTTCTATTTCTCATATGGAGAAATACCATTTGTTTTCAAAAAATCTTGTTCATTATGTGACATGCGGATGATAATGCTTCACCCCACAAATTAAATGGCAATTCAGAATGCATTAACATAGAATTTATAATTTCTTGACATGTTTTATTCTTTCTTTTGGCCAGGCTATTTTGTTGTGGTGTACGAGGCGCAAAACATTCATGTATAATGCCATCTTCACAATATGCATTAAATTCTGCAGAAAAGTATTCACCGCCTCTATCGCTTCTAAGTACTTTTATACTTTTACTTAATTGATTTTCTAATTCCTCTTTATAGGCCCTAAAGGCTTTAAAAACATCATATTTATGCTTTAAAAGATATACATGCGTGAACCTAGGATAATCATTGATAAACGTTATAAAATAACAGTTTCCCCCATGGGTCAGCATACCATTAAATTCACACAAATCAGAGTGCACAAGATCAAGCACATTTGATTTTCTTTCAACACTTTTGAAAAGTTTCTTGATCATTTTTTATTTAACTCATATTTTTCATTTTTCAAAATCATGAATGTAACATGGGATCAATCTGAATTTCATTAGTGTATTCATAGTACTAATACCAATATGTGCTTATCTAGAGTGCCATAAGGAAATTGATTCAAGCATATAAGCCTAATTAGAAACTTCATTAATAATATTGTCGGTAGTACAAAGTTTGATCATTCCTTCAGCAGAATATCTTTTTCCTACAAATACACCATTACGGGTGAATATTAATTTTCCTGATTCATATACAAATTTAATATGCAATTTTCCTAACAAGTCCCCACTAACAAGGTTTCTATTCATGTCGGGTACATGAAGTACATTCATAAGAGTGGCTTTCTTTCCGAAAGTGAAGTTGAGTTCGACGAATTCTGTTCCAACGACTCTACATCGTACTTCATTTCTCATCTGCACTTCTTGTCCATCATTGACTTCAGAATAGGTTTTAAATGATGCTTTGTCATAAGATACATGCACGGTTACACATGTGTCATACCACCATCCTTGGACTTTGCCTTTGATTGCCATAATTTCACTCACCGTAGTGGTTATGTTGTCATCAACATGAACAACATTAACCTCATTTTTGGGCTCATTAGTGCCCGGGTTTTCCACATATATAGCATCCATTTATTGTACATTTTGGTCCGCTAGAGTTTTTGAATTTGTTGTGTTCTTTCTTAGGGCCGAGATGGTTCTTGGTGCCATCATATTTTTCTTTCTTTTTGCAGCAACAACATTTGCCTTAGCAAATCCAACGAACTCAGTTTTTTCTCGATCCTTCGTTTCCTCCTCGATTCGAAGGTATTTATGAAGTTTCTATAATGAGAAATCCTCAGAATTATGCATCAATTTCTTTCTGTATCCTTTCCACGAAGGTGGCAAATTTGCTATAATTGCACCGACTTGAAAAACTTCAGGAATCTCGATTTTCACAGCTTTTATTTTATTCACGAGAACCTTTAACTCATGCACTTGTGCAAGAATCGGCTTGGAATCCGTTTTAAAATCAAAGTATTTAGATATTAAGAACTTTTTTGTACCTTCTTCTTTGGCCTTGAATTTGAATTCGAGAGATTTCCAGATTTCCTTTGCAGATGTAGTATTTGTGTATAGATCATATTGACGGTCAGATAATGTGTTAAGAATATGTTCACGTCAAAGAAATTCATTTTCCATTCTTTTCTTTCGTTCCTTTTTTATATCATCGGTGTCATTTTTAGTTGGTTTTGAAATTGCTTCAAAATAAGGATCTAAGACGTATTGAATTTTCAGGGCAGTCAAGAGAAAAGTCATTTTGTCTTGCCAGCGGGTGTAGTTTGTTCCATCAAAATGATCCAATTTAACAAGGTCCTGGTTCATCAGTTTTATGCTTGAAACAGAAGCGTCGATGGCCATGATTTGAGATACTATAAGACTGTTAGATAATGCTTCGAAATTAAACGGATCCAGGCTTGAATCATGAGCGAAACACTTTCCTTATAGTATTTCAAGCACTCCCGAATGTCTTAGAGTTTTGACGCAGGAATACCCAAGATAATTCAGCCTTCTCGAATTTGCACAAGACGAATGAAAATTCGAATGTATCGAAGAGTGTTTGGAATTAATTTAGAGGATATGAAGTTTTTTGTTGTTGTGAATTTCTGAATCCGAAATGAGGTTTTTATAGGCCACTTTAGTATTGTTTCACAAGGTAGTGATTTTTGGTGAAACAATTCATTTTCTAAAAGTTACAATGCTTGATCTATTGCAACATTTACCAAGAGTTACATGTTTTTATTTTGCAACCCTTCATGAAGTGTTACCAACTTTCAAATTCAAATTTAAAACAGAAACAACGACCAAAATAAGAGCAACGGTAACAGCCCCGCGAAAGTCAGCCATCGGAGCGGCAACGCCTTATTAACTCTTTATAAAGACTTTTAATGTGAATAAATAATTTATGTGAAACTATATCTCATATATTATTAACATTTACTCACTTTCACTATTGTCATTTTCAAATAAATTTTTTTAATTAATCTTCATAAATTACAAGAGATGATTGGAGTGACAATTTACCCGAGAGGAGTGCTAGCAACACTCTCTTTTCAACACTCTCTCCAACACTCACTTTCTTATTGGTTAGAACATATGTGGGTCCCTCATTTTGGAAATGGATCCCACATAAAGTGGTAGGACCCACACATGTTTGAACCTATAAGAAGGAGAGTATTGGAGAGAGTGTTGAAAAGAGAGTGTCGTTAGCATTTCTCTTTACCCGATTGTTATATAAAAAAGTTATAGTAAAAGAAAGTTATCTAACATGAGTTAACATGGTAAAATACGTTACTACAACAACTAACTTTGTTGGAAACATCATTTGATTAGATGACGAATTAATGAATTATCAAAGTGTGAAGAACCATGAGCAGTAATTTGTTAAAATGAACCGGAAACCAGCTTAGTGAGTTGTGATTGAAAGTACGTGTGAGCTTTGAAGAATGCCGACAATCGCTATCAAACTGACTTGTGGCTATCAAGACAAGACGCGCTGTCCAATGTCCATTTTGTCGCCTGTAACATTCCTTAACTTTCTTCTTTTATCATTATACTACTTTCTTTTTTTATTCCAGATGCTTCTATTTGTTCTCATACACCAAAAGAATTTCATTGTTTGATTTTCCTAATATTTATAAGGTTCAACAAATTTAGTTTTATTTTCCTTTGGGGGGAATGACTTATGTATTAATTTATTATTTTGGGAGAAAATTACGTTTTAAAATTTTTGTTATCATTATTTTTCTTTTGTTTACGATGATTGCAATTTTTCAGTTTTGCTATATAAAAAGCATGTTAAGTAAAATTTTATTCACGATATTCTTCGTACATATATTTGGTTCAAATGAGAGGAAGCGGAGGAGAGATATTTTAGTGGAGGGAGGAGAAGAAGAGAGAAGGGGAGGGATTTTTTAATTAAATATATATTTGATTCAAAAGAAGAGAAGGAAGGGGGAGGGGAGTGATTTTGATTAAAAAAATAGGTTTGGTTCACAAGGGGAGGGGAGAGATTTTATTGATAATTTACATTTTAATCCTTATGATTTTATATAAGTGCTATGAATATTCAAAAGTGAAAATTTCATATATATTTTTGGAAATAATATTTATAAAATTGAGTGATTAAAAAGTCGTAACTTATCACATAACGTTAAAAAATTGTGTACGCTTGATTCGTATTATAACTCTCGACACAAAGTAAATTATGGTGAAAACAACTTTTGAATACATAAAATAACTTGTTATTGAATATATATATATATATATATATATATATATATATATATATATATATATATATATATATATATATATATATATATATATATATATATATATATATATATGAGGGCATATCATATGAGAATGCTTTTTTATATGAGGGCATATCATATGAGAATGTTTTTTTATATGAGAATGTGAGAATGAATCTGAACCATTGAATTTTAAAATAAATGGTGGAGATTATGGGTGAATCTTTTCTCTCTCTCTCCTACATCATTTATTTCAAAATGTAGGAGAGAGAAAAAAAAGATTCACCCATAATCTCCACCATTTATTTTAAAATTCAATGGTTCAGATTCATTCTCACATTCTCATATAAAAAATCATTCATATATATATATATATATATATATATATATATATAATTAAAAATTAATGAGTTAAAATTTTAATAAAAAAATATATAATAGAATACACATAAAATTAGTTAAACAAAAACAAATATAAACATAAAAATTATAAAAGAAAAAAAATAAATTGTAGTCATTATTATAAGTTGAAGGTGAAAAATAATTATAATAAGTTGGTGGAAGCAATAGACAATAATCACAAAAAAGAGAAGTAGGAACACGAAAGAAAATAGTAATTTTAAAACACTAAAATAAAACTGAGGATATTTTAGTAAATATATTAATTTATTAAATATTAAATCTCACACTCTCTCTCATCCCCTCCAAATCTCTTTGATTTGAGGAAATCCAAAAAGTGTGTTTTGGAGAGATATTGCTCTCCTCCCCTCCCCTCATCTCCCCTCTTAGAAATTGAACCAAACATATTTTATTAGAAATATTCTCTCCCCTCTCCTTCATCTACTTCGAACCAAACATACCCTAACTATCACTGCGACTTCCTCAACCACTATTAAACATCACATTAATCATATATATGATAACATTTTACCCCATATCCTACAACAATCAACCATTAAATTGAAAGTTATTATTATATAGATTATATATAAAAGATTTAACATCAATCGAAAATCATTTAACCTGTTAATAAAAAATAAATAAAAATAAATGTCTTGGGAAAGTTCATCAAAACGGTTAATTTTAATCTATCCATTTAACCTATTAGATTATTTCTTATTAATGTTAAATTTTATAGACATGATCAATATAATAATAGCTTCCAATTCAGCAGTAACTTTTAATATATTGATATACAATAAAGAGTTACCAGATGTCTCATAATATTAAGTTTGACATCTTAGTATCATTTGCTCCTTATATATATATATATATATATATATATATATATATATATATATATATATATATATATATATATATATATATATATATATATATATATATATATATATATATATATATATAATCTTACTGAGATCAGACAATCGTCTTGGACTGTAATATGATTTTGGTCGGTCCAAAGAAGAGGAAGAGGTGTACCTGCAAGATACTCCGACGTCAAAGTGAGAATCAGAGTGAGAGCAAGTGTAAAGTATGAGTGAGATAATGAATGTATACCTGACCCTCTATGAAGGAGGGTATTTATAGTGCCCCAGTACTGAGTCAAGATCTGTTGTTTTGGGCTGGATCGTGGAGGCCCAAAACATGAAACTGCTAGATACTACGTGGTAGGGCAGAGCATGTGACTCCCCTGAGTCAACTGCCCATAGGGTTCAGAAGAAAAAGACCGAATCTTTCAATAGACAGTTAACCACGTATTCCTCGTGGGGCACGTGGCTGTGACTCTCTAACAGTTAATAACACAATTAATAACAAACGCATGTTATATTACTAGAGGAATGAATGGTCCTTTTTTGTTTTTTTAAACAATAAACCTCTCTTATTTATTATGATTAATGTCCATGGTGGTTCATTTTGTGATTACATATTGGGCCACCTACTAGGTTGTTTGGTTATTGCTTCTTTTAATAAATCTCTCTTGAGGGATTTATCGTGCCATCCCTTATTTTTTACTCGACACTCCATACATTTTTACAATGAGAAAATTGTTCTTCCTTTTATTTACTTTTCAAAAATTTATATTAGGTTAAAATTTTATTTTACTTTGGAGAACGGGAATAAAACGAAAAATCTTATGTTGGAAAATTTAATACAAAAAATTTCAAAAAAGACAGAATTTATGCAATTTTACCTGATATTTAAAAACCGGTATGAGTTTTTACCGTTTTTTAAAAAATTCGATATTTTGTTGCATTTTTACCGCTTATTTTTTGAAACATTCAATATTTTCTGAAATTAGTTGCATTTTTACCTCATTTTATAATAAAAGTACATTTATACCTAATTTTTTTTTAAAAAAAATTGATATTTTTGGGGAAACCTATATTTTCTACCAAATATTTTTGAAATATTTGGTATAGGCAAAAAAATCCTAGTTATTTTGAAAATTTTGGTACAATGAATATTTCGCGTACTGTAAAAAACCAGTAGTTCAGAATGCTTCATTTCTGCGTTCTAGTTCCTGATGATTCCCTCTGCATATTTTACACAGTTTTTTACCACTGTAGTTGTATGTTTTACTTATATGTTTTCTTTTTAAAATGTTTAAAATTTAATAGGATTTTTGTATCTCTGACATTGATAATTTATTTTGTATATGTTGAAAATTATAGGTATTTCCTTTCCTACTATAATGTGTTTGTTCCATATTTAAAAAAAATTTAGTATGAAGTGTAAGGAGTTTGTTGAATCACATAGGCAAAATATATTATGTATCTATGGAACAACATCATGTATTTGAATAGGGAGTATGAGTTTGTGAAATACCAGTAGCATTTTGAGGTTGTATGTGCTTATATTCCTTTATTTATTCAGTATGTGCACGAAACATGGTTGACACCCTATGAATAAAGCTTTTGTTATGAATCTTGTTGTGAATCACGATAAAATTCAATATCAATTTGTTAGGCAAAAAATAATAGCAACCAAAATAAATGGTCTACAGGAATAATAATGCGTATACAGATAATATAATAGAATAAGGCGAGAAAAAGACGAAGGTTTGTTTACCCAGTTCGATCAAACGATCTACTCTAGAGGAGAGAGCAACTCTCCAATTCACTATACTCAGAATGTTGTTACAAAAGATTACAGATGAGTTACAAGAAAATAGTCTTTGCCTTCAGGTTCCCAAGAACAACCCTGAAGGCGTCCAAAAAATTAACTATATTTCCTACCCAAGTGTTCCCAACCTCTTCAACCTTCAATAAATGAATACTCCAAAAAAATTCCCCAATTCCCTTAGATAATTCAAAAGGTTTCCTAAAAACCCTTGCCTTTATAAAGTTTCACTTGAGAATAGCCAAAACCCTATGCTATGCCTTTAAACCCTTTCCAACCCTTGTTGCTGTAAACTCTAAGATTGTCACACTATAATAACAGAAGAGATACATATTTATAATAGCCAAAAGTAGTTGACTATCAGCAGGTGAGATTTATGCAAAAATTGGAATGTTTTGAACACCATGTTAAAGTTGTAATTAGGTTCAATCAGAATATGATTTCAATTCTTTTTGCCAACATCGAGTATTGGTATAACACTTTATTTTACTCCATATTGCACAACTTCGTTTCAAGACAATATATACAACACGTTAGAAATGAGTTGGAAATGGTAAAATTTGTTTGTTTTGAAAAAGATGCATGTGTTGCTTCATTAGAACAACACATGAGTTCTAGATGGTGAGAAGCAAGTTCACTGCATGAATTCTATGGGATATCTTTTTCTAAAGCTTAAGCGCTGTCGTTTAACTTTTACAGACTGCTATTGCTTGCTAGTATAATATAGATATCATCTTTTACTTACAACCTATGTTTGAAGGTAAAAGTCAATGCAATTTTTTTCTCCAACATGAACTATGGATCCGTGTATATCTACGTAAATTGAAATGGCAGACAACTAAAAACGTGACTTTTACATATGGTTACAGTAAAGTCGGGGTTAATATTATGCTAGCTACCTACAACCAATGTTTGTAGGTAGTAGTAATATGAATGGTACAAACTAAAATTACAATAACTAGTAACAATTCGTCAAAATCTAAATTCATAAGAACACAAAATGAAGCATACAAATTAATTTTTCTAAATACATTCATGTACAAAATCACAATTCAAACATATGCAGAACCTTTGCATCAATATTTGCACGGTTTTATTCTGAAAATCCAAAACACACAAACACAAAATGAGAATATGAAAACGCAAACCGATCTTTCGCATGACGACTATGATTTGGGATTGAACTTGAGAAGAGGGATGGTGATATCTTCAATCGAATTCAAAGGGATTTTTGTGTTAAGAGGTTGAGGATTAAGCAAAATTTTGAATAATTTGAGCAGTCAACAAAAATATAATTTTTATTCCAATAAAAATAGATATCTTTTCTGCGTAACTGTAAAGATTAGTCTTTTGATTTGTGAAGAACCAAAAATAGATGATCAAACTCTCTTTTAAAAATTGGATTCGAACCAAATATAAAATGGAATAGAAAAGAAATAAAATTTTATTTTAAGAGAAATTTTGTCATTTTTGGGGTGTAACTAGAATTTCTATTATTTTATTTATATTAATAGATAATACTTCATGAATAAAAAATATACATAATGTCATCTTTTGATTATTTAATTAGTTCATTTAATTAGTTCTTTAATTATTTATCCACTTAGATATTACATGCATGTACATTATATTATTACTATCCTTTTAAGAAAACATTACACGAAGAAGAAGACAGGCAAATTTATCTCTAATACTTTCGTGTATAATGAATGACCAATAATTATTAGACAACGCAATATATTCCGCTCCTATTCTTTTGATCAATGTAGTAAAAACTATGGGTCATGCTAACGAGTGCCCCAGGGGCACTCTTTAAGCATTCCATATCAAGAAAATATTCCTTAAATAAAGTATTTATTTCAATATTCAATGCTTTTAAAACAAGTAATTTCAATAAAACAAACTCTGTCATTGCTTAAAAAAGTCAGATATTTCCTTTTATAAAATATTAAATACAAGTATTGCTTACCTTTTAAAACTCTTAACAAGTGCCCCTGGGGCACTCGTTAGCATTTCCCAAAAACTATATTAAACACTCTCTAAATAATGCTTAGAGACTTGTTAAATATTTTTAAAACAAACGTTCTGACAAATCTGAAGAGAGACAAGTGGGGCTATAACCCATGCATTTGTTGACTTAGGATGTCGGGAAAAAAAAGTCCCAAATGAAACTTTTGATAAATATTTGATAGCTTGAGAAAACTGACTTTGTGAAATGAAAGGCAATATGATGAAACACTTTCATTTGATAATGACTGGGCAGCTAATTTCCAGATATTCTTCTTTTGCGTCTTTGCAATTAGCATATATCCTATTCAACTGTTTACTTCATTTTATTTTTCTAATAATAAGAACTTTTGTAAAATTATTATTATTGATAAAGTGAAGGACTTTAAACTACCAAGGAACATGGAAACAGGTATATAGTGGCCGGAATATAACTATTAAAGATGAATAAACATAATGCTACACATATGATTTACCTGGATAACCAGGACCGGGCTGTGCATGTGCTGAAAGTGCTACAGTACAGGGCCCCAAATTTTAGGAGGTCCCAAAATTTTAAAAGACCCAATATTTTTCATAAATATTAATCGAAATAAATAAAATATTATAATAAAAATTCAATAAATAAAAGAAATGCTATAATAAAAACTCAATACATTCAAAAATTGAGATAGATCAAAACTCAAAATAATTATAATTAAATATATTATTAATTAATACATAAATGTAATTTTTATGTGTCTTTTTTAATTATTATAATTGTATTTATATTTTAAATTTGGGTCTATTTTTAAAATTAGAACGGGGTCTCTCCGTTGATTGGGCCGGCCCTGTGGATAACTATTAATTCAATTGATTTAACGGATTAATACAATTTTATTTATTATAATCTAAAATATTTTAATGTTATTGTTTTAATATATTATATTATAGACAATTAGAATTAGGGGTGCTCAAAACCAAACCAACCCAATAGAAAATCGTAAACCAAACCAAACCAAACCGAAACCGCAAAAAATCGCATTTGGTTCGGATTAGTTTGGGTCATTTTTTAACAAAACCGCATGGTTCGGTTCGGTTTGCGGTTTGTATTTTGTAAACCCAACCAAACCGAATCAAACCACATTATGTTACAACCTAAAATTTACTTAACTCACATCCAACCCAAACTTAAACCTATTATACATTAGCCTTATGATTACGAACAATTTTCTCATTCTTACACATATAATTTCAGTCCTGATCTTCTCAAATCTCTAATAACATTATCGCACCTTCTTTGCCACATATATCTTCTCTCTTCTTCTATAGTCTCTGTACTCTCTTATATTCTTTCTTTTTCAACTTTTCATTTTTATATAAATGTTCTGTATTTGAGTTTCATTTTTATCGCACATCTTCTTATTTAATCTCTCAACACTTTTTTTCTTTTTCACCTTCACTAATCTTTCGTCTCTTCAATTTTTTGTTTCATTATAATAATTTTTATATTATTTTATGCTATTATTTTATGTTTAATATTCCACTTTTGTCTAATTTAATTTTTACATATTAAATGGAAAATTGTTGTCAAAATATGACGAGTTTTGTTGTTATTTGATAGTGTATGAATGTCTAAATACAAAATTATATTGTCATCTATATGTGTATGTATGACTCAATAAAATATTTGTAAAAAACCGAACCAACCGAGCCGAACCAAACCGCATTAGTTTGGTTTGATTTGGTTCGGATTTTTTTAAAAAGCCAACCGAACCAAACCAAACCGCACTTTTTTTCTCTTGCGGTTCGGATGATTTTTTTCGTCAAAACCGCCCAAACCGCACCGCGAGCACCCCTAATTAGAATATGTAAATTTAAATGTTCTTTTTTTTACCAAAAATTTATGTTTTGAGATTTTTGTATTCTTTAATTTATGGAAGATTTCAACTGCTGCGATTTTAGTATTCTTTGATAAAAGAGACGAAATTTTTTTAGTCGGATTGTGTTCTTGAAAATAGAAGAAAAAAATTGAGTTTGAATTTTATATCTTTTCTGACATGGATCAATAATCAACACTTTTTATTGAAGTTGTTTTTGGTTAAGTTACTTTGATATTATTGGTTAGAGAAAAAAAAAACTTCATTGTTTTTTTGAAAGAGAAGAAGAAGACATTCTTGAAATATAATAAAAAGAAAAATGTTGTTTTTTAAATTTTTTTTTGTAAATTTTAGTATCCGACCTTGCGTTCGATTTAAGAGGAACTAATTCCGACCCACTAATCTAAGAGGGATCAACTCCGATCGACTAATTGAAAAGGAACCAAATCTACCGTTCACTAACGTGGATTTCATTTAAAGCCAGACCCAAGCTTCCACCGCTAGTCTTTGAAAGTTAATAAAAAGAAAAATATTAATGAGTTTAACTTTTAACTAGTATTAATTAATAATAAAGAAATTAATCTCTTGATATTAGATTTTTTTTAAAAGAAAAAAGATTGTATTACATTTAGCAACATTGATTTTAAAAAATTTATAATATATTATAATATAATTAATAAGTAAAAAATGATCTAAAACTCTGTAATATAATTGCCTATCAAATTTATGGTGGACTAAAACTATATTGATTCATATTAAATGTCACGTAGAAACAAAGGGAATGTGTCTCTCTTTTCAATCACCACAAAATGTGTGCATGGCCAATGTTTATTACACTCTTTGGTTTTAATTATAAACAAAAGCTAATCCTGTTTGGTAGAATATCTATTCTAGAATATGGTAGAAATCCTAAGAAACAGAAAAAGCAGAAAGCTGTCCATTTATGTTTTGCTGTTGATGTGGATTATGCAAGTAGCAAATATGTCAACAGTATCCCAAAAGAAAGAAGCAAACAAAAATGAAATGGCTTTTGCTGGAAAGTAGTTTCACTTTTAATTTGGTCAAAAAGAAATAACTTCACTTTTAATTATTGAGATAAAGATTGGTTATTGTGTTTCATATACAATAAGGGACTACTCCTTCCTAGGATAGGTGTGAGATGGAAGATCACTTGAATGAAAATATAATAATTACAATATTATGTTATTATTTGAATTAAAATAATATTAATTTAATAGTGTATTTATAATATTATTTTATCATTTGAGGTTAAGAAACTACTTCATAGGATAGGTGGGACAACTTATGGTAAACACACTATAAAATATAGAAAATTTCTTTAGCCACCTCCTATCCTTCTTGGCCACCTCTGACGAATTTACGAAAATACCTCTCGGAAGTTCATTTCCGAAAACGTATTTTTATTTGAAAAAAAGGTGTTTTCGGAAATGAATCTCCGAAAAGTTGAATATTTTAATGAAAAATATTGACTTCAAAGATGCATCTCCGAAATAAGGTTAATTTTCAGAAAATTGGTGAATTCGGAAGTTCATCTCCGAATTCACCCCCTTGGAGGAATTCGGAAATGAACTTCCGAAATAAGGTCTGGACAGAAGAAAAATAACAAACAAGAACGATTCGCTTTATTTAATCGGATGAAGATTACATCGATCACATTACATAAGATTAAAGTTACATATTGTTAAACACGGGTAGGTGAGGATGGGTGCAGTTACGGTGCATAGATAAAAATCTATGCACCGTGCATAGAGTATTATTGACCATTGGATCATTAGATCAAATTATAATTATTACTCAATACTCAATACTCACTACTCAATAGTCAATACTCAATACTCAGTACTCAATACTCAATACTCAATACTAGATTAAACATATGATCCAATGGCTTAGATTGACTTATGCATGGTGCATAAGGAAAATCCTTATGCATATTAGCCAATGCCGGTGAGGATGAGTCAACATTTTGATAACGTCGGCCCCCGATCTTTGAAGTTTCGCGTCCAACTCGATCGGACCCTTCGAAGAAAATCGGTCGAACGTTGTCCACAAAACCGCTAAATCTTCGTCGTTCTTGATCTCAAAAGGTGTGAACTCAATGCCTCCCTCGTCGTTAAGCAATGGCGAGCGGTACTCGAGCTTGACAACCTTTCGATTTTCGGGATATTGCAATAGCGTGTGGAGCGACGTTATCAACTCCGCAAACGGCGTGTCGCGCGAGAAGCGAAATTGGAACGGCATCGGGTAGCCGGTGGTGAAGTAGACGAATGCTAGGTGGGGGTAGGTTTGTGTCATTTGTGTTTCTAGGTGTGAAGAGGATGAAGAAGAGTGTGTTGTATTTATAGACTTATTGGAGCAATAATGGCCCAACAAACCTTATCTTGCACTCAGTGGATGTTTCGGAAATGAACTTCAGAAAATTGGAGGCAGACTAGTATATTTCGGAAGTTCATTTCCGAATTATGCAGAAACAGACATAAATTTTGCGTTTTGTTGATTGCTTAGTGTTTTGTGTATAAATTGCAAAAGGAATCAAAATAGACATAAATTAGACAATGATGACATAAAACATACTTATATTATATATGTATTGAATCGGTCCGATTTTACATGATAAACAACAATACATACAAAATGGTCATTACAAACAAAAAACGATCCGGAACAAACTAAAATTCACCGAACCAATCGGTGGATCCTAAGTCCAAAATAGGTACGTTCTTCGACCGCTCTCTATTTTGCTCGCGCTCTTGGCTCATCATTTCTTCAAACTCCTCCATTCTCGAAACGAACGGATCCGGCCAAGTCTCCGCCTCATTTGAACGATGTGCCGTCCATTGACAAGAAGTGGCCGGTATAGGACACCCCGGTTTCAAAAACACTTGGACGAAGTGCCGCGAACGTAGATACCCGATGCATATGATGCGGCTCGACGCGTCCAATGGCGGTCGACTATGAAGTGGAAAGAAAGTCTCACTTAGTCCAGACCTCGTCAAATCGACACACACCATCTCATATGCACTTGCTATTAGATGACCCATCTCGGGGAATGACATCCACTTCGAAACCGGAGCGATATCGGTAAGTGATGGAACAAGTGAATCATGAATCTTCGCAAACTTTTCATGATTTTCATATAGTCGGCCGTAGATGTCCCGATACGAAGTCAACTCCGCAATGAGTTCCCGTCGGACTAAAGTGTGATTATTTTCCCCTTTACCGAGCAAACCCGCAACGACCCGATATCCACAATTACCGTCGCCTCCAACATCAACGATGTTATCGATATATTTGTGCATAAAAAGTGGCATCT
Organism: Vicia villosa; assembly: GCF_029867415.1. NCBI lineage: Eukaryota > Viridiplantae > Streptophyta > Magnoliopsida > Fabales > Fabaceae > Vicia > Vicia villosa. The sequence goes on along the minus strand of NC_081182.1, from coordinate 3,409,904 downwards.
CATTAATGTAGACAATCAGTGATTTTTTGATCGGCGGTGTGCGAGGTGGCTTCGAAATACGGGCTCCTTTGTTATCACTACACTTGGACTTCGGTGTCGGTGAATCCGGGAATGATGCATCAACATGTTCAAAGTAGGAAGGATATCGTTTTGTTGATGTGTCTTCTTGTGTAACTTTGGACTTTTTCGGTGCACCTTTCGTTTTAACCGGTTGAGATGGCGGTTTCAAATCGGTGGTCTCCGGAAATGCAATTTTTCGCAATTGTTCTTTTATGTGCATTTTGGTGGTGTCATCCGCTTTAGCAAACTTCTCCATTATCACTTCCAACTCGTCGGAGATGGTGATTTTGGAGTCATTTTCCTTCGGCGGGTCAAAATCATCAAAACGAAGTTTCTTCCAATGGTCGGCTACCTCATCCATGCGTATTGGTGAATTCAACTTCTTCTTTTTTGAAAGTATACAAGCACATGAAAGGCCGTATGTATTTCTAATGGTACACCCACATAAAGAACTATCCGGCCCCGTGGTCTCCGACCGCTTCGCTTCATGAAACAAAAAATTCAAACTCGTTCGGGATATGTTGTAAATCAATTGGGAGAATAAAATTTGGCCCTTATACCGGTGTTCCATAACCGTCTTGCTCCGACCGAACGATGTTTGAATTTCATTGTGTTGATTTTCAAGCATTTGGTTCACGGTGTCCCATCCCCGACACAAATCTCCCTTGCTATCACCCAACCACCTCTTGAAGACCGCATGTGCGGATTCATCTCGGTTGGTCGTGGTGCAACCAAGATGTCTTACTCGATTTTTCCAAGCGCACACGACTTTTTCTCTTACTTTGTCAAGAATGGTGGATTCGACGTAATGACAAAAAGTCTTAATGGAACCACACATAGACCTAAAGTGTACCAATTTCTCGGTATACACCTCTTCGGAGTATGCATCCAAAATTTCCCTCCATGCCGCCATTATCCTCTCAACCACAACACCGGCTTTGATAACTTTACCGTTTTCATCCGGCCGATCTTTTGTCCCAACGGCGGGTTTCAACTTACTTCTCACGTTGCAAGTTATGTGATACCGACAAAGTAACGCGGTCGATGTTGGGAAGACGGTATCAACCGCATTCATCAAAGCATTGTCCCGGTCGGTCACAGTGACTTTTGGCATAACATTTTGATCAACCAACAAAGACTTGCATATTCCCAAAGCCCATGTAAAGTTTTCTTCTTTTTCACACTCCAAAAAAGCAAACCCGACCGAATAAGTCTTGTCCGTCGAGGTCACACTGACGATCTCTAGAAGAGGAAGCCTATACTTGTTTGTCTTGTACGTCGAATCCATGACAAGAACGGTTGGAAATGTGTTGAACAATTTGACACTTTCGGGATGAGTCCAAAAAATATCACGAACGGTAACTTTGTCCTCGGACGTTCGGAAGCTTGACACATATTTGTTATCGCCTAATAGTTTCAAAAGTTGTTGCATTTCCGACCGAGGACCCATTTTCAAAACTTTGAGGTTGTGTTGTTCATTGTAAACTTGCTTGATATTTGAAACGCTATCCGGTTTTTTACGCTTCAAATCGGTAAGTATGTTGCGAGGCGCCACTTTGACTATCGTTAAATCCGAAATCACATTCTTCTCTTAGCGGGACAAACGACACGCCCTTGGATGTCCGTGTAACTTGGAATCCAATGCATGATTATGAATTCCACAAATCACGGTTAAACGCCACAAATCATCAACCCTCCGAGTCGCCCGCAACTTAAACGGACACCCGCACTTTCTCGATCCCGTGTCTTCGTATTTTAGCACCCGGTTTGATTGTGCATAACTCCCACCCCGTTCGCAATTCAAAACAACGAAAGCTTTCCGCCTACTATTTCCATTATCGGACCTTAAAATTACAATTCCAAATCCAACTTTACTAGCTTCGTTCCGAACCCAATAAATCAAATGCTCGTTGTAATACGGTGAACTGACTTTTTATAATCGAAAATATCGCGGTATGCAAGAGTCGCCACCGACTTTTATTTTATCCAAACAATATTCGGAAAGGCAAAAAGAAACAGAAAAAAAACCTTTTAAGAAATCTAAGTTCGGGGGGTAATTTATGCAAAGGGAAGGTGTAAGGCACCCTTTGCATCCATGGTTTTCCATGGGCTCTTAATTGCTTTGCTTGCTCGTTTGTTCAGAAAATGTAGATGAAAGAGATAGGGACTTTAGCTCGTAAGTGAGCGTAGCCCTTTTGAAAAATTATGAGAAAGAATATAATGAAAGTTTGAGCATTGCAAAGCAATTAGGGGCAATTACCTTAAACTCAGATGATAGGTCTCTTTTTAGCCTTTCAGAATGAAAGGGTCTATCCTTGCCATAAGAGGGCAGGAAGCCTTTCGTTTGGAGGTTGAAGGGTCATCGAAGCATCCTTTGCCATAAGACTGTCCCATGCCATAGAAGGGCAGGTAGTCTAAGGCAAGGATCAGAATAAGCCATTTCGTAGGCAGCCAGAAGATACCTCAGCCTTTTTCCGTAGGCAACTTCCGAGGGTCGAGGTCATATTGTGTATCGAAGGCAGCATCATTTAGGGTCGTATGACCTTTAATTATCGAGGCAGCATGGCTGAGGTATCCTCAAATTTGAGGGACATAGCTTATTCTGCAAAAACACAAAGGCAACAGGCAACAGGCAACAAGGCAACAGGCAACAAGGCAACAGAGAGGTTACCCCAAAAGGGTGCGTGTGTGCAACAATCACGTGGTTAATTCAGATATTTATCTTTTAATTAGTTATTCTAATTCAGTTTAAGGCTTGCACTCCCTAAGATTACTAACCACGCAATAATATAAAGCAATAAAGGGGAAGGGGACAATGAAACCAGCGGATCCCCAATGGGGTTTGACACAAGTAATAATAATAAAAGGCATAAAATAAAATGAGGTTTAGGGTTACCAATGACGTAGCTTTGGCAATTGATAAACCTGAAAAGGAGGAAGAACAAGAAGGCAAAGTACAGTGAGTGCATTATTAGTTCAGAGACAATCACGGTTAACCCTAATAAAATAAAAGATAAATAAATTAATAATGAATAATAAATAATACTTAGCTTCGATTTGGATTTGATCTGATATGGTTAGAGGTTGGCAGTTGTCTCTGAGGTAAACCCTGAAAAGTGGCAAAGGCAGAAAAATAGAGGGAGTGAATGTATGCACGGTTCAGAAAGTATAAGGGCAACCCTAAAATCAAAAGGAAACAAAATAGACTTTGAATAAATAAAATACTTAGCTTTGAGTCTTGATCGGGCGCAGTGTCGGGAGGCGCTCGAAAGGTAACCCTGAAAATCCATACGAAAAATATAGTTTTTAGTGTAGGAGATGTTCGTTAAAAATCCTGATTACGTGTAAATCAAATAAGGAAACATAAGCGATTTAATTAATTATTGGTCTCGCGACCTAATTAATTAAATCAGGACGAAATAATTTAGTCGAGAACAAAAACAATTCTTTTTTTTTAATTTTTAGGATTTTAATGGATTAAATATGAATTTTTAAAGTAATTAAGTAATTAAATATAAATTAAAAATAGTTTAAACAAAACATCTTTAAAATAAAATATTTATTATTTTTTATTATAATTATGTTATAAAAGGAAAAAGGCTTTTTTAAAAACAAAATTTTATTAATAAATACATATAAACAAACAAATAAATATATATAAATATAAATGGAAGATTATGCAATTAAAAATAATAAAAAAAAATTAGAAACTTAGCGTAATTATCCGGTGCGGCGCGAGTCTGAAGGAACATGATGGACCAGCAGCTGCTTACGCGTTGGATTCGTGGATTGATGAGGTGGACGGTGCAGATGGTGAGGGTACACGCGAGTAGCGTGTTTCTTGTCGCGTGGGATCCGTCTGCAGAAACAAAAAAAAAACGCGCGCGCGAACCATTCAAACGAACCAATCAGGTGGCGACACGCAGTCGTCTTCCACCTTCAGCCCATGCTTTTAACAACGCTCTTTTTCAGAAGCGCTATAATATGTCCTCCTTGTTCCTGAAAAATAACGAATAGGGGCAAACGACAACAGAAAATTTTCGCACCAGGTCTATTAAACTCGTATGGACCTTGCGAATTCAACCATGGTATTAGTTAGACCTAATTTTACCTGTAGCCAAAAACCCTAATTTGAAAGCTCCAAACCCTAACTATGGAGTTTGGTTCAAACGCACCCAGAAACGCAATTAAATCTCCAGAAACAGCAAACACATCACGATAAACAAGAATATGTACATAGAATTGTGTTATGATGCATGATTTAGAGTATTCGAATCACAATAGGAACCGGTCAAAATCGACTTACAGTGCTCGATTATTGATGCTTTGGGGCTCCAAAACGATTGAGAATCGTTCAATGGTGATCAAGGAATGATTATTGAACAATTGCAACACCTGAATCGACCTTAAACTCAGAATTCGATCTTGAATTTTTTGTGAACTTTTGGACTCGGATTGGAGACTTCTAGGCTGCAAAACTTCGTTTTCTAATGTTCTGAATTGCTTCACTACTTATAGTAGTTCAAATTAGGTCACTTAAACAGAGAAAAATCTCTTTGAATCCAATCTTTGTGATCTTGGAAATATCTTGAAAATATGTTTCTTATTCAAGCCAATCTTTGATCCAATCTTTCTAATTTAGGGGTGCACGAAATCTGGTCTATCTTAGAGAATATTTGATGATCAAATAAGACCTAAATCATCCTTTTCACAAAATATTTGATTTTTAATAATATATTTGATTTTAATCCTTTAAAAAATAGATTAAAAATTCATTATAAATCAAATAAATCATATAATTTCGTGGGAAAAAGATTATGGGTTCTAAATGAATTATGGATCAAGATTGCATCAAAGTTACTTAGGCCCATTTGCAAAAATATTTGGATTTCTTCACATTTTTCCCTCCAAGATAGCCTAACTTTGACAAGGCCTATCTCCCTCAATTTTTGAGGTATGGAAGTGTTCTAAGACATTTTGGAAACCTTAGAGAGTCCTCTAACTAATGTCTTTGGTCTCATATCAAAATTATTTTCCATGCTCATTTTATGCTCTTTTGAAAAAAGTGTCTTCTTGTTGACTTTTGAAAGGGACCTCTGATGTTTTAGTCCATATCTCTTAAACCATTGACCTATGAGCTTTGATTCTTGGACCATTGGATAGAGAAATGAATTCCCTTTAAAATGAGCTTTAGTGGGAATTTTTCTGATGAAGTATGAATATTTGGTGAATTTTCAAAGTTTGATTGACTTTTTCAGTTCATGCCCAAAATAGTAACTTTTGACTTTTGACTTTTCTGATCTTTCCTTGCATCATCATGATCAACCCTTGATCAAATGATGATTTTAGGGTTATGAGGATGTTGTTGACCAAATATCTTGAACTTTGACTGTACATTGACTTGAAATGACCATTTTGCCCTTGAGAGTCGACTATTGACCTAATCAAGGTTTGAGGGACTCAACTTGCCCTGATTGGCTTGAAGCCTTGCATGGAGATTCTTTGGGATGTTTGTGACCCTATGGAACCACCTTGAGCCATTGACTCAGTGATTTCCTTTTGAGTGAACCAAACCCTAGTTCAGAGCCTTGTATAGGAGAGTATGTCTAGGAGCTTCATGTACTGATTTATATTGGGATGAAGAAAAAATGTATGGGAAAATTTTGGGGTATGACAGCTGCCCCTGTTTAATTATCTTAAACCTGAAGAGTGAGTGGTTTGTGTGCCAGTCGGTATCTGAAGGTGGAAGATGATTGAACACTAGAATACCAAGAAATTTGCCCTAGCTGATGTAGGGACTTTTGTCGGAGATGGGCTTGAAGATGCCATCCAGCAAATCATGCATTAGATTCGGTTTGGAGTGTTTGAGAAGTATTTGTTAGAGATTGATCGTGTTAGCGTTGTTCGTGATGAGAGAAACGGGTCATACATTTAGACCATATCTGTAGAGGAATAGCAGAACGAGTCGTACATTAGACCATATCTGAGGAGGGATATCAGAACGAGTTTATTCATTAAACCATATCTGAAGGTGAATACCAGAACGAGTCATACATTAAACCATATCTGATGGATAATGCCAGAACGAGTCATACATTTAGACCATATCTGACTAAAAATACCGGAACGGGTCGTATATTAGACCATATCTGATTAAGAATACCGGAACGGGTCGTATATTAGACCATATCTGATTAAGAATACCGGAACGGGTCATATATTAGACCATATCTGATAGAGAATGTTTGTTTGTTAGGGTTGATGAGTTATTTGACGAAGTTTTGGAAAAAAGGCTTGTCAGAATGAATCTCCAGCTCGATTATATCTGAGAGGAATGATTGTCGAGGCGGAACCTGAAAACAAAGTATGCAATGTCATGATGCATGTAATGAATGAGATGGGATTCTCAAAATAAATGAGAAACTTGCATGAAGTGATGTATGCAATGTATGAATATGTTTATGACATATGATATGCGAATATGATTTATGTTGTCCTGATTGAGAAAATAAATCTCTATATCCTTGTGATTTTATTGTCGGATCTTGTCTTGAAGATGCTCAGCTGGTGATTTATGGTTCCTGCTTGGGGATGATTAGTAGTTTGATGTACCCTGATTTTAGAGATAAACCATGTTGGAGAAGAGCAACATATTGGATGACCGATAATGCTGAAGATGTAAACTCTGTTGGGGAGTCATATCTTTGTTGAGACGAATATGTTTGAAGATATCTTCTTGAGAATTGCTCTGTGGGGATATGATCTTACGAACGTGGTTTTGTGGGGAGATGTGGGTGTCTGGAAAGTTGCCCCCAGTATCATAGTAACTTACTACTTGATTCAGGACACGCCACTGAGTATTGATCAAGATGTTGAACTTGGACTTGCATAGATTTGCCCCAGTTAGCAGGAACTTTGGAAAGATTCGCCTCGCGAGGACTTTATGAGATGTTCACTATGGGCGATATGCCCATAGTAATCATAGGCTCATGACAATGTCTCACGTTGACTGGGGAGTAGCTTTAGATATGCTTGGATGCATGCCCCTGATTGTTCGAGCATCCATGAGAGATTCTCGGAATCTTGACTTGATTGCCCCAGATTGATTGGACAAAACATGTCATGCCCCTTGTATACGTAAGAGACATGGCTTCCTTGGAGTAATTTTGTCTGTCGGGATACCTTTCAATCATTAGTTGTACCCTGTGCAAATTCTTTCTGTTGCTAACATTTGAAATTATGTAGCAGAATATGTTTAATAATGTATTCATGAGATGCAATGCATACGTTTGTCTTGAGTTTTTTGGAAACACATTAAAACAAGAGATGTAAAAGCGTGATATTTGTAAAAACGTGGTATTCGTAACAATGTGATGTTTGTAAAAGCGTGATATCAACTTAGCATTTTTGGTAACCTTAAGGAGTCAGGATACCTTTTTGGCGACAGTATGCTTTCGAACTAACCATGCTTCAATTAGGACTTTCAAGGGTTGTAACGTGGCTTGGTTCACGGTTTTAAGAAACAAAGGATAATGGCTCAAAATTTATTTATACCCATCCCCTTCTTCGTGATGTTCTTCAGTCCTAAGTTCAGTTAATTCAACTTGTGCATTCAGGTTCCAAGAGACTTTTGAATTTGCACCTTTGATGGTTCACAAGCAAAGAGAGCTTTTGAGATGGCAGTCACTTCTTCCTTTTGGTAGTCACAACATTGTGTTGTTCAGGAATTTATTGACTTCTCTGTTTTCATCTTTTTGATATCCCTAACTTTTGCCTGAACTGTTTATTTTTGAGATTACAATCAGCGGGATGCCTTGATTTTTGCCTAAGTCACCTTTTTGATTTTTGACTTAGCAGGCTTTTCTTTGTATATATGTTTTTCGTTTTTTTTTTCTTATGAAAGATATAGACTGTCTTGCTTAATGATTGATGAACCATCATTGGATTTTGATTGACATCTCTAACACTTCTTTGATGTGTGCGAATGAATGCTTGCGATTGAAACCTTTGATGAAAGATGTACTGAATGATTTTCTTAAAATAGAATGCACAGCCAAATTAACCGAGAACTACCCTGCCCCAGGTTATGATCAAGGGTTTTAGTACAAAAAGGAAACTTCTACTTCTTAGGCTCAAGGGGGTTGACGAGGGATTAACGTCCTTATATTTCCACTATTTAGGAATTGAACAAATGCCTGTACATCGTCAACATAGTCCGTTCAAAAGCATACTGTATGAGGTTGCGGTATCGTTTTCGTCATCCTCCCTCAAAAGGCTTATAACTTAGGATTTGAATAAACACAAAACATATGCAAAGTAAATACGTGATTTGACATGAATGATAATGAAATAATTAATTCAAGACAAACATATGCAATGCACTGATGATAATTATTAAAGCGAATAATGTCTATCATAAGTCGAATGTTTAAACAAACAGAATAGAAATTGCAAACAAAAGTAAATCTAATGATCTAAAAAGTTCATCCTTCTAGCCATCCATAGTATTAGCAATCTTGTTGTGATTAGGCATGGGAGCAGTGATCACATTAGGAGTTGCAGGATGGTCGAACTCAATTTCACCAGCGTCGATCATATCTTGGATCTTGTTCTTCAACGGCCAACAATTCTCTGTGTCATGCCCAATACTATCAGAGTGATAAGCGCATCTTGCATTAGGATTATATTGATGAGATAAGGTGTTGGGCTTCAGAGGAGGATCCTTTAAAGTAATCAACCCTGCTTTAAGCAACTGTTGTAATGCTTCGGCCAAAGTTATGTTGATCTTTGTGAATTGCCTTTTAGATGCACCTTGTTTACGTTGGTTGCCCCTTTGTTGTGTCGGCACTTGATTGGAGGCTAGGACCGTCCCCACAGTATTAGATTCATTCCTCTCATTGTGCGCTTTCTTTGAGGTATTAGCATACGTAGCCACTTGAATTTTACCGCTTCGAATACCGCTTTCAACACGTTCCCCAGTCAGTATGAGTTTAGTGAATCCAGATTGTGAACCCCCAGCAAATGACTATAGAAAGGTCCAGTCAGTGTATTCATGAACATGTTTGACTCTTCCAGCTAGGTCTCTCCATTTCTGAGCATACTCCTTGAAACTTTCCTTTGGTCCCATAGACATGCTTTGTAGTTGCATGCGAGTTGGTGCGAGATCGGAATTATATTGGTATTGCTTATAGAAAGCAACAACTAAATCTTCCCAGGTATGAATGTTGGTACTTTCCAGTTGATAGTACCATTCGAGTTGAGTTCCAGATAAGCTTTCCTGAAAGAAATGGATCTAGAGCCGCTTATCAGCAGTGTGAGGCTGAATCTTCCTTACATAAGACCTCAAGTGTAGTTTAGGACAAGAGACTCCATCATACTTAGCAAAGGCGGGAGTTTTGAATTTTGGAGGAATAACGACCCCAGGAACAAGTCCAAGCTCTTCAAAATCCAGCCCAGGTATCTTCTGAATTTCCACGCTTCTCAGACGCTCTTCTAACATCTTGTATTTGTCATCGGGATGTTCGTCCTCATGGTAATAGTCCTCTTCTTCTTCAGAGAGTTTGGCAGAATCGTGGTTACTTTTTGCATCAGTTTTGATACTAGCATCATCATCTTGCTCATCCTCATCACTTTCTTCGGAGGCTTCAGCATCCCTGAGTTGCAAGATCGGTCTATGCTTTTTCACCTGAGTCTTCTTACCCTTCTTTTTCTTCTTTTTAGTCAGCATGGCTTTCAGCTTTTCTTGCCCCTTGGACAAATTCAGAATCAAGGCTTGGAACTCAGTGTTTTGAGCTTGGAGATCCTTAACTGATTGTTCGAGATTCATGATGCTGAAATAAACAGCGAGGAAGGATGAGAAATCCATCATAGGAAACCTGTTATGCGATGTTATGAATGCAAGTGAAATGTTTTCAAGGATCTTTAGGAATCTAGTTAGCAGCATTAGAAAATGAGTTGGTCACGTCTTTGTTTGAAGGATTCTAAATTTTGTCTTTGAACGTCCTTCTTTGAGAATCAAGCTCACCATATCGAGTGGGTCATCGCCTCTGATTCGGGATACTTCTGAATTTGAAAATGCATGGCTAGAGGAAAATAAATCCTCTTGCCCCTTGATTGGTACTGTGTCTTTGAATTGGAAGGTATGTGGCCAGAGGAACATAAATCCTCTTGCCCCTTGATGGGAGATCAATCTTTGATAAGAGCACCTGAAATTGCGCGCCCTAAATTCCTAAGATCCTTGAAAGGGTTAGTTAAATCATGTTATGCTTATGATGTCATGATGTCATGGATGTTATGCGAATGCAGTTCATCAGGCATAGTGTGGGGTAGTAAGGACAAACAAGTCCTTTTAAAAAACCCTGCAAGGAAACGAAGGTTAGTAGCAAACACCAACAAGTCACGCAAGTCACACAAGTCACACAGTTTTGCCTTATGGTTAGGCTTGCACGTGGTCCAGAGGTATGTACCCTTCTTCCTTTCGTTTAGTTGGTTCATCCTGTCCTAAAAAGTAACCAGGTTCTATGGTGCTCATATCCCTGATCTTTCTCGTGGGCATTGTCTCAACATAGCACTCAATCGGCCAGCCAAAAGCATCCCTTGAGTCCAATCTCAATGAGTGTAGCATCGAGTATCAACCGGCTTCAGTCAGGAATCCGAAGCCAGCCATCTCGCTACTTCTTATAAGCCAAAGTCAGGTTCAACTAAGGTTCTAAAGGCGAATTAGTGCTCATGACACCACGCGGTAGCCAAATGTCTCCTCGATCAAATTCAAGGGCCATCAGGACAAACCAAAGCGTCGCACTAACGGTGGCCACCAGTTCAACCATAACGATACATGTCGTACAGCTTTCCTGGTCTCATGCCACATACTTAAGGTACACTAGATCCGGGTGTAGGACCTTTCACACAGCAGAATTCCCAAAACAGCCTTGGAAATTAAAACAAGCAAAACAAACAATAGAAAACATTTAAAGTGAATCCTAAACTTTTAAGGTAACCCCTCTTTTATCGAAATTAATCCCCAGCAGAGTCGCCAGTTCTGTAATACGGTGAACTGACTTTTTATAATCGAAAATGTCGCGGTAAGCAAGAGTCGCCACCGACTTTTATTTTATCCAAACAATATTCGGAAAGGCAAAAAGAAACAGAAAAAAAACCTTTTAAGAAATCTAAGTTCGGGGGGTAATTTATGCAAAGGGAAGGTGTAAGGCACCCTTTGCATCCATGGTTTTCCATGGGCTCTTAATTGCTTTGCTTGCTCGTTTGTTCAGAAAATGTAGATGAAAGAGATAGGGACTTTAGCTCGTAAGTGAGCGTAGCCCTTTTGAAAAATTATGAGAAAGAATATAATGAAAGTTTGAGCATTGCAAAGCAATTAGGGGCAATTACCTTAAACTCAGATGATAGGTCTCTTTTTAGCCTTTCAGAATGAAAGGGTCTATCCTTGCCATAAGAGGGCAGGAAGCCTTTCGTTTGGAGGTTGAAGGGTCATCGAAGCATCCTTTGCCATAAGACTGTCCCATGCCATAGAAGGGCAGGTAGTCTAAGGCAAGGATCAGAATAAGCCATTTCGTAGGCAGCCAGAAGATACCTCAGCCTTTTTCCGTAGGCAACTTCCGAGGGTCGAGGTCATATTGTGTATCGAAGGCAGCATCATTTAGGGTCGTATGACCTTTAATTATCGAGGCAGCATGGCTGAGGTATCCTCAAATTCGAGGGACATAGCTTATTCTGCAAAAACACAAAGGCAACAGGCAACAGGCAACAAGGCAACAGGCAACAAGGCAACAGAGAGGTTACCCCAAAAGGGTGCGTGTGTGCAACAATCACGTGGTTAATTCAGATATTTATCTTTTAATTAGTTATTCTAATTCAGTTTAAGGCTTGCACTCCCTAAGATTACTAACCACGCAATAATATAAAGCAATAAAGGGGAAGGGGACAATGAAACCAGCGGATCCCCAATGGGGTTTGACACAAGTAATAATAATAAAAGGCATAAAATAAAATGAGGTTTAGGGTTACCAATGACGTAGCTTTGGCAATTGATAAACCTGAAAAGGAGGAAGAACAAGAAGGCAAAGTACAGTGAGTGCATTATTAGTTCAGAGACAATCAGGGTTAACCCTAATAAAATAAAAGATAAATAAATTAATAATGAATAATAAATAATACTTAGCTTCGATTTGGATTTGATCTGATATGGTTAGAGGTTGGCAGTTGCCTCTGAGGTAAACCCTGAAAAGTGGCAAAGGCAGAAAAATAGAGGGAGTGAATGTATGCACGGTTCAGAAAGTATAAGGGCAACCCTAAAATCAAAAGGAAACAAAATAGACTTTGAATAAATAAAATACTTAGCTTTGAGTCTTGATCGGGCGCAGTGTCGGGAGGCGCTCGAAAGGTAACCCTGAAAATCCATACGAAAAATATAGTTTTTAGTGTAGGAGATGTTCGTTAAAAATCCTGATTACGTGTAAATCAAATAAGGAAACATAAGCGATTTAATTAATTATTGGTCTCGTGACCTAATTAATTAAATCAGGACGAAATAATTCAGTCCAGAACAAAAACAATTCTTTTTTTTTAATTTTTAGGATTTTAATGGATTAAATATGAATTTTTAAAGTAATTAAGTAATTAAATATAAATTAAAAATAGTTTAAACAAAACATCTTTAAAATAAAATATTTATTATTTTTTATTATAATTATGTTATAAAAGGAAAAAGGCTTTTTTAAAAACAAAATTTTATTAATAAATACATATAAACAAACAAATAAATATATATAAATATAAATGGAAGATTATGCAATTAAAAAAAAAAAAAATTAGAAACTTAGCGTAATTATCCGGTGCGGCGCGAGTCTGAAGGAACATGATGGACCAGCAGCTGCTTACGCGTTGGATTCGTGGATTGATGAGGTGGACGGTGCAGATGGTGAGGGTACACGCGAGTAGCGTGTTTCTTGTCGCGTGGGATCCGTCTGCAGAAACAAAAAAAAACGCGCGCGCGAACCATTCAAACGAACCAATCAGGTGGCGACACGCAGTCGTCTTCCACCTTCAGCCCATGCTTTTAACAGCGCTCTTTTTCAGAAGCGCTATAATATGTCCTCCTTGTTCCTGAAAAATAACGAATAGGGGCAAACGACAACAGAAAATTTTCGCACCAGGTCTATTAAACTCGTATGGACCTTGCGAATTCAACCATGGTATTAGTTAGACCTAATTTTACCTGTAGCCAAAAACCCTAATTTGAAAGCTCCAAACCCTAACTATGGAGTTTGGTTCAAACGCACCCAGAAACGCAATTAAATCTCCAGAAACAGCAAACACATCACGATAAACAAGAATATGTACATAGAATTGTGTTATGATGCATGATTTAGAGTATTCGAATCACAATAGGAACCGGTCAAAATCGACTTACAGTGCTCGATTATTGATGCTTTGGGGCTCCAAAACGATTGAGAATCGTTCAATGGTGATCAAGGAATGATTATTGAACAATTGCAACACCTGAATCGACCTTAAACTTAGAATTCGATCTTGAATTTTTTGTGAACTTTTGGACTCGGATTGGAGACTTCTAGGCTGCAAAACTTCGTTTTCTAATGTTCTGAATTGCTTCACTACTTATAGTAGTTCAAATTAGGTCACTTAAACAGAGAAAAATCTCTTTGAATCCAATCTTTGTGATCTTGGAAATATCTTGAAAATATGTTTCTTATTCAAGCCAATCTTTGATCCAATCTTTCTAATTTAGGGGTGCACGAAATCTGGTCTATCTTAGAGAATATTTGATGATCAAATAAGACCTAAATCATCCTTTTCACAAAATATTTGATTTTTAATAATATATTTGATTTTAATCCTTTAAAAAATAGATTAAAAATTCATTATAAATCAAATAAATCATATAATTTCGTGGGAAAAAGATTATGGGTTCTAAATGAATTATGGATCAAGATTGCATCAAAGTTACTTAGGCCCATTTGCAAAAATATTTGGATTTCTTCACATTTTTCCCTCCAAGATAGCCTAACTTTGACAAGGCCTATCTCCCTCAATTTTTGAGGTATGGAAGTGTTCTAAGACATTTTGGAAACCTTAGAGAGTCCTCTAACTAATGTCTTTGGTCTCATATCAAAATTATTTTCCAGCTCATTTTATGCTCTTTTGAAAAAAGTGTCTTCTTGTTGACTTTTGAAAGGGACCTCTGATGTTTTAGTCCATATCTCTTAAACCATTGACCTATGAGCTTTGATTCTTGGACCATTGGATAGAGAAATGAATTCCCTTTAAAATGAGCTTTAGTGGGAATTTTTCTGATGAAGTATGAATATTTGGTGAATTTTCAAAGTTTGATTGACTTTTTCAGTTCATGCCCAAAATAGTAACTTTTGACTTTTGACTTTTCTGATCTTTCCTTGCATCATCATGATCAACCCTTGATCAAATGATGATTTTAGGGTTATGAGGATGTTGTTGACCAAATATCTTGAACTTTGACTGTACATTGACTTGAAATGACCATTTTGCCCTTGAGAGTCGACTATTGACCTAATCAAGGTTTGAGGGACTCAACTTGCCCTGATTGGCTTGAAGCCTTGCATGGAGATTCTTTGGGATGTTTGTGACCCTATGGAACCACCTTGAGTCATTGACTCAGTGATTTCCTTTTGAGTGAACCAAACCCTAGTTCAGAGCCTTGTATAGGAGAGTATGTCTAGGAGCTTCATGTACTGATTTATATTGGGATGAAGAAAAAATGTATGGGCAAATTTTGGGGTATGACACTCGCGACTACCGAAGCTCCGATCATTGGTAAATTGTTGCCGAACATCAACCAAATTGATGATAGCTCGATCGTCGATAACCGAATCGTTTTTAACGTTGACAACTTCCGGAACTACTGCGCCATCGGCTTGCACAATGTTATCCGGATGCACCATACCTAACATATGCGAAAATTAGCAAAATTGGCCAAAACTGTTTTTTTTAACTGCCAGGGCATATTTCGGAAGTTCATTTCCGAAATTTGTTAGGTAATATATTTCGGAAATGAACTTTCGAACCATTGCAGGTTTCAGCATAAATTTGTTGAATCAATGTAGTGAAATAGGGGATGAAATGAGAGATGTTTACTATTGAATGCAGTATAGGGCAAGCAACGAAAAAAGATTTGGAAATATTGATCCGGGAATTATCGTCCACAGAGATGGTGAGAATGCCATTCAACAGTTTCTATGATTTCGAGCTCGGGTTTGAATGAAAAAAAGTAAACAAAGATATAGACAGGAAAAGAATAAACACATTCTTAGAAGAGAAATAACTTATCAGAAATGTAAATATATTCACTCTTCACAAACATACACTTACCAACCCGCTATACTCAACCTACGATACTCATCTATGTCATCACGTATCTCTCACATAAGCGTCCATCTCTGGAGAACAAACGAGATCATCTCACAACTAAGGTTATCTCTAACGCGAAGTCGCGAGAACATCCGTATTCTCGCGTCGGCGATCTCTCGCGTGCCGCTCAAACACGAAAGCATTAAGTACAAATACCCACAGTGAATGCTAGCTCTAAATCTATCTCTAGAGTTCAGAACCAACAGATTATCATCCTAGATAAGGATTCAAGAAGTTTATCTCTAAAGCACCCAAAATCCCCAGCATAGAGCAAAAATCCAGAACAACATCAACACAGATTTGTAAAGCAAGCTAAACATAACATTATAATCGGTAAATATACATAGGATTCAAGTAAATATATAAACAAAACCCAACCAAAGATAAATACACAAAGAAGAATAGAAATGAACCGAAAATCTCCCGGTTTGTCAGCTTCGTTCGACGCTCAATCCACCCCCAATCATCCAAATGCAACCTCCGAAGTTGTTTTCTAAGCTAATCTACCCTAAGAATGAAGGTTTGATGATTTGGGAATAATTACCCCAAAACATAACCTAAAAATGTGATTTTTACCCCTATTTAAGGAGCTTCTATCTGTCATGGTCGCTCAGCGAGAGTACTCCCGCTTAGCGGGTGACAGCAAAAGTGAAATCTTGTTTTCGCCATAAGTTGAGAACCGTAACTTCGAATTGCGCCCGGTTCGAAGCGTTGGAAAGCTTATTCAATGATCTATCCAATAATGATTGAGTGGAAACCAAAATGATGATTTTGGTCATCCTTATTTTGAGCCTATGGAAGTCCGCTTGACGGTGGCTAAGCGGGCTTGCACCAAAACTGCGAAATCGAAGTCGTGCCTTTCACACTTTATTCCTCAAGGCTCCAATAAGCATGAATACCTATAGAAACAAAAGGAAAAACTATCAAATGGTATAAAAGTATATGAAAATACAAATATTCACAAAGTATACGTATTTATACACAAAACGGGAAATTATTCAAACGGTATTAACAAAAGTATCGATAAGTGCCACTATTTACATACACAAAATAAGTACATTTTGGCACTTATCAAACTCTCCCCAACTTGAAACTTTGTTTGTCCTCAAACAATGTCAAATAAATCAAAGAATTTAAAGTAATAAACCAAAGAATTGTGAATCAACAAGTTTTGAAAACCAAAAACAAATGTATGGCTTAATACAAAAACGTATAAACAAAGTAAGTACTTACCACTATCCTACAACGGCAACATGTAAACGAAATGCATCTTAAGTACAAAAAGCATACAAAACATTCTAACACAATACATGCTCACTTCATGAATCACACCTAGCAAAAATTCATCAATGGATGAATAACACACAAAGGTGAAGGACTTTTAACACTCATCCAACAATCTTGCAAACAAAAGATTAAATTATGCATTCATCCAAAAATCACATTGAAGATATAAAAGCAAGAATCACAAGGACTTTTAAAGGTTGTAATGTGGCTTGGTTAACAAACAAGGGATATGTCCTAAGGCTAATCAAAACAAAAACTTGCCTAAACCTAAGGGAGTGATCAATCCACCAAAGATTCAAACAACAAAATCTCGATTAAACATCTTCCTTAACCACAAGTTTCTCAAACCAATCACAATACTTATTAGCACAATTATTCACTTCTCTTTTCTTTTTGTTTTTCAAAACTTTTTCATTTTTTTTCTTTCTTTCTTTTCTTTTCTTTTCACTTTTTTTTTTCTTTTTCTTTCTTTTCAACCTCATAACAACAACCACATAAGTAGCAATCATTTCTCCCCAACTTGAATTCAACCACACCATCATATGAATACTCCCTACTTTCTAAGGCAAGGTAAAAATTCATACCAAAAATCATGGTTGAGGGTTCAAGAAAACAAAGAATCAATCATCCATGCAAAAATGAGAACTAAACACTCAAAGATAAGCATTTAGCAAAAACAACATGGTGTGGCAACCTGCCTAAAAATTAGAGCCGCCACCCTTTATTTAAAGGAAAAAGGGAAACCTTTACAAAAAAAAGGGAGATTTTGGGTAAGTAGGTTAATTAGGCAAAGGGAAGGTGTTAGGCACCCTTTGCCTCCCTTGTATTCAAGGGGACCCATTTAGCCTTTAGGTTTTATAAAAAAGGTTTTGATTTTTAAAAAAAATTTAAAAAAAAAATCTTTGGAGTCTCGTGACAACAATGACAGGCCAAAGACCATGTATGGTAAAAAGGTCAAAACCAAGTTTTGATAAGGTCATTGTCAGATCGAGACAACAATGACCATGGCTAAACCAAATCAAACATAATAAAATATAGCAAACCTTAAAGGTTTTTGCTAGGGCCATTGTCAGATCTAGACAACAATAGCCTAATGCCAAAAGGCATGTAAACGGAATTGTAATAAAAAAATAAAGGCCTCAATGCATCATCATTGGCCAAAAAACCTTTAAAACGTAAAAAATATTATAAAGAATTAAAATTCAATAGAAAATGCCTCAGATATTCATCATCGGCCAAAACAAATATTTTTTAAAAGGGGCCTCATAGATAACTATCGGCCAAAAAGTTTTGAAAAAAAGGTTTCAAAAAAGGGGAGGCCTCATAAGTAATGATCGGCCAAAAGTTTGTTTTTTGAGTTTGAATGGAGGGATTTGCATTTGAAAGAGGGAAAGGGTTTGTCGGCCGTTGTCAGTTAATCGACAACGGCGAATTAGGGTTGTTCAAGACAAACCCTAAGACAAACCCTCAAAGGGAAAAGAGAAAAAGCGTAGAAAATAAAGTTATAAAAAAGTGCGTTTTTAGAAAAATTGTACGTAGAATGGAAAAAAGGGTCTTATTTCTTGCCAATTGTGCTATGTTATTTATTTGAAATAAAAACCCAATTGAAAGCATATAAAAGACGAGCTAATATTTATTATTTAAAAATATATAATTAATTTAAAAATAAATTATTATATTTTTAAACAAATAAGTACAAAAATACAAAACTTTGTAAATAAACCAATGAAGTTTATAAAACTCAAGTTTAAAAAAAAATTTGAATTTTGAGATTAGGCCTCATATTTTATGAATAATAAGTCCAATTAAATACACACTTTTACTTAATGTATACTCCTATTTTTATAATAACACCTAATGACCTCACATCTTATGGATGTTAAGTCTAAGAGATTGAATTTAAGTACACACCTATTTTATAAACTTGATCACACTTATATACGTATATATTTCAATACATACATATTTTAAATGATGTGCCAATGAAAACAAATAAGAAGGGACAAGTCTTAGTGGGTCAAATTTGGGGTATGACACATGGACATTGACAAAAAGGCTCAAAAGGGTTAACAAATGATCACACACTCACAAGGTAAATTGACTATTTGGTTTTGGTGGTTGTGCTCAAAATGAAACAAAATGCCTTGATCCTTTTAATGCTTTCATAAAATCAACATAAACAAAAGATTAAGCATAATAAAATCCAGTTAAAACAAAGATTGTGGCCTCCAACATATGTAAACAATGGAAAGCTTCTTCACATTTATGGTTTGGGAACTAAAGTGATTCAATCAATAAGCAAGTAATGCAAAAGAATGAATGGTATGGTAATTGTACAAATGAAAAGTTTCCTAAACATGTTATGCTATAGAAAGCGATAAATGAGTATCTTGAATTATACGAATTCAAAAACAATATCCTACCATACATCCGCAAGTTGAAACACTCAAGCTTCGGAAAATCACCTCAAAAATCTTCGAATCACCGACAAAATTCGAGTACAAACAACCAATAAAAGAATTAGAAAAATAAAACTAGTATCTACTACTAAATAGCCTTGGTGAAAGTGGGAAAAAGGAGTGAACCAAGTGGAATAGGAACCCCACTGGTACAAAGCAGAAAAACAAAATTCTACTATGCTCGCTTAGCGAGCTCTGCTCCGCTTAGCGGACATAGCAGAAACCAGAAAAATCAGAACAGGATCTGTTGTTCCAATCACTCACCACTTCACCTAAATACCTCATAAATAGAAATATAAACAATATTTACAACCGTTGGGGTGCCTCCCAACAAGCGCTTGTTTTACGTCGTTAGCTCGACGCCTTTATTGTTTCGGTGTTTGGAAAGTAGACTCCTCTCGTCATGCCATGGTAACGTCTCACCGCACAAGCCTAAAGAAAGTTTCCTAACCAACCACTCAACAAATGTTACTGGTACAAATATATACAATGATTAAACGAACATAAAGGAAAACACAAGTATACAAATATGTACATGAACAAACACATATATACAAACATGAAACACTTATAACTATTAACATACACAAAGAGAAAGTTGGTGAATGTTGGATGCACGAGTTGAAAAGTGAAGATTTGTAAGTAAAGAGCTAATCCGAGATCAACATGTTTCACCAACATTCACCAACAAAAGTATACTTGTATGTAACATATGTAACATATACGAGTAAAACTATATGGTGGACATAAACAAGTAAACATGTACAAGTAAGTATATATACAAGTGAAACTATACAATATATACGATATATACAAAGCTCAAAACCACGAAAACTATTGCGATGCAGTTCAAACAACCATCCCCGGCAACAGCGCCATTTTGTTGAATGCAGTATAGGGCAAGCAACGAAAAAAAGATTTGGAAATATTGATCCGGGAATTATCGTCCACAGAGATGGTGAGAATGCCATTCAACAGTTTCTATGATTTCGATCTCGGGTTTGAATGAAAAAAAGTAAACAAAGATATAGACAGGAAAAGAATAAACACATTCTTAGAAGAGAAATAACTTATCCGAAATGTAAATATATTCACTCTTCACAAACATACACTTACCAACCCGCTATACTCAACATACGATACTCATCTATGTCATCACGTATCTCTCACATAAGCGTCCATCTCTGGAGAACAAACGAGATCATCTCACAACTAAGGTTATCTCTAACGCGAAGTCGCGAGAACATCCGTATTCTCGCGTCGGCGATCTCTCGCGCGCCGCTCAAACACAAAAGCATTAAGTACAAATACCCACAGTGAATGCTAGCTCTAAATCTATCTCTAGAGTTCAGAACCAACAAGTTATCATCCTAGATAAGGATTCAAGAAGTTTATCTCTAAAGCACCCAAAATCCCTATCATAGAGCAAAAATCCAGAACAACATCAACACAGATTTGTAAAGCAAGTTAAACATAACATTATAATCGGTAAATATACATAAGATTCAAGTAAATATACAAACAAAACCCAACCAAAGAGAAATATATATATATAAACCTGTATTTTTATATATAGTACTTAAATAACACATTTTGAACCATATATTATTAATAGCTCAAAGGTCAAAAAAAATTACACATATATTTATATCAAAATTAAAATGACACGCATTATCAGGGTTGATTGGCGTTGGATTTGATAGAGAGAACTACAGTTCGATCTTCCGCAACTGCGTACTGATGTAAAAAATTTTGTATTTTAAATATTTTTTAAATTTTACATTTGTTTGAATAACATATTTTGTACCATATATTTAATAGCTACAAGGTCAAAACAAAAAAATTACACATATATTTATATTAAAACTAAAATGACACATTATCAGTGGTGATTGGCGCTGGACTTGATAGAGAGAATTACAGTTCGATTTTTTCCAACCGCGATTGAGAGTGAGCTGGAAATACTTGATGTCTGAACTGATCTCCGAACCAAATTAGGCGGTCCAGTGGGCCAGATACTAGTGGTGAAAACCATAAAAGAAAAGACACACATTATGTACCAAAATCGAATATGCTAATCAAATATGTCAATAGTGACTCAAAAACTATACATATTAATATTTTACAACGTTACTCAAACATATCAATGTTTCAATTGAAATCATAAAATTCAAGAAAACAAGTTGTCCAACGTAAACAGATGTACGTCATATAAATCCTCAGTTGTGAATGGTTGGTGTTTGTTTGTTAAACACTTATAAGTTGAACAAAATATAAAATTAGAATAATAAAAATCTACGCATTTAAACAAAAAATAATAAAATTAATGACATACATTTATAACAATATTAACTATAAATATTAAGAAAAAGAAAATAATAATAAGTTACCGATAAATAATAATAAAATATTTATTTGTTAGTTTTCTCATATCTATTTTTGATGATCATAACGAATAGTATGAACATATTTTTTATAAGCTACATTTATTGAAGCATTGCGAATGAGGTTATTGAAACTATTGGTTTGTTTAATTTTGAATTCAGATCTCAATATTTGAGATTGTAGGTCAATCCAACTAAGAGAGATTTGATAAGACAATTTCATCACTACAAAGTTATATCTAAAGTCAAAACCATTTAAGGTTTGAATGATTAGATTTGTGATAGAGATTGGATTATTTAAGGTTTGAATGATTAGATTTGTGGTAGAGATTGGATTCCTTTTCTAATATTATGAAATCCATATTTTAAGTAGGTTACTTGATACCATGTATGTGCACGAGCTAGACTTGAGCCTCTCCAAATATTGTTTCGAGTTTTCTTGATACAACAATTAAACTGTTATTTTTGGAAACATGGAGTTCTTCAACCACTCAAGAAAGGTTTTTTCTTTGGCCACCTCCCTATGGGGGTCACCCCCAGCGAAAATCCCAAAATACCCCTGCTTCGGAAATGAACTTCCGAAGCGCTTTTTTATTTTAAAAAATTTCCTTAATTCGGAAGTGCATCTCCGAAAACACCCCATGGGGGGTGTCTTCGGAGATGAACTTCCGAAAACACCTCATGGGGGGTGTCTTCGGAAATGAACTTCCGAATTATGCAGAAACTGTGTTTTTTTTTTTATGTTTTTTCATAACAGTCTCACATTTTAATTAAACGCAAACGCCAAATAAAATAAGCAATAGATAAACTGAAAATACTAATATGATAAATAAACAAAAAAAATACTAATCCGATGAAAATAATATATACAAACCGAAAAAAATAAAAAAAGTGTGCTAAAGATACAATCCGATAACAAAAAATATATAAACCCGACCACTACTGGGTGTGCCTAAACCTCTCGCCCTGAGACCTCCTCTGCCGCGTGTATGTCGCCGCACGATCCGCATCAAGGACGATCATCTCCATCACCGCGACTGCCTCTGGACCGCCCCGCTCCACGATACCTCGATCCAACGGGTCCTGCCCAATCATCGATATCCGCTGGCAGATCGGCATGAGATCAATGGCGTGATCATCCTCGGCCTGCTGGTTCTCCAGGATCTCCTCGTGTGCTGGCCTAGGAGCGCCGGGAATGTCGGGTCTCAGAAGAGGATGTGACACCCGGTAGAACCATGTGACGTATCCCTCCTCACTGTGCCAGTCCTGGGTGACCCGAGTGAGACGGTACTCCAGCGGTACCACATGATCCTCCCAATGCTCCCATATGGCAGTGAGCTGCACTCGGGTCACAGTGTCGGGAGCAGCCTCAAAGGGTGACTTGGGTATCCGCTGCACGAATCCGAACTGACGCATGCACCGCTCAGGGAGATATCGAACCATGATGCCGGTCTCGCATGTCAACCAGCCTGAATATTGAGCAATGCCGTCAAAGGGGACAATCTGAGCGTAGTCGACGAACGGCCTCCAGGTGATGTCGTCGTGCATTGTGCGGTTCAAGTACAGACGGTATGATCCCACCGCATCGTTCCCCCTCCGGAGAGCGTATCAGGCGGCCCTGGGCATGGCGTCCACGTACGCAGGATCGATGTGAAAGCCGTGGATGCGGGAGAAGTAGGAGATGATCCAGCTCTGAAACAGAAACAAGATAATGTATTAAAATTAAATACGAAACATATATAAATAAATAAATACGATAATGTATTAAAATAAAACGTACCGTAAGCAGTGTGCAGGATCCGACCAACTGCCTCGTCCTCCAGTTGGAGGCCTCATTCAGCTTCTGGTAGAGATATGCCAGAGTAGCTGACCCCCAGTTCCACTGGTGAACGGTATCCAGGTCCATGAAATAGAGGAGGTAGGCCACGTCGACGTACCTGGCACTCTTGTCCACAAAGCATGCAGCGCCTACCACATGCATGTACCAGCACCGGAGAGCGCAGCCGCGGTGGTACTCCCTGAATAGGTCGTTATCCTCCTGCTCGGCCTCGGCCGCCGCGTCCAGGTGGAACTCAAAATAGATGCTCAGTGTAGTGAACCGGACATGAGGCCCACAAGTCGTGACGCACTCAAAGTGAGCAACCTCGTGCGGCAAGCCCAAATAGTGCATCATCCACTCAATGGCCTCGACCCTCTGGATCCTGGAGTGGTGCAACAGCGGCCCCCTAATAGGCAGGTGGAGAAGACACTGGACTTCATGCAAGGTGACCGTCAACTCCCCCACCGGCAAGTGGAAAGAGGACGTCTCCTTGTGCCAGCGCTCCACAAATGCCCCCTGCATGCCGGTGCTGATGGTGGTGTACCCGGTCATGCAGAGCCCGCTAAGCCCTGAACCTCGCACATGGTCGTTAAACCACTGAGCTGCTGGTTTAAACAGACCGAAAATTTTCCTGGAGTGGTTCACCATTTTCAATGGCTCTCTCTCCTTGTTAGCTGAAGATTTCGTTTTATATTGTTTGTCCTTCGAAGGAGTTGAGAATCGAAGGAAAGATGGTTACTGACGGCCATCCCTTAAAAAGTGAAAGAATGGCTACTGATGGTCATGCTTCGAAAAATAAAGACTTCTAAGTTCGATGAAGATAGTGAACGCTGAAAGATTAATGAAAGCATATGTCTTCGGGACTTAGACAAAATTCATAGAATATGTATTCAAGTATTACTACTTAGCGTGTTTTTTAGTAGTGTTTGTTTAATACACTGCCACGCGTCGAAGATGGACTCATGCGGGAAGATTTGAAATTCAAAGACGGTTTCGTAACCGTTCAATAACAGATGGCTTCGCTGGAAGTTCTGATGAGAAACGTGGCAGCAGATTAGTATAGGACCGTTAAGGTCGAAACTAGTATAAATAGGAGTCTTAATGTTAGGATTCTGTGTGTTCATTTTGTACAAATCACTCACATATTTACTCAAGTATCAAGCGTTAAGAGAAAGAGTTCGCTGAGAAAATGTACGTATGACACCACCATTTTAATACATGTGTATTATCTTTTGTTTTTATCTTCCAGAATTACTGCATTTCGTTTACTTCCTGCCATTTACATTTCTGTATCTTTACTTTAACGTCATTTACTTTCGAATTACTTTCATGCTATTTACTTTCAAAGTCTTTTACATTTCTGCAGTTTAAGATTCTTTACTTTTCAATAGTCTTTTTAATTTTCTATGTTATGTTACTTATCTTTCCATTGAAGTCACATTTATATATAACAAAGTGATTGTCAAGACTATTTGTTCTTTAATCGAACAACGCTTATTGAAGAAGACAAATAATGAATATGGTTCGAATGAACATTGATAACAATCTTCTTGACTATGTGTCCTAGGATCAATCTAGTCGATCCTGCAAGTAACCAAATCATAATTATTATAGTTTGGAAGACTAGCGGTTGTTTACCGGAAATCACCGTAAACAAATTGGCACACCCGGTGGGACTGTGTCAAGCAGATTGTTTTAATCAAGTGCTTTATTTTTGTCTAGACAATATCAAGATCTTGTATGAACCTTAGGAACGGTAAATTAAAGAACAGTGCACAACCGATTCCCAAACGAAGGTACAACAAGAAAATGGTCGTTACGGCCAGTGCAGGGGATGGTCGAGATCCCCCATAAGGTTCAGGATCAGGAGCGGCAAATTCAACTTCTACTCAAGAAACACGAGATGCAACGGGTCCAAATGGATCGAGACCTGCAGATAATTCCCATGCTTTGCCTGAAAATAATACAGGGCCTTCAGGGACTATTCCGGTTTCAGTGTCGACAACCGCACCCTCATCCACAAGCGCAGAGGACGTATTGTTTGCCTCGACAAATGCTGCAAACAATTCGTTTGGTCAAGGCACGAATTCTGCTTTCGAATGGAGACTAAACAGTTCATATGGAATGCCATACCCATACGGAACAGGCGTACGAGGGGCAGGACCTATATATGCCCCAACTAATAATGCGACATTTTCACCAAATGTTAGTTCAGTGGGTCGAAGTGCACATAACACTGGTTTCTCTACCCAGATGCCTCACTTTACCACAAATAACCAAGCAGCATTTCGACAAGAAATGGATGCAAGCAACCATGATATGGTAGGGGTTTTGGCCAGAGAATTGACTTCAGTTTTAAGCCCACTAATGGCAAATGTTACTACTACAAATAGAGAAAACATGGAGACTTTCCAAAAGATATCATCTCAAATGAATCGAATGGCAGAATTCATGGGAATAACGCCACCTAAAAGGAAAGACAAACAGCCCATGAATCAAGAAGAGAGGCTTATTTTGGAGCGTGTACAAGATATAATCCCGCCACCCAGAACAGCTACTAGGGATATAGGCCCCTCACGAAGGACGGAGTCGTTCGAAAGGACTCCGGTAATTAACTTAGAGGATTCAAGCCAAAGGACCGTCCCCTTTCGACAGGAAATGGAGGAAGAACGACCCAGATTGAGAATTGTGGGTAGGGACGAAAATCTAGATGAGATTGTCCAAAGAGTTAGAAGAGAAAATTTGGCCACAGAAAATAATTTAACTGCCATGATAGAAAGGGTTATGGCTAATAATGGCCTTAGTACTGGACTTAGACGTCCAAATTATACGTCCCCTATATCAGACTATATCATGCAGACAGAATTGCCTAGGGGAACTAAGGTTCCCAAATTTACAAAATTTTCAGGCGAAACTAATGAGTCAACCGTGGAACATATTGCTAGGTATTTGACAGAAGCAGGAGACTTAGCGGGAAACGAGGATTTTAGGATCAAGTATTTCCCTAGTTCGCTGACAAAAAATGCCTTCATTTGGTTCACTACTTTGCCACCAAATTCGATAGATGCATGGGCATACTTGGAAAGACTTTTTCATGAGCAATTCTACATGGGTCAAACTAAGATAAGTTTGAAAGAATTGGCCAGTGTTAAAAGAAAATTCACAGAAACAATTGATGATTATTTAAATAGGTTCCGTCTGTTGAAGTCAAGGTGTTTCACAACAGTCCCAGAGCATGAACTTGTTGAAATGGCTGCAGGTGGTCTAGATTATTCAATAAGAAAGAAACTAGATACCCAATACCTTAGGGACATGGCCCAATTAGCAGATAGGGTTCGACAAGTCGAACGGCTGAAGGCAGAAAAAGTTAGGGCGAATAAAAGTTATAAGAAAGAGAGAGTAGCGTACGTCGAAGCCGAGGACGCTGATGATGAGTCTTTCAATGACTCGTATAGCCCTGAAGAAGTCGAAATAGACCTAGCTGAATTGAAAGAGGCGCCACCTTACGCCTGCAAACTGCTAAATCCTACCAATGGGAAAAACCAAGTAGAAAACGATAAGAATGATAGGTTCCCAAAGAAAACTTATACATTCGACATTACCAAGTGTGATGAAATATTTGATTTATTGGTAAAAGATGGCCAAATGATACTACCTCCAAATTCAAAAACTCCTCCGTTGGAACAACGGAAGAAAAGAGGTTTTTGTAAATATCATGGGTTTTTAGGCCATAAAACTTCTTAATGTTTTCTTTTCAGGGATCTAATTCAAAATGCTCTCAATGATGGAAGGTTGAAGTTTGCTGACAAGACCAAGAGTCATATGAGGGTCGATACCAATCCCCTAAACATTGCTGACGCTAGCCTCTGCGAGGTAGAAGATATCAACATGGTGGAGGCTTCTGAAGTCGAAGTTGTGGAGACTAAAGCAATGTTCAATGGAAAGCAGGCTACTGAAAGCCTAAAAGGTGAAATAATCTTCAACACTGTTGTTGAAGAATCTCCCAAGACAGAAATAACTGAAGAAAACAGTGAGGCCACTGAAGACCTCAGGATGAAACTCCAGAAAATCCAGATCTCTGAAGTTCCTCCAGCAGCGGTTAACATGGTTAGCGCCAGACGACCAGTGTCTGAATTTGGCGAACTAGAGACATGGCTGACGAGGAAAAATGGGGGCATCGAAGTTCCTCCAAGAACCGAAAGCCTCAAAGAATATCTCTGGAATTGCCACGAGAAAAATGGTGGTAAGCAATGGATGTGTCCAAGGTGTTCGATCATGCTGAATCGAAGGGTCGAAGCCAACTTCGAAAGGGTTCGACGCGAAAGGTGGGAACACCCAAGAAGAGAGCCAAATCCCCTACTACAACTGTACCCAAAGATGGAGGAAAGCTTGGTAGGATTTTTGGTCAGATGCCACAAAGGAAACACTGAAGTTGCTCTCTGCCCAAGATGTGGGGCAGTCTATGATGAAAGGCTCGCACGATCATTCGAACGTGTGTACTGCCATATGAGTAGAGAAACTCAGGGGTTGCGTCCTAACCTTTATGGTTTCGACATTTGGACTCCAACAAAGAGGCCTGATAGCCCACATCCTAGGGCTCGAAGGGTGACGTTCAAAGTCCCGGCAAATGCACCCAGGGATAAGTGGGTGCAAGCTGATGCAAGAACCAACAAATGGCGAAGTTGGGACCAAGGTGGAAGAACCGCAATGGCATATAGGAAACAATTTCAAAGATCAAATCGAGAGGCGTATCGATTGGAGAATTATAAAGGAAAAAATCCTATGTCTCGGTCCCAGTGGAGAAGACATCAGAGAATAAAAAAGGCTCAGAAGGAATACAGGCCACGAGAAACTGGAGACTCTAGCAGCAACCAAGTCCCATACCAGGGGGCAAAGTCAAACAAACCTCCGGTAGAACGCAGATTGTTCGAAGCTGAAAAACTCTTGGATGAAGAAGAGAAGATGCGTTCAAACTCTTGGAAAGAAGAGGACAGAATGACAAATGATTTTGATTCTGATGGAGTGTCATCCATAAATCTGAATTGCAATGTGGTATCCGTACTCCCTCACGAGTTTAATCAGGAAACTGAAGTAGAAGACTGTGAAGAGGCTGATATCGAAGAAATGGCAAAACACAAACCTGTGTGTTACTATATGCTGAATAACGGTGCAGTAGAGGAACAAAATGCTTTCTTCGAAAGACCGAATGAGGGTATGAGAAACCATTTGAAGCCACTCTACATCAGGGCTAAGATTGAGAATGTTGGCATTAATAAAGTCTTAGTTGATGGAGGAGCAGCAGTGAACCTAATGCCTCAATACATGCTGAAAAGAATTGGTATGTTCGATACGGATATAAGGCCACATAACATGGTTTTATCTAACTACGAAGGCAAAATAGGACAAACACTGGGAGTTGTTCAAGTCAACTTAACAGTAGGCTCAGTTACCAGGCCAACCATGTTCATGGTTATACCAGCAAAAGCAAACTACAACCTTTTGCTTGGTAGGGAATGGATTCATGGGGTAGCAGCTGTACCCTCAACAATGCATCAGAGGGTGACAATTTGGAGAGAAGATGGTATAGTGGAGAATATCGAAGGTGATCAGAGTTACTACATGGCTGAAGTCAACCAGGTGAATAAAACCAACTTCGATAGGAACCTGGCAAACATAGGCCCTTGTCATGCTGCTGAAGAGATGTATACCCCAAACAAAAATGCAATGTACTATTTAACTTTACACCCAAATGGATTCCAATGGGATAGAGAGATCATGGATGGTCCACCAGATACAGCACCATTGGAGGATTATCCAACAGTACGGCCAACAGGCTGGGACGATGACATTAATCATGTCTGAGTCTGCGTTCTTCAAAAAGATTTCGGCCTATGTGGCCGAGAACAAAAGAAAAACGGCTCTCGAAGCCGAACTATCAAGTACAAAGATAGATACAGTTCTAACCAAAGAAGGAATAACAGAATTGGAGATACGTGCGAGTTTCGAACTCCCTGAACACACGACTCCAGACGAAGAGATCGTAAGAGAAGAACCAAGTTAAAGGTTAGATGCAATATACGACGAAGAACCTTTGGGATTCGAAAAAGACCCGATGGCGTCGAACATAAAGATGTTGGCCCAAGATCCACTTGAAGAAGTAAATCTTGGAGACAATGGTCAAAAAAGGATAACATATATCAGCGCGAAACTAGAACCAGAATTGAAAGCAACGGTCATCAAAATGTTGAAAGACAATAGAGATTGTTTTGCTTGGGATTATGATGAGATGCCTGGTCTCGGAAGAGACTTAGTCGAATTGAAGTTACCAATAAAAGAAGGGAAGAAGCCAATAAAGCAAACTCCCAGAAGATTCGCGCCAGAGATTCACTCGAAGATTAAGGCAGAGGTCGAAAGACTCTTACGTTGTAAATTTATTCAAACTACAAGGTATGTTGAGTGGATTGCTAATATAGTACCTGTAATTAAAAAGAATGGCTCATTAAGAGTATGCATAGACTTTCGTGACCTTAATGCAGCTACTCCGAAAGACGAGTATCCCATGCCTATAGCAGAAATGCTAGTAGATTCAGCCGCAGGTTTTGAGTATTTGAGCATGTTGGATGGATATTCGGGATACAATCAAATTTTTATAGCAGAAGATGATGTATCCAAGACAGCATTTCGTTGCCCAGGAGCAATAGGCACTTACGAATGGGTTGTGATGCCTTTTGGTTTAAAAAACGCTGGGGCAACTTATCAAAGAGCAATGAATTCTATATTTCATGAATTTATAGAAACATTCATGCAAGTATATATAGATGACATTGTGGTAAAATCTACCTCGGGTATGAGTCATCTCGATCATCTGAGCCAATCATTCGAAAGGATGAGGAAATATGGCTTGAAGATGAACCCCCTTAAATGTGCTTTCTTTGTGCAGGCAGGTGATTTCTTGGGTTTCGTAGTCCACAAAAAAGGGATAGAAATCAACCAAAACAAGACAAAAGCCATTATGGAAACCAAGTCTCCATCCACGAAGAAAGAATTACAATCATTATTGGGTAAGATAAATTTCTTAAGAAGATTTATCTCTAACTTAAGTGGACGCACGCAAGCTTTCTCGCCCTTACTACGGCTTAAGCAAGAAAGGTTCGAATGGCGTACAGAACATCAAGAAGCTTTCGATCAGATAAAGCAATACTTGACGTGTCCACCGATTCTGTCTCCCCCAAATGGGAAGAAGCACATGCGCCTATACATTTCAGCATCAGATAAAACAATAGGCAGCATGCTTGCCCAGGAGGATGAGAATGGCATCGAAAGAGCCATTTATTACTTAAGTAGAGTACTCAATGATGCAGAGACTAGATATACTGATATAGAAAAACTCTGCCTTTGTTTGTATTTCTCCTGTACCAAACTTAAGTATTATATAAAGCCAGTTGATGTTTACGTTTCATCTCATTGTGATGTTATTAAACATATGTTATCTAAGCCAATACTACATAGTCGAATTGGCAAATGGGCTTTGGCCCTTACTGAATATTCATTAATATTTCAGCCTCTCAAGGCAATGAAAGGTCAGATTGTGTCAGACTTCATTGTCGACCATGCGGTGGTTGAGAATCATCAGCATTGTGTGGATTTGAAACCTTGGAAGTTATATTTCGATGGTTCAACGCATAGAGAGGGAACTGGCATTGGAATGTTGATAATTTCTCCTGATGGAATTCCAACAAAGCTCAAGTATAAAATCGAAAGTCCATTATGCTCCAATAATGAAGCTGAATACGAGGCTTTAATTGCTGGACTTGAGGCTTTGTTAGAATTGGGGGCAACCAGAGTCGAAATTAAAGGAGACTCTGAATTGGTCATCAAACAAATGACAAAGGAGTACAAGTGCATCAAAGAGAATTTGATCATGTATTTTATCATTGCAAATAGGTTGCTCAAGAAATTCGAATACGTGGAATTAAAACATGTACCAAGGGTGAATAACCAGGAAGCAAACGACTTGGCTCAATTAGCTTCAGGATATAAAGTATCAAAAGAAAAGTTGGAAGAATTGATTGAAGTAAGAGGAAGAGCAATGTTTACTAAACTTTTGCCAAGTGATCTAGAGAACTCACAATTGGGTTATGCCAACAAAGAACAATTCGAAGTACTAAATATAGATTCATTGGCAGACACAGATTGGAGGAGTCCAATTATTAACTATCTGAAAAATCCTTCGACGGATACAGACAGGAGAATCAAGTATAGAGCCCTGTCATATTTTCTGATGGGAAATGAATTGTTCAAGAAAACTCCTGAAGGGGTATTGTTGAAATTCTTGGGTGAAGCAGAAGCATATTTGGCTCTGTCGAACGTACATAGTGGGGCATGTGGTGCACATCAAGCAGGGCACAAAATGAAATGGCTCTTGTTTCGTTATGGGATGTATTGGCCTTCGATGTTAAAGGATTGCATAGAGTTCGCGAAAGGGTGCCAAGAGTGCCAAGAACATGCAGGTATCCAACACGCCCCAGCAAACGAACTAAGTACAATAGTAAAACCATGGCCTTTCAGGGGATGGGCACTAGATTTGATTGGAGAAATTCACCCCAAGTCATCCAAAGGTCAAAGATACATTTTGGTAGGAATAGACTATTTCACAAAATGGGTCGAAGCAATACCACTGGTAAATGTGGATCAAGAGGTTGTGATTGAGTTTATTCAGAAACACATTATATATAGGTTTGGAATCCCAGAAAGTATAACAACGGATCAGGGATCAGTCTTTACTGGACGAAAAATGCAAGATTTTGCCAGAGAAATAGGTTTCAAGTTATTTACTTCTACACCTTATTATGCTCAAGCAAATGGCCAGGTTGAAGCAGCAAATAAAGTAATAATTGGCCTTATTAAGAAACATGTGGGAAAGAAACCCAAGAATTGGCATAAGACTTTAGATCAAGCACTTTGGGCTTGTCGAACATCTCCAAAAGAAGCTACAAATACAACTCCTTTTCAGTTAACGTTTGGACATGACGCAGTACTTCCAATTGAGATATGTTTGCAATCAGTAAGAATACAAAGACAAGCAGACATTCCTCCCAACGTATACTGGGAATTAATGATGAACGAGTTAGTAGATTTGGACGAAGACAGGCTTCGAGCACTGGAAATGATCAAGAGACAAAAGGAAAGAGTGTCCAGAGCATATAATAAAAAGGTGAAAGGTAAAACTTTTGTTAATAATGACTTAGTCTGGAAAGTTATTTTACCTATAGATCGAAAGAATCAGGCACTTGGTAAATGGTCCCCACATTGGGAAGGACCCTTTCGAATCTTAAAAGTATTCTCGAACAATGCTTACGAAATTGAAGAGTTAGCAGAAGATCGCAGGATCTTAAGAGTAAACGGGAAATACTTGAAGAGATATAAACCTAGCATGCATGAAGTAAAGATTGCAAAGACGTAGATACTCAGGGTACTACGAAAAGCCAAAATGGTCAGGCATGTGTCAAAAAATATACTTCACATTGATCAAAATGGCTTCACAATCAGAAAGAATTATGGAAAGAAAAATCAAAGAAGACACCAAAATATTCTTTTCATTTCAAACATGGAAATACATTCATTACAAAAAGATCCAAGAATAGGATCTGAGGTTACAAAAAGAAAGGAAGGCATATATATATAAAAAGATTAAACCTAAGGTAAAAACTTGCTAGTCAATCCTTTGGTTTAAATTGTCCAAAGACAACACAGGGGAAGGTTCAGCCTCGAACATGTCTCTGGCTCCAGAATCACGCATCCTCCTCACTACGCCTTTCTTAAGAAAAATGTAACTAAGGAGTCTCCCGTACGGAAGACAAGTGACACTCTCTCGACGGTCAACACCGATAGAGACAGCTTTAACAAGCCCCTTGAAGATCATCAAAGGGATGTTAATCTTTCTTCCCCGAAGACCACAAAGGATAAACTCCAGATCTTCAACCATGATATTGTTCTCATCGATCACCCGAGGTTGGAAGTTCCCCACGAGCATTTGGTGCCAGATCCTGATGGTTTTTGCACTGAAGCGATCATTGTCCATGAGTGTTCTCAACATGATATGAGTGGTCATGCTGAAAACATTATCATCAAAAGTTACTCCGGAGTTATTGCATCTTATGAGATTGGCAATAGTAGTGGGAGTGATGCTAAGGTGAGCATGTCGAATGGATGAATCAATGGTGGCTCTACCTTCAGGGTCTATGCGTAAAGACGCATTCATCCAAAACTCTGCCACCATATTAGGGTAGATGGCACCCTCCAGGACTTCCTCAAAGTAGAAGTTCAGTTCCTGGTTAGCAAAAAGGGTTTCAAGATTAATGAAGTGACGAACGAGTTCTTCCTCACAGAGTCTGAACTCACCCTTGATGAGAGTTTTGATATCGTTGAAAGAAAGAGTTCCAGCCATTTCAAGGAAAAGTGGTATTGAGAGAAAAAGTTGTGGGTTTTCTTTTTGTTCTGTGTTTGGTTTGGAGAGAAAACGCATGAATGAAGAAATGAAGACCAATATTTGACCCTTTATATAGAAGGGGAATACTGAAGGGTGGGTTTCAATTTTTAATGAGTGATTGGACTGCGGTTGGTTTTCCAAAGAAAGAAGTTATGGCTTCCGCCGTTTCCCGCCCTTGGAAGTTGAGAAGTAATCATTAAACTGATGCACGCACGTCTTAAAACCGACGTTTTGGAGAAAGTGACGTCACTTTTTAATAATGATTATGGCTAGAAGAAGTGGAAACGTCAAGTCTAGAGGCAAGAGTGCTGCGAAGGATGTTCAGGTTCTACATGTTGCATTTAATAAAAGCACTGTAGGAAATCTAAAGATATATTTTGACAAGAAATTGAAAGATTTGCTAAATCAACACTGGCAAATATGATAGAGATAAATGGGAGTCAAGCGTACAAATATTATATGTCTACAGTGGTCTCAATTACAAAATAAAGGTGCAACAAGTAACAAGATCGAAAACATCTAGTTGAAATCCTCAGGAAGATCCTTTTTGATCTTCAAATATTGAGTCTCCCATGAAGACATGCGAAGTTCAATTAGTGCCCGGTGTTTCTTCAACCTTTCGATTTCTGGCACTAACTTTTGTGCAGTCTCGAAATGTTTCATTCCTGACTGCACCACTTCGAGCAAGTCTTGTTGATTAGACTTTTGTAGGACTGTTTGACAACTTTCAGCCTCCTTTATCTTGCCCTCGAGTACTTTAATTTCTTGTTTCCAAGAGCTGATTTTCTTCTCATAATCATCAATGGCCTTCTGATTTTCTGAATGTTTGAGCCTGAGGGCTTCACCTTGTTTCGTTGCGTCCATAGCAGAATTCCATGAAGAGTTATGAGAGACCACTGTCTCAGATAATTCCTTTTCGACATTTTGCTTTCGAAGGATGTTAGCCTGGAGTTGCTCGAGTAGAGAGCCCAACAGAACAATTACCTCTGAAACTTCTGTGGAAACTTGAAGCAAATCTACCTTCTTTAGAAGTTGATTTAAGTTGTGACTCTTAATAGGTTCCCGGTTGAGGACATCTACAAGATTGACCCCAAAGAATCTTTCTTTTATTTGTCGAAGAAGACTGGGAATATCTTCCTTGTCGCTAGAGTCTACAGTTGCAACTGGAGAGACATTAAGCTCCGAAGGCGAAGAAGTATTCGCATCCATGATGGCCTTTAAGAAACTAAGAGGATCAGTTTGCTTAAGGTGTTCAAGCTCTGAAGGAGTAAGCTTTGCAGGGGTAGGTTTCGAAGTCGTCTCAGGAATGGTTTTTGCGTCAAGAGTCGAAGTTCCTTGAGAAACTGGTTTTTCAGGTTGAGAAATCTCCTCCATAGCATCTTTCTCCGACGCAGAATCTTCGTTGTCATGTGATTGCTGGTTCACATTGTCGCTGCCTGAGAATGGATGATCCTCTTCCAAATTTTTACCTTGATGAGTAGGTGGGGATTCGTCAGTAGAGTGACTTTCTTCGACTGGTTCATTAGGCAATATGGTAGCAATTGGCCTAACATCTTCGAAGACTGGTGAGAGAACATGAATTTTAGCTCGAGAAGTATCTGTTTTGAATAAAGCAAAGTTAGTTGTGAAGATAAGCCTTTGAAAGGTTCAAGTTGACGAAAGTTGAAATTTAACAATTACTGTAAAGTTTGTCAACATCAATGGTGAGGCCAGGGTCTTTAAAACCGGAAGTAGCAGTGCCAGCATCATCCTGCAATAACAAGGTAAAATGTCAGTACAATTATTTAGTTAAAATCACAAGATAATATGTGGGACAAACCCAAAATACCTTGGGTGGAATATTGTCTGGACTTGAATTATGGCTTTCCACAACAAGAGCATTGCTAGCAGTCTTCAAAGGAGATTCCTCAGAGGATGCTTTATTACCAGGGGAAGCAGCTTTGGAAGGGCTTGCCTTTTTCCCTTTTCTTGAAGTGGTTACAGCTTTGTGTTTTTTCTTCTGTCCTTGTCTAGTTTGAGGAGGGGATTTATCTTCGCCATCTGAGCCAGTGGTCGAAGAAGCTTTACGCTTCGAACCCGTTGGGGGTTTCGAACTCTGGCAAGTGGAAAATGAGAAAGATGAGTACTAATCACAGGTTGTACAAGATTGAGAGTATGAGATGAGTATATACCGTGGGCTTCTTATCAGTAACGATGGAGTCACTCCCACTTGGTTTATTGCTTTTAGATGTCCCGGAGTCTTTTGGGGCAGAAGCTTCCTTAATCTTCCTCCTTCGTGCAACAGCTGTAGTTGAAACTGAAATCAGTATATCAGCAAAGAAAAGAAAAGTCAGTCGAAAAGATTGTCTTAATCCAAACCTTCAGGTATTGGAGTCAGGGCACGAACATGTTTAAGATCTATATGAAGATGTCCTTTGAAAGTATCCAAGGTGTGCTTAGTCGGAACCACTCGTTCAGCGCGTTTTTTGGTACTCTCTTGAAGAATTTTGAGAGCATTCCCACACACGAACCAGTCTGGGAAAGGAGGACTTAGAGCCACACCAAAATCAGCACTTGGTAGTGGAGGGAATTTTGGAGGATTAAGTTTGAAAGCCACTTCATAACGTAGTTCTGGTCGAACATACGAGGGCAATTTCAACTTACTCAGTTTGGCGGAAAACTTTTCGCGCAAAGTAACTGCAGCCTCACGAACGGTCCGACTAAGATCATCAGGCCTATAGATAGTTTCAAAGAATTTTTGAAAAGCTTGGATTTCTTTAATATGAGTGGAAGTACCTTTTTGGAAGTTCTCCTGCACATCATTGAAAGCTGCAGTTAGTTCCTGAGCAAGGCTATCAGCATCAAAAA
The DNA here is from genome assembly GCF_029867415.1 of Vicia villosa. Lineage (NCBI taxonomy): Eukaryota > Viridiplantae > Streptophyta > Magnoliopsida > Fabales > Fabaceae > Vicia > Vicia villosa. The sequence continues at coordinate 3,373,139 of NC_081182.1, read as the reverse complement.
TTTGAGAGCTATAATACTCTGTCCACCATTGATGAAAATCTGGTGTAGAGTAAAAAGAAGGTTCAAAAGGAATAGGAGAAAGATTGGTGACGTCAACGTATTTGTCGATTTTTTGTTCACATTCTTCTTCAGTCAAATACAAAGTGTGGAAACACATATGGTTTCTTTTCTCATATAAGCACTTGGGTGTTATTTGAGTTAGCCCAAACTGTCTCGAGACCAAATTTGGTTGATAACACATGAGGATACATTGACCCTTTGATGGTCGAAGACGGTGGGAAAATAATCTTGGAGTCAGAAAGGCTTCCCAAATTTCCATAGATTCAATTTGTTGATCTTGAGAAGCTGGTGGAAACTTTCGAGTAAACCATTCGGGACCTATTATTCTGTGTACAAATGGGGCCATAGAAGGATCGAACTGGTCACGCCGAGCAAACATCATCGAATACGCCAGGAAATGTTCATGAAGCTTTCCCATTTCCTCTTTTGGAGTTAGGTAAGCTAACCTGGTCCCCTCTATAGTTCGATTTTTGATTGTGCTATCCTACTCATTGACATCTCCTCGAAAGGGAAGATGAGTTTCGAATGTAGCATTAAGCCACAGTTGCAATAGCCAGAAAGGACCAGCGTAAAGTAAACTACCAGATTTGAAATTCTTGGTAAGGTTTGCAGCTTCACTAAGGTTTTCATAAAGAGACCCTTGAAGTAGTTGGCTGAGGTTGAGCTTTTTTCCAGCATGCAATTGATTAGCCATGCAAAGGTACCTTTTCGCAACTTGGATAGACCTTGAACAGAAGTCACATCGTGAAAGCCATAATGCTAGAAAAGCAATATGCTCTTCATCAGATACTGTCGCTTCAGTGGTAATATGATGCTTCTGGATGAATGCCGTATAAGTGACTTGCGAATCGTTAAAACCAATAGTGTCATTATCCATTTCATTGGGATCGAAGGTTTCACCAGTTGGTCGAAGTCCTGTAATAGCGGCCACGTCGAAAAGCGTGGGGGTAACCATTCCACATGGGAGATGGAAGGTGTTGTGAGAAGCATCCCAAAAATGAACCGCTGCTACTAACATGGGTTGGTTGTATTCTAAACCCGTTCTTGACAGTTGAATCAAATCGTATATTCCTAATGTTTTCCAGAAGGATCCTTTTTGTTTCTCTACCTTTTCTAGCCAGGCATAGTACAAGTCAGGATCTTTGGCTAAAGGGATTGACCTAAACACTTTTACAGAATTGGTCATATAGTTTAACCTAATTTTGGTTAAAGCTAAAGGGGTTGCAGTTGAAGTTTCCTCAACATTAGCAGATTTGCCTAAAGGAGAGCGACCGTCTTCATCTATCTTAACTTTGCTAACTAATGGTCTAGTCTTGTAGTAAGCAGGGAAAAATTTATTCACAGATTGGATACTTTCACTCGGTAACGGACCCATAAAGGCAAGAGTTTTTCCAGAGAGTTCAAAGGGAATGATTACCTGGGAAGCGTAAATAGCGCGTATTTCTTCAGTGTTAGGGTTTGGAACGAACTCTCGTTCCCCAGAACGTGTTGTTGATTGGAGCTTCAAAGCGGGTTGAAGAACATTTGAAGATGAAGCCATGGAGAGATTTTTGATTAAAAGAACAAGATTCTAAAAAGAGTGAAGATGTTTCAATTTTTCGGTGAAGAAGATGAATGAAAGGCGGTATAGAGGCACACGATCAAGTATTTAAAGGTTTAACGGAAACCTTTTTAAATCTTTTGGGTAAAACCCGAGAGACACGTGGCGGCTGGTGATTTAATCCAACGGCGGTCGAATGAGTTAGCTTCACTCCTAGTATGTAGGAGTAATGATCAGGAAGTAAGGTTAAAACGTGGGAATGTAAGTTATGAGAAGACATCTTTGAAAATGACAAGACGTTTCGGAAACAGTGTTATCAGTGATTATGACGTTAGTCAGCAGTCTTGGAACTTTCAAGGATCATAAAAACGAAATCTTATAATGACAAGAAACGCCTATTTCTGTTGATTCTCGAAACAGGCATTTATTGGGGGCAATTTGTTAGCTGAAGATTTCGTTTTATATTGTTTGTCCTTCGAAGGAGTTGAGAATCGAAGGAAAGATGGTTACTGACGGCCATCCCTTAAAAAGTGAAAGAATGGCTACTGATGGTCATGCTTCGAAAAATAAAGACTTCTAAGTTCGATGAAGATAGTGAACGCTGAAAGATTAATGAAAGCATATGTCTTCGGGACTTAGACAAAATTCATAGAATATGTATTCAAGTATTACTACTTAGCGTGTTTTTTAGTAGTGTTTGTTTAATACACTGCCACGCGTCGAAGATGGACTCAGGCGGGAAGATTTGAAATTCGAAGACGGTTTCGTAACCGTTCAATAACAGATGGCTTCGCTGGAAGTTCTGATGAGAAACGTGGCAGCAGATTAGTATAGGACCGTTAAGGTCGAAACTAGTATAAATAGGAGTCTTAATGTTAGGATTCTGTGTGTTCATTTTGTACAAATCACTCACATATTTACTCAAGTATCAAGCGTTAAGAGAAAGAGTTCGCTGAGAAAATGTACGTATGACACCACCATTTTAATACATGTGTATTATCTTTTGTTTTTATCTTCCAGAATTACTGCATTTCGTTTACTTCCTGCCATTTACATTTCTGTATCTTTACTTTAACGTCATTTACTTTCGAATTACTTTCATGCTATTTACTTTCAAAGTCTTTTACATTTCTGCAGTTTAAGATTCTTTACTTTTCAATAGTCTTTTTAATTTTCTATGTTATGTTACTTATCTTTCCATTGAAGTCACATTTATATATAACAAAGTGATTGTCAAGACTATTTGTTCTTTAATCGAACAACGCTTATTGAAGAAGACAAATAATGAATATGGTTCGAATGAACATTGATAACAATCTTCTTGACTATGTGTCCTAGGATCAATCTAGTCGATCCTGCAAGTAACCAAATCATAATTATTATAGTTTGGAAGACTAGCGGTTGTTTACCGGAAATCACCGTAAACACTCCTGTTACAAAAAAAAACAAATAAGCGAGAAATAAACGGTAAAATTATAAAAAATGGTGACAAATAAACGGCTAAGTTAAAAAAAATACCTCTCCCTCCCAGATCCGCCGAGCGACGTGATCCTGGTAGTGAATCAGCAGGGAAGTGTCAAAAGGCCCTCCCGGATAGCTATCCACCTCCTGCTCCTCCTGCTCCTCCTCCTCCCCGACTGGAGGGTCAACATCCGGTATGACCTCCTCCTCCTCCTCATCCTTATCCTCCTCCTCTCGCTGGCGGGAAGAAGATACCCGAGCCAGCCTACTCCTAGAGCCTGAAGCAGATGAACTCTCCACCAAGTCCTGTGGAACGTGCACACGACGTCCCCGGCCCCGCCCGCGTGTCGACGCCAGCTGCGCCGCCGCCCGCCCGCGTCTAGCCGACGCAGTCTGGGACTCCCTGCCCTGTCTGATGCGTGCTGGCTGGTTGCCTGACGTGTTCCTGTAAACAATCGAAATCGATTAATATGCGAGACAAATGAAAAAACAAAAAAAATGCACTTCTGATACAGTTCGGAAGTTCATTTCCGAAACTGGGATGGAGGTGTTTTCAGAAATGAACTTCCGAAACACCCCTGCGCAGAGCTTTTCTGCAACCTACAATGGCAGACCCCAAAATCAAACTTTAAACCTATGTCTACACATTCTAAACATCCTAAATACCAGTACCAACCTAACCTAATACATATTTTCCTATTTGTAAACACCCTAATATCAATTTTAAGCATAGATCTAAAACTCATAATGCTTACCGATTGAAGAGGTTGGAGTGCTTTTTAATGTAGTATAGGAAGCTTGTTGGAGCCTTTGATGTTGCCTTGGAAGTCTTTTAACAAAATTTCGTCTTTGGTGTTGTTTGATGTTGGATTAAGGTAAATGAATGGGGGAGGGGGAGTGTTCTGCTTAATCTGCAGAACGTGTCTTATTTCGGATGTTCATTTCCGAAATTGTGGTTTCGGAAATGAACTTCCGAAATAAGACAATTTTTTTTTAAAAAAAAAGGCGCTTTCGGAGATGAACTTCCGAAAACACCTTTTTCATGCAGTTCGGAAGTTCATTTCCGAAGTCAGGAGTAGTTTGGGTTTTTCACCAGAGGTGAACTAGAAGGTTGGGAGGTTGGCAAAGAAATTGTCCTCAAGAAATTGTTGATCATATGGTTGCCAATCTTCATATATAGGATTTAATGTTTTGCTTGAGTTTGATAGAAGATTTCATTTTTTCTTTTGCTTTTGCAACGGATTTCATAGTTAAGATTTTGGATCGAAGACCTTCAAAAAATGTCCTTTAATGCCAAGTTACAAAATATATGATTTGTATAAAATGATTTTATATTTTATCAGAGGACAATGGACACATATTTAATCATGTTTTGGTCATCATGATCCAAGAATCACGCAAATAGTAATACGAAGCTTAGCTTGTAAATAACTTGTTAATTACAAATTAATACAATCAAATGGATACTAGGCACTGTCAACCCAAACCACATGCAATGTGCAACTGGAATTTCGATATGATCAACTAAGTTTGAAATTTTTGCAAAGAGTGAGACGTCAATATCAACAATATCATATAGTATGCACCAAATGAATTATCCACTCCGCATCTGTATAACTCAGTAGTTCATAAATAAAACACATAAATCTAAATCTGAGGTTGAAAACTCATTAATAGGGGTGAAAATATCCTAGACTAGACTTTATAAGGTTTGAGTCTGACCTACAATAAACTTGAAAGGTCTGAGTCTGGCATGTGACCTATAATAAGCTCTATATTTTGGTTTGGCCTGCCTTTTTTAAAAGTCTGGCCTGACCTGAAAGCTTATTTAAAAGCTTATTTTTCCTTATGATTTTCAATTAATCTATATTATTTAAGAAATATTATAAATCGGTCTATATATGCATATATAGGCCTTTGTTCTAATATATATGCATATATAGACATGCCTATTTAGCATTTTTTCTAATATATATGCAAATATAGGTCGATCTATTTAGCCTATTTTTAATATACATGAAAATATGGGTCGGCCTATAAGGTTTCATAGGATTTTTTAATAGCCTAAGTTTGACCTACTTTATTAAATAGGATTTTAAAAAAGCCTAAGTCTGACCTTATTGTTAAATAAGTCTGGCCTGACCTTATGTAGGCTAGGCTATAGGCCCCTATAGGCCGGCCTGACATATTTCCACCCCTACTCATGAGTTATTTTCATAGGTCTTGAATCAATAATAAACCCTCACAAGACGTTAAACAATAGAGTTACACGAGAGAAGAAACAATGTCTCTATTGATCAGTTTATTGTTTAGTGTGCACTTGATTCATTATTCTAATGAAAGCAAGATACACAACGTGATCAGACGTCTTTCAGTATTTTGTCTCCAAACACCTGCAATTTAAAATAATAATACTTATTGGCACACATGTAAAAACTCTTACAAATTTTAACAAACAATAAATTATTAATAAACAATAAAAATATTTATTTGTTAGTTTTCGCATATGCCTTCTTCTTGATCATATGATCATAACAAATAACATGCACATCACCTGTATCAACTTCTTCATATGAAGTAGGTACATGTGTCGCAAAAGAACGGGTCTTGGGAATATCAAGATTTAAATCTTGATTTTCATCACTATGAGGAATTTGTTTTCCTTGGAGAACAATTGACAATGTATCGTCAGATTGGTCAGTGACACAAAACATTTGTTTTACTTGAGATGCCATAATGAATGGTTCGTTCATATAACTCATCAGTTTGTACACTAGTGTTACTTTAATTCAGTTGCATTTAAATAAAGAAACTTTGAATAAAACATAAAAAATCTCCTAAATCTCCTCAATGATTCCAAATTACATTTTAAATGTCATTATAGTATTCTTATCTTTGGAAGTAGAGAAGTACATGAATTCAGATTCAACCATAACCCCACTAATGTAGTATGCATTCCAAGTTATTACATTAAATTTAAGCATGCATGAAATCCATTAAATTGTCTCGAATGCACTTCCATCACTAGAAACTCTTTCATTAAACCAATTTATGAAACTCTTGTTATGCCCTTTCAAAAACCACTTGTCACTCATTAGGGGAAATTTTTCTTTGATAAGTCTTTTTGTGAGCAAATAAATAAGGTTGAACTTCATCAACATTATTCAATATATACAAATGTGCTTGAAGAACTATGTCCCGAGCCATTGGCTTAACATTTAAACCTTGAGTACCTTTGCCTTAATATCTTCCATCATGACAAGACTTTAGAATTCATATAGAGTCTCCTTTTGACAAATAGTTTGAACGGAACTCGATATCTTCTTGTCTAATGTACCTTTTAGCGATCAAAACTTATGGACAATGATGATTCTTTGTATACCCTTTTAAGATCTTCATGTATGCTCTCTTGGATACATCCTCCTTAAATAAACTAGACCACAAAATCAAATTTTCCTAATTAAATGATTAATTAAGTGAACTATACTGTCAAAAAATAAGGAGGAAAATACACATCCAATTGAAACAATATTATCGCAACCTTATCTTAGAGCTCATCTAATTTTTGTGTGTCAAATACTTTATTACATATAGCATTACAAAATAAGCCCAATCTGAAAAATAGTTACCCTTATATTTTTTTTTTTGTAAGATGCCACTGATAGCCACATGTATATGTTATACTATAAGGACATGAAAATCTTGAGATTTTAAGTCAATTAATATGAGATCTTTCAATGATACAAGTTTCTTGATATTTGATGACTACCATTGGAAAACTTTGATACCATGCAAACACTCGCAACAAGTTTTTTATTTTCTAGATACAATGTGACATGCCGGAGAAAAATATATTCTTTTTTCTAATTATTCTTGAGACAACCCTTGTTGTATACCCATCACCACCATATCTAGACGGAAAATATTACCATATTTTACCTTGTCTTAAATGTTTAGCAGTGTTATAGTCAAACTATCACACACATTTTTTTCTAGTCAAACTATCACACACATTTTTTTCTACATGCATTACATCAAGACTATGTTTTACATCAAGGCTAGACCAATATGGAAGATCAAAGAGTACCGAGCTCTTTTTTCATATATTTTTCTCAAAGGGCCCATTTCTATTATTTCCAAAGACAATATTAATATGCATCAGTGAAGAAGGTGAAGTTGCAGTCTCTACACAAGAAATACGAGAATCTCAGCATGAAAAATAATAAGAAGGTACTAGTGGACATCTTCAGAGTGACTCTGATCACGAATGAAATGAAGGCTTGTGGAGAAACTCTCTTTGAACAAGTAATCATGAAAAAGGTACTCAGATCCTTTACTCATCAGTTTGATTGCATAGTTGTAACGATAGAACATTCTAAAGATACTAGCACCATGAGAATCGAAGACCTTCCGAGTAGTTTAGAGGCACGCGAGTTGTGTTTGACTGAAAGAAACTCAGAAAGAGAGTCTAAACAGGATATGAAGGCTTCTTTTGTGAAGAATAAGAAGAAGAAGAAGAGGCAAACATGGCTAGAGAAAAAGAATGACAAAAGTTAAAACCTTATTCTTCAGAAGAGAAGAAACATAAGAATGTTCAGAAGGGAAATGAGAAGTTTGATAAGAGAAAAATTCAGTGCTTCAATTGTAACAGATTTGGCCATTACGCCTCTTATTGCTGGTCAAATAAAGAAAACAAGTGTGAAGAAGCCAATATAGCCAGAGGAGATTCAGAGGATGAACTTGTGCTATTTATAGCATCTGAGAATGAAGGTGAAAACATGGTAGACTGGTGGTATATGGACACTGGCTGCTCAAATCACCTAACTAGAAATAAGCAAGGACTTGTTTGTTTTTCCTCTGGTTGAAAGAACAAAATCATATGTGTTGATCATAAGTATTTGAATGCTGAAGGAATGAGAAATGTCAGAGTGAAGATGCAGCTTGGCCAAAATTGCTCTGATCAAGGATGCATGGTATGTTCCTGGCATGAAGAAAAATCTAATAAGTTTAGGTCAACTAATTGAAAAAGGTTTTTTAGTAACTATGGAGGACAATATCTTGAAGTTGTATGACTGTAATCAAAAGATGATTATGCAGTATGAACTAGGAAGAAATAGGACATTCAAGGTAAATGTTGAAACAGTGGACACCCAATTCCTTAATGCAACAAGTGTTGCAAGGGAGAGTGAGCTACGACACAAGAGATTAAGGCATATGAATTTCAAAATCTTAGGGCATATGAGTTCAAAGAATCTAAAGAATCTGGTACTTGGAATTCCAAATATTTTGGCACCAAAGAAATCATGTGATATATGCATGAAAGGAAAGCAACCAAGGTTGCCTTTCTCATCAGAATTGCCTCTAAAAGCAACTCATGCTTTAGGTGTTGTGCATTATGATATATGTGGTCCTTTTGAAGTACCTTAACTTGGAGGAAAGAAGTACTTTGTGTTATTTGTGGATGAGTTCACAATAAGGACATGGGTAACACTTATAAAGTTCAAACATGAGGTGTTTGCTGAGTTCAAGAAGTTTAAAGTGAAGGCAGAAAATTAGAGTAGACAAAGGTTGAAGATCTTCATAACAAATAGTGGAGGTGAGTTTAACTCTGGAGAGTTCAACAAGTTTTGTGAGGATAATCGTATAAAGCATGAGGTGACTGCTCCATACACTCCACAAAATAATGGTCTTGCTGAAAGAAGAAACATAATTATGTTTGACAAGATCAGAAGCATGTTGATAGAAAAGAATCTGCCTCACACATTCTGGGGAAAAGCTATTGCTACTGCATCTTATGTGCTAAATAGATGTCCAACTAAGAAGCTAAAGGAAACAATTCCTTTGAAGAAATGGACTGCAAGAAAGAAAAGTGTGAGCAATATGAAAGTGTTTGGTTGTGTTTATTACAAACATGTTATTGATGCTACTAGAATTAAATTGGATGACAGAAGCAATGTTATGTTGCTTATAAGTTACCACTCTATAGGTGCCTATAAATATTGCCCAAATACTAATAGATTTAAACAGAGACCCGATAGTTAAAGAATAAAAAACATGCGATTGGAATAAGTCTGATCATGCTTTTGGAGTTGAAAGCATTTCTGAAGATGTCTTTGGAGGAAAATTTGTCTCTGAAGGAGAATTTGTCTCTGAATGAGATTCTGACTTTGGAAGTGACTCAGACTCTAAAGGTGATTCAGACTCTGAAGGTAGTTCAGACTCTGAAGGTGATTCAGACTCTGAAGGTGATTCAGACTCTGATGGTAGTTCAACCTCTGATGGTAGTCCAGCTTTTGAGTAGTCCAGCCTCTAATGGTAGTCCATCCTCTGAATGTAGTATAGCCTATGGCAGTAGTCCAACTTCTACAAATGTACCTGACTCTGAAGGTGAACTTAAGCAGTTTCAGAGGCCACAGAGAATCAGACATATACCAATGAGACTTAGAGATTTTGAGTTTCTACAAGACACTGAGATTGAATCTAAAGGTGAAGTCATATGGTGTGCCATGATGGTGGATAATGAACCAGTTAACATTGAAGAGAAATTGTGGGTGAAAGTCACGAAGGAAGAACTTGGGGCCATTGAAAGAAACAAGACATGGGAAATGAATGTTCTACCAAAGAACAAGAAATCCATCAATGTGAGATGGATTTTCAAGATAAAGTTGAAACCATATGGGTTAATTGTCAAGCATACAGAAAGGTTAGTAGCTAATGGATTTCTACGAAAAATCTAGTTTAGACTACTTTGAAGTGTTTGCACCTGTAGCTAGACAAAAACAATCAGACTGGTGATTGCTATAGTTGTAAGTAGGAATTGGACTCTGATACATTTAGATGTTAAATCTACTTTTCTAAATGAATTAGGAAGGAATGGTGTACAACCTGCATAAAGCTTTGTATGGTCTTAAGCAAGCCCCAAAGGCTTGGAATCTGAAAAATTGATTCATTTTTCAAGCACTAAGGCTTTAGAAAATGTGAAATGGAGTATGGTTTGTACGTGCAACATACCTATGATGTCAATGCGTTTCTGGTGTATTTATATGTTGATGACATATTGCTAACATGAAGTTGTAATGGTGAGATAAACAAGTTCAAGAAGGTGCTGATGAATGCATTTGATATAACTTACCTTGAAAATATGGTATATTTTTTAGGGATGGAGATTCTACACTCTGAAATTGGAATCATTATGCGTAAGTTGAAGTATGAACTTGAGTTGCTAAAGAGGTTTGATATGATGAACAGTAAGTCTGCAGTCACACATGCAGAAATAAACCATAAGCTAGACTCTGATCCAAATGGTGAGTATGTAAATGCTACAACCTTCAAACAATTTGTTGTTTCTCTGAGATATTTATGTGATACCAGATCGAACATATGCTATGCAGTTGGAATGGTAAGTATTGAGTAGGTTTATGAGTAAACCAAAGTGGTCACATTACCAAGCTGCAATCAGAATCCTCATGTATATGTAAAGGGGACTTTTAAGCAAGGAATTATGTTTCCATCTGGAGAGTCAGATGCTGTTGAGTTGATATGCTATTCAAACACGAATTAGTGTGGAGACAAAGTTGACATAAGAAGCACTACATATTACATGTTTATGTATCTATGCGCTCCCATTTTTGGTATTCCAAGAAGCAACCAGTGGTTACATTGTCATCCTATGAATATGAATATATTGTTAGAGCTTTGTCAGCTTGTCAAGCTACTTGGCTAATGAATCTCCCGCAGGAACTGAAGTTCAAGGTGAGCAAACTAGTCAAGTTGATGATTGATAACAAGTCTGCAATAAACCTTTCCAAGGATCCAGTTCTGTATGGGAGAAGCAAACATATAGATTATAAGTATCATTTTCTGTGAAATCAAGTTCATAATGGAGTGCTTGAAGTTGTTCACTATAGCCAGAACTGGAAATGAGTCGAGTCAAACTCGCCTCAGATCGTCTCGACTCGTTAAGAATTGGTTCAGCTCAAATACTGGTTCAAGTTCGTCACAAATTTTTTTCTCAGCTCAAACTCGACATGTTAGAAGTTCACAAAAAACTCGATTCAACTTGTTAGGTTCAACTCGTTCGCTTCACGGACTTAAAAGTCGTTTTTTAAAGTCTATTCTTTTTATATATTTGATATTTTAAATTAATATTTTTCTAAACAAAAAATATAAAAAAAAGGAAAATAAAAGTTATAAGATTGAAATTTATATGACAGAGATTATATTTGTATATTTTTTTAGAAATATTTTACTCAGTTGAGAATAAAAATTATCAATTAAAACCGTTAGATTAAAAGAAAATTTAGGGCTAAGATTTTGAGCAAATTTTTAAATCTAATCTTAAAAACAATATAGTCCATCTCATATATAATTGAGTTGACTCATAACCTAATGAGTCAAACTATGTATAGTTCAAATTCTGCTCATTTAGTTAACAAACTTGATTCTTAGCTCATATTCAACTCATTTGGTTCGTGAACCTAGTTCAATGGTTTATTTATCGAACCGAATCTCGAACTATTTTCGAATTGGTTCGATTCATTGTCAGTCCTAACAGTAGCATTTAGAAGCAACTTGCAGATATACTTACCAAGACGATCAAAACTGAACACTTCATTAATATGAGGAATGAAATTGATGTTGTTGATTTTTAAACTTGAATATAGATTAAGGATGGTGTTGAAATATAATCCGAATTCATGATAACTTTAGTTTCATTTGCATTAGACATTAGTTTGTATTTGTTCTCGGGTTAAATATGTTTTTGGCCCCTATAAAATAGCGAAATTTATTTTTGAAACAAATGACATGTTTCAATTACATGTAGTGGTATGGACAATATGAAACATGTGTAATAAGGTCATCATAGGTCGGAAACGGTTGCCGGTGAATCATTGCGTAACTTTCATTATTTACTTGTCTTAGAAGTGGATTCATTTACATTCTTCGAGCTTTGAAATCTCTCTTCTAAATTAAGAGCTTGACCCACTCTTGTGCTTAACGGTTTAGGGGATGTTGGATGGCAAAATGCCCACTCTATTTCTGTTCGTGCTTTTTCTCTTGCCTTCTCTTAACTTATTGTATAGGCGAGGGCTCTTCTTGACTCTTTCCCTTTGTAGGTGGTTGTTGGGAGATCTATATAAATTTTTAAATTCAACTTACGAAATTAAGACATTTTCATTAAAATAATGTTGTCGGCTTCTTTGCAGTCGTATGGGTCATCATGCCAAAATTAAAGACGAAACCCTACTTATAGATTTAATGGGACACAACTAGGTAGACAATATCTGTAGAAACTCACAAGATTTCAAAGGAATAAGATTCCCCATTAGAGTTTAACTTTCTCATAATAATATTTTCTTTCTCAATTATTTGACGATAGAGTGCTCTAAAGACTAGAGGCTACAAAGCGTGTATGCATTTTTCTTTTAATTAAACAAAAGACAAATTATAAAATGGATTGTTATTTTCCTATGACGGCATGAATAGCTGTCGTATGTGAATGTTTGTGGCCCTTGCTTCAAAGGGTTTATAGTTTCTTTGATTTTCCTGTGTATTATTGTGTACATATATATAAACTATATCCTTTAGGTGAGTAAAAAAAAATACTATCCTTAAGAAATTATTCGTGCCTTATTATTATTAGGTTTAATGGATATGCACTGACAGTGTAAAACAGTTTTACTTTGTCATCCAATAGAAAACAAGCAATTTATCATGTCATTATAATTTTTTAATGATAAAAGTGTGATGAAATTGGATACATGATTGTGATTGGTTAACTTACACTGTAAGTGCATCACCCATTTTGTGTTATTATTATTATTATTATTATTATTATTATTATTATTATTATTATTATTATTATTTTATTATTATTATTATTATTATTATTATTATTATTATTATTATTATTATTATTATTATTATTATTATTATTTATTTATTTTCTAAATAAAACAAAGTAGGAAAATAAATAAAACAAAGTAGGAATGACACGAGAAACATACAAAAAAGCCTATGATTTTTCGTTTGAAATAATGAAATTGGAATAGTTTGGGAAAAAAACAAAGGAACCCTAATATATGATATGAACCCTATTCTATAACTTTCATATATATAGAAATCGAACACCCCACACACGCAAATCCTTCTTGTCTTTACTATTTTTGCTTACACAATCTTGTCTTTACTTTGTACCATGAGAAATTATATTTTAAGAAACAAAAAATTGACAGAAATCAAACAATAAATTAGATGAATAATTCCGTTTATATATTTGATAAGTTTGTTTAATAAATAATTGATAAATATTTTATCTTTGAAAATTCGATATATGATCTTATGTCCAACTACTTATTGAAGCCAGAAGACTTACAAATTTTCACCAACAACCCACCTTCTAGAGATTTAATTAAATACATATAGTTTTTTCTTCTTCTTATAAACAATGGAATTAATAACATAAATAGAACATAAGGGGTATTCAGCCCGTTAATGATGATGATGTTAAATATTATCAATTATAAGTTTAAATAAATAGTTAAGTACAAATCATAATTCTTAAATTTCATATATATATGAGGAGAGATCAAATTACACCCGAAGAGTTACACCACGAGTTACACTCGTTCAATAACTACATCTCGAATTAATATTTTTTAAATTCAACCGTTGGATTGAAACACAATATCATATAGATCATACCTATAAAGTTTGAGCTTAATCTATAATGATTTACTATATCATCAAGATATCCAAAGATTAACGTCAAAATGAGCTTTCATATAACGTTAATTTTAATGTAATTCAATGACATAGTAAATCATTATAGATTAAGCTCAAACTTTATAGGTATGATCTATATGATATTATGTTTCAATCCAACGGTTGAATTTAAAAAATATTAATTCGAGATGTAGTTATTGAACGAGTGTAACTCGTGGTGTAACTCTTCGGGTGTAATTTGATCCCTCCTATATATATATATATATATATATATATATATATATATATATATATATATATATATATATATATATATATATATATATATATATATATATGAAATTATTGTCAAATCGCTTTGATTTTGTCTTGGAGCATATTTGGAAAATAGATGTTCCTTTAAAGTGTAGAGCTTTCGGTTGGCGGTGTATCCGTGATAGGATACCGACAAAAGACTCGCTCGTCCGTAGAGGTATCTCTTTTTCTCCCTCGGCTTTGTCTTGCTCCTTTTGTGGTGTTGGTAGTGAAACATCTAGACATTCTCTTCTTCTTTGTGGTATGGCGGATGAGGTGTGGAGGTATATCGCTTCGTGGATTGGTTTGGAGAATTATAAGGCGGGGAATTTTAAAGAGAGTTTTTGGATTTGGCATTCTTTTTGTAATAAGAAGAAAGTTAAAAGAGGTAAGCTTGGAAGTGTTTGGTTGACAACTCTTTGGACTTTGTGGTTACATAGGAACAAGATTATTTTCAAGAATTTTAGTTGGAATTCTAGGGATGTTGGTTGGGATGTTAAAGCTTTAGTTTGGAGGTGGGCTTTTATTGAGAATATTGCTCACGCCAATTGTAACTTTTATGAGTTTGACAAAAACCCTTTGTTTTTCTTAAGCTAGGTTTCAATTGGTGGATAATTTTCCCCGCGGTTTCGGCCGTCTCTTTTGTAATCTCGTTGTGAACTTTTGTTCTTTAATATATTTCTTGATTAAAAAAAAAACAAAAGAAATTATTGTATGTTTGAACATAAATTTAATAATTAATAAATAAAAATGCTAAAACACATGAAAATTTGTATTTCAATTTAAAAAACAATTATTTTTTTCAAATTATTTAAACTAGTATTTATAGAAAAATAAATAATTTTCAAAAAAAAAATAATTTAACTGTCTTGAAATAGTTAATTTAATTTATAACAAAGATGTGAATATAGACTAACAAATAACTACTGATAATTTTTTATTAAAAAAAATAATTTACTTAACAAAAGAGCACACTGGTAACAAACATACATGTCCTCCGATTAAATTTGTCACGCAAACAAAAAAAAATTGAACAAGACGAACATAATTAAAAATATGGACTAAATTTTTTTTGTCCATTTTGAAAAAATAAGGACCAGATGGAAAGGGTTTGAATGCTCTATACCTCTAAAGCATAAAAATGCAAATTTTATTCTCGCAAAAACTCAAAAATCCAAAACAATGTTAAGGCGAATATATTAAAGCGTGTAAACCTTAAATCATGATTTATTTCAAAAAAAAAAAATTGGATAAATGAAACATGTCCGACAAAGCAAACTTGATATGTATGAAATCCTGTTGATAATAATAAATTGTTTTTTTGTGATTCTGTTTTCTTATTTTAAAAGATAAATTAATATTTCAATAAGTTGAGAAAATATTAGAAAAAATATAGTAGTTTGAATTGTAACTATATGTAAAGAAAATTTAAAAAATAAATAGGTGATGAAGCCAAAACCATCTTTGTCATTACCTTTATTTTCACAAAACAGCTGATGTAGCCGATCAGACTTTTTCGGATTAAAAAAGGATACCATGCATGCACTATCGAGGATCTTTTTCTTTTTCTTTTTTATTTTCTTCACATAATCAAATCGTGTGGACACCTTTAATAGGAGAGAGAACATTTGAAAACATTCTCATTGGTTCTATTTGTGGTAATAAAACAGATTTTGTACAGTGCTTTTCACTATATACATCATGCAGTATTATGTACAGTTCTACACGTAGAAATGCCTGTGATTAGGACAATTAAACTATCTTATTCATGATGAGTTGGTATAGATAGTACTCCCTCCGGTCCTTAACATAAGAAGAAATCTACTTTTTAAGTTCATTGAAAAATTAATGTATTTGGATTATATATAGTCCAGATACATTAATTCTTCAATGAACTTAAAAAGTAAATCTCTTCTTATATTAAAGACCAGAGGTAGTAACAGATTTGAGTTTATTTATACTAAATACTAATCATAAGAGGAGGAAGAGTGTAATTTTCAAGTTTTTCTAGTGGAAAGATACATAATATTGAATAGTTTAAAATTACAAAGTTATACTGAATTCATTCTCTATTCGTCGCTCGATGTAGGGGTGTGTAAAAATATGGTTAATTGAACCATATTCCTAATCTGAATTGCATTGAACCACAAAAAGTTTGATTCATTTAAATGGTTAATGAACTGAACCATATATTATAAATAATCTAGTTAACCAAATTTAAGTTAAAAACTAGTTTAAACCGTTTAACTAACTGTTTTTAAAAACATCAAAAATACTTTTTAATCAAAAAAATTTGAATATTTTTTTTAAATTAAGTTTAAAAAGATATTTTTATTTAAAAAAGTTGTAAATTTTTTTCTAAAAAATAGTAAAATAGTTAATTTTTTTTCTAAATAATAAAATTAATTGTTTCTTTTCTGAAAAATAAAATAATACTATAATATTTCAATTACTTTATATATATAAAAGCAATTGTGAAACACTTTATATAAAAGCAACTTTGAAACACTTTATAAAATAAATCTAGTTTTAACTATAAATTGATTTTAAACTTGTTTATAACTAAAAACTGATTATAAATCAGTTTATAAATACAAACTGGTTCTGAATTAAGTTAAAATTGAATTAAAATTGTTTTACCAATTAACTAATTTTTTATTAAAATGGTTTTTAAAAACTGAACTGAACCATTAATTTTGTTCAGTTCAATGCAGTTCATGAACCACGAACACCCCTAGCTCGATGTCACCATAACCTATGACATAATTTGATGAGGAAGCTTAAGGATGTTTTGAAATCGATGAGGTACGGTTCAACCAAAAATGGAGATTTATACTGATAACTAAAGAAAATATGGTGGATTATACTATTCTAGGTCGAGGGTACTAATGTCATCATATATGTTCATCATCTATTCTAAATGTATCTTAGTTTTAATTAGACAAGTTGAAAATAGATGTGGAAATAGTTTAGACTAGACCAAATTTTATAATGTTTAAGTCTGTTCTACGACAAATTTTTAAGGCATGCGTGGAGCCTATGGCCTATTATAGGTTTTTATGATCTGGTCTAACCTTTATAAAAGTTTGACCGAGTTTGGAAATCTATTTAAAAGTTTGTTTTATATGAATATTTTTAGATTGTTCATTTTTTTAATAGGCAACTTGACCTTCTGTATACTATTTAGCTTATTTTCTAATAGATATGCATATATAGACTAACATATAAGACTTCTCAACCTTTTTTAATTGTCAAAGTTTCACCTATCTAATTACATAGGCTTTTAAAAAAGCCTAAGCCTAAAATTTTTTATTAAATAGGCTAGGCAAAGTAAGACTTAAATAGACCAGGCTAGTGGCCTGCAGGTCAAACTTGACATATTCTCACCCCTAGTTGAAAAATAGAGGTAGCATCCATGCCTTTAATAATTTGCAAGAATGTTTCGATTGGTTTTCATCTCCCTTTGCAGATAATTTCTTCTTGTTCTTTATATCAGTTCTGAATTAATAGGTGGTGTTGAAAGAATTAAATATTTTTATGAAGAATCTATAAGCCATACAATCAATTTGCAATAATAAAATAAAATATTAATATTGTTTGAATGCCTTACCCATAGTGTAGAACTCTCACAACTACAAAAATAACTTTTCACCATGTTTGGGAGAAGAATTTTATCATAGTTGGAGGTCTGTGGTAACGAAGCGTGTGATAGTAAACGTCATATTTTCTATCACGGGCTAGTAGTCGTGGTAAAAATAGAATTACGCTCAACATTTCACCACAATTAAAAAACCAATTGTAGCAAAAGGTGTAATGGTCATGAGTTCGATACTCAACGCCATCATTTTGGGTGACTAATTTTGACGCAGTAAAGCGGCAAGCAAAAGATTCTAAGTATTTCGGGTTTTATAGTATTCATAGGGATCAGTGCGAGTGAAAGATGATTGTTCAAAAGTTTCTGAATTTATGAGTTTGGGTTGAATGGTTTAAAGCTTAAAGTGCGGAAAGTAAAATATAAACATAAAAAGAATACATTCTTAGGAGATTAGAGACCTCGTCGGGATTGAATTTCATCTACCCGTCAAATACATAAACCTATTACTCAACCATACACAACCTAAACTACCTGTCAATATTATCACGTATCGCTCACGTAGAGGTTATGTCTAACGCAAAGTGAGGTATCAACCGTTTTGATCTCGTTGGCGATGTCTCGCGCAACACAATCAACGCGGAGGCATTAAGATTCGATATCCAAAATGAATCCTAAGCCTAAGTCTATCTATAAAGTCTAGAACCTAGCAAATATTCATCTAAGAACAAGATTTGAGAAGTTTATGCCTAAAGCAACTCAAATCCAAGTACAAAGCAAAAGCAAGGATAAACATCGATACTGATTTGTAAACTAGATTTTATACAATGCCATGTGTAATAAATGTACATAAGATTCGAGTTAACTTACATAAAAAACCCACCAAAATAGAGTTTACAAAAAGAGGAAAAGAGATAAACTGACACTTCTCGAGTTGTCAGGACGATTGGTGAGAATCTGACTCCAATCCAACAAGATGCAAGCTTCATATGTTGTTATCAAAGTCTCTCATCAAAAGAATGTTATTGATGGAGTTGGGAGAAAAAAAATACCTAAATCATACCCTAAATATATGTTATAAACCCCTAAATATAAGTTTCTGCCTAAGAAATTTTGCCTGACGAGCAAATATTTCTCCCGACGACGCATTACTTACCCAAAATGCATCCCATTACTGCCAAATTTGCCCTCAACTCGCCGGACGAATTTGACAGCAAACAGAAAAATAATTTTCTTGCTTTCACAATAATTTAAGAACCGCAACTCCGATTTACATGCGTTCAGAAGCGTTGAAAAGCTTATTTGATGCTCTATCTAACTGACTAAATATCATTTCTTTAATACCTACAAAAATTGAGATAAAAACAATCAAACTCAATGATATTTACAAGAAAATGCGACTAAACACAATATGTATAATTTTACATACAAGTTAGAGTTTATTTACGGTATTACAATAGAATAAGTATATAAATGCCACAAAACAATACACAAATATAACTACTATTTTTCACTTATCAAACTCTCCCCAACTTAGACTTGTTTGTCCTCAAACAAAAATCAATCAATTTAAAGAAACAAAAGTAATCCACCAAAGAATCATGAATCAACAAGTTTTGTAAAACGAAAAACAAATATATGGTTCAGAACAAAAATGTACAAGAAAAATAATGCTTACCACAATCCTACAATGACAACATGAAAACAAAACGAATCTTAATTATAAAAATCATGCAAAACAATATAAAACAATACAAGCTCAATCATGAATCACACCTCGTAAAAATTCATTAAGGGATGAAAAACACAAAAAAATGAGGGGCTTAACACTCTTCCAACAATATTGCAAACAAAAGACTAAATTATTCATTCATCCAAAAATTCATATTGAAAACATAAAAGCAAGAATCACAAGCGCTTTTCAAGGTTGTAATGTGGCTTGGTTAACAAAGAAGGGGAAATTTCTAAACCTAATTGAAATAAAATCTTGCCTAAACCTAAGGGAGTGATCAATCCACAAAGTTTCAAGCATGAAACTTCAATCACACCAAACTATCACACCAAACACAAAACTTATTTAGCACAGTTATTTGCTATATTCTTTTTATTTTTCATAGCTTTTTCATTTTTTCTTTCTTTTTATTTTATTTTCTTTTTCATAATTTTTTTTCTCAACCTCATAGCAACCAACAAATATGCAAGCAATCATTTCTCTCCCCAACTTGAATTCAACCAACATCATAATGTGAATACTTCCTACTTTCTAAGGTAAGGTAAAAATTCAAACCACAAATCATGGTTGAGGGTTCAAGAAAAAATAATCAATATCCATTCAAAAATAATTGAACTAAATACTCATGGACAAGCATCAAGTTTAACTAAAACATGGATATTGACAAAAAGGCTCAAAGGGATAACAAATTCTCGCTCACTCACAAGCTAAATTGACTATTTGGTTAGGTGGTTGTGCTCAAAATGAAACAAAATCCCTTGATCATTTTCATGCTTTCATAATTTCAACACAAATAAAAGATTAAGCATAATAGAATCTAGTTAAAACAAAAATTATTGGTCTCCTGCATATAGGGATGTCAATTTGCATATGTTAATGGAGATCCATGTGGGTATTATCTGTTTTGAGCACCGAAGTTGAAGATTTTTTTCCCGCAGGGATGAAGATGGAGGGAAAAGTTTCCCCAATGACACTTTGGAGCGGGGATTGGGAAAGTATCCCCCTCCCCATGGATTCTCTAACTCTGACCATATTATTTAACTTTTATATTTTGTATATTATATAATATATAATTATAAAAGTTTACATAAAAAATATTAATGTATTAGAAAAAGAAGAGTGATTAAAGTAACATTTTATTTTTATGTGTTATTGTATAATGTATTATTTCACTACACAAGTACATAACTCTATAAAGTGCACCAAATACATAAAATATACACACCGTCTCGTCATTTTCTTTTCTCAATTATCTTTGTCTCCTCTATTCATCATCTTCTCTGTTCTCTTCATCATCACCACAACAACACTCTCTTTGTTCATTGTGCTTATGGTAATTACTCTTCAAATATATGGTAATAACGAAATACTAGTGTCATAGTTTTGATCAAAAAGTATATAAATTTTCTTAAGATTCGATCTCCGTGGAGATCTATGGGGATGGGGGAAATATCCCCCTGCGGCGAAGATTGGGGATGGGGAATAAATAGTGGGTGAGGCAGGGAGCAGGAAAACACCCTCCGAGCATTCCCTGGCCTGTTGACATCCTTACCTGCATATATGCACAATGGAAAGCTTTCTCACATTTGGGGCTTGTGAACTAAATCGATTCAATCATTACCATACATCCGCAAGTTGAAACGACCAAACTTGAAAAATTACCTCATGCATCTTCAAATTAAAAGACCAATGTTGGAGTCCAAACAAAAAACACAAGAATAATAAAATAATACTTTTTACTAATCTAAATAGCCATGGTGAATGTGGAAAAAAGGAGGTCGAGTGAAACAAAATTTTACTGGCCAAGTGCGGCAGAGTTCGCTTAGCGGGCTCAGAAAAACAAAGAAAAATAAAAAAAGACTGAGTTTTCATGCTAAACCTCCACTAACTTAACTACAAAGTGTACCAGATTTACAATCATCGGAGTACCTCCTAACAAGCGCTTGTTTTTCGTCGTTAGCTCGACGACTTTATTGTGCTTAACTGGTAATTTTCTCTTGTCACCCAATGCTTTTCTTCAACGAGAAACCCTAAAAATAGTGTCCTAACCAAACACTTGAAAAAACATTACGAAAACAAGAAAATTTACAGCAACACTTGAACACATTGATGACACATATACACACACATACACACTTGAACACAACAAAACAAATACATAAACAAGTGTGAAAAACAAACTAAAATATTCAAGTATGTAAACATATACAAGTATAAATATAAAAAAGTATCAATATATACATTATAGAAATTATGTCCAAAGGTCAAAAACATATAAACTATTGCGATACAATTCAATATCAAAACACCTTTCTCCGACAACGACGACATTTTGTTGCTACGGTAAAGCGACAAGCAAAAGTTTTCAAGTATTTCAAGTTTATTGTATCCACAGGGCTTGGTGCGAGGAAAACAATCTCGTTCAAAAGTTTCTGTGTTTCTTAGCTTGCGTTGAATGGTTTAAAGCTTAAAGTTAGGAAAATAAAATATGAACATAAAAAGAATACATTCTTAGGAGATGAGAGAGCTCGTTGGGATTTAATTTCATCTAACCATCAAATAATTAAACCTATTACTCAATCATACGCAACCTAAATAACTCGCTAACATTATCATGTATCGTTCACACAGAGGTTATGTCTACCGAAAGTGAGATATCCACCGTTTTGATCTCGTCGGTGATGTCTCGCACAAAGCAATCAACACGAAGGCATTATGATTTGATATCCAAAGCGAATCCTAAGCCTAAATCTATATCTAGAGTCTAGAACATAGCAAATATTCATTCAAGAATAAGATTTGAGAAATTTATGTCTAAAGCAACTCAAATCCAAGCACAATGCAAAAACAAGGATAAACATCAATATTGATTTGTAATCTAGATTTTATACAATGCCATGAGCAATAAATATACATAAGATTCGAGTAGACTTACATAAAACCCCAACAAATTAGAATTTATATAAAGAGGAAAAGAGATAAACCGACAAAACTATACCTAAATATAACTACTATTTTGCACTTATCAACTAATACATTTGACCACGATTATAAATTCCAATTGTAGTGAAACAATTAGCACACAACATTTAAACACAGTTGTAGATTCCAACTATGGTGATATATACATTTGTGTTTATTATAATTTATGTGAAATATTTGTTTCACCACCCGCTCACTAAGCATATAATCTTTCAATTTGATTTAGAAAATAATATGAAAAGTTAAGTTATATTTGAAGAACAACTTACACAAATCAGTATTTTTTCGAGATTTCTGCAACTCATTATCTGTATCTCACTCTTTAACAGTTAGAATTTGGTCCAATACTTCTAATTCTTCAATCAACACTTCCTTTTCTACTAATTCATATGGCAAAATAACAAATTTGTTGGAAAATTAGGATTCATCATCATCATCATCATCATCACGATGACGATGAATATGAATTTCTCAACAAATTTGATGTTTTGCTTAATGAACTGGTAGAGAAGAAAGTGTTGATTGAAGAACTAGATGTATCAAACCAAATAATAATTGTTTAAGAACGAGATATGGATAATGAGTTGAAGAAAAGTCGAAAAATATTTATTAGTGTACTTTGATTTAAAATATAACTTAATTTCTAGATTAATATTTTATTATTCAATTTACTTTGTACTTTACTGTGCTCTTTAGATATGTTGAGCTGAACGAAATGAAAGTTGCTCAAAAAATAACATTCTCAACAACAATATAGGACACCAAAAATAACAATAATATTTTACCTATATCAACAAAAAAACAACAACATAACAAGCCAAAAGCACAACCATAACATATATTACTCAGCAAAAACAGCACATATAACTCAACAAAAACCACAACAATATCATAAACCTTTTACTTATCTCAACAAAAACAACATATATAAGTTAACAAAAAACATCAACAATAACAAAAATCTTTTAATTGTATCAACAAAAACAACGACATAACTAAAAAAACATCATTCAACAAAAACAACGACATAACTAACAAAAACCACAAAAATATTATATATAACTCAACAAAAATAACATATATAACTCAACAAAAACATCAACATCAACAAAAATCTTTTACTTGTATAAACCAAAACAACAACATAATTCAACAAAAAGTTATCATACCCCGAAATTTGCCTTCCATAGTACAGTCATAATCACTCAAAGGCTCAGGAGATTCATCAAGTCATTCTCTTGAGCAAAAGTCCCCTAAAGCTAGGGTTTGAGATCCTCTTAGGAGAATCAATAAGATAGGGCTCTCAATTAAAGGTATAGGGTTCATAATGACCTAATGCAACTCCATGGCAAAAGTCAAGGCACAACTCCAAAGGTTACCTGCTCAAACAATCCCAAGGTCCACAGTCAACTGATCCAAACCTGAAGGTCAGCTATAATCAAGGCATGATTCAAACCTATGGTCATTGGTCAAACCTCAAGTATAGAGGTGCATATCCATCATTTGATCAAAGCTTGATCATGATTCCATTAATAGAAACTCAGAGATGAACAAATACAAAAAGGTTCAAATTAGGGTTTCTTTAGGAGAAAGTCAACCCAACTTTGACTGGGCATAACTTTCACATGGAACATAAAAAATTCCCCACTCAAAGCCTATTTTGAAGGAAATTGGATTCTCTACAATTTTGTCTCTCACAAGCCAGGGCTAGAAATGCTTCATTTGAGAGGTATGATGCAAAAGATTACAGGTCCTTTTCAAGCATCCTTCAAAAGCAGTTTTTTTTTTGTCAAAGAGAATATGGTCAAGATAAAAGCTCCAAATGAAAAATATGTTCCAAAATGGCTTGTAGAGAACACTTTGAGGTTTCCAAAAAGTATTAGAACTCCCTCATATCTTAAAAATTGAGTGAGATATGCTTGATCAAAGTTGGGTGATTTTGGAGGACCAAATGTGGAAAAAGAAGGTTCAAATTGAGAAATTTTGCAAATGGGCCTATGGTTTTATGATACAAACTTGGTCCACAAGTCATTAGCATGCCTAAAAACACTTGCCACGAAATTTAGCATTATATTTGATTTAATATGATTTTTTATTTCATTTTAATGATTTAATTAAGATAAAAAACAAATATTTTGGTAAGGAAGATATATTGATTGATTCCAATCAATATTAATGACAAAATATATTGCAATTTTCGTGACAATTGGATTAAGAAAGAATAAGTGAGGTTTTGGCCAAAATAGAAACTTGTTATTCAAGAATAAAATCAAATTTCTCAAACATGGCAAGATTGGATCCAAAGGATTTGTGGGCTCTTTTCTAAACCTAATTCATTCCCCTATAAGTATTGAACATAAAGCATAGGATTAGGGGACGAAATTCTGAGAGAGGGCATACTTGCAAGAACGAAAAATCACCAAGGAAACTCAAATTCGGTTTTGGCAATTGTGAGGCTTTTAACAAGAATTGAAGATTGCAAAGGATTCACTGAAGTATTTGGAACGTGTCTGGATCAATACGCTTCATCAGCACCCCCAGAATACTCTCCCATAAGCCAAAGTAAGTCGCTTCAGATTCTTGGTCGATTTGCATTATATACGCATGTTCATGTTGTTTTGATTGTATGTTTGGCTTTTCCTAATTGCTATGGTTGATTCTGGACTGTTTGATTGAGTTTTTGCGCGCTATAGGGTGATCGGCCATCAGAGGGCGATCCAAGCTTTTAGGGTTCAGTTTAGGGGTTTCTCATAGGGCTAACATTAGATTAAAATAAGTGCATGGTTGGACTCGTGAGGGTTAAACGAGAGGTGTAGGCCGGTCGCGAAATGTTTATTCTTGTGCAGGTGCTATTCGCTATTTTCCATGGTAAGCTTGCTACGAATGGAGTCGTAGCAAATCTGTAGCTAAGTTTACAGAGATTTGCAGGTAGTGTTGGGGACGATGATGATGTGCCAAAGCGCCATTGGTCCATTTAAATTCACGCGCGCGTTTTGTAGACTGGGTGCTCATTTATTTTATGTATAATGATGGACGTGTTTCTTTAACACGCGTGGTGTCTAGCTGGGTTGGTTGGAGAACACCAATGTGAGTTTAAGGGTGTGGGTTCGATCCTCCTCGCCCACACATATTTTTTTCTGAACGTTTCTTACATGATCCTATGCGCCCTTGCTTATATGACCTACCATACACCCTCAAGATCTCACCTTTGATTGTCCATCCATCCAGATCCAACGTACCCAGAACCTGGTCCCATAATATGCACCTCTAACTCAACCACATAGAATCATAACCTAATAACTAATTTGTTTTAATTTATATATTTAGTTTTAATTAATTCTTTTTAATATAATTAATTATATAATGATTATTTTTGTAAATAAAAAATATATATATGTTATTATTATTAAAATCTTAATTTGTTGTTCGTTCCGATTAAATCGATTAATCGCTATGGTCAACAATAATTTTTAATTAAAATGCTATTTAATTAAAATAAAATTAGTTTCTATTTGGTTAAATGGTTGCAACTATTTTATTAGTTGTGATGATTAACCGTTCTTTTTCTCTCGCTTTTATAATTTGTTATTCTTTTTAATCGAATCAATTGATTACGAGGGGTAACAATACAAATCAATTCATAAGAATAATTAAAAAATATCTTAATTCATTATTAGTAATAATCAAATTAATTGATTAAAATTGGTAATGGTGCATATTTCAAATCATTTAACTATGGTAATTGAATCAATCGATTATTGCGGTTAATAGTACAAATTAAATCAGGGTTGTACGCCCACTCCTAAAATACTTTTCAAAACTACGAATATCAAACCACGGATTATCATAACTACGATAGGCTATTCAAAAGCCTCTAAAAAACCATACCAAATCAAATTACAACCTTAAGGGCGTACAACCCTTCCCCGAACTACGTTGACTCTGATTCTCCCTAAGGAGATACGTAGGCACTTGGCAACAAGGCGAGTCCCCCCTCCTCAAAATCCTAATCATGTCAATAATTAAACTTTTAACCCTACTAATTATTTATTACCTTTTTTTTTTGCCATAACCCTTATCTTTGCAATGTTAACCTTTAGGAAAGGGTTTTGGGTGCCTAACACCTTCCCTTAACCCGAATATAGTATCTTACCCTAAATCTCTTAACCATTAAAGGTTTCCTATTCGCCTTGGTAGAATAGGTGGCGACTCTCTAAGTCATAATTTTTAGGCAGGTTGCTACAGCTGGCGACTCTGCTGGGGACAACACTTAATGGTGATTACTATGCTCCTATAGGTTTTGGCAAGGTTTAGGTTTGGCGCATTTTAGGGTTTGGCAAATTTGCCATTTTTAGGTTTTGGGGAAATTCCTCTCTATAATAAATATTTTATTTATTTGTTTGTTTGTTTTGTCATTGTTTTTTTTATCGAATGTTTTTATTTAAAATGTTTGATTACATATGCATTGCTGTTTTTATGTTATGTTAAACCCTAAGTGTGGGAGTTATCTCTGAGATCAGGGGGGAATCGAATCGCCTACGAGTCTCATTGATAACTCCACTCGGAGTGGGTTGAGTATTCGGAAATGTCCAAAACGAGGCTTGACTTTGTTGAGGGCAGGACCGGATACTTGGTTGATCTCTCCGAGAACCTACCCCAAAAATTCGAACCTCATGGATAAAATGAGTTGTTCTAAAATCCGAAGAGACAAAAAGTCTCGGAGGCTACGAACGACCCCATGAGACCTTCTAGAACCCCCCATAAAAAGGTTGGCTCCTAGAGCCGTCACGTCGAACCTATGAACTTAGGATTCTTGAAATATCACAATCTGATTTGTTTTTTTTTTGTGTATTATTTATGCTTGGGTTTTGTTTGTTTTTTGTTTGCTTGTTATTATATATTTTTTTTTGTTTGCATGCATCATCCCTCATTTGCATCTTCATCATGTCTTATCCACAAAAATATACATATAAAAATATATACATCTTCTCTATTGCAAAAGGTTTATTGCAAAGAGAAGGAGTTGCATGCGATGAAGTCTTCTCGCCTGTGGCAAGACATGTGGCCATCTGGCTAGTAGTGGCTTTGGCCCGCGATAGAGGATAGTTTCTATTTCATGTAGATGTTAAATCAACTTTCCTAAATGGCCCTCTAGAACAAGAGGTGTTTATAAACTAACATCCTGGTTATGCAATTAAGGATAAGGAAGATAAGATATACAAGTTGCATAAAGTCTTGTATGACATGAAAGAACCAGCAAGGGTCTGTAACAAATGAATTAAAAAATTCTTCATGGAGGCTGGATTCAAAAGGTGAAAATATGAACACGGTGTTTATGTTAAGGCCAAAGAAGATAAACATTTACTCATTATTTTCCTTTATGTGGATGATCTTCTAGTAAAAGAAAGTTGTGAGAAAGAGATTGACTAGTTCAAAGCTAAGATGAAGCTATTCTTTGAAATGACTAACCTAGGAAAGCTAGTTTATTTTCTTAGCATGGAATTCTTAGACAACTCATTGGAAATTATTATGCATCAAGTAACATATGCAAAATAAATATTGACAAGATTCAATATGCTATAATGCAACTCAGTAATTACATCAGTTGACACAAAAATGAAGTTTGAAGAATCAGATGCAGATGAGAAAGACAAGGTTGGTGCTACGATGTTGAGACAATCAGGATCACTAAGGTATTTGTATCAAATCAGGCCATACATAAGCTTCTCAGTTGGCACTACTAGAAAATTCGCGTTTAGTGACCGAAAAAATTCGGTCACTCTAGCCACCGAAATTTAATATCATGTACTCACAATTTTAGATGTCGCTAAATTGGTCACAAAATAAATTAGCCACTGAATTTGTGACCGTATATTCAGTCTCAAAAGATAAACTTTATTTATTGAATGTTGGTAATAATTTTTATTTTCCCTCTATTTCTTTAATTAATTTAGCGACTGAAATATCGGTGACTAATATATTTAAAGAAGGTTTAAGTATGTTTTTGGTCCCTATAAATATCTCAAATTTTATTTTTAGCCCTATTAAAAAAATGGCATATTTTAGTCCCTATAAAATTTTTATACATTTAGTTTTAGTCCCTGCTATTTTTTAAAATTTTGAAAACTGTTTAATTACTCTTAAAATTTTAAATTTTTGAATAATTTTTTTCATACGTGTTTAAAATATTATAAATTTTTTTTTACCGAATTATAGAAT
The DNA here is from genome assembly GCF_029867415.1 of Vicia villosa. Taxonomy (NCBI): domain Eukaryota; kingdom Viridiplantae; phylum Streptophyta; class Magnoliopsida; order Fabales; family Fabaceae; genus Vicia; species Vicia villosa. The sequence continues at coordinate 3,344,534 of NC_081182.1, read as the reverse complement.
TTTTTATAATGAGAAGAATTAAATATGAAGTTTTTAAATTTGAAAAGATAATGTTAAAAGTAACGCAAATCTCGACTGAGAAATTAAATTTTGAGTTTCTTGTTTTTCGAGGAACTTTTTATAATGTTCTAAACATGTCTGTAAAATAATCATTCAAAAAGACATATCGATTTAACAATAGGGATTAAAACTACGTGCATAATAATTTTATAGGAACTAAAATATGTCATTTTTTTAACAGGGACTAAAAATAAAATTTAAAATATTTATAGGAATAAAAAACATACTTAACTCTTTAAACAAGATAGTGTATTTAGCTACCGAAATATTGGTGACTAATATATAAATATATGTTTGTTAAGATTATGTGTTCCTGATTTCAATGATGCATAGAGAATAATGAGATACATCAGTGGCACACTACACTTTGGTCTCCTATTTCGTATAGGCAAGGGGCATAAAATGCTAAAGCTCATTGATTTCTATGTTGTTGATTAGTGAGATGACAAGGTTAATAGGAAAAGCATAACTGGAAACTTGTTTAAGTTCATATGAGCACATGTGTCATGGTGCTCAAAGAAACAATAAGTGGTGTCTAGCTGTTAAGGTTGAATATGTTGCAAGGTGTTGTTGTAGCTTGTCAATCAGATTGTCTTCAATCCTTGTCCAATGATTTGATGATTACACTGGAACAACAAAACAAATTGTTGATAGACAACAAATAAACCACCAATCTAGTCCAAAATTCCATTACACATGGGAAGAGCAAATACTAGAAACTATATTTCATTTTCTAAGAAATCAACTCACAAAGGGGAAGCTTAATGTTGTGTATCATCAAACAAAAGAACAAATGGATAATATGTTCATCAAAGTAATCAATAGAATGCAATTCATGAAATTGAACTTAGAGTTATAGCTTTTGACAAGTTGAGTTAAGAAGGAATGATAAATTTAATTCAAGCTTTGAGGTGTTTAGCTAGTTAGTTATTCATTACTAACTTAATTAATTTTCTATTTTGAAACTGTGTAAAAGTAGTTATTTGATGGGCAAGTAACTCTTGATCTTTGGCTTTATACAGATGAGAGGTTGAAGCCAGAATACTTATCAGCATAAAAAACTTTGGGTCTTGATCAAGGCACATTGCTTGCATGATGCACCCCCCGTCCAACTCAAGAACATACAAAACAACCAATAATTTAAATTTGGAATCTACATTATTTAGCACGAAATATCAGTCCTTGGAGTCAAATCGCAACTGACAAAACGACAGTTAGTACATATGTGAACTGTAACTCATTATTCATGAACCTCCAAAACCATCTATTCTCATTCTACTACTATCCATCCAAGGAACAGAATTTTCATTACATTACATTCCTCAAAACCACTCTCACTCACTCCATTACATGTGAATTATGTGTGTTTTCTTTTTTTTTTTTAATGTCAAAATTGATATGTCATATCTCATAAGTCATAATATACATATACACATCACACCATGGAGAACCAATCATCACCCACCATTTGCCAAATTTCTGTGTGATCAACAAGATACCAATATGAATTGAGAGTGAGAGGAGTGGTGTAGTGGGGTTACACATAATTAACTTCTCCATTAATCACTTCACCAACAACATTATTAATTGGAACTGGTTAGATAGCTTATCGTCAAATTATTAACATCATATCATTATTTTCAATATTTCCCTTTCTATACTTTTCCTTCTTTTTTCTTTTTCATTTAACCAACAACTAAAACAAGGACTTTTTCATCATACAAACGAGGCAATTAACCACCTGCATGTCATTAAAACATTCGTTGCCAAAACAGGAAAAGTGAAACTCAAAATTAAACTACCACTTTTTGCATCGCGAATGCCAGCTCGGATGATAGCAATGCAGAGACATCAAAAGAAGTGAAGGAGTTAAATGACCTGGATTCGATATCTGACGAAGGAGAAAATACTAACATAACAACTAACATATTGCTGTTAGCTCAGTTGATAGTTGTGTAGGAGAAAACAATAACATAACTACTAAAATATTAATGCTAATTCAGTTGATAGTTGTACAATGATGAAAGTGAAGGAGTGAAAAGCACATGATTTGATCCTCTCGCAAAAGAAAAAATACTAACAAAACGACTTTTTTCCCTCTTATTTATATATTTATTAATTTATAGCAATAATTACAATTCAATTGAGAGAGAAAAAAAGCACACAGAAACAGAAGACACAGCAGCATACTCATAACAGAAAAAACACAAGTGGCTGCAGAGACACAGACCAAAACTAAAAACAAAAAGAAGAGATTTATACAGAACAAGAATAGAGAACGGTGAAGGACTTTATAGTAAAATCACCAAACTCATCTGAAGAGTACTAGCCATAGTTACTATAAACTTCACTCCAAAGAAAATCTTCCATGGTGTGCAAGCAAGGAGGCTGAAACATCCACGACGCGTCAATAGAATCAATAAACACAAACTCCTTCTCGAACTCACCGCTGTTTCCGAGACTAGGAAGTTCGATAATCTCGCTCAATTCGTACGGGGTAGCCGAAGAAGGAAACTCCATGTGAGCGGCTTTTGTAGCAGCGGCCTGGACATCGCGGGGAGAGACAGAAGCCGGTCGAGGGAGCGAGTTTGCTAGCTCGGGGAAATTGAGAATGGCAGCATTTCCTTTGATGCTGAGAGCAGCCACGTCGTGAGCCCGGGCTGCCATTTCTGGATTTGGAAATGTGCCGAGCCATATTCGGGATTTCTTCTTCGGCTCGCGGATTTCCGACACCCATTTTCCCCAGTTTCGCATACGGACACCGCGGTAGAGTGGATGCTTGTTTGTGTTTGTGTTTGTGTCTCTAATGCGTTTGATTTTTTGAGATTGTGATTGCGATGGGGATGATGGTTGTGGTGAATTGTTTGAGATGGTTATGGTTTCTGAGTTATGAGGTTGTTGTTGAATAGTAGTACTCATAGTTTGGTTTGGGAAGAAAATAGAAGAAAAGAGAAGAGAAAGAGAAGAAAAAGGGAAGTTAATGGGGCGTGACCCTTTTTTGTGTCACTTGGCAATGAGACTTATAAAGGTTGAGTTGAGTGTAAAGGACTAAACGGACCCACACGTAAGGAAAATGGGTGATGAAACCAGATCCCATGCAACCAGTATTACTGTATGGAATGGACTGTAGAACTTTAGATTAAGGAAAAAGTAATTGAGAGAGAAATCATATCTTTCTATTAATCTATTGGTTTACGTATTGTATAGTATGATGTAGAAAATTCAATATGATGGTTAGGGAAATAGTATTGAGAGTGGAGCGGGGGACATGCTACTCTTTGCAATATAATTGCAATTTTTTTTATCAATATCTATGAAAGGATGCATGACTAAAATTTTGGTTTGTTCCATAAAAAAACAGAATGGTGGATGTTTGGTAGATGGAATATATTTTGTCACCTCTTGATCGTACCTGATCAGAAGGATCGTCGTAGGCTGCTCGGACTGGATCTTCTAGGAAGGAGGAGGGGGGTGTACCTGCAAGGTACTCCAATGCCAAAGTAAGATGACGAGCAAAGGAGCGCAAGTACTAGCTAAGAGTGAGTAAGAATTGAATACCTGACCCTCTAGTTGAAGAGGGTATATATAGCCCCCAGCGCTGGGCCATGATCTCGCTATTGGGTTGGATTCCCAAGCCCAACTAGGAGACTGCCAGGTTTCCTGAGCGGAAATATCGGAGGTGCGTGTATGCCCTCTGTCCTGGTTAACCGCTCCGAAGTCCAAGGGAAGACGCGGTCTTTTAGGAGCCACGTGGGATCCGAGTTATTCGGAGGATTGGATATGAAGGAGCCCTGCGCGGAGCAGGGTCCTCGGCAAGGATGATGTCCGGGAGAGAATGAACGCCGAGCGCGGTGTTGGTGCCGAGCAAGGCGTGTCGGAAGGCCATGAACTATACATGGGCCTCTGAGGCTTATTGGGCCGAAAGCGGTGTTGGGCCTAGCCTTGGCCCAGTCCAGAACAGGAGCCCCCCAAGTCGGAGTTTTCCGGTTAAGAAACTGTGACTTTGCTTCTACGCTCGGACCCTCATTTCTCGTGGTTGCTCGGTGGATCGGTCCTCGTTACATATACGCGCTCGGAGGAGAGTCCAGTGGTGGGCGAAACGTCGCGCGTGGGAACCACGCGCTGACGTGGCATAGGCATTGATGGCCTAGGGTCTAGGAGGCGGCGCCTGTCAGGAGAGGTGACGCTTCGCCTTCCGAGCCTTTTTTCCTATAAAAGGGGGCGAATTCTCTCACAAGGGAATGTTCCATCCTCTATTTATCTGCTCGGCTACGATCAAGGGTTCCTCGGGGAACAGTTTCCAGCTCGTTCGTCATATCAAGATCGTTGCTTAGCGAAGGATTCTCCCCGGCCATCTACATCATGTCTGCAAGTAAGTTCGTTTAGCCTGTCGTTGCTTTACTATTTTTCATAGAATTCGTGTTTCGCTTTCGAGGTCTTCGCCAACGTCATCCTCCCCGGGTTATCTAAGCGATGCCCGGGGGTCAGCGTGGGTTGGCAGGCCGGAGTACGTTGGCGTTAAACTGCTTAAGATAAGCTTTCCGGTTGTCGTGTCATCTGTGAGTCCTCGGCTGACGAGTGTTGTTCCTCGATGGGGTTTGGCCGGGGGCTCCGCTGCTCCTGCTCTACCCTTTCGCTTGCCTTGCGGTGGAAGGGTGGATTTGATAGACCATCGAATTCACTTCTCCCTTCTGCGTGCAGGTGAATCAGATTCGAGCGCTACCTCAGGAACTGGCTCGGACACCGACTCGACGACCAGTGATTCCGACAGCTCGACGGCAACTAGTTCCGACGTCGAAATTATTGAGGAAGATGGCACTCCCGCGGCCGAAAGCGTTCACACGGGATCCCCTGGTTCGAATGCCGAGGGAGGGGTTTCTCCTATGCCGTTATTTAGTTATGAACATACCGTTGCGCCCGATTGGATAGCCGAGGAGGCTCTGTCTGTTGTTTCTCGGTATACCGCGTCTCTGGATGGGGCGTTTACAGAAATTGAGGTCCTGGGGGAAGGAGATCCGCCCAATTATCAAATAGGTTGCCCGTCTCCAGACGAACGCGTGTGCTCTCGGTTTGCCGGGGACGGATTTGCGATGTACGATTACGTGTTTAGGGAGCTCGGCTTCCGGTTACCCTTCTCTGATTTTCAGGTTTCAGTCATGGCGTTTCTATCTCTGGCACCGTCCCAAATTCATCCGAATGCCTTTGCCTTTATGCGGGCATTCGAGATTGTTTGTGAGTATTTGGGTATAGGTGCAACGTCTGCGTTGTTCGGAAGGTGTTTTCGTGTTCAACGGCAGGCGTCAAACGGGCGGTACAGCTGGGTTTCGTTCAGGAACGCCGAGCGTAAACTCTTCGGAATGTATACTGACTCCGTGAAGGGTTTTAAGGATCGATACTTCGTTGTCCGCCCCCTAAGTCCAACGGCCTATTCTTCGGTGTCGGATATGGTGGCCGAGCGGGATGCCGAGGGGGAGATAGTAAGGGATGAACATGGGCAGGAAGTAAAGGAGTTCTGCACGACGTTTCCATTTTTCTGGTGGAAGGGTCATTTTGCGTCTCCTCCGAAATACTACGCTTGGGAGGACGATGACTTGGATGATCAAGACCGGGAGTCGTACTCGGTCCTCTGCAAATACGTAGATAGCTTTACCCTGTCTCGTTGGGTGACGAGGAATGGAGATTCCATACTGAACGAGGACGGGGTGCCGATCACGGAGCAGCGGCCTATTAATACCAAGGCTTTGCTAGCTTGTCGGACTCCCGAGGAGACCTGGGCGTTGTTAGGTTGTGTACATTCCCCTTGCTTTGTGATCTCTGTCCGGTATTTTGCTAACTCGTTTATTTATTTATTTTTTTTCTTTGCAGAGGCGATGCCGGAGAAGGAGGATAATATCCTGAAACAGGCATTGGATGCGAGGAAGAATCAGAAGAAGAAGAACCAGGGTACCGGAGCTGGAGAGAACTCAGGCTCGGCAGGCTCTCCTCACAAGATTCATGTCGACGAGAGGTTACCCAAGAGACCTCGTGCTTCCGAGGGGGGACGTCCAGACCAGTCGAACCTAGGTCCCGGGCGCGCCTTCGTGTTGCCTTCTTGCTACAAGGATGGAGGCTATTTTGAGAAGTTCCCCTTGGCTACCTCACCGGATGAAGCTCGTCGGATCAGTGATATGGATCCCCCGTCCCTTCAGAAACAGTTGGCGTGCGACAGTGCCGCCGTGGTGAGGGTCTTGGAGATGGCCCAAGTGTTGGCTAGTGGAGGTTCGGGCTCGACCGAGGCCCTGAAGGAGGCCGAGGCGGCTAAGAAGGTGGCCGAGGACAAGGTGAAGACCATGGAGGTCGAGCGCAAGGAGTTGAGGAAGAAGGTCGACGCGGCCCTGAAGCAGAAAGATGCGGAGGTCGCGGCTGAGAAGAAGAAGCTGGCTGACCTTCGACTCGAATGGGCTCCCTCGGCTGACGAGTCGCCGGATGTGGCAGCTCTGAAGTCTAGGGCTGAGTTTGCGGAGAAGATAGAAAACCTGAAGATAAGCCTGGCCGACATGGCCGACGTCGGTTTCGAGCGTGCTCTTAACCAGCTGAGGCTTCTGAACCCTGGTTTGAAGGAGGATAATGTCGGGCTCTCTTCGAGGATCGTAGATGGCGTGTTGGTGCCTGAGTCCCCGGGGAGCGAAGAGTAGAAAGTGTAGTTCCGGGCCTGCGTGTCCGTTTTTCTCGGCCTGCGTGCCATTCTTTTTGTTGGGCTATGCCCGGATAATTTTTGGGGCCTGCGTGCCCGGTAATGATTGTAACCTTTGACATCGCCGGCCAAGTTGGTCGGCAATTTTAATATCTTACAATTCTGCTTGCTTATATCTGTTTATTTTTACTTTCGGCGTTATCACTGTATGTTTGTTCTTTTTGATAACATTCCTGCCGTGCTTGTATGACGAGGTATTTCCTCTATACTTAGAGTATTTTGCGGTTGTTCTAGGTGACTGATGACTTATGCTCGGACATGCCGGAGAGTCACCAGTATACTTGTGATATTATTGGTTTTGTGGGCTATGCTCGACCTAGATTGATTGCCCGGGCGTGTTGAGTACGGGCCGGGTGCGCAGAGCAGGTATGCGCTTTTAGCGAGCGCGAGACCGCGGTTGCGGCCAAGCGTTCGCGGCGTGAACGATCCCATCGCGAGCTGGGGTTCTGCCATGCAGGTACTTCCACGGGGGGTCTAGGTGTAGAATCCGCCGAGGGGTCGGTCCATCTACTCGACGAGAGGAACCGATCGTTGCTGTCGTGGAACACTCACGCCCGTACCGACGACGTGGATCCGTGCCCGTCCGTTACCTGAGTTTGGGTTAGAGGCCGGGCGTTTTAGCTTATGTTTAACTGTAATAACGTCTGAGTTTTTCGGCATTCCAGGGTCGAGCAAGTTTTTTACCGAGAAGATTCTCGAGGTAGTAGGCGCCGTTCTCGGTTTTGTCATAAACTCGGTACGGGCCTTCCCAGTTTGGGGCTAGCTTGCCTTCGCGCGAGTCTTTCATGTTTCTGCGAAGTACTAGGGCGCCGATTTCAAATTCGCGCTTTATAACTTTGGCGTTATGGCGAAGAGCTATTTGCTGTTTTAGTTTAGCTTCTCGGAGGGCTGACCCTGCTCGAATCTCTTCTACCATATCGAGTTCTTCCCTCATGGCCTCGTCGTTAAGTTCTTCCTCGAGGGGGAATTCGGTGCGCCGAGAAGGCTCTCGGATTTCTACGGGAATTACGGCTTCGGTGCCGTAGGTTAGTCGGAAAGGAGTTTCGCCTGTGCTCGAATGAGGCGTCGTCCTATACGCCCAGAGTACACTATGTAGTTCCTCGACCCAGGCTTTTTTGGCTTCGCCGAGTCTTCTCTTTAATCCTCGGAGGATGACTCGGTTGGCTGCCTCGGCCTGCCCGTTCGTCTGAGGGTGCTCGACTGAGGTGAAGTGTTGCTTCGTGCCAAGCTTGGCCACAAACTCTTGGAATCTTTTGTCAGTGAACTGGGTGCCATTGTCGGTGATTATGGCCTGGGGGACCCCGAACCGGGCAAGTATGTTTCGTTTGTAGAAACGGAGCACGTTTTGAGATGTGATCTTGGCAAGCGCCTCGGCTTCTATCCATTTCGTGAAGTAATCGACGGCGACCACGAGATATTTATTTTGGTACGAGCCGACCGGGAACGGTCCGAGGAGGTCCATTCCCCAGGTGGAAAAAGGCCAAGGGGAGGAGAGGGATTTAAGCTCGTTGGGGGGAGCTAGGTGCATGTCGGCGTGCCGCTGACATCTGTCGCATTTCTGGACATGCTGCTTGGCGTCCTGCTGCATAGTCGGCCAGTAATAGCCGGCTCTGAGAGCTTTCCTCGCCAGAGATCGGCCGCCGAGATGCTGGCCGTTAATCCCCTCGTGAAGCTCTTGCAGTACTTCCGTTGCCTGTGAGTCGTCGATGCATTTCAGAAGGGGAATGGAGAAGCCGCGCCGATAGAGTTTATTTTCGATGACTGTGTACGAGCAGGCTCTCCTTTTAATGGCTGAAGCTTCCTTGGGATCGTCGGGGAGCTCGTCGTTCATGAGGTAATTGTATACCGGAGTCATCCAGCAATGGTCGTCTCCGATGGCAAACACTTGTATGGCCTGCGCGTTTTTGCCTACGCTCGGGTCGGACAAGATTTCTTGTATCACCGATTTGTTCCCTCCCTTCTTTCTCGTGCTTGCGAGCTTGGATAAGAGGTCGGCCCTCGAGTTGTGTTCCCGAGGGATGTGAGCGACGTCTGCCTTTGCGAATCCTTTCATCTTTTCTTTGACGAGCGATAGATACTCGGCTAGTGTATCGTTTTTGGCCTGGTAATCGCCGCTAACTTGCGACGCGACCAGTTGTGAATCGGTATAAATCACGACTTCCCGAGCGCCTACGTCTTTGGCAAGGCGTAGGCCTGCTAGGAGGGCTTCGTACTCGGCCTGGTTGTTCGATGTGGCGAAGGAGAGGACTAAGGATACTTCGATGAGGAGCCCCTCGTCGTTCTCCAAGATGATACCGGCTCCGCTGCCCGCGTGGCTTGAGGCGCCATCAACGTAGATGGTCCACTTATTCTCGGTGGGTGTTGGGGAGTTGGAGATCGTCGTCATCTCGGCCACGAAGTCGGCGAGTGCTTGGGCTTTTAGCGCTTTCCTGCCCTCGTACTGTATGTCGAACTCGGACAGTTCGAGGGACCATCTCAGCATTCTCCCGGCCATGTCTGGTCGGCTGAGAAGCTGTTTGATCGGTTGGTCTGTCCGGACGATGATAGTGTGGGCGAGGAAGTAGTACCTCAGTCTTCTGGCGGCCGTTATTAGGGCCAGCGCGATTTTTTCTATCTGTTGATAGCGGACCTCGGGTCCTTGTAGGGCTTTGCTAGTGAAGTACACTGGCTTCTGCCCGTCTTCCGTTTCTCGGATCAGGGCCGCGCTGGCCGCCTCGCCAGAAACGGCCAGGTAGAGATAGAGAACCTCGTTGCTGTCTGGTCGGGATAGCACCGGGGGTTTGGAGAGCACTTGTTTGAGGTGGGATAATGCTTGTTCGCATTCCTCGGACCATTCGAAAGCTGCTTCCTTCCGAAGAAGCTTAAAGAATGGAAGTGCATGCTGGGCGGATTTTGCGACGAAGCGGGATAATGACGTGAGCATTCCGTTTAGCACCTGGATGGATTTTTTGTTGGTGGGAGTAGGGAGGTCTGAGAATGCTCGGCATTTATCAGGGTTGGCTTCTATTCCTCGCTCTGTTAAGTAGAAGCCGAGGAATTTGCCCGCCCGCACTCCGAAGGTGCACTTCTCTGGATTGAAGCGCATCTTGCAGGACCTGGCCTGCTCGAAAACCCGCTCGAGATGTAGCGTGTGGTCGGAGTCTTCTCGAGATTTGACGATCATGTCGTCCATATACACCTCGAGCGTGTCGCCGATTTCTCCTCGGAAGACCTTGTTCATCATCCGCTGGTAAGTGGCTCCGGCGTTTTTGAGTCCGAAGGGCATTACGTTGTAGTAATAATTGCCCGATTCGGTCATGAAAGCCGTGCATTGTTTGTCGCATTTCGCCATGGGGATCTGGTTGTAACCAGAATAAGCGTCCATGAAGGACAACAGTTTATAGCCGGCCGAGTTGTCGACCAGTCTATCAATATTAGGTAAAGGGTAGGCGTCCTTTGGACATGCCCGGTTAACATCAGTATAATCAACACACATTCTCCATTTTCCATTAGATTTTTTAACAAGTACAACATTTGAGAGCCAAGTTGAATACTTGGCCTCGGAAATAAATTTTGCCTCTAGGAGGTCTTTTACAGCTTTCTCGGCAGCCTCCGCTTTCTCGGGAGACTGCCGACGCCTACGTTGTACTACGGCCTTGGCGGTTGGATTGATGGAGAGGTGGTGACAGGCGACCTCAGGGTCGAGTCCGGGCATCTCTGCGGCGCTCCAGGCGAACAGGTCGGCATTGGCTCGAAGGCAGGCTACGAGTTGCTTCTTCGGCAGGTCAGGGATGCCTTTGCCGATCTTCACTGCTCTGTCGGGGTTGTCTCCCAGGGGGACCAGCTCGAAGTCTCCGTCGGGGACAGGCCGGACGGGATGAGGGGCTTTTGATAGTGTCTCTTCCCCGGATTTCAGTTCTTCCTGTGTGAACCTTGCGTCAAGGTCGACTGAACTGACGTTGGCCGTTGGAACCTGATCTTCCCGAGGATGCTTGTCTTCGGCTCTTGGTTTTTTGTTGGAGCTGGTCGGAGGAGCGATCAGCTCTAGTCCTTTGACGGAGGCATCGAAGATCCTTCTCGCGGCTTCAATGTCGGCGTTGATGGTGGCCACTTTCCCTGTCCTCGTGTAAAACTTCATCTTCAGATGGACCGTGGAGGGTACGGCGGTTAGCTCGGCCAGTGTGGGGCGCCCGATGATGCAGTTGTACAATGTCTTGCAGTCGATTACCAAAAACCTGGTTTTGACTTGCCTGGACGCTTCCCCTTCCCCGAAGGTGACAATCAGCTCGACGTAGCCCCATGGTTTGGTGGTGGCTCCGTTAAAACCTTGGAGGTCGGAACCCACATAGGGAGTGAGGTGCGAGTCGTCCAGCTGAAGTGTGTGGAAGAGGTGGGAGTACATAATGTCGACTGAACTGCCTTCATCTACCAGGACCCGTCGCACATCGAAGTTTGCCATTCTAGCTCGGACGAGAAGGGGAATGGTGGCGTTTGGAGCTCCGCCGGGCAGTTCTTCGAGGTAGAAAGTGATTGGCTCTGACTTTCCTCGGAATTTCCGGAGAGTAGGGCCGAGATCTGCATTGGCGCTGAGTAGCTCGTCGAACTTTCTCTTGACCGAACTGACCGTGAGAGAGCCGGGGTCCCCGCCGTTGGAGATGACCATAGCGGTGGGGAAATGTTCCCAGGTGCTGAGGGCGGTCGTCACGCCGAGCGAAGGGATGAAGTCTTCCGGTCGGCTTACGGACAGTGCGACTTGAAGTGGTCTGCTGTCTGGTGAGTTCCCCTCGTCCGAGTTTCGAGGGATGCCTCTTCTGGGGGGTTCTCCCTTCTTGGTGTATCTTGCCAGGTGGCCCTCTTTGATCAGGGTCTCTATGGCATCTTTGAGATTTATGCACTCGTCGGTCATATGTCCGTGGCTTTTGTGGTACTTGCAGTATTTGGACTTGTCTGTCCCCGGTCTTGTAGGATTTGACTTCGGGGGCCTGATGTTGGATTTCTTGAACTCGGCGTTCTGGCAGTCGGCCAGAATTTTCTCCCGGGAGGTGTTCAAAGGAGTGTAGTCGTTGAAACGCCCTGCTGGTCCTCGCCGTTCTTTGACATCTCGGGATCGGTCGTCCCTTCTTTTGTCTTGTCCTCGGCGCGACCCCGGGTCTTCGAGGTTTGAGTTGCGAGAGGCACTGCTGCCCCTCGGGGCTCTGATTGCGGCTGCCTCGCCTTCCTCAAAATCGATGAATGCCTTTGCTTTGTTGAGGAGGTCATTCATCGAGTGCACCTTCTCAATCTTAATAGCTTTTTTGAAGTCACTGCCGGGGAGAAGTCCTCGCTCCAAGATGTACCTCTTCATGTAGTCTTCTGTCTGTACTTGGACGGCCTCCTTGTTGAATCTTTCAAGGTAATCTCGAAGAGGTTCGTTGGGTCCTTGTACTACGGCCTCGAGATTGGCTTCCGATTTCGGTTGCCGTCGGGAGGCTGTGAAGTGGCTCAAGAAGAGTTCTTTGAGCTCGGTCCAAGAATGGATGGAGTTCGAAGGGAGGTTCCTGTACCAATTCATCGCTCCCTTCCTGAGGGTGGTCGGGAAAATGCGGCATTTGATCGAGCCTCGGACGACGTGATAGTCCATGACCGCTTCGATGCTCCGGATATGGTCGTCGGGGTCAGTGGTTCCGTCGTATTGGTCCAACACTGGCGGTTTTTCCATTCCCCGAGGGAGGCGGGCTCTCCGGATACTGGCGGACAAGGGGCTGCGGAAGTCCTCCTCGTCGCTCGGTCCTGGTGAATTGTAGTGCCTGTTTCGTCGGGGATCCTCTTGGTTGTTACCCGTCGCAGCTTTGGAGGGGCCCCGACGGCCCTGTTCGGGGGAGGGGCTTCTTTGTTCAGCGGTTTCAGGTTTCTGGTTCTTCCTGTTCTTTCTGTGTGGAGAACGGGAACGAGTCCTCCGGCGGCGGTGTCTTCTCGGGGGAGACCTTGAAGAGGACGGGGAACGCCGACGGTATCTTCTCGGCGGCGAGCGTGAAGAGGAATAGGAGCGTGACCTGTAGCGCCTCCGTGGAGAAGGGCGACGTCGCCGCTGTCTTTCCAGTTCGTGAATTCGGTCATCCTGAATTCTGAGGAGGCTGTTCGTCAATTGTATTTCTTTGAGTAAGCGGACGGTGATGGGGTCAGCATCCTCGGGAATGTTGAGCGGTTCCTCTTCTTCCCCATGACGGGCTCTCCGCCTCTCGGAGGTGTGGGTGAATGAGGAAGCATGTTGCCCGTCTCGGGGGTCGGTCTCATTCACATTCTGGGCATGTTCCGGCACGTTGGTCGTTCTGATCTGCTCACCGTTCTGAACGTGCCCTTCTGGAGGAACATGGTCGACATTCTGGACCTGTTGTAGGACCTGCAACAGCTGGGTGTCCTGGGTTTCATGCCCGGACCTTTGTCGCCGACGATCCCCCCGACGATGATGAGCTAGCTCGCGGGAGGATTCCTCGATCAGCTCGTGGAGGAGGAAAGGGTCAGCGCTTGGGATGTTGTTGTTGTCAGCCATGACGATTGGAGATGATTAGCTTTGATCTTTGTTCTTTAAAGATGGGGAAGCAAGTTTCCCACAGACGGCGCCACTGATCGTACCTGATCAGAAGGATCGTCGTAGGCTGCTCGGACTGGATCTTCTAGGAAGGAGGAGGGGGGTGTACCTGCAAGGTACTCCAATGCCAAAGTAAGATGACGAGCAAAGGAGCGCAAGTACTAGCTAAGAGTGAGTAAGAATTGAATACCTGACCCTCTAGTTGAAGAGGGTATATATAGCCCCCAGCGCTGGGCCATGATCTCGCTATTGGGTTGGATTCCCAAGCCCAACTAGGAGACTGCCAGGTTTCCTGAGCGGAAATATCGGAGGTGCGTGTATGCCCTCTGTCCTGGTTAACCGCTCCGAAGTCCAAGGGAAGACGCGGTCTTTTAGGAGCCACGTGGGATCCGAGTTATTCGGAGGATTGGATATGAAGGAGCCCTGCGCGGAGCAGGGTCCTCGGCAAGGATGATGTCCGGGAGAGAATGAACGCCGAGCGCGGTGTTGGTGCCGAGCAAGGCGTGTCGGAAGGCCATGAACTATACATGGGCCTCTGAGGCTTATTGGGCCGAAAGCGGTGTTGGGCCTAGCCTTGGCCCAGTCCAGAACACCTCTAATTGTGGTTATTGATTTAAGTTTTGGGGAGTTTAGACTCAAAACCACATGTAAACGATCACATTTTATTCGTGTATTAAAGGAAAATTCTTTGGTATTCTCGTATTTTGATTAGACATTTGTATTTGTAGTTTGATTTAAGCATTTTAAATTATGACTAAAATTTTGGTTTGTTTCATAAAAAAAGTAAAATGGTGGATGTTCGGTAGATGGAATATTTTTTGTCACCTCTAATTGTGCTCGTTGATTTAAGCTTTGGGGAGTCTAGACTCATACCCACATGCAAACGATCATATTTCATTCCGGTAAGAAAGAGAAATTGTTTGGTATCCTCGTGTTTTGATTAGACATTTGTATTTATGGTTTGATTTAAATATTTTAGTTTATTTTAAAATAAGGGATGCGGTACTCAATACCATTATTTGATTTAGATTATAAATTCAAAAAGGTATCGCAGAGGCAAAAGTAATTTTGATTGGAAAAATTGATTTTAACTTGTTTCATTTGTTGATAATATAATTGTTTGCGACTTTTAAAATCGATTTTATTTCAAGTTAGAATTTGTAATTTCTTTTAGTTTAAATGTTATTTTTACATTAAAAAATATTTTTCAACTTACTTTTATAAAATAGGTTCAAACATTAATATTTTAATTTCAACCAAAATTAATTTTATATAATTAATTTATTCAAAATAATTTTTTCCACCATAGGATCAAACACGTTAAATTTCAAAACTAATATTTGGATTTCAAAAATTGATCACAATTTATTTTTTTTAAAAAAAAGTTGTTGATTTTTAAATATAAACATCTTTTTTACCATAATGCATAAATATAAATAAATGACTTGATATCCCATTCACCTAAAATTAATCAAAATTAGTTTCAAAAATTATTTTTAAAATTACAATTTGAAGAGCGTATATTTGAATTCACGACATCTCACATATCCATTTTTAAAATGTTAAATTTATGATAATAGATGACTTGACTAAAAAAAAAGAGTTAAGTTGTATTTAATTTTAAAATAGATTTTTTGACTAAATCTTAAAACAAATAAATAGGTTTTATACAACCAATGATCGCCAACCCCTACTTCAACCGTAAATCTAACTTTGTCATCACTCTAATCACTATTAATCTCACTCTAATTACTATTATATCACTACTCTAATTAGTATGATCACTTCCCACTATAAACTTGCACTTTAATCACTACTGCTACAACCATTATTCTGACCTCCAC
Organism: Vicia villosa; assembly: GCF_029867415.1. Classification (NCBI taxonomy): domain Eukaryota; kingdom Viridiplantae; phylum Streptophyta; class Magnoliopsida; order Fabales; family Fabaceae; genus Vicia; species Vicia villosa. The sequence continues at coordinate 3,329,350 of NC_081182.1, read as the reverse complement.
CGATCATCACCACTAACTAGAGGTGTGAAAAAATGAGTCTGAGTCTATTTTACCTTTTTAAAATAGACTACATGATATTTTATATATTATTTAGCTTATTTTCTAATTGATATGCGTATATGAGTCTATTTATTAGATTTCGTAGGTTTTTTTAATAGCTTAAGTTTGATCTATTTAATTAAATAAGTTTTTTAAAAGTCTAAACCTCTTTTTTATTAAACATGTCAGACCAAACTTAAATAAACTTGGTTATAGGCTCCGTAAGTCAATCAAGTCATCTTATCCTGACCACTAACTATTATCACCAGATCATCATTTTGACAATCACTGTACTAGTCAAAAAGTGTAGGTGCGCATGTTCCCACTGCAAAGACACAGAGAAACTTATGCGCCTTAGTATGTTTATAAAACAATAATGTTATTAGGGCTTGGCCACGACGGAGAGAACTCATGCGATGTGAGAGGCTCTGCTGATGATGATGCTTGGGTGCAAGTGCATGGTTACAACCAATAGGGTGTTAGAATATTGGTGACCGTTGTGCTCTTTAGGGTGTAAGAATGTGTATGACTTATAGTCTCTCATCTTTTCCTGCATAGGATATGTACTTATAGAGGCTTCCAGGACCTAGAATTCTCTTTGAAATGGTCACGACCCACTCAATCAATGATGAATTATTGAATCCTTATTTCTCTAAAAGTTGTAGGTCAAATTATTGACCCTGATTACTCTCTGTCCCAAAAACGCCTTATCCCATATTTTTCATTGTCGAACGATAGGAAAATCATGGAATGAGGCGATTCCTCCCTTTGAAAACATTTCAAAATTGCCTCTTATTGAACAGTCTAAAATCGCCGCCCTAGACGAGGCCCTTGACATTTATAACACTACAATCACTAATAATTATCAATTAACTTTCTCAGAGATGTTTGTCAATATTCACAATATTAAATCATTATTATAAAAAAATATTACTAAATAAAAATATTATACATTAATAATAATAATTTATTTATCTTGCAATCATATAAAAATTTGAATTTAAATAATCTTTATAATAAATATTTAATATTATATTTATGATTGTAATTGATTTTGTTTTTTAAACTTTTAATGTATGGGTCACCACACCCGGCAAGCTTACAACAAGTGGTACACGTACTACCCTTGTTGTGCCACACAAATTCTGGTCTCTCTGTAATTTTGCTGTTTAATTATATATGTACTGTTGTTGTTTTGCTTCATGTTATTTTTTTTAACTACTGTCTCTGTTTCTTCACCCATATTACCATGTTCCTATATATTTATATCTATAACTATATCTCACCAATTTCTGCAGAACCAAAAGGATTTGGATTCTCTTGCTTTGTTCAAAAGCATGTAATGTAATTCTAGTTTATCACCAATTTGTCACTTTAAGTTTTGCTACATATATATGATGAGTATTTTACGGTACAATGGTACATAATGGTATTAATTAGTTTGGTTAGTTAGTGGGATTTATAAAGGTTGTTGATGAAGTGGTAAGGACCCGCTAATAGTCACATTAGGATCTTATTCATGAACATGTACTATACTTTTTATATTCTCAGTTTAATTGGCTTTTTAAGTTAAAAAGAAAAAAGTTTCCCTGTGGTTTTCATGACCATAACTTTAGGGGTAGGGATATTGTACTATTATGTTAATGTGTGATCACTTGTAAGAATTATATTTTTTAAGAAAACGATTTTTTTTTTAGGATTAAAAAGAGGGTAGAAGCATATACTAAATAGCGTAAAGTATAAAATATAGAAATTAAAAAGATTAAAGATATAACACCAATACAATATTTTGGTTTGATCTTAAATCATACAACTTAAGGCCCGATCATCCAATTCACTCCAACAGACAGACATGGTTCTGTAGTCAAAGCAACTTCGTCACTGAGTTTTTCTTGAGATTTTCATTATAAATAACTTCAACTTTTACACAAGTTCAACCCAACAACCTTACACCAAGTTTTTTTTATAGATTTAGCTTGCAACTTTCAAGTCTATTACAGAAGTACAATTGGCGTAAACTCTTAAATAAAGAATTCAGTATATTAACAAAAATACAACTCTCAGATTAAGCTTTTTAATCTCTCAGCACTAAGGCAATTTCTATTGAATAAAATAAAAAAGGGAAGGAGAATGAGTGAGATATAAGAATATATAGTTTAAAAAATTTGTGCTTTAAAAGTGAAAAAACACTTTTTTATTTTAGAAAAATTTAGTTCAAAAAGGTAGCAATACATGGCTTTGACGTTTTCTAATCGATTATAAATGACAAGCTAATCGATTTGATCACTAAGCCAGAAAAGAAAACCTCATATGCTTTGTATCTTAATTGATTAAAGAGCTTCCTAATCAATTAGGAGCCAAACTCGCACCTTAATCGAGTGGATGAAAGTTTAAATCAATTAGACAATAAGTATAACTTACCTAATTGATCAGAATTGTTTCTTAATCTATTAAGTATTTGCCAATATTAGTTTTTAGAATAAATGAGTAATAGATGAAGAGTTTAAAACGATTTTAGTTTGTAACACCCGTAATTTCGCGAATTAATTTAATTGAATTTAATTTAATTAATCTGGATTTATGTAATTACGCGGTGATTAAAATAATAAAATTGGAATATATGGTACTGGGCCATTGTTGTAATTGGTGAGAAAGGGGTGCACGAAATAAGGCCTTTACTAAAGTTGTGTTATGTTTTCATAAAACAAGAGTTTTATTGGAAGAAGAGAAAAACAAGTGCATTTGGGAGAACACAGAGAACGTGAAAGTGCGACAGAGGAGAAGAAGAGGAAGAGAGCTTCGAAGATCCCAAACTCTAAGGTAAGGGGGGCTCTTCCGATTAACCTTTATTATCGGGTTGTAGATGATAGGATTAAGATTTGTATGGTATTGACTCAATAGAGAAGTAGGTTCTAAGTTGGGGTTTTGACAATTAGGTTCAAATTGACAGAATCTTGTGATAATACATGTTTGCAATATTTGTGGATGTTATTGGTGTTGTTGGAGTTATGAAATAACATGTAATAATTGGGAATTGACTCTGTTTTCCATGTATAGTCGAAATGATTCGATTGGGTTGTGTGGATGAAAATAAGTTGCTGTCAAAAGTGTTTTTTTGCTGTTACAGGTGATGTAACCGGTTACGGTCGGGCTTGTAACCGGCTACAGTTGTGAAAAATGAAGTTTTTGGACTGGTTGCGAGTTCGTAACCGGTTACGGTGTTGTTCGTAACCGGCTACGGCTGAAACTAAAATAATAGCAAATAGAGTTACGTCAAGCGTAACCGGTTACGGTTTCCTTGTAACCGGTTACGGCTGAAGCTTTTTTTGAAAATTTGTTTTCGTAACCTGATCGGTAAAATAGCAAGTGTACTATTTTGCCTCTGTAGTAATAAAGGGAAAATTTCCCGAATATCGATCTCAAGGACTGCGTGATATTATAGAGTTAGTAGGAATTCAATTAAACAAAAAGCCTTGGGGTTTTTGGTTTGGAAATTATAATTGCAAATAAAATAAAAGTAAAAGATGTATTTGGCCAAATATGAGTAATTTGCCAGGGTATGTGTGTGCATTAACATGTAACAATTCTGAACCCTTGTTTCATAACAAAATTCAACTTATCAATTACCAGTTCTTAAGGGTGTTTGCTCCTAATTCCTTAGTGGGCAAACCTTTGAACATTCAATCCTAATCCCAAAGTCCTTTGATATTAGTGATGAATTCAAGCATTATTATTATCAAGAATATTCCGGTTACTATAGGGTATCCCTAGTCCTAGGTGATATCTACTATAGTATAATGGTATAAAAACCCTAACAATGGAGGTCAATCCTAATTGTCAGTCATAAATCAATCCAGTTGGTCCGACGAGGAAAGCATTAAAAACCTTATACCATTAAATTAACGTGAAAGAGAAATATGTTATTAAAATTCGGAATTCAAAATTATCACAAATGTTAATCAGGGACACCCCCTAGCATTAGGGGGTTTAGCTACTCATATTATCCAAAGAAATTACAAAGATATCAAATAAAGACATTACAATAGAGATGATGAACTTTGATCTTCAATGGCTTCCGCTCATGAGAGTTCTCTGTTCTTCTCCAATTGCATAAGCTTCTCCTCTCAATCCTCCAATTCTTCGTGTGGCAAAAAGATCCCTAATTCATCTTGAAAACCCTCCTAAATAGTGCAGTCTCACTTAAGTTGGTTGGAAATCCCAAAAACACCCTTGCAGACCAACCACTGAAATCAGCGTCATCACCCAACACGGGTCATGTTGTGCAACACGGGTACCCGTGTTGGCCCTCTGTTATTTATTTTTCATGCTTTAAGTCCCAGGCTAAGCAACACGGGCCGTGTTAAGCAACAACACGGGCACCCGTGTTGCACCACTGTTTTTCATTCTTTCCAAACTTCTTTCCAGCACTCTTCCTGACACGGCCCGTGTTGAGTAACACGACCACCCGTGTCAGGCCTCCTGAATTATGCTTTCTGAACTTCCTCGAAACTCCGAGTTTTGCACTGATTTATTCCGATTTATCCATATGAGCCTGAAAATATTAAAACACACAACCAAAGCATAAAATGACGAATAATAACATCAAACACTAAATAATATAACTTAAAGATACTTAAAAAAATGGTAAATATATGTGTGAAAACCACTGATCATAACCCGTTACGCTTTTTCTGTAAACCGTTACGCTGTAGCTTTTGTGAAAAATATTTACTTTCAAAAATTCGTATCTTTTGAACCATGAGTCCATTTTGGGTGCCATTTTGAGTGTTGAGTCGATAATTTTATTTCCTATATATCTAAATAATTCAAAGAGCAGTAGCTCAATTTTATTTTATAACTCGATATTTCTTTGGAAATGATGAATCGTGTTGGATGTGTTGGGTGTGGTATGAAATGATGTAAATACCGTATTGTTGTTGTGTTGTTTGATGTACTTGTTACATGATGGTGATAGACATTATTGTCGTATATGGACTATGTGATAGATTGTTTTGTGATGGTGTGTTCATATGATTAAAGTGGTGGTTAGCATGTGATAGATGATGCATGCATTTTGTAATCATATGGTGGCTGAATCCCGACGTAGATGGATCAGTGGTCGCTAATTCCCATTGTGTGGAATTAGTGAGAGGAAGTAGCCGTATCCTTGATGATGGTGGATCGGTGAGATGAGTAGAAACTCATGATTGGTACAACATGCATATAGTTGCACTGCATTAGGTGTGTGAATCATTATAACACGAATGGAAGTGTTCCAATGTTATAATGTTGTGTGTGATTGATGATTGTGATTGGTGAATGTGTGGATAATCTGAATGTATTTGATATTGGGTGAATATTATACAATTGATGTTTTATCGTTTATGAACTGATAACACTGTTTAATTGTGAATGAGACTCACCTTTATTGTTGTTATTTTTCAGATTGAAGTGTAGGCGTACTTGCTTGGTGAGGATAGCTCGTAGGCTGTTTTCGATAGTTTTAGAGTCGTGTCATGCTCTGGTCTTGTAACACTGGGAAACGTTTGTTTTAGAGTTGGATATGAACTCTCATTTTGGTTTTATTGTTGAATAATATTGTTTGTGCCTTGAGTATGGCAGATGTTGTTTTGATTATTCAACTGAATGAAGTATTCTGCTGTGTTTGAAACATGTTTGAAGTTAATTATGTTCCTCGGAATAGCATGACAGGTATTTTGTTTTATATGAAGTAGTTGTAACGCTCTTGATTTCATGTTTTACTCTGATTATTGTTAAATTTTCCGCGGGGTTTTAGAAGGGTGTTACATAGTCTGTTTATATCTCCTTTTTACCTCAAGATTTAATCTTTCTTAAATTACATACAAAAGATCACATACAAGATTAAAACACAAAGTGAAAAATTAGGTAAACTCTCACATCTTCAGTTCCTTTTGTTTGATTGATTTATCTTTGTTTATATTTTCGTAGAGGAATTTGGATACTTTTCTTTTAGCTTGCTTCATTAATAATGATACTTGTGATTTAACTTTTTCTTGTTCAGTTGTCATCATAAAAAATTTTAGAAGAATTTCACCTACACATTACACATAACTACAAATTTATCATCTTAAGTAGGGTCATTTTTTTATTTTTGAATGTCTTCCCTTAACACTTCACCAACGAATAATTGATCAATTGCAATATTCTTAATTGAATTTTGAAGGAAACATACTCAAACATTTTATCTAATATTATTCCAAAACTTTTAATACATTTGATTGCATTATTTAAAAACACAACACCATATCCCTAATGGAAAAAATATAATTATAATATTTTTATAAGCAATGAAATTCAATAATTATAAGGAGTACAAGGGTACTCAACCATGAACAGTACATATTGGGGAATTCAATAATTCCAAAGGGCTTTGACACCGTAAATAAAAATTATAATTGACGTTAAAGTTGGATCCTATAACGTTCCAAAGCCAAAAGAGCAATTTAATCTTATGCACGACATCTCCCACATTGAAAATACCGGAGTTAAACAATATTTCATTACGCATACACCATAACGCCCAACAGGTAGCCAACCAAACAAGCGGCGTCTTTCTTGGAGGGAGTTTCCCGTTGAGGGAAAGACAAAACCCCAATAAATGATCCAAAACACCAACCGCAACAACTGGAGTCACCCCAAGCCAATTCGATATTTTACATCAAAAAATTCTTGAGAATGGACAATATAAAGGAAGATGGACCAAGGATTCAATTTCCAAAAAGCAAAATACACAAACTTTGTCCCTACTGTCGGTTATAATCCCTCTCCTAGCCAGCTGCTCCCTAGTGGCCAAGCTATCTCAAACACACGTCCAACCAAAAACTTGAACTTTAGAGGGAGTTAATATTTTCCAAATAAAGCCAAAAGCTGCCAGAGTATCCACACCGAGTGAATCGTGAATAGCAGAAGTAGAAAACAATTCATAACTAGAACTCACCAAGTACAAACCACCAACATTCTTGAACCATTTAAAGTTATCCTCCACCCCTCCTTGTGGCAGTACCAGTTAGGTAGAACAATAAGTTCTCTGAATTTGTGCCAACCTCTCCAACAACGTGTTCTGATTGCAAAATCCAATGCCACTCATTATCCTCGAAACCACACATTTCTGCCACTACGACGTCCTTATTGGAGGCATTATTGAAAGCTAGAGGAAATAAGTTGCTCAGTGGTTAGGGCCCGAACCATTTGGGTTTCTAGAATTTAATTCTGCCCCATCATCCAAAACATAACAAATACCGTTTAAGAACAAATATGCCTCCGAAACAACCAAAATGTTTGAGATTATATCGCGCCACCACAAAGAGGATTTTGAGATGGCCATCGGGGAGGAATCATTGAGAACACTATCAATCAGCAAACCATATCTAAATTCCAAAAGGGACGCCATAGTGCATCTTTGTCCACAAGAAACCGCCATTTTCATTTGTAAATTAACGACTCGTTGAAAGCTTTTAAACATTTTATACCTAATCCACCTGCCTCCTTGCTTCTCCACACATCGGACCAGCTTACCCAGGAGATTCTTCGTCTATCCGAACCGCCGCACCACAAGAATTTACGTTGGATCTTTACTAGTTGTTTCAACACAATTTTAGGTATCTTATAGAAGGATAAGTAATAGATTGGAATTGAGTTCAGAACAGAGTTAATCAATTTAACTCTGCCCCCGGTTGATAAAAAACACCCTTTCCAAACTGAGAGTTTGTTCTTTAATTTTTGAACCACCGGCTTCCAAGAGGATTGAGTTCTATGATTGCAGCTGTTTGGTATGCCTAAAAAATACAAGGAAGTTAAGTCACATTGCAACACAGGAAGGTAGAGGTTGCCAATAAGAAGTCTCCATCCACATTGACACCTAATAAACTACTTTTGAAGAGATTGGCATTTAGACCCGACACTAATTCAAACCCTCTAAGAATGCACTTCACACACCATACATTACTCCAAGATGGCTCACATATTATGACAGTGTCATTGGCAAATTGCAAAAGCTCGAACCCCAAATTCTCATTCAAATTAAACCTAACAAAGACACCATGGGAAAATCTAAAGTTGGACTACCATTGACGAGTATTGATAGTGAAGCGTGGCATACACACAAATCCATCCATCTTAATCACGTTGTGCCAAAGCCAAACCGGCTAAGGACGTACATAAAAAACCCAGTTAACATTATCGAATGCCTTCCTATGCCTCTTTGCAAAATCTGTCAATTCATTCAACACCACAATACCATCCTGAATCTGCCTTCCTGGTACGAAAGTGGTTTGGAACTTGGAAGTTAACTTACGTACAACCTTCTTTAACCTATTCTCAAGCAATTTAGCAATAATTTTATACATACTCTCGATAAGACTAATGGGGCTATACTCACTCAATGATCAGGGATTATCCACCTTTGGGATCAATGCTATAAAGGAAGCCGATATAGCTTTTAGAAGGTTCGCTTTGGTGTAGAATTCTGATATGAAGGCAAATATCTCGCTTGAAAGAGTATTCTAGCATTTGCGAATAAAGCTAAAGTTGTAACCATCCGGACTAGGGCATTTGTTACCATCAAATTCCCAAAAAAACGTCTCTCACCTCCTCCATCGTGAAAATGTCTTCCAGCTCCAAAACCTCCCTATTATCAAGCTGATCAAACTGTACGCCATCCAAACATGGCCTCCGAATCCCCGACTCCCTATATTTAGATTTAAAGAAACATTTGACTGCTTCCTTGACACCTGCGACATGCTCTACTCTGCCCAAACCCGTGTCAATACTACCCAGGAAATTCCTCCTACACCTTGCCTTTAATGAGGTGTGGAAAAATCGAGTGTTTAGATTGTAACATCCCGATTTTTATTAATATTTTATTAATTATATTAGTAATTATGTTATTTGGTGTTTTTAATGATTATTTTCTTATTTATTCATTTATGATGTTTATTGAAATTTTCGCGTTTTGAGACGATTTAGTCGGTATTAGTTCAGGATAGCGGATCGATATTTAATAATTTTTTTTAATATTTTTAGTATTAGAAATATTAATGAGTTAATATTTAGCGTTTTGAGAATTTTCCGAGTAATTAAGATTAGACCGGAAATATGAGACATTGAGTTATTAGAGGATTTTATCCGTATTTATCTTATTATATTATTTTATTTTACTTTGTGTGTTAATTATTTATTTAATTGTTAGGTGATATAATAATTAATTTAATTAATTAATTTTGTGTATAATTGTGTTTATTTAGTTTAATGGGTTATTTGAGTTATTAGAGATTATATCTAATTGGGCCTAATTATTAGAAGTAGAAGTAAATTGGGGGTGTTATTTTTTTTTAAGCCCATTAAGACATTAGTTAGTAAGAGGAGAGTAGAGTAGAGATATCATTCATTTGTTCATTTCAAGAGAAGAGAAGAGAGGAAAGGAGGAGAAGAGAAGCAAAAGAGGAATAAAGAGAAAAGCTAGGTTTGAAGAAATTGAAGAGGTAAGGGGGAGAATCCTTATTATTATGAGTTAGTATAATTGGGTCAATGACTAGAAACATGTTTAGGTTGAAATCCCTAATTTTTATGATTTTATAATTGCTAGGTTTTGATGATAATTTCTAGTTTGTGATGATTAGTTGTGTTGAAATTGATATATCTTGGTGAGATTGGGTAACAATTACTTAATAGTAAGAAGCTAAAATGAAAATGTGAATTATATATTTATATATGGCATACAGTAGCACATATGGAAAATAAAATTGCCACTAAATCTGCTAAGGCGCTGTTTGGCCGTGAAAAATTATATATATGTTTCTTGTATACGAGAAAAATTATATATATGTTTCTTGATATATCTTGATTCAGATAATTTTGTAAACGATACCTAAACATAAATAATATTTGTATATGGGAAAAATCTATTAATGATCTAAATATTTTTATATATGAAAAATGGTATTTGTGATCAAAAAAATTTTGATTAAAAAATAGTATATAGGAAAAAAAAATCTATTATTAATGTAAATATTTTTATATACGAAAAATTTACTATTGATCCAGATATTTTTCTAAATGATACCTAAACATAAATAATACTTGTATACACGGAAAAAAATCTATTATTGATCTAAATATTTTTATATACAAAAAATGGTATTTATGATTTAAAAATTTTGATTCAAATTTTGTTTTTAATTTAAAATAAATATATTATATAAACAAATGCGCGTAACAAACCAGAACCCGTGTGTATGCACGGATTTGTTACTAGTTATTCCTAAAATTGAAAGATTCATATCATTTTTGTTTATGTAATATAAAAATGCATATAGTGAATATCATCTTTTGTTAGGATTGTATAATGGTTAATTTATCACCATTTATTTAGCTTAGGATGTATAATGGTTAATTTATCACCATTTATTTAGCTTAGGATGTATAATGGTTAATTTATCACCATTTATTTAGCTTAGGATGTATAATGGTTAATTTATCACTATTTAGTTAGCTATTGTTTTTCTTTACATTGAAATCGAACAGTTAATGTTTTCAAAGTCATTTAGCAAATTAGAGCAACATCACATTCCGTTGATTTGGATATAATATTATTTTATTATTAAGATTAATGTAGAAAGAGTTAATGTGGTGGTTTCTTTGAGAAGTATGAGAAAATAAATTAAGGATCCAAAATCGGAATAATTTTTATTTTATTTTTTAGAGTTCTATGTTTATATACGATAGTAAAGCGTGTTTACAATCTTTAAGTTTACATAATTTATTCCCATAATAATTTATTGTTTAAATGAAATTTATTTTTAGTTTTGTATCTAATTAGTAGAATCTATATCAATTTTTTTTTTACCTATATTCATTTATGCTTGATTTTTTATAATTGGATTTTATTTTGTTGTGTTCGGTTCCTAATGAATATATATAAAAAAAAAGTATGACTCTGTTTTAAAATATGTTTAAATATCGACCATTAAAAAGGAGATGTTGGAAATATTAAATATCTTTGAATCACAGAATATAATTTAGACAAAACACGTGTAATAGGAAAGCTACAAGTATTTTTTTTCTGACTTATATTATACTTATATTAGTAAAATTGAAACACATGTTAATATAAACCTATATAAACCTGGAGATTATAAATAATAATAAACATGCAATTTGTCATGATTGATTAGTTATCTCAAATTTTAATGATGTAAGAAACACGTTTGCATGCCGCTCTTGTTCTCAATGAAAATTGATAATTCAACCATCATTAACAAAAATTAAAAATGAATATCTCAATTTTTAGATGTTTTAGGGTTTTAATTGATGCAACTATATGATCACATGTTCGTTTGTTTTCAACTTGCAGCTAGAAGTTTGTGAGCTTGCTAGCTCAACTAATTTAAATTAGAGTTCATTTTCCTAATTATATATTTTTTTTAAAAATACTTCTTCATAATGTTGCAAAGTTTTCAAATCAAGTATTTATAGAGTATGTCTAATGGAATTGACATAGAACATCCCGTAGCATATGTCCATACATCAAATGGACTTGCAAAATTATTTATTAAACATAAAAATTAATTGCAAACTCACTTATCATGAGATGCAAACTCCTAATTTCTACTTGAGAATATGTAATTTTGCATGTTGCAATATTGATTCGCATAAGGCTAACAAGTTATCATAATTTTTCCCTTTTATTACAATTGGTTTTTGGTCAAAAACCTAATATTTCCCATCTAAATTTTTGGGTGTGATATATGTTTTAGTTTCTCTACCACCTCCCACTAAGATGGATCTTCAAAGGAGGTTGAGAATATACATTGAATGTTAATCCTTATCCATAATAAAGTATCTCGATATGCTAATTTTTATTTCGGTGAATCAAGTTTCCTATCCTGGGGGGGGGGGGGGGGGGAGAGAATAAGAAGCTACATAAAGAGATCAGTCAGAATGAATTATCATTGTCTCATCGTGATCATCGATTTAAAATATGTGAACTAGAAGTTCAAAAGATAATTCATTTGCGAATTTTAGCAAATCAATTACCAAATATATTTATTGATCTAAAAAATGTGATTAAGTCATATATATTCCAACAACTAATACTCCAAAAAATGAATGCTTGTGTTGGACAATCTAACAAGTCTCAAACGTGCATGAAAACGTGGTAGACCAACCTGTTATAAAGATAAAAAATTTCGAACAAGAAAGGGAGATAGAAATCAAGATGGACCAAGCGAGGCTATATAGATTCTAAAAGATTCTTTAGACTTGATAAACATTTTACCTCAAGAAGAGAATGCTTAGGTACCTAAAATTTATGAAAATAAAGAGATCTCTATAAAATATGTCATGAATGAAATGTATTGAAACTAAATGAATAGAACTAAAAATAAAGTCAACATTAACAATTTTTTGTAGATGATATAACACTAAAGGTGATAAATGATAATAGAGATCATGAATAAAAAATTCTATTAAAGAGGGTAGATAAAGTAAAAATTGGCCAAAATAATAGAATTAAATTCACTTTACAAAGTATAATATTTTTTACTAGAAGTCCCGACACCTTAAGTATGAAACAAGTTAATTGGCTACATTTTTCAAGTGTGAAAATGAAATGATAATGATGAAATTGTGATATATAAAGTTTAACTTATTGCTCTAGGATTTTCACAAATACACGAGCTTAATTTTGATGAGATATATTCACTCGTAATGTTTAATATTTAATTACTCTTGTAGCACACGAAGGACTTATTTTGCACTTAAAAATATTATTAGCTTAATTTTATGACTCACTTAGTACTGACATTTACATCATTCTTCCTGAAAAGTTTAATTTACCTGAGACACATAATTTTAGATCTTGAAAAGACTACTCGATCAAATTGAATTACTCTCTGTAAGGATTAAAACATTCATCTTAGTTATTGTTTAATAAGTGAGAGATATATAAATGAATCTATTTGTCCTTGTATTTTTATGAAAAGATTTGAAAAATAATTTGTTATAAATTTTATATATATTGGTGACATAAAAATTATTGAAATTTCTGAAGAATTTTCATATTAAAGAAATAATTTTAGATTAAGAATTTGAAAAGACAATGTTTTGTCTTACAAATTGATCATTTGCACACTTGAATTTTTGTACATTAAGTATCTTATATAGAAAAAGTTATATATATATATATATATATATATATATATATATATATATATATATATATATATATATATATATATATATATATATATATATATATATATATATATATATATATATATATATATATATATATATATATATATATATATATATATATATGAACAAATCTCATTTGTTTTCTACTTTAATAGTTGTATTTACAAAATCACTCATAAATAGACTTTTAACCAATTAATAAAAAAAAGATAGGTCTTCATAGTCGAAGAAATAAGTATTTAGTTAAGAAGGAGAAATATATTTATCTTAAATCGATATTATACACTTTTTTTTCTTCAGTAAAATTTTTTTCTTGAGTTTTTTTTAATAAGGCTTTATAAATAATATGTATTAAGTGCCTGTCTTTTTTACTTCTATTAACCTTCCTCCACTTATCTGTATTTATTCTACTATCTAATTTTTCTATCTTATATGAATAGCACTTATATAATTGTGTAATACAACACTAGTGAATAACATAATGCAGAACTTCTAATTTTTTTTCAATCTTTTACCCTTTCTCTTTAGTTAATAACAAGAATAAATATAAATTGATAATTCTCTCCACTTACAACTATATTTAGTTATTATATGATATCTTAGACAATCTTAACACACCCTCAAACCTAACACAAGATTTTCCAAGTGTGATCAGAGCATCCTATTTATATCTATATAAGACTTTATCTCATTAAATACTAGACTTTTAACAATAAATCTATGATTTATATCTAGAAGGCCGACATATAAGTGTACTCAAATGTGAGAAAATAATCTCTATTATGAATGATTTTAAAGTTGACTAGAGAGTATAGTGCATCTGTATATCTGTCAGATGTAATTAATACCAATTGGAAGTTAGCAATTTGATTGATAATTTGATTAGAAATCATTGATATGTACTAAGGTAACTGTATATTTCTCCTCCATATAGTTGAGTTGAGTAAGCATGATCTATCACCCAATATGGAATCTGTTGAATTGTCTCCATGGCTAGCTAGGTGTAGATGTAGAGGTTTATATAGCCAACCAAAGCATGTGAATTCTTTTAAAACTTTAGAGTCGGGGCCAACAATCATTTTAGGTTTTTGGATTTTCTTCCCATTTTACCCAATGTTATTCGTCGCTTCTGAAAGATTTGCAATTATTTCTCTGCCTTTTTGGTTCATTACTCAATATGCGATTGGATTTCTCATGGATTTAATTGATGGGGTCTCCTCCATCTCATCACAAGCATTAATTTCAAACCCTAAACGGTAATCATAAAATATTACTATAAAACTAAAAAGAAATCAATTTTTTTTTAGAAAATAAAATATAACTCTTCCGTGGTGATTAGGGTTGAACTTAATAGAAATAACCACAATTCAATTCTCTGCAACTGTGATCGAAAAAAATTGGAATCAATTGATTTCAAAATTAACTTTCAAACCAGATTAAACAGTCCAATAGACCGAATACTAATAGTGAAAACAAAAGAAAAATCTCTTAAGATTTTGTTGAAATACGAGAGTATGCTCCTTCCACATTTCCATATTCGAATTCTATTATACAAATAATTTAATATATTTATATTGGATTACGTCCATACAAAATTTTATACTGATTTTTAACCGAATCTTCGTAAATAGAAGGTATGATAGATCTTCTTAAATTAATCGATCTTAAAGTTCGATACCCAAATTTAAAATAGTAATAATAATAATAAATGGTAGATTAATTTAGATTGATTTTTTACAAATAGTTAAGAGTTAAAAGGTAGTGCACTGACGGTGTAAAAAATCTTTACACTGTCATCCAATAGAAACATTTTATTCTGCCATATCATATCAGTAACTTAAAATTTACAGTATGACTTGGCGCTTAACAAGGTCGTGATTGGTTGACAGTGTAAAATATTTTTACACTGTAAGTGCATCATCCCTTTTCTCAATAGTTAAATAGTTGTGGTAGGTTTTTAAGTAAGTTATATTTGATACTAATTCTTAAATTTGATAAGTTCTTAGGTACCCATGATAAGTAAATGGATATCCGTATTTTTAGTACAAATTAAATTAAAATTAAAATTTATTTTAAAATAAAATAATTTAAAAGATGACATGATAATGAATAACATTGTTTGATTGGAAAGAGTACCAGTACCCAACAAAATTTAAGAGTAACGGAGTGTTCTCCCTTAAATTTAGCACATTTACATTTCAATAACTACAAATTAAATCAATTCCACCATTTAATTAAGATTAAGAGATGTTATCAAATTGATATAGTTTATGAAATTTTGTAGAATTTAAAAAATGATTTCATGTTATATAGCATAATTTTATTTTATCGTATCATAAATTATTTAAGAAATATATAAATATAAACTATTAAAATATATAATAACGGATATTTAAGTTTTTAGAAATTTTATATCATTATGATAATGTTAAATGATTTAACAGTTAGATAGATTTGATTTTATTTTAGAAAAGAATTATTAAAAGTATAAATATTTTTAATTTGTTTGTGAAATATATTTTACCAAATTGATTTGACCAAATTGATTTGGTGTCCTTATAAAAACTTTCACCCATAAAATAATAAAAGAAAAATAAATCTTATCTTTCTTATTGTCTCACTGATTAACTTATTCGCTCTTAACATATAGTATTTATGTATTGTAAGACCTAAGTATGATATGCACGAAATAGTTTTAAAAGTCATAATTTTAGATGATAATTATCTACGTTTATTTACAAATCATTTTGAAAGCATGGTGTAAGGTGTTACTCTATTTAAAAGAATTTAGAATCTTTTACAAAAATATAAATTCAGTCATTGAATAAAATAATAATTTAATAGACTGATAAAATTAAATTCTATTTTAAAAATTACCATGATAATTAAATTTAGAGAATATAAATATATAACATTCTATTTTAAATAAATTTATAATAAATATATTTTTAAAGTTTTTGATTTAAAAATATTAATACTTTGTATATATTAATATATAAATATAAATAAATATTTTTGTCATAGATTAAACTCTAAATTAGTAGTTTGCACCTATTTAATTTAACTAAACATATCAATTAAACTATTTTACCATATAAACTATGGTAAAAATCCATATAAACTAAAATGCTGAAATAGATTATTGAAACTTGAAAATGTTTTAAACCAAGCTGTATAATCTAATATAATTGATTAATTGGCTAAGTTACCCTTAACAACTACTAAAATGAATCATTGAGAACTTTTCATTAAATAGGAGAGAATTTATTGATATTTATTTTAAAAAATATAAATTACTTTTACTTCAAATTTTATTATCAAGAATATTATTTATATTCATTTCTGTAGTTCGGCCTAATATATCTAAAATACTTTATGTGTGGTCTGAACTATGAAGTTTGAAGACTTTTTAACAGATTTTGTACTCATGACTAATCAGTTTTTCAAAATCCTCCACATAATATTGTCTTAAACTTTTTAACTGAATAAGTCATTCTTTCAAAGGCTATATAACATAGGCTCCAACACAAAACAAAAGAAACACAAATCAAATAAAGAAAAACAACCCAAAAGAGAGCACTACCTACGGCCATAGGGAAGGGACCAAAATAAACAAGAAGAAACCAGAAGAATAAGCAATCACAAAAAAATAAAAACTAGGACCTTTCTCCTTACCAATCAAGATTGGACACAGTAAAAGTCGACATACTAACCTTTCTCTCTTTTTTTATTTTTTTTTTATTTTGTTGTTGCTGAAAACCACTTTCAAGATACGTAGATTGGACAGTCTATACTCATAACTGGAACACCAATCATGCATCCTTGTCTAATTTATTTTGTCATTTAGTTTCAACGTACATTTTTTTTACTCAACCTAGCAAAGATATTTTATTAATAAATAGTATAATAATAATAATAATAATAATAATAATATATTTTTTTAGTATATAATAGAAAAAGATTAGTTAGTTTCAGCCATGCGATGCTAGTTTTTCAAAATCCAAATACTACCTTATTTAATCATTTAACTGTCTTATTTGCCGCGTTAAAACAACTCATTTTATTGATATAGGTTGTTACAGTATAGAATAGTAATTTCGTTGATGCAATCTTAATATCTTCAAGTAGATAGACAATTCATTGTAATTCACAAGTTGCAAGAGGTAAGACATGATATTAAGCTTTAGAAGAAGACCTAAATGCAATTATTTTGTGCACCATGAAATCAAAGATTTTCTTTAAGAAAAAACATTGGTCTGAGATTGACCTTCTGGTTTCTACACATCCGGTCCTGTAAGCATATGAGATTTAACTATTGAACATAATAAACTATTTGCAGCAAGATACAAAAAATATTTGTTATTGCTAGCACAATCGACCCGGGCTTTAAATAGCCTTATAATTAGGAGATACTACATTACATCAAATGACTAGGGTTTTGGTCAAAGCCGGTTTGTTTTGGTTTTTTTTTAAAAATGATTTTTATAGTGTTATATAATTTTTTTTAAGAAAAATTTATAAACAAACATTTTATAAAAACTTGAAATGAAAATTTTGTTTGAATAGTTATTCTTAAAATGTGATTTAAGGTATTCCATCTATTTATGGAAAAAAAATTGGATCAAAATTTCAAAAAATCACTTAATTTTGAAACTATTTCAAATAGATTTTCATAAAAATCATTTTTGAAATACAACTTTTTGAAAAAATTGCAATTTTGACTAAAGTTTGATCTTCAATAATGTATGTTTATGTTATAGGAGGTTCAAATTAGTGTTTCATTTTAGAAAAAACGAATATAAAAAAACTTGTAATATTTTGAAAAACGGTTTTGGAAAATCTATTTTCAAAAATACAAAGAAAAAATCTATTTTTTTAAAGATGAAACAAACTGGCCCTAATTCAAACTAAACAAAACTTCTAATCCTAATATTTAGGAACTTTATTAGCAACCAAAAAAACTACTTCAAAGACACGCAATTCTTAACAAATCTCTGCCATAAACTAAACATGTCTGCTGCATATTACTTTATACCCAAGTTACTTCTAACACCAAGAGCTTCTTTGAGTTTCTCAAATTGATCAAGCTTCAATGATTTAGTCATAATATACGCTATTTGCTCATTTGTGCCACAATATTCAATATCAATTGATCCATATCTCGTAACTCTTAAAAAAATAAAATCTCACATCAATGTGTTTACTTCTCCCATGAAACACCCGATTTTTTGCAAACTTTATGGTGGAAGAATTGTCGCAACGAATTTTAACAGAATCAGTTTGTGTACATTCTATATTCTTCAAAATTCGTTGCATCCAGATGCTTTGACAAGCACAAGAGACAGCAGTGTCATACCCCAAATTTGGCACACCCTCTATCAAATCATTTGGCTTATACCTTTCATTATCCTCATATACACGGGGTGACTTTACATGAATGTATCTTCCTCCTCAAGAGTCCAAACAATGGCAACAAAGGGTTGAAATTAAAGATAACATTTGATACTACAAGTTTGTGGGATATTTTAAGTCAAAAGAAGTTCTTAAATTGTTTAAAAGTCAATCTGAAGATGGATGTTCAAGTTGTCAAAATTGACCAAAACACTTAGAAAAAAATTCTAAGTGTTTGGCAATTGAAATTGGTCATTTTTCAAGGGAGATGTCTTTTCACCAAGTTTTGATTTTAAAAAACTTCCAACATAAATGTTGTAGCATGTCATGAGGGCTTTCCATTGATATAAAGTTTGAAGCTATTGGATAATTGAGCATGAAGTTATGGTGCTTCAAAGGAGGCATGTTGAAACTAGTGATGTCCAAAGACATGTCCAAAGTCATGCCCAACCAGCTTTCAGACCTACTTTTGGACCTCTAAATCAATTTAATTTCCAAAGTCCTCAACATCAAACCTCTACATTTTCATTTTCTCTACAAGTTTCATTCAAATTGCAACATCAAAATCATCCTCCTTCGGCTCCAAAAACACATTGCAACATTACTTGAAATTCAAGTAATCATTGAATCGTAATTGTGCAACTTGAAAGACTCACTTGTTCAATCCTTGTTCTGGATCCTTCCACGCATGTCAGCTTATTTTCATACCTCTTAACAAACTTGTTGCACCTATTCCCAACTTCATTCCATGCATAGTTGGCTTGAATCCAAAGCTAGCTCCAAACCAAGTTTCAAGTGCATTTGAAAATCTATCAAACTCCACATCTTCATCCAAGCCTCAACCAAGGATCTAAACTTATCCCAATATTCCTCAGAAAGCTTCTTAACCTCTATATAAGCTTCATCTCCCTCCAAAATTAAAATTTGCCATTATTCACAAAAATCACTCTAAAACTCTCTCCTTTCAAATTGCTCTTCTCCCTCACTTTTCTCAACTCTCTTCACTTCATCATCATCAATATGACTTAAACAAACTTCTGTAACACAATTACAAGCATAAAACCTTCAATTTCCATACCTGCAACCTTGAATTTAATCCATGGAGGCAATTTTTGAGTTCTTCATTTCTGTGTGAATTCCATTGATCTCTTGCTTCAATCCGCTTCTATACATCATATTCAAACTTATGGATGCTTCAATTCACTTAAGGAAATTCAAGATCAATCAAATCGATATCTACTTCTTCACATCTTAATTGAACTTGGATAGATCAATTCAGCAAGATCTGAAGCAAATTGAACATGGATTCTACTTCATCGGACATTTCTGAAGCTTATTGGATAAATATCTCTTCTTTAAACACCTCAACCTCTAACTTTATGACTTCAGCATTGTTTTACATGAAACTCGATGCTATCTTGTGTGAAATTGCTTGCTTAATGTTAATCCTAAGTCCATTTACATTTATTGAGTGTGTGCATCATTTAATTTTGTTTTCAATAGTTAGGGTTCTTGAGAGTTTTAGTACGATCTAGAAAATTGAGGATGAATTAATAAAATTTGAAGCCATATTTGAGTTCAGCATGTAAAACGAGTGAGATCATGTTCTTGGTTTTGATTTATGGAGAATGTCGCCACCGTCCATGTGGAGGACGGTGGCCGGAACCTGAGAAATGATGAAGGTCTATGCGCTTTTCTGGGGAAATTTGAATTCCAATAATTGCACTAACACAGTTTGATTGGTCCACGTATTTTGTTTATTTTAAAAACTAAAATAAAATCAAATAATTAGAAATAATATTTGATTTGGTTTAGGCCTTGCAAATGTGCCCTAATTGCACCCTCCCCTTTCTGGCCCAATGATTTGTAGAACTAAATTCCGGTTGATCCAAAATTCAGTCTGCACCCCTTGGCCCACTACTTTTTCTTTTTCTTTTTATTTTATAATTGTTTTGGGTTTTGATTTCTTTAAATAGTTTTAAATGCAATTGAAAATGACAAAAACATTTTTAATAGCAAATATTATTTTAGAATGTCAATTTTATTTTGGTATTTTTCTATTATTTTTAATTATTTAGTTCTTAAATAATTTTAAAAAATGATTAAAAATACTTTTCTTTTGATTTTAATTTTAGATATTCTTTTGGTCATTAAAACAAAAATATACTCCTAGCCAATAATAATTGATATTTTTAGGCTATTATTATTGTAATTGTTTAGTCTGTAAATAATTGAAAAATGGATAAAAAATAATAATGATTGGCTATTGCTTGATTGCTTGTATGCTCACATTCTCCTTTAGGATTTGTTAGTTCATTTTAATTTTTTCGATTAATCTGAATTAACTAGACCTTAGGATCTTAATTCAAGCATCATAACAATTAGGTTAGTTTCCTTGATCTCAACCTTAGGTTTATGACACATGATAATATTAGGGTGGGTGCAGTTACCGTGCATAGATAAAAATCTTTGCACCATGCATAGATTATTATGGACCCTTGGATCATTGGATCAAATTCTAGACATCAATTGTTATTACTCAATACTCAATACTCACCACTCAATACTCAATACTCAATACTCAATACTCAATACTCAATACTGGATTAAAAACATGATACAATGGCTTATGTAGGCTTATGCATGGTGCATAAGTAAAATCCTTATGCATATTAGCCAAAGCCTATTAGGGTAGATCTTTCCCCTTAGTCTTTTCTCTTCTTAATAAAACTAAAATTTATTTTTCTTCTTCAACAATTCAAAATACTTAATACATATGATATGTACAAACACGTCATCAACCTTTAACACATGTAGAGGACTTTAGATCTGAGACGCCTGACTCGATCGTTCGAAGTACCTCTTGTCATAGACTTTAGTATTGTAACTACGGTACTCTAATTTTCTTATTGTTGAGGAGAACTACGGTACTCTAATTTTCTTATTGTTGAGGAAAACTACGGTACTCTGATTTTCCTATTGCATGTTAGGGATACGTAAACACGGGATTCGAATAATCTTGACGAGTTCACTTATTTGTTTTTTTTTCTTATAGCATGTATTCCCTTAACAAGTAAACATTAGATAACACATCATTTTTTATTAGAATCAAACAAGAGTGGATCCTATAAAATACTATATTGTTAGTTAAACCCAGTTAAAATTATCTCAGTCTACTATCCCTTAAACTTTACTCAAGAAAATAATTAATTTCACCTCAAGTATATTATTCAAAGAAATTTAACTGATGCCATTATACTTTTCAACATCCAAAGGAATCTATCTTAGTCCATTTTATTATCCTTAATTGTTGTGATAGCAAACAAAATACCTACAAAATAAAAAAGATAAATTTATTTTAGGGTTAATACTACTTTACCCCCTGCCATATAGGCGAGATTCGGTTTACCCCCCTCTAAAAAAAAATTTTATTGGACAAACCTTGCAAAATATAGATTCCTTCAAATTCGACCCAGATCAATTTTTTTGGCCAAGATTCTTAGAATCTTGCCTACATGGCATTTTTGGTAGTGCTGACTGTACAGCACAGGCACAGTCAGCACTGCCACGTGGAATTTAATTTTTTTTTTTTAATTTTCTTTTTAAAAATATTTTTATTGATTTTTTTTAAATTTTTTTGTTGATTTTTTTTAAATTTCTTTTTTTATTATTTTTTTTAAAAAAATTAATATTTTTTTTACGTTAAAAAATATTTTTCCAATTTCATTTTTTTCCAATTTTTAAAATTTCATATTTTTTTTAATTATTATTTAAAATTTATTTTTATTATATATAAATTCGCAGGTATTTTCAAATCCGTAGGTAAATACGCAGGTATTGTCAAATTCGCAGGTAAATCCGCATGTATTTTTAAATACGTAGGTAAATCCGCAGGTATTTTTAAATCCGTAGGTAAATTCGCAGGTATTTTTAAATTCGGAGGTAAATCTGCAGGTATTGTCAAATTCGTAGGTAAATTCGCAGGTAAATCCGCAGGTATTGTCAAATCCGTAGGTGAATCCGCAGGTATTTTTAAATCCGTAGGTAAATCCGCGGGTATTGTCAAATTCGTATGTAAATCCACAGGTACTGTCAAATATTTTTTAAAAACGTAAATAAAATATTAAAAATTTTTTTAAAAAAAATATTAAATTATTTTTTAAAAAAAAAATTAAAAAAATCAACAAAAAAATTTTAAAAAAATCAATAAAAATTTAAAAAAAAAAAAATTTAAATTCCACGTGGCAGTGCTGACTGTGCCTGTGCTGTACAGTCAGCACTACCAAAAATGCCATGTAGGCAAGATTCTAAGAATCTTGGTCAAAAAAATTGATCAGGGTCAAATTTGATGGAATCTTTATTTTGCAAGGTTTGTCCGATAAAATTTTTTTTTAGATGGGGGTAAACCGAATCTTGCCTATATGGAGGGGGTAAAGTAGTATTAACCCTTTATTTTAAAAGAGATAGCAACTAGTTAACTGCAGTGCTATTGTAATTAGGTTGAGTATCTCTTGTCCTTATTCAATTAATCTACTTATAAAAAAACTTTAATGCTAGTGGCTGTCTATCCTATTGTCTCCTTTTTCTTCCACAAGGCTATTGTTGTTTCATAGTTCATACAAGCGCGTTTCCACACAATATTCTAAAGCATAAGCACTTGTAAACAATTAAATTGTACCTTCAAATGAGCTGTTATCAATTGATATACGTTTTGGACCCATAGAATAAATCTTTCGATCTATAGTGGTCTTTTGGAACTGTAACACAAATAAATCTACAGTACAAAAAGAGGAAAAATTTATGAACATATATTAAGGAAACGAGAAAGGAGGAACCTTAAAATGAGACATCAGGGCCACATTAAAGTATGACCCGACAAATTAAGGAAAATCTAGATAAGATATTTGACCTGATGGATTCTTGTTAACATGAATGGAATTGTAGGATTTGGACAAATTATTGTTTTGTATTTTATATTGGACGTATATATAATTGACAAATAATTGTTTCAAGTTTTACTAATTTGTTTGACTCATAGAATACATACAAAAGCTAGGCAGAACAAAATGTTACAAACTAGTTATCAATATCCAATCCAACCAATCTTTTCTTAGCTAGGATTTTTATTGCTAGACTGAAAGTGAGTGTCTTTGAGTCCATAATTATATACTTGCATTTACCGACAGCAATATCAAACTAGGAGTACTAGAGCAGAAGTTAAAAATCGAGCATTAATATGGACCGTCGTTTCATTAAGATTAAATACTGTTTTGGGTCTAGGGGTGTTTGCGGACTGGTTTAATTCAGTTTTGAGAGAATCTAATGTCCAAACTGATAAAAAATATGTAGATTGGTTTGGATTTAATTTACACATTTTTGCGATAAAGTCCAAACCGAACCAAACCAAGAAACAATAAGTTGGTTTGGGTTGGATTGATCGGATACACTATCAATAAATGTGCACAAATATTTCTTAAAAATATGTAATTTACATCAATTAAATTTCAATAATAATATAAAATCTTTTTTTTTTCTCCATATAGATTTTGAATGTCACAAATAGAATTTCATTTTTTTTCTTGAAATTGAATACTTCATACTAGTTTCCATGATAATTATGATATAAATTGTACTAATTAGTTATGGTTGGTTCAGATAGACGGGTGCGCGGGTAGAGTTTTAGAAATCTGATGCCCGAACCAATTAACAATGGATTTCGTTGGTTTGGTTTGGTTCGGTTTTTGTCTGAATTAAAAAAAAATGTCTGAACCAAATATTATGGTTTTGTTTGGATTCCGGTTTGGTTCAGATTTTCCTGAACCAATGAATGCCCCTATTTGGGCCAGTTGACTAAGCCCAATACGACATGAGGCACAACACCTAAACAAAGATAATAAATATGAATCAAGTCATTACATGTGACTCCCTTAGAAAGGGAAATAGAGTAGACGCTCTCGCGTCAATTTTATGATAATCCGCATTTCACGCCTTCTTTTTTGCATTTTCATTATTATTAGACTCGCCTAGGGGTGTTCAAAACCAAACCAACCCAATAGAAAACTGCAAACCAAACCAAACCGAAACCGCAAAAAACCGCATTTGGTTCGGATTAGTTTGGGTCATCTTTTAACAAAACCGCACGATTCGGTTCGGTTTGCGGTTTGTATTTCGTAAACTGAACCAAAATGAATCAAACCGCATTATTTTACAACCTAACTTTTACTTAACTCACATCCAACCCAAACTTAAACCTATTATACCTTAACCTTATGATTACGAACACTTTTCTCATCCTTACACATATAATTTCAGTCCCGATCTTCTCAAATCTTTAATAACAATATCGCACCTTCTTTGCCACATACATCTCCCCTCTTCTTCTTTAATCTCTACTCTCTCATATTATTTCTTTTTCACCTTCTCATTTTTATGTAAATGTTCCGTATTTCAGTTTCGTTTTTATCATAGATTCTTCTCTAATCTCTCAACTTTCTTTTTCACCTTCACTAATCTCTCGTCTCTTCTATTTTTTTGTTTAATTATAATAATTTTTATATTGTTTTATGCTATTATTTTATGTTTAATATTCCACTTTTATCTAATTTAATTTTTACGTATTAAATAAAAAATTGTTGTCAAAATATGACGAGTTTTGTTGTTATTTGATAGTGTATGAATGTCCAAATACAAAATTATGTTGTCATCTATATGTGTATGTATGGCTCAATAAAATATTTGTAAAAAACCGAACCAACCCCGAACCTAACTAAACCGCATTAGTTTGGTTTGGTTTGGTTCGGATTTTTTAAAAAATCCAACCGAACCAAACCAAACCACACGATTTTTTCTCTTGCGGTTCGGATGATTTTTTTTGTCAAAACCGCCCAAACCGCACCGCGAACACCCCTAGACTCCTCTATAAATCATGACAAAGTGTACCATGTTAAAGTAACTTAACTTCCATTTGAAATTTTTCTATTCAATTCTCTCCCTAAATTGAGCATTGAAGTGCTAACTTTTTTAGGTTAGCTCCATCCATCGTATCGAAATCAACAATTGCAACGCGACAGTCAATCTAGAGTCTGCGACCACCATCTCGTTCTCGTACAGAACATTGGTATCGTCTGTGGGAACCGATATCAAATCCCACATTCACCAGAATTTTTTGATCTCATATTTAGATCCACACCAATAAGGGCGTAAATCTATGCTTCCAATCAATTATATAAAATTTGCAGCTAAATTATGTTCCACCAGAACTATCAAGCGATCACACCAACAAAAACTACTACGTATGCCGCTTAACGCCTGGTAGCAGCGGCTGCAGGCATTGCAAAATATCGGCATCCGCTTACTCCTCTTGCTCCATAGCCAGATCTAGTACAACTTGAAACGACCCAATGAGCTCCTCAAACTCCTCCACTCATAGTCAATGCTCAACAATTCAATGTAAATGACCATCATAGGACTAGATGTCGCTGTCGTAGCCATGGGGTGTGAAGCACTTCCTAGCTTCCAACTTCTGGCCCAGAGAGAATGAACGATAGTCACACCCCTCCAGAAGCCTGTATGTCGTCAAGGAAAAAATAAATTATTAAAATACTATTATTTTAATTATTAAAATAAATTCTAATAATTTTAATTAAACTCTACTATACTTTAAATACTATTCAAACTCTCACCTCAATGTCACACACCCCACCCCCCATATTTATTTAATTAATATTACCTAATAATTAAATAAATACACAAAAATCATAATAAATCAAATAATTTTAATAAATCAAAAAGGTGTTACTACTCTCCCTAACTTAAAGAATTTTCGCTCTAAAAAATTACCTTAAGTAATCAAATTCATATACGACTATCTCATTTGGCGCCCAAGTCATGTTTCCACCAATAGGTCATCCCTACGCTATCTTCACCAAGGTGATTTCTTTACCACGAAACTACTTTACTTCTCAATCCTGCTCCCATGTCACGTTTCCACCAACAGATCCTCCCTAAGCTACCTTCACTAATGTGATTTCTTTACCACGCAACTACTTTACTTCTTAATCCTCTATCTCCATAGGTGATGCCTCAACATTCTCGTTATCTCTCACCTACATATCATTCACTTGGATTACATGGGACATATCCGAAATATATCTCCTCAATTGAGACACATGAAACACATCATGAAGATTAGCAAGCGACGACAACAAAGCAATCTGATATGCCACTTCTCATATCCTCTACAAAATCAGGTACGGACCAATGAAACGCGGTGTGAAATTTCAAGACTCCAAATCTCGGCCAACACCAATTATCAGAGTAACTTGCAAAAACACATTATCTCCACTACGCCAAATTTAAGCTGTAGCAGCGCAGCTACTAAAGCGCTTTTAGCAAAAGCGCTCTCGTATGGTTCGCTAAAAACAAAATTAATAAACAAGGGAAAATGATGCAAAAAAAGCGCTCTGGTAGGGGGTATGAGAGCGCTTTCAAAAAGCGCTCTAGTAGGGGGGTTATGAAAGCGCTTTTAAAAGCGCTCTTATAGGGTGGGTGCTACGAAAGCGCTTTTGGGATAAAAGCGCTCTGGTAGGGGGTGTTATTAAAGAGCTTTTGAAAAGCGCTCTAGTAGCCCATTTAAAAAATTATATTTTACAAACACACGCGTTTTGTTTCAGATCCAAAACACGCGAACCTTCTTCTTCCTTTCGTTGCTCCGTCTTCAAACTCCCTCCCTCCAGCAACCGTCTCCTCTCCGTCGTGACTCCCTCACTGCCGCCGTCCTCACTCCCTCTCCAGCCTTCAACCGACTCCACCGCCGCCTTCCTCACTCCATCTCCAGCCTTCAACCGTCTCTTCTCTGTTCAGGTTAGGGTTTAACCAGTAAGCGCTTCTCTCTCACTCTCTCTCTCTAGATTTTCTTTCTCTCTCCGAAACTTGATCCAATTTTCCTCCATATTCGTCTTCTCTCATATCTGTATTGAACCGCAACAATGAAACTGCAATATTCATTACATTTTTTCAGGATCTACGTTTTTCATGTTTATACTTTTGATTTTCGTGCTTTTTGGTTTTGGTGATGAAATTGAAGTTCTGATTCGTTTGATCTGTGTTTTTCTGGTTCGTTAGGGTTTATTTGAATGGGGAGAGGAAATATCGTGATAAGGATGATTGATAATTCTATGAGTAGGCAAGTTACGTTTTCGAAGCGGAGAAACAGTTTGTTGAAGAAGGCGAAGCAGCTTGGAATTTTGTGTGATGTTGATGTAGGAGTTATAATCTTCTCCAGCACTGTACAACTCTATGATTTTTCAGGAATCCAGTTGGTCCAAAGATGCAAGTTAATGGTAGAGGACATGCGAGAATGATAGACATACAAGGGCTCCATGTAAGTGAAGCAATTCACGTGCTGAAACATGAACTAGGTGTGCTAAGAGGCACAACCAGAGCTACATAGCAGCGTTTGCAGGTTTAATTTTCTTTTCTGCTATATCTGTTTCATCAACTTTTACATGATTCAAGATTTTCTATATGTAGTTAGTAATAATCACGTTTTTCTATTGTAGGTTGAGCTTCAAACAGTGGATGGACTGGTAAAGGATAGAACACAATGTGCCCCTGCCGATTATGTTCCACAGAATATTATTCAAGTAATTGTACCCCGAAGTCTTCTGTGGCAGGATCCTTCGGGGTACAGTTACTTGATTCATATTCTGTGACACAATACAACATAGCTCAGGTGACTACTGGTTCTCCACTAAAGCATCAATACAACATAGCTCCAGATAATACAGGAAGCGTACATTGGTTGCATAAGAACTCGGAAGTTGTTTCCCATTTAGTTGTTTTGGTTTAGAAATATGTGAATTGGTTTACTTGTTTTGGTTTAGAAATATGTATATATGTATTTTGATTTACATTAATGGTATATAATATAATACTTTTTTTGTATATAATCGATATCGATTATAATGGTATATATCGATTAGAAATGATAAATTATAGGTTCATGAAAAAATACTGCCAAAAAATAGTAAATTACAGGTTCTGAAATATTGCTGCCAAAAGTGCAGGTTTAGAAATAATAAAAAATTATAAAAATAATAGACACCTACAAAAGCGCTTTTCCAGAAAAAGCGCTCTCATAGGCCACCCTACGAGAGCGCTTTTTTCAGGAAAGCGCTCTTATAGGGGGGTCTACCAGAGCGCTTTTTCCAGAAAAGCGCTCTTATAGGGGGGTCTAGCAGAGCGCTTTCAAAAGCGCTTTTGTTACCTACGCCAGCGCTGGCTTTCACAGCGCTTTTAAAGCCCAAAAAAAGCGCTTTTAAAGCCCACGCGTGTTGTAGTGCTCTTTCTTGGAACTCAGATGCTTTCCTTTGCTTATCAGGATAGCTCTTTTGGAAACTCTGTGAAGCCATCATCTTCTCTTGGATCACTTTGATCTTCTTTGTGCTCTATTGGACTATCTCAAGTTCAATTGCAACACCCTCTGCCGACTCATAAAAACATAAAGGTGCCCTACACCTTCTACCATACAATGCCTCAAATGGTGTCATTTCTATACTCGAATGGAAACTGTTGTTGTAGGTAAACTCGATAAATGGTAAAACGTTATCCCAAGCACTCCTGGTTCTAACACACAAACTCTCAACAAGTCTTCAAAAGATTGGATAGTCCTCTTTGTATGATCATCGTTATGCGAATGATAAGTAGAACTTTACCGCAACTTCGTACCGAAGACTTTCGGCAAACTATCCCACAACCTTGACGTAAACCTCAGATCACTATCAAATACAATACTAGACAAAATCCCATGCAAATTAACAATCTTTTCAATAAACATCTCTGCCAGCCTCTCCAATGGATAGGTAAGTCGAATTATAAATTGTATCGCAGATTTTCACGGTTCGTGGCATCCCAAACACAAAGTCAATTGAAATGTTGTCCCACTTCCACTAAGGTATAGGCAAGGGGTGGATCAAACCCAACGACTTCTGATGTTCAATCTTTGACTTCTGGCAAGTCAAACACGCATACACAAACTCGGTAACTTCCTTCTTCATTCCAGGCCACCAAAAAATCTACCTTAAATCTTGATACATATTTGTAGCACCGGGATAAATACTCAAGCCACTCTTGTGACCCTCTTCAAGAATACTCTTCTTACGTTTTGTCATGTCCAAAACACACGCTCAATCACAGAATCTCATAAAACAATTCTCGTCGACCCTAAAATCACCACCTTAACCCTGATATATATATATATATATATATATATATATATATATATATATATATATATATATATATATATATATATATATATATATATATATATATATTCTAATTTAATCTACAATTTTATCATACACTACAAATTTAATAGGTTAGTTAATCCAATGTAAGATACTATTTTGTTTACAAATGACAGTTGTAATTTATCTTATAAATTATCTGATAATTTTTACTTTTATTTATCACCTGTTATTAACAAAAGAATTTACCTAAATAAATATCATATACGTAGTAAGTACGGAAGTCCCTCAAGGAGGAATGTACATATTTGTATATAAATGAAAAAAAGAGTAATGTACAATGATACATACATATGATAGAAATTTTGTCTCACTTTTTATCTGTTTTTCTTCCTTTTCAATGAAAATTTGAAAAAACAAAACATAGAGAAACTTTTCACACACTTTTGAATAATTATGATATAACAATGTTGAAGATTTTAACAGAAAAAGGACAGAAAATAAAAGGGGGACCGAAAATTTAGTTCCAATTAATTGAGCCTTTATTCTGCATTGTTACTTTGTATACAAAATTGCATGCAACTTTCTTATTTTGGGACCAAACTATAAGTTGGTTAATAAATTATCATGGTCCCTTTTGGTCTATTCCAATGTACGAATTCACGTTCAGACACACTACGTAGATATGCATGGATGGATGAAATGAAACAAGTACGAGTCATGATTCATGTGTAGGTTTATGTCCGAATCAGACGATTGAATGCTGACATTACCAATCAGTTAGCTATGCCGATAAATAATGCGTGTTCTAATGGTGTGTTGAGTTCAATAACTCTCACACGTTTGAGTACATAGTACTACTACCTACAACTCCATGTGATTCCACTACTATATGTATTTAATAATTTTATTAGTTAGTGCTAGTTTTTCGATTTACACTACAATAAAAAACACTTTTTCTTGCGGTTAGAAATGTGGGTTATGTTGTAATAATAACAATAGTTAATGATCATAGGTATATTTAAAATGAAAAAAAAAATTAACTGTTAGTGTTGTTGTTGTTGGAGGCATTTCGGGAGATTAACACGAGAGGACATTTTATACTTGACACACATATTTATAAGAGATATATCACATATTCATCCAAATTTTTAAAATGATAGGTGAGTGAGTTCTCCCACTTATAAATATTTAAGTCACCATATTCTTATCTAAAATGAGACTATTTCTCCCACTTTATTGTCGACCATTGTAACATAACAATGTTACATATATGATTTAGAGTTGTAACCTAACAATGTTACATATATGATTTTTGTAGAATGCACTTTTACATTATTTATGAATAAATAGATTGTCATAATGCATAAATCACTTAAATAGGTCTAATGTGACAATTGAATCTTGACATGAGAAATTTTGAAAACCTTATTACAAAGAATTCCATGAAAAAAGTTTTCTACGGATTGTTGAAACACAATCTGAAAGTTCTTGTTGAAAAATAACCCAAACTTATAATAAGTAAGAGAGTAAAAAAGACTAAGGATTTAAGACCGAACAAAATTGATAGTCAATTTTTTTTATCTAGTAGAAGAAAATAGTGAGACTTTTGTTCGTAAGGTTCCTTTAATTCTTCAAGTGGAAAATGATCCTAAGATTTATAAGGAATCAATAGCTTTAAATGAGTGCTCTTTTTGGAAGGATGATATCCAAGACAAAATAAAGATTTTTTCTTTACCCACCTCCCTATGGGGGTCACCCCCAGCGAAAACCCCACTTTACCCCTGCTTCGGAAATGCATTTCCGAAATATTTTTTTTCTAAATTTTTTCAGACTTCGAAAGTGCATTTCCGAAAAATCCCAAAAATTGGGATTTTGATTAATTCGGAGATGCATCTCCGAAAAAACAAAAAAAAAATCTAAAAATTCCAAAAATTAATTTTAGGATATTAATTAATTCATATATCATAAATTTGATATAATTTATGAGTAATGAATAATAATAATAATTATATATTTTGATATAATTTATGAGTTATGAATAATAATTATTATATATTTTTATTCTGATTCATATTTTAAAATTTAAAATAATTTTAATTAAAAAAACTAAAATAATTTTACTTACAAAATAAGTTATAATTTTTATTTATATATTTATATATTTATAATAATTATTATGTATTTACAAAAAAAAATTAAAAAATGAGTGTTTTAATTTATATATTTATATAATAATTATAATAATTATTATATAATTATAATAATTATTATATATTTATAAAAATTATTATATATTTAAATATTTATATATTTATATAATAATTATTATATATTAATTATAAATATATTTATATATTTATATAATAATTATAAAAATTAAAAAAATGAGTGTTTTAATTTATAATAATTATTATATATTTATATATTTATATATTAATTATTATATATTTATATATTATATATTTATATATTTCACTTACAAAATTAATAATTAATATTATATAATTTCTATTCTGATTCATAATTAAAAATGAGTTATAATTTTTTATTTAGTTTAAAAAAATTAAAAAAATATTTTGTCTTAATTTTATTTAATTAATAAATTTTATATTTAATTCTATATAATTCAAAATTTACTTATGGAATTAAAATGTTTTTGATTTATATAAGTTAAAAATAATTTTGAACTTTAAAATTGTTTAGGAAATTTTGATTCACATTGATTTTATTGATTCACCTTCATTTATTGATTCACCTTCATTTTATACCTATTAATTGTATTGATTCACCTTGATTTTAATTTTTTAATAATTATTGAATTCTTTCGGAAGTGTATATCCGAAACATTCCAAGACCCATTTGGTCTTGGAATATTTCGGATATGCATCTCCGAAGACACCCCCTCCCAAAAAAAAAGGTGTTTTCGGAAATGCATCTCCGAAAACCCAAAAAATGATGTTTTCGGAAATGCATCTCCGAAAACACCTTTTTTTTGTGTTTTCGGAAGTGCATTTCCGAAATAAGACAAATTTTGAAAGAAAAAAAGCGTTTCGGAAATGCATTTCCGAAGTGAGGGTATTTTGGGTTTTTCACCAGAGGTGGCCAAGAAAAGAGGGAGGTAGAGAAAGAAATTTCCAAAATAAATCCAATAATGTTAAACCATTGAGAACTTGTCGATCCACCTAAAGGATCGAGAACCATTGCACGGTGTTAAGAAGGAAGTATCATAATGATGATACACTAAACACCTACACGTCTATATTAATAGCAAGGGTTTTAGACAAAAGGAAGGTGTTAATTATTGACACATGCACCAATAGCAAGGACGACGACAATTAGAGTCACTACAAGAAAATTGGCCGATTGCAACGGTTACATTGGCAGATTACGACGATTAAAACCACCACAATTTACAATCTATGACGGTTGTAGTATTATCGCAGAATCGTGTGTCCCCAACCTGTTTTGTGACGGTTGCCAAAACCGTCACACCAACCGTCGCGCTAGTTCATAACAGGTTATAACTGACTTAAACTAGAAATGGCGACGGTTAAAATTCGTCGTGAATATGCCTTTGATTTTTTCGTTGTTGTTCGCGACGGTTTAAAATTGTCGTGAATGTGATATCCTGGCGGTTGGAATTGTCATAAATATGCCTTTGATTTTTATTTTCGTTGTTGTTTGTGACAGTTTAAAATTGTCGTGAATGTGGTATCCATTATTAATTTTTATCTATTGTATTATATTTTTTATAATATTTTTTATTTAAATTATTTCTACTAAAATATTTTTAAATATAGTATTTTTTAATTATTTTTATTATAATATTTTTTTTATAGTTTTTTTATCACTTTTAACGTGATAAAATTAATTCCAATCCAAAACATTTAATATCAAATAAGCATCATAATATAGCTCCATAATCATGTTATGTAGTACAAAAAATCGAAAACATATCAAATCCTAATCTTATTAATAATAAGTATCATTATGTCAAAAATACATAAGAAAGTTCATAATCTAATTAATTCATAGCAAAGTTTAATTTGTCCTTGCGAATCCATTATCTGCAATATGGTAGATAGACTCAGATGAATGTCTACCATCAGCGGGTGACTCCAATCCCTGAAAAAAAGTATTAAAATAAAAGAGAAAAAGTATAAGTTTATTCAGATCTAGCCATATTCCACAACTAACTTTCGTCATGTCTAAATTCATCCTATAAAGAAGAGAAAAAAATACAAATTTTAATGATAAAAATGTATGTTGTCTTGATAAAAGCAATGTGAAGATTGCAATGGCTCCATGACTTGAAATGTAGTATGAGCTTATATATGCAAAATTAAAAATCAATATTATTCAACAATTGGCACATCAGCAACAAACGATAAACTTAAATTGGTTGAATATATTTACTTTTTCTAAGACCATCTACTGTTCCTTCCTTTTCTTATTCATGCAACATAACACCAAACATCAACCAATAAATAACAAAGTATAATAATTAAATCCTTGTCCAACAAGAATGATTTTTCAACGTGTAAACTCAAAAAAAATAAAACTGAGCTACATGATAAATTTTGTAACGTGTAAACTCAAAAAAAATAAAACGGAGTTATATTGTTACTATGATTTTTCGATCCTAACAAATCATTTTATATTGCACTCATTTACGAGTGATATTAAAAATAAATAATACAAATATTATATTTAATGTTGTAAAGATATGATTTTCAATAAGGCATTGCTTATCAAACCCTTAGTGTTTCTTCTTGTTCAGAATTACAAGATGATATCTATCTTACACAATTCTAAAAAGGATACTGGTGAAATATCCTAAAAATGTTTTTTTCTATAAAAACTTTTCCATTTCGTATTTTACTCAAGCTAATTGTTTTCAATTTCATCAATTATTCATAAGCACCACAACAAAAAATTTAATACTATTACGTTATTTTGGATGAAATACGCCATTTTTATCATTCTCCAATTCAATTTAGATGAGGGAGAGCCACTGAAACAGAAGAATTATCACCATAAATTGAAGAAATTTAAGTAACATAAGAAGAATCAAAATTCAATACTAACTTCAAGATCTAAAAACTTATCTTCCATGCCGCCATTCCCTTTGTATCATCTCAATTAAACTTTAAGTTTTTAAATAAAAGATCTTCTGAAATTTAATCAAAGTATTAAGAATCTCGAAAACTTACTCAATGCAAACAATACGTTATTTTATTATTGGTTGAAAATTTGGAATGAAATTAGGGATATATTTTTTTAAAAATGCAGTTGAAAAATAAACCATTTTTACAAAAACATCTGAGATTAGTAATTTTTGGATCATCAAATTATTAGAATAAAAGACTCACCCACAAAGAAGACGACCTATGAAGGCTCATAAATCTCACAAAGCAATTGCTAAAACCTGTGAATAATCTTGAAAGCAAAGCAACATGGAGCTTGTGCAGTGGATCTTCGACGCCAACTTTGCCATTTTGAAAAACTAGATGAATATAACGTGTCTATATGATGAGAAGAAGAAATTGTCGGTAATGGTGTGGTCATAAGAGATTAAATCACAATAGGACAAAAGGAAAGAAGAAAGAAAGGGACGACGGCTAGGGTTGTGTTTGAGGAGAGAATTTACGTATTTTCTCGCACAGAGAGAGAAAAGTTAAAAAAACCTAAATGAACAAATGACAATGTTATCCACTAAATTTATCTATAACAAGTTTATAAAAAAAAAATCAGATACACGACAAAATATTAAACATAAATTAATAAATAAAATATAAATATAATTTTGTATATACATAATTTTAAAATCATATTAATAGGTTAGTGATTTATATTAAAATAGCCTTTTCCTTAAAAATAATATGTACACCTTATCAACGTCAAAAAAACAAAAAAAAATGTCCATTTCAAAATTATTTTTAATGAAAATAAAAACTGGAAATGTAATGAAAAGAAAACAGATCAAATTTCCTTTTTACAAATATAGTTCTGTTTTTTATTTTAAATATCATTCATGTCATCTTTTTATATAATTAATGCATTTATTTTTATCGATTTCTTTATATAATATTTTTTGTTAGAGTAATAATAGAACAGAAATTAGATTAAAAATATAGTGAAATTTTATAGGAAATTAAAATTTATATGAAAATGAAAATTTTAAAAAATTGAGAAGAAATTAAACTTAAGAAAACAAAAATATTTTTTTTTTTGAATCAAAGAATATATTATTGATATTAATTCAAAAAACTATACAAGCCCATGGTGATCACACACGATCCAACCATCTAGAAAGACACGGACAACATTACATCATAATGCGAGCTACATGTTGTCTAAACTTCCTAAAGTTCCACAATCTGTAAACTATACTGTCCTTAATTCTATCCACTATATTCGTATTATCCACATTATTCTTAAAACATGTATCATTTCTCAATCTCCAAATGCTATAAATGGTCTCAGTTATACCCACTTTAACTACCATAGCTCTCCAACCCTTCCCCGTAGTTACTGCAGTGATCCAAAGGAATTCATCCTCCCAGTTAAGGGGTTTATGATCCACCTCTATCCAGTTGAGAATGCTCTGCCAAACAACTTCAGTTTTTCTGCACTCAAAGAAAAGGTGATTGTGTGATTCTTCCTCAGCATGACATAAAAGACACACACTCTCCTGCAACATCCCAAACCGTTTCAATCTATCTCTAGTCGGAAGCCTCATATGGCAAGCCATCCACAAACACACAATAGCCCTAGGTTGAGCTTTATTATTCTGTATCACATTGGCCCAGGACACATTGCTGCCATCAGAGTTTAGACAATTGTAGAATTTCGTGGTTACGAATCTACGCTTTGCCTTGGCCTCATTCCAATTATGCATCATATTCATCATATACTCCCTTTGTTTCAGGATACCCTTAAACATCCAGCTATTACTATTATTTATATCATAATCCATGACATCCATGCCCTTTAAGTAATGACAGTTAATCCATCGAACCCATAGATTATCAGCCTTTTCGCTAATGTTCCATAAACACTTCATAAGGAAAACAAAAATATTATATTTCATTATAATTAATTATAAATAAAATTTAATAGAGATTAATTGTTATGTATGTCAATTTAAAGTATTTTAAGTATTTTACACGGTCAGTGCTTCGCAACCATTCACAAGCAATACTTTATATATAATTAAAGAAAATGTCAAATATCTACAAAAGATTAACGGTTATTATTCACTGATGGTGTCAAATTGGTTTACACTTTCGGTGTATATTTCAATTAGATTCAAGTTTAAAATAAAATAGAACAAATTTAAAAAAAAGCGCGCCAACTTTTTCTAAAAAAAAATCTGCCGGTAAAATATTTATTTTAACAAATTTTAATTAAAAAAATACATAAGAGTAAAAATTGGAGAAAAATGCGACAAGATTACGAGACTTTCAAACCCATTACGGGGGCTTCAAACACCCGTAAATTACTCTAATATTTTTTTTCATAAGATAGAAATTATTAATTTTTATTCTAATTTGACGGTGATTTGCAGTGACGGTGTGAATGGTTGAAAGAAATGTTTTGACAATGATTCTCCTTTGGGCGTGAGCGGCCTTTGACGGTGATTCTGAAAAAGAAGAGAATAAAAAACCTAAAAAGCACATTCAAATTTAGCGTGAAAGATGCATTCAGCTAACTATTTTTGTAATTGTGGACGACGGTAGGTTCACCATCGTGAAATTTGATAATTTTTAAGTAAGTGGATGTGACGGTTGGTTCATCGTCGTGACCTTTAATGAGTTTCTCATGGTGAAGGGAATGTGTTATTTGATTTGGTGGGCGACTATTAATGTACCGTCGTAACATATAATTTAGGGCGGTTTTTAAACCATCGTAAACTGATAACTATCGTTATATTTAATAATTTTTTAAAATGTAAGGACGGTAGGTGTATACGTCGCAATTTTTGTACGTGTCTCTATATTAGAATTACAATAGCTATCAAGTAACTATCGCAATTTTTGTGTCGTAAAACTCTAATTTTCTTGTAGTGAATATTATTTACAGTTGTTTCTTTGCATGACCTTATAGTTTATAAAATGGATGTCAAAAATGCATTCCTAAATAGAGAACTCGATGAAGAGATTTACATAGAGCAACCAGAAGGTTATTTGCTTCCTAGTAATGAACAAAAGGTGTGGAAGCTTGTCAAACCCTTGTATAGGTTAAAACATGCATCGAAACAATGACATCAAAAGTTTGACTCTATCATTGCAAGATTCACTAATTAAGGGGAAGATACAATACTTTGCGATTTTTCAATCATTATCAAAACACAAATTCAAAGAGTTTGTCATCATCTAAAGGGGGAGATTGTGAAAAATATATCTTATATCTAGTTCAATTTTGATGAAGACAAACGTAAAGTTGATCAAAAAGGTTGAACATAAAAATTCAAATGAAGATTTGAGACAAATAAACATAACTAAGGTGCTCATTGCAATTCATACTATACTACTTTAAATTGCTCATAATTTCATCTCTCACTTCATCTAAAAACCTTCTTGCATCATCATGTATTATCATATATAAAGTCTTGCCATAAAAATACATTTTATGAGCCGAAAGAAATATGTTATTTGACTACAAGATGTGGTATTTAAATGTCAAGTATAAAAATTGCAAAAAATGAGTTTCGGAAAAAGTGGTAATCAACTAGGTTGCCTCCATTATTTTCTTGGTATTCAAGTTAACAAAACAACATATGGCTTTCTCTTTTAGTTCAAAAAATATATGTTCGAGATTTTTGCCACCATTCCTATGAAAACTCTTGTAGTGCAATTGTTAACCTCACCACTTTAGATAATTGTCAACAATCCTATTTTTAAGGGAGTTATTTTACTATAGAGCATTCATATAATGTGAGACTTTCGTTGTAGAGACACATTATTTATTCACCTAAAATCTTAAAATGATATGTTAGTGGATTTTCCCACTTATAAATATTCAAGTTATTATATTTCTATCTAATGTGAAATTATTATCTAATCTACTCACATTTGCTACATTCTCCCACAGCTACTCCATATCTATAGTGGAAGCACATCAAAATATCACCATTATTACTATACCTGATCTAGCTTATGCAGTCAATAAACCCCGTCAATTCATTCATTCACCTAAGAAAACTCATTGACAAACAATCAAAAGGATCTTTAGAAACCTACAACGAACAACTCGCTTTGGATTAAAATTTATCTTATGTAGACATCTAAATTTGTCTAACCTATGTGATGCATATTGGGGCTCAGATATTGATGATATATGATCAACAATGGGTTGATGGATTTATATTGGCAACAAAATAATATCTTAATCCTTCAATAAACAATCAATAGTGTCTCGGTCATGTGCAAAGACAGAATATCAAAGTCTTATAGTTGTTACTAAAAATGTAATTTGGCTCAAATATTTACTTCATGAAATGACAACCAAACATATTGCTCTTCACATCGTCTATTATGATAATCTTAGCATTCTCATGCATGCTTCCAAACCTATTCTTCACTCCACCGTAAGAAATGTGGTCTCTAGTAACGTGAATCAATGACGTGAATTACACGTGGGATGAATAAAGTGGTTGCGACATAAAAAATACGTCACTAATACACTTTGAACTTGATTTATACCTCATTGCAGTTTGGGATGTTACAAATGGTATCAGAGCCAGACCTCTCCCAGTACGATGTGGTTCGAGGACGAACCATGCGGAAGCTGGTGGGCATGTAACACCCGAGGCCGAAGAAGGCGAGGGGTGGTTGCATCGCATGGAACACCTGGGGTCAATTGGGGCTAGGGTGGTCGCCACATCGGAATGAGAGGGATCCTAAAGCCGTGCAGGTATGGGACTGCATGGTTTAAGGAAAGCTTATAAGGATTGATGGGTACTACCTATACCAACAAGATGCATCTTCTTTTCGGTAGCTCATTCCATAAGAACTCCATAGTTAAGCGTGCTTGACTTGGAGCAATTTAAGGATGGGTGACCTTTTGGGAAGTTTCCCGGAAAGCGTGCGAGTGAGGTCAAAGCATGCTGAAAAGATCCGTGTTGGTTTGTGGGGTTAGTCGATCATCCTGAAAGCAGTCTGGGGCAAAAATTCCAAAATAAGAAACTTGAGGTCCATCACATCTCAACTTTGGGTTAGTCTATTGATATCCTCACTAAGCCCATTTCTACAAATTTCTTTCTTAAGTATTGCCACAAACAACATTAATGATTCTGTTTAATTTTTAATAGTCATTTTAATAAAAAAATTAGTTAACCGTTAAAACGATTTTAGTTCAACTTAAAATCAGTTTAGAATTAATTTGTATTTATAAATTGTTTTTTAATCAGTTTACACTTATAAATCAATTTATATTATGAACTCTTTTTGACCCAATTTTTTCAATTTTTTTTTATTTATTTCAGGAATAAAATCAAAATAAAAATCAATTTTTCATTTCAAGGAAAAAAATTTCATAAATCCTAAAAAAATTATTTTCAGAGAAAAAATTCAAAAATATCTTACATTTTAAAAAATTATTTATTTTTAAGGGAAAAAAATCAGAAATATCTAAAATTCCTAAAAAAATCAATTCTTTTCAAGGAAAAAATAATTTTATTTAATTTTTGGGAAAATTAATTTTTTCTATTTTTAGAATTTTATATTTTCAAAAACTAAAATCTTTCTAGGAAAAAATAATTTTTCCAATATTTGGAAAAGTATTTTTCTTTTAATTTATGGAAAAACTTTTTTTTATTTAAAAAAAAAAATTCCATTTTTTTAAATTGAAAAAAAAAAGTTTTTTATTATAAAAAATAATTTTAACTACTATATTTTAAAACAAATAGTTGAATCGTTTAAATTAATTTTTAACTTAAAAGTGGTTAGCTAAATTGTTTTTATATATGATTTTTTGCAAAAACCTCATTAAAAAAAAAAATAAAGAATGGAACAAAGGAGGATATGGTGGACTAAACCAAGACCCTAACCAAAGAAGATACAAATGAAAGAAACTAGGAGAATCTAAAGTTTGGATGGCTAACTTGTTTCTAACTAGATTTTGTCTAATTAGAATGGGAGGAAAAGCCCACCAATAGAAACCATTCGTTGACAAGCCTATAGAGGCATGCTTGTCGGCACATTGATTTCCTTCTCTATGTATATGGGATAAAACTTACATAGACACAACCAGAGTGGCAAGCTTCCTGCTCTACATGTTACCTGACCAAACAAAGTTTCTGAGCAATTTTTCCAGACTTTTGACAAGGCTAACAGGCCAAGAGTAAATGGTGAGGGAGTAATTGAGTAAAAACACTCTCCACTTTCATTATTAATGTTGCTTGCAAAAGACACATACAACACAATGCAAGTCCCTTGTAGAATCAGTAAAGTTTGACACATGAAGAATATTTTAATCTTACAGTTCAATTTACCTTACAACAATTCTTTTCCTTTCCTTTTTATTAACCTTTATTAAATAAAAATTGTGAGGCTCTTCTTCTTACACTCTTCTTCTTTTATGACTTAAAATGAAATCGTCATCATCATCGCTGTCACTCTCAATTTTTCTCTTGGCTTTAATGTCGCCATTATTTGACTTCTGTTGCGGCTTCTGTAAGGATCCAGTATTAGGCTTCTGTAAGGATCCAGTATTACTTGGTCTCGGTTGTGGCCTCTCTGTAGATCCAGTATTATTTGGTCTCGGCTGCGGTTGTGGCCTCTCTGTAGATCCAGTATTATTTGGTCTCGGCTGCGGCCTCTCTGTAGATCCAGTATTATTTGGTCTCGGCTGCGGTTGTGGCCTCTCTGTAGATCCAGTATTATTTGGTCTCGGCTGCGGCCTCTCTGTAGATCCAATATTATTTGGTCTTGGCTGCGGCTTCTGTGAAGATGTGGTTTTAGTTGGTGGCTTTGACGATGACTTAGCCGGAGTTCCGCTACGAAGCTCCTTTTGCTTTCTTTGCTTCTTTTCCAATGCTTTCTTAGCTCTTTCAGGAGACAATAGTCCATGTTCCATTAACCTGCACGGGATAAGAAACATCGAAAAATTTCAACTGTCTGTACGTATAATCTGACGCCAATTTTCGGACAGTTTTTTATGAATTTTCATACTGGAACAAAATCTGAAATCAAACATTGCTAGATCCTAATTTATGAACATTCATTTCCTTTCTCATCAACCAAATTTAACACAAAGATCTGAACCTAATGAAAGAAATAGATGGTTAACAACAGCAGTATCGGATGGAAACCTACCAAAATTCCGCCATTTCACTTGTCGGTATCTGTTTCGACAACGACTCATAGAAAATCCTCAAGGGTTCTTTCTGCAAATATAAGGTACGATTGTGAACAAACATCAAGTATCAGTCCTAATTGATCTCTCGATACAAAGATTGAATTCTAAATATCCGGAATAAACTGTGAA
This sequence comes from Vicia villosa, assembly GCF_029867415.1. Lineage (NCBI taxonomy): Eukaryota > Viridiplantae > Streptophyta > Magnoliopsida > Fabales > Fabaceae > Vicia > Vicia villosa. Next base: position 3,286,940 of record NC_081182.1, on the reverse strand, counting down.
AAATTACGAACCTCTTGAGGTGGATCGTGTTTCTGGCCAGGCAAATTATACACTTTCCTCTCTCTCACTTTGGTGGTAGTAGTTTTCCTCTTTGTCGTCTTTGTTGTCGTCGTTGTTTTAGATGATGATGACGACATTATTGTCGGTTTTGATTTAACCTATCAAATTCATACAAAACAGAATTGTCATTCTAAACTGAAACTAACAAATCTTAACTAATTCTCAACTAATACCAACCAACTTATCACCACCATTAGCAAAGATTCAAATTTATATCTAACAAATCACCAACTATATCTAACATATATGATCATTAACTAACACATTTAATGGAGATAATAACTGTTGCATGATTATATGATTATGAATCCTAACAATCAAGAAAGCATAAAAATCACATAATTATGAACTCTAACTATCAACAACAGGATAAGAACATAAAATCAATAAACCCTAAGTATAATTAAATACTAATTATTACAATTGAATCCCAAAATTGAATTGATGATACCTCAGATTTAGTGACAGTGGTGACAGCTTTCATCTTATTTGAGCTGGGGAGACTCTTACTGAGAGATGAAGAATCAGTAATCTTAGGCTTGGAAGGGGCAATTTGGGAATTTGGTTTGATCTTCATCACTGGAGGGGTTTTGGTCTCTGCCATGTCTTTGAAAGTTGCTATCTTACTGTATGTATAGATTATTGAGTGAATTTGTTTTGATTGGGTTGGGAATTTATAATCAAAATTTTGTGATATAAAAGGTAAAAAAATAAAGAGATGGATTTGGGATTTGGATCTTGGTGGTAGAGAAAGAATGAGAAGATGAGATAACAGAGATGACAGAGACAGAGTTGTTGTATACAATGTTTTTAGTATATTCACTGATTTTAACGTTCATTAACGGTGGTCAGAAACACGTGTAATTAGACATCTACTATATTGGTCTTCCTATGTTTTTAGTATATTTATCAATTTATTCTTAAAATTGTGTTTTTCTTTTTAAAATAAGTATGGTTTAATGTTTTTAAAATATCACTTTGGGTTTGGTCTATATATATATATATATATATATATATATATATATATATATATATATATATATATATATATATATATATATATATATATATATATATATATATATATATATATATATATATATCACTTTTGACCAAATTAACTTTTTTGCTTGTATTTTTTATTATTCTTTACATATATATTCAAATAATTATTTATTACTAATTCTTCAATATTTTTCTCATTTCAGTAATATTACTAATTGTTTATTACTTTATTTTATCTATTTCTGTTTTTGAATAAATATATTACAAAAATTAGCAAATCAATAACTAATAGTACATTTCATTTTAAAGAGGAAGACCAACCTATTTTACAAAAGAGACAAATAATAATAATAATAAATTTTTAATATAATACTTTGAAAGTAGTAATGGAATATTAGTCAAATGTAAGATTTAAATGTAAATTAATTATATATTAAAATTTAAAACAATATTTCTTTATTGAAAAAAAATTTTACATCGCTCTCAAATATATGATAATAATAAGTATATTTTTTCATGATTAGAATAATGTTATATATATATATATATATATATATATATATATATATATATATATATATATATATTTAAATAAAGAAATATTGTTTTTTCTATTTTATATACTTCTTATTTTATAAATATACATAATAACTTTAAAAAAAATTATAAATTAAAAAATTAAATATTTTAATAATATATTTTTTCTAAATAAATTATCTTTCGGTGTCTTATTTATAAACGATTTAAAATTGTTTTGGGCTGGTCAAAGGCCCAGATAGCTAAGGCTCAATTCATCTCAAATTCACTTCACTTGACACGAGGTATAAAAGTATATCACACGAAAAGCAAGGTACATTATTTGATCTTCACTTTTCACTACACTTGTCTTGAATCTTGAACTGACTTGCGCGTTGAAGTGCTAAACCCTACAACTCCACTCTGTGTGACCGCATTGGAGATCAGCACTACTGGTTCAAGATCCTCTATTCACTTACTACATCCAATTTTGGTTCCAAAATGAAAAAGTGGTGTCGTATGTGGAAATCGATTTTTGATTCCTGCATTTTCCATGATTTCATGTTTGCTCTTCGCTTTGTCATTTCCTCACCTTCAAGGATCACCAAATCAAGAATGATCAAAATCGAAAGTGAAGATCCATCGTGTTTGATCCATTAGATCATGGCTTCAACTTCGATCTCGAATTCCATATTTCTAATTATCACGAAAAAGCCGCGAAGGAAAAGAATGAATGGTCCTAGATCAAAATCCATATATACGTTAAAATCACCAAAGAATTAAGGTAATTGGTTCAAGATCATACTACAGATTTTTTATTAATCTATCGATCTCGCGTCGCCTCAATTTGTTGAACATTAAACTTTACATACAAGAGGGGGTGAACTATTTGTTTCGGAAAAACCTGAGTTTGAAAATTTTTCTGTATCAAAGTCAAATTTTGAAAACATTTTCCACAAATACGCAACGAAAAATAAATTACGAAAATTAAAGAGTTAAAGGGAGAGAGGAAAACACCAAGAATTATACAAAATACGTAAAAAACGACTTTGTCCTGTCCCTAATATTTGATCTTGAGAGTAACCAATAAACTTAAGAGCTTTTAGTAGGTTAAACTCCCGTACCCCCTTTTACAAGGAAAACAAAGTTTATGGCAAACTCCTAACGAACAGTAAACAAGGAGAGAATCGGTGAGTCTTTCTTCCAAACGAAAGATTGAAATGCTTAGTCTTCTTTCCGTAAGAAACTTGGAATGGTTAGTATTTAAGCTTCAAACCAAGATTTTACACGGGTTAATCTTGATCCTGATTGAGCTTTTAACACCGGGCTTTGCTCTCAAACCGAACATTATGTTTATACCGGGCTAACCAAGAACCTTTGAGGTTTTAACTTCTATCTTATCTCGAACCTTACCGAGTTTTTAACATTGGGCTAATCTTGAACCTAATGAAGACTTTTACACTGGCTGAGCCTTCGAACCAAACCAGATGAGTTAACAACGACATCCCCAAAAAACCAAACTTTTACAGGTTTAGCTTTGAACCCAAAATAAAACAATCACTAAATGGATGAAATTTTCAACCAAGGTAAAATAAAAAAACTTTCCTTGGTGAACTTGCCAATCTACCCTTCCAAAAATACAACCGCCTCACTTGCAAAATGACTTTCTCGAAAGCGCTACAACTAAACTTTTGTGAGAGAAGTGCCACGACTATGAAATTCTCATGTTTCTAGATATTGAAATATGTGGGAAGGAAAGTCTAATTATAAGCTACATGTTGGCACAAAAAATGAAATGTTTTGGGGCCATTTATGACTTGCCAATCGATTAGAAATATGCTCCAATCGGTTGATTGTCTTCAAAGTAATCAATTGCTAAGTTAAAAATGGTAAGGAAAGATATATAGTTGTTACCTATCATTAAGATGTTGTGCAAATAACTTAGGATGCATTTTGAATACTCCTAGTCGATTGGGATAAGGTGCCAATGGATTGGCATAGATAAAATTTTGCCTAGAGCTTTTTTGATAGCTCTCAACTCATCTGGCACAACTTCAAGGCATTTTTGAAAATATTTTCTTGATAAAAAATGGTTTAAAAAGTTGTCTTTATGTGTGTGTGTGTGTGTGTGTGTGTGTGTGATTGTCCATATACTTTACGAGAAAGCCTTAATGCATTTACAAAATTCACTCAGACGCATATGGGTAGGCTTTCACATACTTCAAGTCTTGTCATATACTCCGTCCGGCCTTATTTATAAGCAAATATTCTTTTTCTAGGTTCATTGAATAATGAATGTATCTGGTCTTTTATGTATACCAGATACATTCATTACTCAATGGACCTAAAAAAAGAATCTTTGCTTATAAATAAGGCCGGAGGGAGTACTTCATTCTTGTATTCACTTTCTTGAAAAGATTTACTCTGAGATGAGGCTTAAATTATATTTCATTTAGGTTCCATCATTTGATAATCCAACTTATCACGCTATATGCATCTGATTGCATCTTTAACCATTTTACGCTTGACTTTAGTTGTCATAAAGGACTAGTTGTCATTATCAAAAACATACATGTCTTTAATGGAACTTCTCTAATTAATAACCTAAAAAACAAGGTTCCACATTCTCTCACTTTCTAAATATGATAACACATCTCTCAGGAAATTGGTAAAGGAAATATAAAAAAAAAATGGAGTGATTAAACCGCCCCTTAGTTAAGTAGAGAGTACACTCTACTCCCCTGAGAGTATACTTCTCCCTCTTTCTAAAAATTAAAAAGGCGGGTAAAGATGCATTGCGATAAATTTAAATATGCAAACATGTGTAAAAAAGCATTTTGGAAAATATAAAAATCATCACTCATGTTATGAATTGAAATTGCTAGGAATTCAAAGTACAAGAAGCAAATTACAGAATTGAAATAGTTTGAAACAAAGAGACAAGAAACTAAATATTTTAAAGCATATAGGTGAGATCATTCATTGCCATAAGCATCATCATCCCTTATGGATATTTTCTTCACCTTCTCTGTGTCTTTAACTGTATTTTGACATAGTAGTTTTGTATTTTAATTTTACGGTTGTAAATGTTTAAAAATGATTTTATTAAGGTTAATAAAATAGATTTATGAGAAGCTCTTTTCACGTGTTTTCTAGAGAGAGAGATGCCAGACTCTCTCTAAAACTTACCGTGACTTTTCCCTCCAGACTTTAGGGTTTGTGGTGACCTTATCTCCACCGGATTTCTCTGGTTTCTACCCCAATCTTTCTGGTTTTCTTCCCAATTCTTATGGGTTTCTTAAGCATTTGCAGACAGGTGTGTGTGTTTCCTTTTTTTTTTAGTATGAGTTAGCTCTTATGGATAAATGGAAAAAACATAGCTTTTTCCAAGGAGGAAGAGGAAGGTGTGGTGGTGGCGGAGGAAGAAGTGTGTGAAGAAGAACCTTTTCAAGGAAACCTTCGCGGAGAAACTCTTTATGGACAGTAGCTTCAATGTGTGAGCTTTTAAGAGCACTATGATAGATGCTTGGAGGCCGAAGAACCATGTAGAAATCCAAGATTTAAGCAAGAACCTCTTCCTCTTCAAGTTTTTGTCTAAGAAGGACTTGGAGTCAGTTCTGAAAAATGGACATTGGAGTTTTGATAGAGCCCTATTAGTCCTAAATAGGGTCTCCGGAGAGAAACAACCATCATATCTGAATATGCATTTTAGCCCATTTTGGGTCAGAATCTATGAGCTCCCTTTGATGGTCAGGTCAGAAGCTATGGCGAGGAAGATTGGTGTTATTCTGGGCACTTTCGAAGAGATGGACCTGAGGTAAGCATGTAGGAGCGGACGTTTTCTAAGGATCAAGGTTACGGTGGATCTAAAAGCTCCTTGAAAAGAGGAACGATGGTGAAATTTAAAAAGAAGAATATGTGAGTGCATTTCAAATACGAGAGATTACCTACCTTCTGCTTTGTCTGTGGTAGGATTGGGCATCGGCTTAAAGATTGTGAGGCCCTCAAAGAATTGACTGAAGAGGGTTTTGAGGAGCTGGAGGACAAGATTTATCCTATGGGCAATGAGTGAGAGCTTCTCCGCTACCTAAGATGGTTGATGAAGTCAGGAAAAAGGAGTCCATTTCTGGAACTTGTAGTAAGAACCTCTTCAACGCCCCTTCGAGCCAAAGCATATATGAACCAAAGGAGAAAGGCCTTGTGGAGGATAATGAAGTTCAGCAACCCAAAGTTGGTGGAGCTCTTAATGAAAATGTTCTAGAAAACACAAAGACTAATCAAGGTGGGCTAGATATTGAGACAGTAACGGAGTCTTTAGGGGTTGTGGATCTCTCAGTAGCGGATCCAGAGGTTTCCAAAAACAAACAGGTCTCGAATCAACAAAAGAAATGGGTAAAGAAGAAAGGAGAAAGGAAGAGTGGGGTGTCTCAAAGAAGAGGGGGACGAGGGGATAATTCCCAAAGACAACTTATTGATGTTATGATAACTGAGGGTCCTCTTGAAGATCGTGGCAGTGGGGAGAAGAAGAGGAAGGCTGGCAGTGGAGGAAGATCTTCACAAAATCTATTACCAGAGGTGGTGTTGGATGTCCAACAGCGCCTACCCCATTGAACATCCTCAATTGGAACTCCAGAGGTTTGGGGCATCCTCGGGCAGTTCGAGCCTTGTCAAGGCTCATCAAATTAGAAACCCCCCCACTGGTTTTCTTGATGGAAACCAAATTGATGTTGGATGAGATGCAAAAGGTATCATTAAAGATTGGCTACGAATTCTCGCAGACAATGGAGTGTAGACGGAGCGGTAGAGATTGAGTTGGAGGCTTTGCCTGTTGTGGAAGGAACCATAGATGATTCAGATTTAGACTTTCTCCCAAAATCATGTGGGAGGTTATTTTCAGATGGAGGATGAAGAAGGTCCTTGGTCTTTCTCGGGCTTTTATGGATTTTCGGATGAGCATCGCAAAAGGGATTTGTGGCTTTTGGTGGAAGAGGTGTTTAGGGAGCTTGGAGGTAATTTTTTGGCCTTTGGATATTTTAATGACACAGTCCAAGAAAGTAAAAAACAGGGAGGAATTTGTAGATCTTCCTCTCAATTGGCGTGGGGAAGACAAACTCTGGAGAATTGCAGGTTAATTGATGTGGGATTCTCGGGTTATCCGTTTACTTTGACAAATGGGAGACGAGGGAGGGATAATATTCAGTGTAGGCTGGACCAGGTTATTACTAATAATTCTTTCATGGAATATTTCCCACTTTCAAAGGTGGTTAATCTTCCTCGATTCGGTTCAGGCTATGTTGTCTTGAGGATTATGGTCGAGAAAGAGATGTTTGTGGAGAAGAAGAGGCACTTATTCAGGTTCGAGGATGTGTGGCTTAAAGAGCCAAATTGTGAGAGGTTGGTTCGCCAACTTTGGTTTGAGGCTCCTGGTTTTATTTCACACAGGACTAAATCTATCCAAGTTCTACAAGATGTCTTCAAAGATTTGAGAACAGGGAACATTGCAAAAGAACTGAAACGTATTGAACTGTTACTCCAAGAAGAAAAAAGGTGGTCTAAAGATGCTAGAGAAGTGAAGCATTATAAAGCCCTTGAGTCTCAAAGGAACAGACTCCTTAGTTTGGAGGAAACCATGTGGAGGCAAAGGAGTTGAGTTGTGTGGCTCAAAGCGGGAGATCGAAACATGTAGCTTTTTCATTGCAAGGTTGGTCAAAGGAGGAAAACAAACAGGATTAAAAGATTCATGGACTCTAGTGGAAGATGGAGGAGTGGACTGGTGCTTTGCGAATAAATACTGCTGGATTATTTTGAAGGGATATTTTCTTCCTCAAACCCGTCAAATATTCATGAAGTGTGTAGGGGTGGTCAAGGTAAACTTTTTGAAGCGCAAAACGCTTGGTGCGCTAATATTTTCACGGCTAAAGAAGTGAAGGTGGCGGTTTTTCCAATGCATCCTAACAAAGCACCTGGGCCCGACGGTTTACCGGCTATGTTCTTCCAGAAGTTTTGGGATATTGTTGGAGGTGAGGTCATCAATTATGCATTAAGTATTCTTAACACTGGCTAGGATCCGTCTGGGATAAACTCAACCTTCATAGCCCTTTTCCGAATATAAAAAATCCTCGTTGCCCTCTCGTTTTTCCCAATTAGTCTCTGCATTGTGGTTATGAAAGTAGTGACCAAGGTCATAGCGAATAGAATGAAGGAGCTACTGCCTGATATAGTTAGTGAAGAACAAAGTGCTTTCGTCAAAAGTTTCTTAATTATGGATAACGCCTTAATCGCGATGCATTGCTTCCATTGGATGAAGAATAAAAAGATAGGGAAGAAAGGTGTTATGGCATTGAAGTTAGATTTGTCAAAGGTGTATGACCGCATAGAGTGGGACTTCGCGGTGGGGGCTCTCGAAGCTTTCAATTTCCCTCATGGGCTGATCCATTTGATCAAGCAGTTTATCTCAACTGTCTCCTATCAAATTCATATTAATGGGCATCCGAGTAGGAAATTCACTCCGGCAAGGGGGCTCCGTCAGGGAGACCCTTTGTTACATTATTTATTTATCTTCTATGCTGATATTCTTTTAGGGATGATTCACAAAGCTACTGTCTCAAAGGATCTTCATGGGATTTAGGTTGCCAGAAAAGACCGATAATTTCTCATATATTTTTCACTGATGATAGCCTTCTCTTTCATAGGGCTAATGAAGAGGAAGTGGACATGATTATACTACTTCTACAAAAGTATCAGCAAGCCTGTAGGTGTAACACCCTTCTAAACCCCGCGGAAATTAATAAAAATAATTCAGAGTAAAACATGAAAACAAGGGTGCCATAATTCAATTTAAAATAAATTATCATAAATCAATTGTCATGCTTCACTTAGGGGCAAATCATCAATTTAATAAAATCATGTTTCTACACAGCAGAACATTAATCAACGGATAAGCATAACATCATCTATGCAATATCTCACAAAATTACTCCGATAACAACAAAATAGAGTATCATCGTAAACTCTAAACTATCGCTCCCCCATTGTTACAATATCAGAGCATGACACCGACGATATACTAAACAAACTGACTCATGAGCTAATCCTCACCGAGCCGAAAGCCGCTATCCTCAATCTGAAAATATCAACAGTAAGGGTGAGTCTCATTCACAATTAACAAATGTTATCGAATCATAAACAATAACACATCATAGTCACATTATTCATCCAATTTCATTATATTCAGATTGTCAGGAAGTACTCATCAACACACAACAACAAATAGAATACATTACCAAAAGACAACACCATAATTCATCCAAACAAATCATAACAATTACACCATCATCACATATTATAACATTGGACAATCTTCCATTCATGTTATAATCATACAAGTAGCCTAATGCAAATGCAACTATATGCATGTGGTACCAAACATGGGATAACCCATCTCACCGATCCACCATCGTCAAGGATACGGCAACACCCACTCACTAATTCCACACAATGGGAATTAGCTACCACTGATCCACCATCATCAAGGATCAGCCACATAATGATTATGAAATGCATGTATCAACCATAACATGCTCATCATCAACATTAATCAACCAGATATCATAATCATCAACCAACACAATAATCAACAGCCACATATAGTTATGCTATTTCTCAACCAAAACAAACATATATTTTACATCAACAATATATGTATACCAATCACCAGTTACAACCACGACATCATAACAGATATAACATTCACCACACAGTGCAACAACAATAGTACCTCTCACCATCGTGTACCAAGTACAACAAATCAACCCAACAACAACAGAGCATTTACATCATCATTCATCAAAACACATGATAACCATATTTACCATGAACAATATCCATTTGCATAACAAGCAGAAGCAATCACGTTATAACAACACACATTATTGCACATATTCAATTATGCAAACAATAAATCATTGCATCTCATAAACTATGTAAAACAAGAATAAACCACATTTGGAGAAAACGATACTTTTCAAAATAAAATCAAGTTATGGCTGTTTTATTTATTTAATGTGGTAGAGCATTCAATTTAAGGAACAACGTCCAAAACGGCGTCTAAAACGGACTTACGGTTTGAAAGTTACACCTCTTTACATTTTTCAAAGAAAACAATTATCGCTACAGCACGCGGCGCCACACACAGTCCACAGCGCGTAACGAATAGAAAACACGCCTTCGCGGCGCAAACAAAGGTTCGCGGAGCGAAAAGAGAAAAGAACTACGCCTTCGTGGCGCACACCTACCTTCGCGGCGCGAACTGTCAAAAGTCAGAGATCTAAATCGCAATTGACAGCATACGAACCTGAATCCCAAATTCCTCAACCTCGACCAAATCAATTCAAGTTGATCAAACACCACAAAACAGCCACACAACATATATAATACATACATATAACATATATTATGCATCATCAAACATCATACAACACTAAGTCCATGGAATTCATCAAAATAGATAATTATCGACAAACATCCCAAAAATCCCAACTCTATCATACGACTCAATTGACATGAAATAATATATCTATATCAGTCCTATTATCCATAACCCGATAATAGATGTTAATCGGAAGAGTCCCCCCTTACCTTAGCCAAGAATCTGGACTTTTCCCCTTCTTCTCCATCAAACCCGTAAGCCTCTTTTCTTCACTTTCAGCAAGAATTCCCAATCTTCAAAATCGCTTATCTCCGTCATCGAGAACCTCCCTGACACGAATTAATATATCAAATCGAAGGAAATTTTGTGTATAATCCGAATCTTCAAGAATTACCTGATTTGGAGTTACGAGCAGAAAGTTATGACCCATTTTATAAGGGTTGCACCATGAATACGAAAATCTCTTTTCTCCATGAAATCTCCTTCTCTCCCTCTTAGGTTTTCCTTCTCTATTTCTCAATTTTCTCTTATTTCCTTGTTTTATTAAAACATGACATAATTTAGTAATGGGCTCAACACTTAACACCCCTTCATTACTAAATACCCCACTTGGCCCAAAGACCAATACTCCATAATTCTTCCAATTAGTTCAACGAAAATACCAAATAATTATAAATAATAATTAAATTTCCGATTAAATTAAAATTAGAAAATATGGGGTGTTACACTAGGCGGGTGGTTAATATTGAGAAGTCTAAAGTTTCTTTCAGTAGTAATGTCAATGAGGCTTCTAGGGAGCTAATCCGTCGAAAGTTGGGTTTCAAAGTTGTGGGGAGTCATACAAGATATTTAGGCCTGCCAGTAGTGTTTGGTAGATCGAAGAAAGAGGTTTTCTCCTTAGTTATTGAGAAAGTGTGGAAAAAATCAAGGGGTGGAAGGAAGTTTTTCTATCTAAGGCTGGGAGGAGGTTCCTATAAAGGTTGTGGTGCAAGCGATTCCGACAGACATCATGAGTTGTTATAAACTGCCGAATAGCTGTTGTGACGAGATAGAGGCAATGTTAGCTAGATTTTGGTGGGGGTCAAAAGATAGGGAAGCGGAAAAATTACTGGATGAGCTGGAATAAAATGGCGCGATCAAAGAGTGAAGGAGGGATGGGATTTCGAGGATTCAGGGACTTTAATACCAGTCTTCTTATCAAACAATTTTAGAGACTTTTGAATGGAGACGGGTCTCTTATGGAGAGATTTTTCAAAGGTAGATCTTGTCCTAGAAGCTCTATATCTGAGGCGGGTTTGGGTTTCAAGCCAAGCTATGCTTGGAGGAGTATCCTTAGCTCTAAATATGTTCTGCTCAAGGGTTCTAGGTGGCATATCGGAAACGGTGAACAAGTGAAAATTTGGACTGATAATTGGATACCTTCTCTCCCGGATTTTAAACCTCTGAACCTTAATTTCCCAGTTGATCTGGATGCTTTGGTCAGTTCCCTAATTGATGGTGATTTGGGTTGCTGGAAACTACACACGCTTAAAGAGTTATTTGGTGATGGTGATGTCTCTCATATTGCTTCTATTCCCCCTTTCAAAAGAGTTGCTAAATGATAAACTGATATGAAACACGGAGAAAAAAAAGGAGTTTTCGGTCAAGACCCCGTATCATTTATTGGGGGTTGCTAGGAGATTCAATACGCCTGGCCCTTCTGCTTGTACTGACGACGGTTTTTGGAAGTTTTTATGGAAGGCGCCTGTTGTCAATAAAATCAAAGAATTCTTGTGGAGGATAATGAAAAACATTCCGCCTCTAAGGAGTAATGTGTGTAAGAAAGGTATTGTCTTAGATCCCTCGGGCCCTCTGTGTTATTGTGATGCTGAATCTTCTAGCCACCTCTTTCTTCACTGTGATTTTATCAAGAGAATGTTCTTTTCGCCTCCTTTAGGTGTGAGAATACCGAATGTTGATGAGGTCATGGACTGGCTGGTGCTGATTTTTCGCAACAATGATGTCAAATTGTGTCAGGTGGTTTGTATGGGGCTTTGGAAGGTGTGGAAAGCTAGGAACTCAGTGGTGTTTGACAAGGTTGTTCCTTGCCCTATGTTGGTTGCTAAATATGTGTGGTTTTCCTCCATTGAATTAGATAGCAGCATGCTGGTTTCTACGGATCGAGTGGTGCCCTCGAAGATGGAAGCGTCGTGTGGGAATTCCTGGATTATCAAAACTGACGCGGGTTACTTTGATGGGGGCATTGTCTCTCTCTTGGTTGTGTCATAAAGTCAGCAAATGCAGAAGTTTTGCTCGCTGCTACTCAGCGGCTCACAAGCTTTGTCGCACCGGATACGGCGGAAGCTCTTGGAATCTGGTGAGGGCTGCAATTTGCAAATGACCTCAAGCTCGATAAAGTGGGGCTCTATTCGGATGTGCTAGGTGTGGTTGACTGTGTTAACGGCGTGGTTTCAGTGCCAGATATGGATCCTATTGTTATGGATTGTCGTTCTTTACGTAGTTATTTTATTTCATATACTGTTATGTTTATAGGAAGGGATGCCAATACTGATGCTCATAGTTTGGTGGGCATTGGGAAGTCGATTGGCTTTCGTACTTGGTTTGGTGTTATCCCTCGTGCCGAGGAGTCTCCTCTAGTTTTGGCTAATTTGGCCTTCAATTAATATATCCATGTTTTTCCATAAAAAAACTGTATTTTGACATATCTTCCACACTTTGTCAATATTTATATCTTCAAAGTCTTCCTGTTCTTCTTTTTCTTTGACTATTGGGTCCTCCTCTATTTATCCATATTTGGAAAGAACTTTTTATTCTATAAATGCATTACAGGTTATTTTATGGTTGGTTGTGTCTTCAAATTCATCCATAGTGTCAATGTTGAAGGTTGTTACGATTTTGGTGATTATTGGTCCATAAGGGAGTCCTGTTGTCTGGGTCTCTTTGGAGCGGACCGTGTTGTTAAAAATTCCTTCTATACAATTTGTAAGGATTTATTGAGTTAAAATCCAAAGGGGTACAACGTCTTCTCCAAGAACATAGGTGTGGTTAACATTCCTTGGAAAAAAATTCTAATTAAAGGATAGTGAAGGATTTGAACCTTTGGTTTTAGGTGAGCTGATTTGAAGCGAACTCTCTTTTTCTCCATGGGATTTATGATAATGCTGTTTAGGGCTACAAAGTATTTGAAGTTCTTAAATCTTACTGGTTTGTAAAAGGTTTAGGACATTCCTACGATAGGAAATTCAAATATTCTTCCAAACTTATCCTTGTGGATGTCTAGTTTTACTCCCCTTACAAATGTTCCTAGTGAGGTTCCTATAAGTCTTAGGATTGAATATGATAATCTTATAAATTTGGGAAAGATCTATATGGTACATGTGTGAAGAAATATTTCAGAGAGGCTTGATAGATTTAATGGTATAGTTTATGACTTTTTAAGAGACTTGGCTCAATTTACCAAGGTTGAATCACCTTTTTCCCTAGGATTGTCATTTTCTCTTTTTTTCTTTCTATTCATCAACTAAGCGGTGATAATATATTTTGGTGCTTGTCAAGGTTTTCGCCTTAAGGATTCCATAATGATACTTATGGTGAATGGTGGAAACCAAGCACAGGAAGAATGTTAGAAGAGATGAAAATTAGAGATGCAAAAAGAATAAAAGGAACATACATATTTATAGTGTGCCTTCTGATAATTTGATCGTCTATTTTGGGCAAGCATCAATGGAGATTTTGTTAATTGAAAATTAAAACAAAATCTTTCAAATTTTAGTGTGCCAAATGATTGGCTAAGGGCTCTAATCGATTAGTTTATCATATCTTCCTGGATTTTGAGCTTTCATCCTTAATGGTGAGATTCGATTGCCTTGGAATGCACATTTAGCATGGCATCGATCGCCTCATGTATTCATTCGATACATGGAGAAACTCCATTATATCATTTCAAGAGTATCCCACAATTCCTTGGCGGTTTTGCAATGGTGAACATAAAGGAATTTGGTATCGTCTAGAGACATCACTATAAAACTCTTTGTTTTGAAATCTATTTCAAATTTTCTCTTTTCTTCTGTGGTCCAAAGAGACTCGAGTTTATCTACTACTTCACCCATTTACATAAAGATCATAGATAAATTGACCATTAATTAAAGTTTGCCACAGTTCAAAATTAATACTTTGAAGAAATATTCTAAACATAGCTTTCCATAGTTCAAAATTCCCACCTCAAGTCAGATTCGTAGATTGCGATAAAGCTCATATTGCGACTAAAGCCACCTAATCATAGCGAAGTAAAATAAATTCCAGCTCAAAATTATCTGTAGTCGAAGCACTGATGGCCATGGATAGCGCTACACATCACCACGAACTTCTAGAGCAAAAATATTCCTCTCTTATTCAGGGTTGATCGCTGCATCAAGAGATAAATACGCCCTAGTGCAAATAAGTTCGAAGAATGAGAACGTTGAGCAAGCTACAGTTACGAACCACCCGACAAATGCAATAGTTTCCATGGATGAAAAAGTCCGTACAAGATAACTCATAGGTGACGCCCTCTAGAGATCATTTCCCGGTCCGACGTGACCACACTTTCGGATCTCCATAGTCGTGCCTGCAAGATAATATAAATTTATTGAATATGCACGAGGAAACGACACCACGGATCCCTACAGCGGGGTAGCGAAGTTTCATCAAGGACATCTCTGGTCAGAAGTTAAATTTAATAACTCTACTGTTATCACCATTCAGTAATGAGGTTATCCGGTAAAGGAAGTGTGTCAAATTCCATCTGTGAGGGTCGGGAGATGAGCCTCTCAAGGAATTTAACCTTCGTATGACCATAATCTTGACCCCAGCATAATCTGACTGTATGCTATTATCTGAAATTTACAAAATCCCCTTTTCTTCTTTTGTTCTATAGGGGGATTCTTTAAACCTAGGGGTACTATTATCTGACCATCAGACACCAATAGGTCAAAAATTTCATCACATTTAGTGATGTCGAATGTGTATATTTTAATAACAAATTTTTCATTCTTCTATGGGATTTTTCCATTTGAGGGTTTGAGTAATTTACATAAATAAGGAGGTACAGGCTTTAATTCTGCCACATTCACCTCATTTTCCTCAAACATACCCTCGACATCAGAATCAATTTCATCAGTTGTGATATATGCAACCTTTTCCTTTTTATGATACTTACTCACTCTGGCCTTTTCGGCTTTCAAGCGTTAGACCTGGCGAACCCTATCTTCTAATTGCGCCATATCCCTAAGGTATTGTGTGTCTAACTTTTTCCTAATCGAATAGTCTAGACCCCCCGCAGCCATTTCGACTAACTCATGTTCAGAGACCTATGTAAAGCATCGTGCCTTTAATAACCTGAAACGATTTAAATAATCGTCTATTGACTCTGCAACTTTGCGCCTTACATCCGACAATTCTGTAAGGCTAATCTTGGACTGACCCATATAAAACTGTTCATGAAATAATCGTTGGTTCCAAGAATGAACAGAATATGGTGGCAGTGTAGTAAACCAAGTAAAGGCGTTTTTTGTTAATGAACTTGGAAAATATTTTAGTTTCAAATTCTCATTGTTGGATATATCGCCTGCTTCGGTTTGGAACCTAGCAACATGTTCTACTATCAACTCACCGGTTTCACCAGCAAACTTTATGAATTTTGGTACCTTCCAACCCCTAGGTAATTCAGTTTGTCGAATATATTCTAATAAAGGGGAAACGAAATTTGGCATATGGAGTCCTATATTAAGGCCATTTTGAACCAAAATTTGTTCGGCCATGTTGGATATGTTATTATGTCCTACAAACGGTTATGTTGAACCTGTCAAAGGACTTGGTCGGCATCTTGTTGACGCTGGACCATTCTGGGGATAGTTTGGTCAATTCTTTCCTCTTCATCTCTAAGAGGGATTTGTCTTTGATTATCTGGTATAGCCCTATTTTCTGGTGTCTCGACTACCCTTACATTTGATGTCTGTGGGGTAGGTCTAGGCGGAACCTGTGGGGTGCCAAAGAAATCTGTTATCCTGGCCATCTGATTGGCCAACAATTCATAACTTTGGTTAGTATTATTTATCATAGGTGTAAAGATTGTCCCAATTTGTTGGGTTAATGCATTCACTATTTCATGATTACTTTCATCAACCTGGTGCCTAATCGACAACATAGATGTCGTGTTTAGAGATGGCAAAGATTGAGGCATATAACCAAAACCCGTTGGATGTCCTCCTAGGTTTGAGGATGTGCCTGTCACCATCATATTCTCAGAAAATGTTGATGGATTCGTCTGCAAACCCATCATCATTGACGAAGGCATACCATAAGGTTGTAAGCCAGGAGGTGGTAACATTCTCCCCTGAAATAAAGGTCTTTCTAGATTCAAAGGTGACCTTACTTGATTGACTGGGGATGACACTACTACTCCCATCGACCCTTGATTAGTTGTTCTTCTGGGCGAAGATAACATCGTATTACTTTGTGGCATTGTGCCCGCTGGAACAATTTCCACATTATTTCTAGAAGGATCAGAAGTAGGGATATTATTATTATTATTAGAAATTTCTTCTAATTGTCTACCACTTCTTAATATCATTCATAATAAAAGCCCTAGATTGTATTTGTTCTGGACTGGGCCAAGACTTGGCCCAATCCACTTTTGGCCCACTGGACCTTCGAGGCCCAAACCAGGTTGCACCCTCCATCACGTGAAATGGTGCTCGTCACCCCCTTGCTCGGCAAAGGTGCTCCTCGCCGACATCCCTATCGAGGACCATGCTCCCCGCGAGCGCCCTCCTCGCCAAGGACCCTGCTCCTCGTGGGACTCCTCCATACTCAATCCTCCGAATACTACGGAGTCCACGTGGCCCCTATAAGACCGCGTCTCCCTTGGATTCCGGAACGGTTAACCAGGACAGAGGGCATCACGCACCTCCGATATTTCCGCCTAGGAAACCTGGCAGTCTCCTAGTTGGGCCTGGAAATCCAGTCCACTAGCGTGATCATGGCCCAGCGCTGGGGGCTATAAATACCCTCTCTCAGTAGAGGGTCAGGTATTCAATTCTCTTCTAACCTTAGCTAGTACTTGCTCTCCTTTGCTCCTCTACTCACTTTGGCATCGGAGTACCTTGCAGGTACACCCCCCTCTCACTTCACGAAGACCCAGCATCCGAGCAGGCCTTGACGACTCTTCTGATCAGGTACGATCAGTGGCGCCGTCTGTGGGAAACAAGCTCCCCCTTCTTTAAAGAAACAAAGATCAAAGCTAATCCATCCTTCGATCGTCATGGCCGGCAACAACAACAACACCGTCCTCGTCCCGACCCCCGATCCTTTCCGTCTCACGGAGATGATCGAGGAATCTACCCCGGCTCTGCACCGACGGGGGGGACGACGGCGCTCTGCTGAAGGGAATGGGAGGTCAGGTCATGAGACCCCCCAATCCGCCAGAAGGCCACCGCCTCAGCACGTCGAGCAAGCTCAGAATGACGAGACCGAGCAGTTCCAACCTCAGAACAACGGAGAGGAAACAGCTCGGAACGATCGGAACACCGAGTTGGTCCAAACACAGCCCGAACAACCGCTGGCTCGCATCCAACACGAGACTGACCCCAGGGACGGGCAGACTGCCTCCTCCTCCACCCGTTACCTTGAAAGACCAAGAACTCACCATAGGCAAGCTCAGGATGCTACAGATGCCCGTGGGGGAACCGACTCCGCAACCCTCGTCATCCTCAAAGAGCTGCAGCGGACCAACCGCCTCATCCGACTCCAGGGCGAACGGATTGAGAAACTGGAAAAGAGGCATCGTCATCGTTCTCCCCCGCGGAGGCACCGTCGATCGCGTTCCTCCTCTTCGCGCTCCCCGCCTAGGAGGACTCGCCGACGCTCGCCATCCTCCTCGCGATCTCCACCGAAAAGATCCCGCCGCCAGAGGTCCTACTCGCGCTCCCCTCCGCGAAAGAGCAAGAAAAATCGGAGGCCTGACCCCACAGAGGAGGAGAGCCCTTCTCCCGACAGAGAGGAAAGAAGGCTCACCAGGAAAAGAAGGGAACCTCGCAAGGAGGAACCCGCCCGGCGTAGCACGCGCTCGGTCTCTCCGAGCGCCAGCGACGAGGAAGAATTCCGCAGCCATTTGTCCGAAAGCATCCGAAGGGCTCGCCTCCCCCGAGGAATGGAAAAACCCCCGACTTTGGATGCGTACGACGGGACCACAAATCCCGACGATCACATCAGGAACCTGGAGGCCGTCATGGAGTATCACGTCGTCCACGGCTCCATCAAATGTCGGATCTTCCCGACCACGCTCCGGAAGGGAGCAATGACCTGGTACAGGAATCTCCCTCCTAACTCCATCAAGTCTTGGGCCGAGCTCAAGGAACTCTTCCTGAGCCACTTCACTGCTTCCCGCCGTCAACCGAAATCAGAGGCAAACCTCGAAGCTGTGGTCCAAGGGACCAACGAACCTCTCCGAGACTACCTCGACAGATTCAACAAGGAGGCCGTTCAAGTAGAGACGACCGATTACATGAAAAGGTATCTCCTCGAGCGAGGGCTCCTCCCCGGCAGCGAATTCAGGAAAGCGATAAAGATCGAAAAAATGCGATCTATGAACGCCATCTTGAAAAGGGCGCAGGCTTTCATCTCCTTCGAGGAAGACGAAGCGGCCGCAGTCAAAGCATCAAGGGGAAATGGTGCTGCTCGGAGCTCGAGCCAAGACCCGTCTGTCGCACCCCGAGCAAACGAGAGAAAGAGGGACGACAGGTCCCGCGACGCGAAGGAACGCAGAGGGCCAGCAGGACGCTTCAACGACTATACCCCCCTGAAAGTTTCACGGGAGAAGATCCTGGCCGAGTGCATAAACACCGAGTTCAAAAACTCCAACATCAGGCCCCCGAAGCCGAATCCCTCCCGGCCGGGGACCGACAAGTCCAAATACTGCAAGTATCACAAGAGCCACGGGCACCTGACGGACGAGTGAATACACCTGAAGGACGCCATCGAGACACTGATTAAAGAGGGTCACCTTTCTAAGTACACAAGGAAAGGAGACCCTCCCAGAAGGAATGACCGTCGGAGCTCCGACGAGGGCAACTCGCCGAACGCCAGGCCGCTGCAGGTGGCGTTATCCGTCACCCGACCAGAAGAATTCATACCCTCGGTCGGAGTGACATCTGCCCTCAGCGTCTGGGAAGGGTTCCCGACAGCAATGCTGATATCCAACGGCGGGGACCCTGGCTCCCTCACAATCGGCTCAGTGAAAAGGAAGTTCGACGAGTTGATCAGCGCCACCACGGACCTGACCCCAACCCTGAGGAGGTTTAAAGGGAGGTCAGAACCGATCACTTTCTACCTGGAGGAACTGCCCGGCGGCGCCCCGAACGCCACAATCCTGCTGCTCGTGCGAGCAAGGATGGCGAACTTCGACGTCCGTCGGGTCCTGGTCGACGAGGGAAGCTCGGTCGACATCATGTACTCCCACCTCTTCCAAACCTTACAGCTGGACGACTCACATCTCACTCCTTACGTGGGCTCCGACCTCCAAGGATTCAACGGAACGACCACAAAGCCGTGGGGTTACGTCGAACTACTCGTCTCCTTCGGGGAGGGGTAAGCCTCCAGGCAAGTCAAGACACGGTTCTTGGTGATAAACTGCAAGACCCTCTACAACTGCATCATCGGGCGCCCCACTCTGGCCGAACTCACTGCCGTCCCCTCAACCGTTCACTTGAAGATAAAGTTCTATACGAAGAGGGGACGAGTAGTCACTGTCAATGCCGACATCGAAGCTGCTAGGAGGATATTCGACGCATCAGTAAAGGGACTGGAGCTGATCGCCCCACCCTCCAGCTCCAACAAAAAACCAAGGGCTGAAGATAAATCCCCTCCTGAAGATCGGCAGACGACAACAGACATCAGCTCAGTCGACCTCGACGCTCGTTTCACAGAAGAGGAGCTGAAGAACGGCGAAGAGCCGCAACCGAAGACAGCTCACCCTATCCAGCCCATTCCAGACGGGGATTTCGAGCTCATTCCTCTGGGTGACAACCCCGACAAGGCTGTGAAGATCGGCAAGAACATCCCGGATACACCGAGGAAACAGCTCATAGCTTGCCTGAGGAACAACGCCGACTTGTTCGCCTGGAGCGCAGCAGAGATGCCCGGACTCGACCCTGAGGTCGCCTGCCACACACTCTCCATCAATCCGACCGCAAAAGCAGTAGTTCAACGTAGGCGTCGGCAGTCTCCCGAGAAAGCAGAGGCTGCCGAGAAAGCTGTAAAAGTCCTCCTAGAGGCAAATTTTATTTTCGAGGCCAAGTATTCAACTTGGCTCTCAAACGTTGTACTAGTCAAAAAATCTAATGGAAAATGGAGAATGTGTGTTGATTATACTGATGTTAACCGGGCATGCCCCAAAGATGCATACCCATTGCCTAATATTGATAGGCTGGTCGACAACTCGGCCGGCTATAAATTATTGTCGTTTATGGATGCTTATTCAGGTTACAATCAAATCCCCATGGCGAGATGCGACAAGCAGTGCACGGCGTTCATGATCGAGTCAGGCAATTATTACTACAACGTAATGCCCTTCGGACTCAAGAACGCCGGAGCCACATACCAGCGGATGATGAACAAGGTTTTTCGAGGAGAGATCGGCGACACCCTCGAGGTATATATGGACGACATGATCGTCAAATCTCGAGAAGACGCCGACCACACGGCACATCTTGAACGGGTGTTCGAGCAGGCCAGATCCTGCAAGATGCGTTTTAACCCAGAGAAGTGCACCTTTAGAGTACGGGCGAGCAAGTTCCTCGGATTCTACCTAACCGAGCGAGGAATAGAAGCCAACCCGGATAAATGCCAAGCGTTCTCGGAACTTCCTACCCCTAACAATAAAAAATCTATCCAAGTACTAAACGGGATGCTCACAGCACTATCCCGCTTCGTCGCAAAATCCGCCCAGCATGCCCTCCCATTTTTTAAGTTGCTTCAGAAAGAGGCGACCTTCGAATGGTCCGAGGAGTGCGATCGGGCATTATCTCACCTCAAACAAGTACTTTCCAAACCGCCCGTCCTATCCCGACCAGATGGCAACGAGATCCTATATCTCTACCTGGCTGTCTCGAACGAGGCGGCCAGCGCGGCCTTAATCCGAGAAACGGAAGGCGGACAGAAGCCCGTATACTTCACGAGCAAAGCCCTACAAGGGCCCGAGGTGCGATACCAGCAGATAGAGAAAGTTGCGTTGGCCCTAATAACGGCCGCCAGGAGGCTGAGATACTATTTTCTCGCCCACACCATTGTCGTCCGGACAGACCAACCCATCAAGCAACTCCTCAGCCGACCAGACATGGCCGGGAGGATGCTAAGATGGTCCCTCGAGCTATCCGAATTCGATATCCAATACGAGGGAAGAAAGGCGCTCAAAGCTCAAGCGCTCGCCGATTTTATTGCCGAGATGACCTCAATCTCTAGCTGCCCGGCTCCCACCGAAAACAAATGGACCATCTACGTAGATGGAGCCTCGAGCAACACGGGAAGCGGAGCCGGAATAATCCTAGAAAACGACGAGGGGCTCGTCATCGAAGTATCCTTGGTCTTATCTTTCACCACATCAAACAACCAGGCCGAATACGAGGCTCTCCTGGCAGGCCTACGCCTCGCCGAGGACGTGGGTGCTCGCGAAGTCATGATCTATACCGACTCCCAACTCGTCGCATCCCAAGTCAGCGGCGATTACCAAGCCAAAAACGACACACTAGCCGAGTATCTCATGCTCGTCAAAGAAAAAATGAAAAGATTCGCCAAAGCAGAGGTCGAGCATATTCCACGGGAACATAACTCACGCGCCGACATATTATCCAAACTCGCGAGCACAAGAAAAAAGGGTGGAAACAAGTCGGTAATCCAGGAAATCCTGTCCAGGCCCAGCATAGACAAAAGCGCCCAAACTCCACAAGTTTTCGCTATCGGGGACGACCATTGCTGGATGACCCCGGTGTACAACTTCCTCACGAAAAACGAACTTCCCGCCGACCCAAAGGAAGCTTCAGCTATTAAAAGCGCGAGCCTGCTCGTACACTGTCATCGAAAACAAATTATACCGACGAGGCTTCTCCATTCCTCTCCTTAAATGTGTCGACGCCTCCCAAGCGCTCGAAATACTCCAAGAGCTTCACGAAGGGATCAACGGTCAGCACCTCGGCGGCCGATCATTAGCACGAAAGGCCCTCAGGGCCGGTTACTACTGGCCGACCATGCAGTTAGACGCCAGGAAACATGTCCAGAAATGCGACAAGTGTCAACGCCACGCCGACATGCACCTGGCTCCCCCGAACGAGCTTAAATCCCTCTCCTCGCCCTGGCCCTTCTCCACCTGCGGAATGGACCTCCTCGGGCCTTTCCCGGTCGGGTCATACCAAAACAAATATCTAGTGGTTGTCGTGGATTACTTCACGAAATGGATAGAAGCCGAAGCGCTCGCCAAGATCACGTCTCAAAACGTGCTCCGTTTCTACAAACGAAACATACTCGCCCGGTTCGGCGTACCCCAGGCCATAATCACCGACAACGGCACCCAATTCACTGACAAAAAATTCCAAGAGTTTGTGGCCAAGATCGGCACAAAACAACATTTCACTTCAGTCGAGCATCCACAGACGAACGGGCAAGCCGAGGCAACCAACCGAGTCATCCTCCGAGGACTGAATAGGAGACTCGGCGAAGCTAAAAAAGCCTGGGTCGAAGAACTACACAGTGTACTATGGGCATATAGGACGACGCCCCACTCGAGCACGGGCGAGACTCCATTCAGGCTAACTTACGGCACCGAGGCCGTGATCCCCGTAGAAATCCGCGAACCCTCTCGGCGGACAGAATTCCCCCTCGAGGAAGAGCTCAACGACGAAGCCATGAGGGAAGAACTCGACCTGGTCGAAGAGATCCCAGCAGCGTCTTCCCTCCGAGAAGCCAAATTAAAACAACAGATAGCTCTCCGCCACAACGCCAAAGTTGTCAAGCGCGAATTCGAAGTCGGCGCCCTAGTGCTCCGCAGAAACATGAAAGACTCGCGCGAGGGCAAACTAGCCCCCAATTGGGAAGGCCCATACCGAGTTTATGATAAAACCGAGAATGGCGCGTATTACCTCGAGAATCTCCTCGGAGAAAAACTTGCTCGACCTTGGAACGCTGAAAAACTCAGACGCTACTATAGTTAGAACACGACCTAACACTTCCCGGATAGCCACACCGAACACAGGCGATAGCCGGGCACGGACCCGCGTCATTGGTACGAACGCGAGGCTCCACGACAGCAACGGTCGGATTTCTCAGTCAAATGGAAAAACCGACTACACGGCGGATTCTACACCTAGGTCCTCCGCGGAAATACCTGCACGGCAGAACCCCAGCTCACGATGGGATCGTTCACGCCGCGAGCACTTGGCCCCGACCGCGGTCTCGTGCCCGCTAATAGCGCACACCCGCTCTGCGCACCCCGATCCGTACACCACACGCCCGGGCAATCAACCTTGGTCCGAGCAGAAGCAATAAATAATTACGAAAATTCCTAAGTACTGAAATATCTCCCAGGAACAAACATAACCCGGGTCCACGAACAAGCAACAAAGTAAAACACTCTAAATGAACAAGACGGTAATCAAACATAAAAGGCATATTAATAAAAGCCGATCAGACTGGCCGGTGATGTCCAAATGTTACAACAAAATGTCGGGCACGCAGGCCCCAA
Organism: Vicia villosa; assembly: GCF_029867415.1. Classification (NCBI taxonomy): domain Eukaryota; kingdom Viridiplantae; phylum Streptophyta; class Magnoliopsida; order Fabales; family Fabaceae; genus Vicia; species Vicia villosa. The sequence goes on along the minus strand of NC_081182.1, from coordinate 3,263,163 downwards.
ATATACCGGGCATAAGCCCCAAAAATCTTAAAGATCAAAAAACGGCGCGCAGGCCAAGAAGACAAAGGCACGCAGGCCCCAAACAAGCTCACTCGTCATCGGGTGTCCCGGGCACCAGATGGTCGTCCACGATCCTGGTCGAAATTCCAATGTTGTCCGTCTTCAGACCCGGATTCGGAAGTTTCAACTGCTGAACGGCACACTTGAATCCCTCCTCGGCCATGTCGGCAAGCTCGATCTTCAAGTCGTCAATCTTCTCGACAAACTCGGCCCTCGACCTCAAGGCCGCCACATCCGAGGATTCTTCGGCAGTCGGCTCCCAAGCCTGTTCGAGTTCAGCAACCTTCTTCTTCTCTTCCTCTACCTCCTCATTTTTCTGCTTCAAAAGATCCTCCATCTTTTTTTTTATCTTCTCCCGAAGAGATTTTTGCCGGGCAGCTTCCTCCTCAGCGGCTTTCTTGTCGTCCTCCGCCTTCTGCAGGACCTCAGCAGAAGCAGCACCCCCTTTGGCAAACATTTGAGTCATTCCGACAACCCTCATTACAGCAGCGCTGTCGCTGGCCAACTGCTTTAGCCGGGCCGGGGAAGACATCTCCTCAACTCGGCGCGTTTCATCTGGAGAGATGGATAGAGGAAACTTCTCGAAAAACTGACCCTCTTTGAAGCAAGGAGGGAGTACAAATCCGCGCTCAGCTCCCATGACTGGTGGATCTTCTCGGGACATCTCCGACCGACGCTGCCTCTTCGGCGTCCCCCCTTCCGGGATCACCAAAGGAGAACCAGCAGAGCCGGAATGTTCACCTGAACCCACCCCCCGATTCTTGTTTTTTAACGCCCGGATCCTCCTTCCATCCTGGGCCGCCTTCAGGACCTTGTCCTCCTTCACTGGCATAGCATCTGAAATACAAAACAAACAGTTAGCGAAGAGCATTAACTGAAAAATCAAAATAAAGGATGAAACATCCACCTAACAACGCCTTGGTTTCCGCCGGCGTCCTACACGTCAGGAGAGCCTTATTGTTAATGGCCCGAACCTCAGTCTTCGGCACGCCCTCCTCGTCATAAATGGGCTCCCCCGTCCTCGTCACCCACTGGCTAAGACTAAAGCTGTCCACCCACTGACAGAGACGGAGATACGACGCCGTGTCTTGCTCGTCTAGATCCCCGTCATCCCGAGCATAGTACTTAGGGGGGAAGTTGAAGTGGCCTTTCCACTAGACAAAAGGGAACACACTGCAAAGCCTAGTCCTGACTTTCCCTTCCTCGTCCCTTTCCGGGATACCATTCTCGCCGCACACTGTCATCATCTTTGACAGCGAAGTATACGCTGCCCGGCTATGCAAGCGGATAATGTAATAACGGTCTTTGAAGTCCTTGACCGAGTCGACATACATTTTGAAAAGCTTCCGATCGGCGTTCCTAAAGGAAACCCAGCTAAAGCGCCCGTCCGCCATCTTCTGTTGCACCCGGAAGCAACGCCAGAACAAGTCGGTCGTAGCTCCGATGCCCAGGTAGTCGCAGACAATCTCGAAAGCCCGCATGAAAGCAAAGGCTTTCGGATGCAATTGGGACGGAGCCAACGCAAGACGGGCCAATAGCGAAATTTGGAAACTGGTGAAAGGCAAGCGAAACCCTAGCTCCCTGAAAACATACTCGTACATAGCAAAGCTATCCCCAGGGAAGTGGGAACAAATACGCTCCTCGGCCCTCGGGCAGATCACCTGGAAATTCAATTCGTCACTGGGCCCTCGATCTTCTACCTCACGAAAAGCACCGACCAGTGATTCAGTATATCGGGACACCTCGAGCTGAGGCTCCTCGGCCACCCAATCTAGGTCCACCTCGAAGTCATATTCAAAAAGCGGAGTTAAATGACTCTCCTCATCAGATCCCGAGAGCACCCCTTCCTCGTCGCCCTCTTCTATCCCGGTAAGGTGCGAGCTCTCAACCTCCACTACCTCAACTTCAGAGCTGCTCGCGGTCGTGGTATACGAACCACCCCACGAGCTAGAACTAGAACTAGACCCGAGCTGGACCCCTAGCCTGATTCACCTGCACGCAGAAGGAAATAGTGAATTCGATGATCATCAAATCCACCCTTCCACCGCGATGCAAGTGAAAGGGTGAAACGGCGAGCAATAAAGCCACCGACCAAACCCCCTCGAAGAATTCGTTGATCCTCGGCCAAGGTCTTCGCCCGAGAAAAGACTAACTTAATGAATGAAACACGAATGCTCGGATCTAGCCCGGCAAGGCATGAAGAACCCTAGAGTACATCGGGCATAATTATGAATAAGTCGACCGACAACTCAACGTTGCCGGCCAGTATATGAATTTGACGGGCTAGGGCGTAAAGAGGTCGAACAGAATCAGTAAAAGTACAAAGTCTACGTTGACATCCCCCGGGCATCGCATGAATAACCCGAGGAGAAAGTCAGTTTCTTGCATCTGTTAGCCGACTTAGACGGCAAAAACAGTAGAATCACTACGTAGATCCTCAATAAAGTTAAACGAAAGACATTCTAAACCAGAAAGAAAACTCAAACGCACCTGATTGAGACATGATCTCGGAGAAACTCGATTGCTGAAGAAACGCTGGCAGAAGCTGGGTTTGCAGATTGACCTAGATGCCGAGCATACAACGGGGAGCAGAAAAATTCCCAAATGAGGGATTTTACTCCCTTTTATAGGGGGTTTTGCCCGGAATACGAAGCGTCACCTCGGCTGACACAGATTCCCTAGGCGCCGCCTCCTACCCCTAGGCAATCATTACCCTGCCATGTCAGCGAGTGTCACCCACGCGCGACTTATCGACCCCTCCTCGAGATGATGGCGCTCGGACAGTCAACAGCGGACGAGGACCACCACAGCGCCGAGTACTCACAATAGAACTCGAAGCTCCTTCCTCGGAACTCCGACTTGGGGGGCTCCTGTTCTGGACTGGGCCAAGACTTGGCCCAATCCACTTTCGGCCCACTGGACCTTCGAGGCCCAAACCAGGTTGCACCCTCCATCACGTGAAATGGTGCTCGTCGCCCGCTTGCTCGGCAAAGGTGCTCCTCGCCGACATCCCTATCGAGGACCATGCTCCCCGCGAGCGCCCTCCTCGCCAAGGACCCTGCTCCTCGTGGGACTCCTCCATACTCAATCCTCCGAATACTACGGAGTCCACGTGGCCCCTATAAGACCGCGTCTCCCTTGGATTCCGGAGCGGTTAACCAGGACAGAGGGCATCACGCACCTCCGATATTTCCGCCTAGGAAACCTGGCAGTCTCCTAGTTGGGCCTGGAAATCCAGTCCACTAGCGTGATCATGGCCCAGCGCTGGGGGCTATAAATACCCTCTCTCAGTAGAGGGTCAGGTATTCAATTCTCTTCTAACCTTAGCTAGTACTTGCTCTCCTTTGCTCCTCTACTCACTTTGGCATCGGAGTACCTTGCAGGTACACCCCCCTCTCACTTCACGAAGACCCAGCATCCGAGCAGGCCTTGACGACTCTTCTGATCAGGTACGATCAGTATTAATAAGCGTATTTAAAACAAAAAACAATAAACATCAGCACAAAGGATCCCACCAGGTGTGCCAATTTGTTTACCCAGATTTCTGGCAAGCAATCGCTAGTCTCTTATTAAAGGTTACGAGCAAGATCAACTAGATAATCTTAGAACTATATTGCACAATGTTTATTTTAAATGTGGTTTGACCAAGTATTGAATAACCTTAAAGGGTATGAATTAAAGAGGAGACAAGGAATTTAAGAACAATAAAGATAAATACAGACACTGAAAACAATGAAAAATGCAAGGAGAAAAAAGGACTTTAAGACTTTAAAGTAAAATCATTGCATAAAAATCATAAATTGGTATACATACGTACATTTCAGAAAACAACACTCATTTCTCACTTATTTGCAGAGATTGAGTACTTTTCTCCATGTAAATTGCCACCCCAAAACCCTAAAATACACACGCTTATATAGATTTCTAAACTACAACCGTCCTAATGGTCGACTGACGAGCCACTGACACGTGTCTCGACCATGTCTATCTGCCTTCCACGTGTTTCAAAGTAGAAACCATCTGATCCTATCCAAACTTTTGAATTTCCTTCGACTTCGACTAGCAATATCTTGCCCATGTAACATAATCTTGCTAAGTCTTGTTCTTCGAGCACAATAACATTCTTCTTAGTGACTCAATTGTTTAGTCAAAAGGCCTTCGACTAGAATTTTGTTCTTGACTGCTGGCCAACCTCACATGTTGGTCATAATTTCTCACTTAGCATTTTGGGAGGCGAAAAATCTTTAGTAACCTCAACCAACTTAAAGTCTTTATTCCAATTGTATCAAGATACATATGGAACTAATGTTGAGAATGTCCCTGTATCTGAGACTCTAGAGGTTGGGTCTAGTTATGGATTGGGAAGGAGGAGTTTTGAAATGTTTTTAGAAACTATTGTTGGTAACATTAATTCAAAATCTGATCTTGAATTATATCTTGAGGAGCCTCCCTTGAAAGTTCCCCGTAAAACTAAGTTTGATGTTTTAACATGGTGGATAGGGAATGAAGCCAAGTATCCTGTTCTTAGTAAATTGGCAAAGGATATTCTAAATGTTCCAGTTACAACTGTTGCTTTTGAAACAACTTTTAGTGCTGGTAAAAGGGTTATTGATCAGAAACGATCTTCAATGGAAACTAAGACAGTTGAAATGGTTCTTTGTGGGGGTGATTGGGTAAAGGAGAAGTATGGAATTAAAAAGGGTTGCACTGCTAGCATTGTAAGTAATCTTTGATTATGGATGGTCTATTTTAATTGAATAATTATATTACTTTTGCTTATGAAGTTATCCTTTTACTTTTGTAGCTTGAAGAACCACAAGATGAACCTTTAGCATATCAATTTGGTGAGGATCCAGTTGTCGCTTCTTCTACAACAACAATTTGAAGATATAATTGCAATGCCAATGATGAGATTGTTCGGAGGCATTAACAAATGTAATGATATTTTGTGTTTTTTTTTAAAACAAAATTTGCATAACTTATGTTTGAACACGTTTTAATTATTTGCATCAACTTTCTATTTTGAACATGTGACTTATTATGTGAATTTTGATCAAATGTAATGTGAATGTCAAATGTCAAATACTCAAATTGGAATGAGAAAATGATGTGAGTTGATTATGTGTATTTTGCTTAAAATTTTCATTTTTTCTCTCTCTAAATCGGGTGGTCTGGATACCCGATCCGAAATTATCGGTCCGGTTCCGATTTTCAATACCAATTCCTCAAGTATCTGGTCTGGTCTCGGTTTACCCGAAGGTACTGGATCGGTTTCGGCTTAAAAATTTAACCAACACTATTTTGGTGCGGTCTCAGTTTACCCGATTAAATGTTCGGTCCAACTCTCGGGATCTTGGATACCCGAACTGGTCCGGACCAAAAACAACCCTACTTCCGACTCAGGTCGTGAATTAATTTAGTGCCTTCTGACTCAGGTAATGACTTAATTCATGAAAGTGGCCAAAAAGTGATTTTTCAATATGTTGTCTCGAATTTAGTCATGACTTGGATAAGCTAATTATTTCATAAAATTGCTGAATGGATTCATTTAGTTCAGGGGCGGTTCTATAGCCCGGCGAGTCCGGACATGCGCCCGGGCTCAACCCCTATTTGCTTTGTATTTTCCTTAATATAATAGCCGATTTTTAAATGGAACCAAGGGCAAAATTAATAAAAATAAGGGTGTAAAAATTAAACCAGATGAATACCTAATGGCCCAAAAAGATCCAACCCAATTAATTATTTATAACTTAGAATAAAAATTAAAAAAAAACTAATCAGAGCAGTCTGCTCCTCTCTTTATACTGTTCATATTTCTTTTTCCCCTCTACGTCACTTTCACGTTTCAATTCAAGCATGGACACATCAGGAGGAGCAGGTAATGTCTTTCTCTAAATTTTTTCTTATTATAACAATTATATTATTATATTATAAATCCTCTCTCTATAAATACAGTCTTTGTTAAAGTTTCTCAAAGTTTTCAAAAATATTTTTACCAATTTATTGGATTGGAAAAAACATTGATTAATGTGAACAAGACAAGACAAAGATAAGTTTAACTTATTGGATAAGATTGAACTAATTAGTAGACAATATAAAGTAGAATTTGGTTCAATGTTATCCAATATGTTATGCTTCCCTTTGTGTGTCTCTTATTTTATACATGTTGTATACTTGTTGTGCGTCTTGTATAATAGTTACATTTTTTGTGTTGTTTTGTGTTCAATAATACTAATCAATTTGATATTAACATTTCAGTTTAAAATTTAAAAAGTTTCATAAAATGTTTAAATTTCATAGGAACTGTGGGCCGTCCTTTCGGGCCATACCCCTCCGTGGTGTGGGATACGTGAACTGACTCCTTTTTTGTCGATCGGACGCTTTCGCGTCACTTTTGAAAAAGTTTACAGAGTCGCCACCGACCTTTTATTTTATCCAATGAAGGAAAGGTTTATAAAAGAAACAGAAAAAAGACCTTTGAGAGATTCTGGGTAAGGGGGTAGGTTATACAAAGGGAAGGTGTTAGCACCCTTTGTATCCATGGTTATCCATGGGCTCTTTAGTTTGCTTAGCTCATTTGCTTTACTTTTCAATTGATTCGGAATGCTTTACCTGTGTTTTTGAAATACCTTTGCAAATAGAATTTGTAATGATCCTTGTGCGGATATATACAAATGCTTGTTTATCTTTCGAAAGATGTTTTGAAAAGATCGTTAATTTTGTAATGATCCGTGTTTGGATGTATACAAAATATTGTCTTTTGGAAAATTTGTTTTGAAAAACAACAGTGTATGAGAATTTTGTTTGTTTTGATTTTGAGCAAGCAAACTAGGAGGTCTACCCTGAGTTAGGAGGTCTTTATCCTTGTTCCCTTTAAAAATCTATCCATTCGTCGGATACAAACAAAAGGTTCGATTTTGTACTCGAAACAATAGAGATGTAACTTTGATTTTGAAAAGATTGAAAAGGGGTTACCCTAGGAGGTGCAAATGTGATTGTGACTGAATTCAGATATTTATCTTTGAAGTTAGTGATCTAACGGTTCAGTTTTATCTTTGACATACACGCAGTTTATATGGGTGCTGGAAATTAAAGTGCGGAAATGTAAAGTGCAGAAAGTAAATCTACGCTATTACATCGATTGTGCGGGAAATGTAAACTAGCCTATTTACATGAATTTGACATCCTATACATTTATCTAGGAATTTTAAATTGCAAGAAATAAAAGGCATATTTTTGTATTTTTGTGATTTATTTTAAATATAATTAATGCATTATTAATTAATTTAAAATAAAGAAAAGATGGAAATATGATTAAACCTAGCAAATAAGTTTAAAAATATGTACAAAATGTTTGTTAATTGATTTTAGAACAAAATTAATTTTTTTTGGAATTTTTGAAATTGTTTTTGGATTTTTTAAGTTAATTAGAACATAATTATATAAATAATTATACAAATAATTAAAACTTAAAGATAAAATTATTCAAAATATGTACAAAATTAGTTTATAATATATAAATAATTTTTAACATTAAGAACAATTTTTTTTATGATTTTTTGATTGGTTAGAATAATTAAAAAGCAAATATATAAATATATACTAATTAATTATACAAAATATTGAAATTTTGAAGAAAATAAAATATTTTTATTTCAGAAAATAATATATATTTTTAGAAGTCTAAAATATTTTTTTGTGGGATTTTTTGAATTTTTAAAACTATTTTTAATTAATTTTGCAAAGAAATTAAAATAAAATAGAAAATAAAATAGAAAATAAAAGGGATACTTATCAGGTGTGATGGGCTGGAAAGTGCATGGTATGGACTGCTTGATCTGGTGCGTTGGATATGCTTTCAGTGGAGATCAAGGGCTGAGATTTTGAGTCACATGGTAATGTGCATGTGCTGCTTGCGTGGGATCTGTCAGCTTGGATAAGTCAACGTGGGACCCATGTTGCTTGTGTGGACGGAGACAAGTTGACTGGCGAACCACGCTGGGACGCGTGGTCGTCTTCAACCTTCAGCTCCTTTATTTTTTAAACAGATAGCGGGGGTTTTTAACCTCCCTTATTTGTACAGTAAAATGTCAATTTTGGTAGCTTCTCACACCTGCAAAAATAAACGTTAGAGATAAAAACAAATGACCCAGATCTACTTAAAATCACCTCCTGAACACGATGGTGGTGTTAGTTTTGCTGTTTGGGCGCTGTATCTAGGGATTCGAAGAGTTTGAAGCTTAAGCATGTAAGAACACTTGTTAATGGTGTTAAGCAATATTCACGTGGAAACCAACATGTTAAAGCCCAGACCTGCCTTATAGGACCTCATTAACTTATTAGAATGATTAGTTTATATTGAGGTCAGTTAAATATATGAAAACGAAAGTTGATCATGTATGAATATGAACAACATTTATGCATGTGATACGACTCTCATGGGACCACACAAAGGGCTTGTTCTTACTTTATATGATCTTAGAAGATGATTGGAATGATTGTTTTGTATTGATATTGATTGGAAATATGAAATTGAAAATTACAAAGTTATGGAATTTTGAGAGAAGTTTGATGTGTTTCTATGCTATGCTTGCTATATTTTCGTGGGTGTCTTGGCTCTCTCTTGTTTGTGAAGTATTCTTGCCTTTATATAAGCCATGGAGTGCTTAGAAAATAAGCTAAGAAGTATTCATGAGCTTTGTTGAATTTTTGACTTTTCAAGCTTAAAATTTAAGCCACCATTGCTTGATCTCCACACCTCTTGACTTATGGGTTTCCTTGCTGCATAATTAAGCCACATGTGTGAGCTTTTAGCTTAGAAAATAAGCTATGATTTATCCTTCCTTTTTTCCTTTTTAATTTAATCTTAAATGATAAAATTAAATCAAAAAATGGAGAAAAAATGATGTGGGCTTTGTCTTGGTCGTGGGAGGCCCATTATAACATGGAAGTGATGTTTGAATGCTGAAAACTTGGCCCCATTTGGAAAAAATACCATTTTGAACAATGTTGGTTTCATGCATTTTCCAAAATTTAGCCAACTTCAACAAGGTGTAAATCCTTCAATTTTTGTCATATGAAGGAGATCTTGCACTTTTTGGAAACCTCAAAGAGTCCTCTAACCAATGTCTTTGGTCTCATGTCAAAATGATTTTTGAAGCTCCTTGTGTGTCCTTTTGAAAAAAGTGTCTTTTTGTTGACTTTGAAAATGACCTGTAATGTCTTTGATCATATTTTTCAAATGGTGAATCCAATGACCATGGGATCAATGGCATTTGAAAGATAATTGAATTTCCTTCAAAACAAGCTTTGGTTTGAATTTTTTGGATGAAGGATGAGAGAGTTATGATCAGTCAAAGTTGAGTTGACTTTTCAGGCAAAAACCCTAATTTTGAATCTTAGGGTTTTGTTGATTTTTGATCTTTCCTTGATGAATTATGATCATCCAATGATCAAATGTTGAATCCTTTGACAAAATATGGACTTTGACAAAAAATTTCATTTTTGACTGTCAGTTGACTTTTTTGGTCAAACGGGTCGTCTGTTGACTGTTTGAGCTGCTGACGGTGCGTCTGAGTGAATTGAAGTTTGAAAATTTGTATGATGGTACTTTGAGATGTATGGATGTATATGAAATCCATTTGAGCTCTCAAAACTTGTTGCTCCTGTTAAAACAAGAAAAACCCTGATTAGGGACTGTTTGTGTAGGAGGCAGTTAAGCGTACCTGATTTTTGTGCAGTGCTGAGTTTCTGCTAATCATGTGATATTCAGAAGACTTCTAACACAAAAATCTTGGAAATTTGAATTGTGAATGATTGATTTGATTGATTGTACAAATCACTGTGAATTGTACTGTCTGCAGTTTGTCTGTCAACCGACTGTTCGTGTACTGAAGCAGCAGTTAAAGTAAAAAAATCAACTGTCAAAGTTAATTTTCTTTTTTTTTTTTGTTGTTATTTTTGTTTTTTTGTTATATGTGAAGCATGAAAATTTATTTACATGACTTGTTAGAAACAGAAACATAATAAATAACTGGTATTTACGGTATGCGGGCAAAATTACCGATAATAACCTGAAAATTGTTTACTGCACAGCAATAGAAATATTTGACTGGCAGAAAACACACAAGTTAAGATTTGATTTTTGAAAAAGAGATTTGAAAAGATTTTGAAAATAATGGAATATAGTACAAAAGTTAGTGGGAAACCAAAAACAATTGTTACCAGTACAGTGCGAGTTTCCTGCTTTTGCGCCTGCAAAAAAAATTTAACCCTGCATGAACTGTGTTAGTACTATTTATTTGTAAAATAAATAAATAGTATTTGTGGTGTAATGAACAGCATTTGGCGTTTGCGTAAGAATAAATTCCACTGTTAGCCAAGTTACTGTGTAAGAGAAATTCTGAAATTTAAGCACTTCATATGTTTTAGGATATTTGAAATAAAAATCCATGTTTATATGAAACTCTTAATTTTCAGATTGAAGTTTTCTTAAAAAAAAGATGGGGGCAAATTTTGGGGTATAACAGTTGCCCCTATTCAATCTTCTTAAACCTGAAGAGATTGTCTGAAATCTGAAGGTAGAAGATGATTGAATAAATAGATGCCCTGAAAATTTGCACTTACCTTGATCAGCAGAGATGTTGGAAGTTGCTTTTGAATGTTGTCTGTGAAATGTTGTTGGCAGATTGAAACATTACCTGAGATGGGTTTTCGGATGCCACCTGGAAAATGTGTTGATGGTTTGTTCACCAGAATGAATCCGTTGATTATATCTTGATGAAGGATTTGAAAGTTGATCATTGTGGAACCGTCTGAGGTATCACTTTAGATCTGCAATGTTAGATCGTTCTGGAACCGTCGGAGGTTACGCCTTAGATCTGAAATGCTAGATCGTTCTGGAACCGTCGGAGGTATCGCCTTAGATCTGCAATGTTAGATCGTTCTGGAACCGTCTGAGGTATCGCCTTAGATCTGAAATGCTAGATCGTTCTGGAACCGTCGGAGGTATCGCCTTAGATCTGAAATGCTAGATCGTTCTGGAACCGTCTGAGGTATCGCCTTAGACTAGCAATGAGTTGAAAATGAGAGTTCTTCAGAGTGAATCTTTGGTTTGATTGTATCTGAAAGGACTGCTTGTCTGAATAAGATTCAGGATGAACACTGCATGTGAGTGAGAACATCTTTGCTGAAGACATCTGTCTACCTGAAAAATCAAGTTAATAATATGCGATGTCTATGATGCATGTATGATATGAGATCCTCGAGCTAGAGGAGAAATATGCAAGTTATGTTGTGTATGAATATGCGTATGATGCATGATTATGAATGTGAATATGAGTGTGAATGTGATGCATGGTTTATGCAGCTTAGAGCGTGTCAAGCTCCTGATTGGGAAAATAAATCCCAGCTTAGTCGTCAAGAAATGAAGGCATTGTGATTGGGAAAATAAATCCCTGCTAGCCATTTGGAAGTGAAGGCATCGTGGTTGTTGATGATCTTCTGTCTCGCTTGAGTACCCTGGGTTGGGGAAATTCTTTGAGAACCAGGATGTTCTATTGAAGGATCTTTGACTACTGCTTGGGGAACCAAAGGTAACTGGAAGTTCTGATGCCCTTTCAAATGGGAATGAGGAAAATGCATAATCCTCCGATGCACTATCTGACCAAGTTTGGGTGCGGAGATCACACCTTCTGAAGACAGTAATCTGGAACAACCCTGCTGGGGAATAAGACTTCTTTCGAAAGAAGAATCTTTTTGAGGGATTTGTTGAGGAATGTGTCTCCATTGGGAAAACTTCCTTCTGATGCTGGTTTAGGATAATGTCCAAATAATTGGGACATGTCCGGAATGCTATTCCTGTTTTTCCTGGTAAACATCAATCATATTCAAATGCATATGTTCATTCAAAATATCATTGGGATGCTCGCGTATTCAAAACAGAAAAAATGAAAATGTTAGTTATAAGCTGCATTGATTTTTGAAAAGGTGCCGTGATAGGCGGATTAGTATAGGGAGACAACAATCCTAGAAGTAGGAAATTGTCAGAAAGTTTTGAAAAGTATTTATGAAAAGAAATAGCTATGTGAGAACGATCCAGTCAAGTTTCAATTCTGCTATTGCCAATCTGTCCTCGAGCATCTCATCCCTCACTTGTTGGAAGAAAGTGATTGGACTGATTGGTGTCTTTGAGGTGTTGAACCTTGTCGGTGAGTAGGCAGCTGAGCGGGACATAGTTGTATGCTTTATTCCCTAATTTTTGCCTAGGCTGCCCTTTCAGGTTTTCAGCCTACCGGGATTATATTTGTTTTGTCTCTAATTTTTGCCTGGATCGCCCTTTCGGGTTTTCAATCCACCGAGACGCTCATTTTTGCCTAAGTTGCCCTTTCAGGTTTTCAACTTAGCGAGCTGTATTTTTTTTTTTTTAAGCGAAGTACTTTTTGACTATGTCCGCATTCACAGGGTGTGGGAAATCCTCGCCATCCATGGTGGTAAGCAACATGGCACCGCCGGAGAATATTTTCTTGATTATGAATGGTCCCTCGTAGGTGGGGGTCCATTTGCCTCTGGGATCACCTTGTGGTAAGATGATGCGTTTGATAACCAAGCCACCAGTTTGGTATGCTTGACTTTTGACTTTCTTGTTGAATGCTTTGATCATGCGCTTTTGGTATAGCTGGCCATGACAGATAGCTGCAAGTCTTTCCTCATCGATCAAGTGTATTTGGTCGAATCGAGTTTGAATCCAATCGTCTTCGTCTAGATCGGCTTCTTTCATGATCCTTAAGGAAGGAATCTGGATTTCGATTGGGAGAACTGCTTCCATACCGTAGACTAACGAGAACGGAGTTGCCCCTGTTGAAGTACGCGCAGATGTGCGATAACCATGAAGAGCAAAAGGTAACATCTCATGCCAGTCTTTGTAGGTTACTGTCATCTTTTGTATGATTTTCTTGATGTTTTTGTTGGCGGCTTCGACAGCGCCGTTCATCTTTGGTCGATATGGAGAAGAATTATGATGTTTGATCTGGAACTGCGTGCAGAGTTCAGTAATCATTTTGTTGTTTAGATTCGTGCCATTGTCAGTGATGATCCTTTCGGGGATGCCGTACCGACAAATGAGATTGTGCTTGATAAACCTGGCTACCACATTCTTGGTAACAGAAGCATATGAAGCTGCCTCTACCCACTTTGTGAAGTAGTCAATAGCGACCAGGATAAAGCGATGTCCGTTGGAAGCAGTAGGTTTGATTTCTCCAATCATATCAATACCCCACATTGCGAAAGGCCAAGGAGCCGTCAGAACGTTTAATGGAACTGGAGGTACATGCACTTTGTCGGCATATATCTGGCATTTGTGACAAGTTTTGGAATGATGATGGCAATCTGTCTCCATGGTAGACCAGTAGTAACCTGCTCTCAAGATCTTTTTAGCCATTGTATGTCCGTTGGAATGAGTACCGAAGGTACCATTGTGTATGTCTTCCATGATTTGTTCTGCTTCCTTCTTATTTACGCAACGAAGTAAAGTCGAGTCATGGTTGCGCTTGTACAAAGTTCCATTGCTTAGGAAGAATTTGGAGGCAAATCTCCTTAGAAACTTTCTGTCGTTAATAGATGCCCCTTCAGGGTACTCCTGGGTTTCGAGATACCTTTGTATTTCATGGAACCATGATTTGTCTTCCATTTGTTTGGTATCGATCTCATTGCAATAGGCTGGTTCGTCTTGCCTGTAAATGGTGATCATAGGAGCTTCGTCGTCCCAATTGACTTTGAACATGGATGACATGGTAGCTAAGGCATCAGCTAGTTGATTTTCTTCGCGTGGGATGTGTTCGAAAGTGATCTCCTCGAAGTAAGGAATCAAACTCAACACATGTTCTTTGTATGGAATTAGATTTGGGTGCTTTGTGTCCCATTCCCCTTTGACTTGGTAGATTACCAAGGCCGAGTCTCCGTAGACTTCAAGGAATTTGATTTTTAGATCAATTGCAGCTTTGAGGCCCAGAATGCATGCTTCGTATTCGGCTATATTGTTGGTGCAATTGAAACACAATCTGGCGGTGAAGGGTGTATGACCTCCTGTGGGGGAAATGATCACAGCTCCGATGCCATTGCCGAGCGCATTAGAAGCTCCGTCAAAAACCATAGTCCATCGGGATCCTGGTTGTTTGTAGTCATTGACTAGCATAATGTCTTCGTCTGGGAAGTCAAAGTTCAATGCCTGATAATCATCTACTGCTTGATGAGCTAAATGATCAGCTACCACACTTCCTTTGATTGCTTTTTGCGAAGTGTATTGAATGTCATATTCTGTTAGGATCATTTGCCATCTTGCAATCCTTCCAGAGAGAGCAGGTTTTTCGAACACGTATTTGATTGGATCCATCTTGGAGATCAGGAAAGTGGTGTGATTTAGCATATACTGTCTTAGTCGGCGAGCCGCCCATGCTAAGGCACAGCAAGTTTTTTCGAGTAGTGAGTATCTTGTTTCACAATCGGTAAACTTTTTGCTAAGATAGTAGATTGCGTGCTCCTTTTGACCGGAATCGTCATGTTGTCCGAGTACACACCCCATTGAATCTTCTAACACAGTTAGGTACATTATCAGAGGTCTGCCTTCCACAGGAGGTAACAAGATTGGCGGTTTTTGAAGGTATTCTTTGATTTTATCAAAGGCTAACTGGCATTTGTCATTCCATCTTTCCACTTGATCTTTCTTCAGTAATTTGAAGATTGGCACACAAGTAGGAGTCATATGGGCAATGAATCTGGCTATGTAGTTTAGACGTCCCAAGAATCCTCTGACTTGTTTCTCGGTACGGGGTATAGGCATTTCTTGAATGGCTTTGACCTTGGCAGGATCAACCTCAATACCTTTACTGCTGACGATGAAACCTAAGAGTTTACCGGATCTTACTCCAAAGGTACACTTGTTCGGGTTCAGTCGTAATCTGTATTTCTTGAGTCTGTCAAACAGCTTGTGTAAATGACTCAAATGTTCTTCTTCGGTGTTGGATTTTGCGATCATGTCATCGACATACACCTCTATTTCCTGATGAATCATATCATGAAATAGTGTTACCATTGCTCGTTGGTAGGTAGCTCCAGCATTTTTTAGACCAAAGGGCATTACTTTGTAACAAAAGGTTCCCCAGGGAGTTGTGAAGGTTGTTTTTTCCATGTCTTCGGGTGCCATCTTGATTTGATTGTACCCTGAGAATCCGTCCATAAAGGAGAATACCTTGCATTGTGCGGTATTGTCAACTAGTACATCGATGTGCGGTAAAGGGAAATCATCTTTAGGGCTTGCCCGGTTCAGATCTCTGTAGTCTACACACATTCTGACTTTCCCGTCTTTTTTGGGTACAGGCACGATGTTAGCTATCCAAGGAGGATAACTTACAACTTTTAGGAATCCGGCATTGAATTGTTTTTCAACCTCGTCTTTGATCTTTTTTGACATATCAGGCTTACTCCTTCGCAGTCTCTGTTTGACCGGAGTGCTTCCTTCTTTGATTGGCAGGCGATGAACTACAATGTCTGTGTCAAGGCCAGGCATATCTTGATAAGACCAGGCGAATATCTCGGCGTAGTCTTGCAACAATTGAATCAGTCTTTGCTTGACACTGTTTTCTAAGTCAGCCCCAATTCTGACCTCTTTCTTTTCTTCGTCACTGCCCAAGTTGATGACCTCAATCGGCTCCTCATGAGGCTGTATGGCTTTTTCTTCTTGTTCTAGAAGTCTTGCAATTTCTCTTGGCACTTCACAATCTTCCTCACTTTCGTCCTCAGTTTGGTAGATCGGATTTTCAAAGTCATGACGGGCAATAGCAGAGTCGTTATTGACTGGATCCAGCGTGTATGTGAATCTGCATGGTAGATATGTGAGTGTGTATGAAGAGAAAAACATAGCTATTTGAAAGCGAATAAAGAAAGAAAAAGGATCACAAAATTTTGAACATGCAAGCATCCCATGATTTTATTGAATGCACATAATCATGATATGACAAACCCTTTTTATAGAAGGACCGTTGTGCTAAGGCACACGGCTTTCAAGCTCATGGTTCGATTGTTCAGGAACCACTTTTATCTTTGCACAATATACACAAAGAAAACAGGAAATGGCATTTACTCCTGATCAAAGGAGATCACATCCTCTGCTTTCCAGTTGTTCAATCCACCGTTGTTAGCAGGGAGCACCCAGCTGTTCCAGTTGCAGTTGTTCTTTTCGTCTTCCGTAGCATTGATTCCGCTAGTGGGAAAATGCGTAGGTAATTCCTCAGGATAAGTTGGATGATTTGTTGGATATGAGAATCCAGGTGGAGGTCCCTCTATTGGCTGAGCGAGATGCTCGATAAGGCCGTCCCATGCAGTAGGAATGATGTTTTGAATAGAGACTTGTGCATCCTGATAAGGAGTGTACTGTGACAGAAAATAACCTTCGTTGTTTGGCATCTTCCTGGCTTCTTCAAGAGCGAAGTTGTCGTCGTACTGTTCGTCCCATCCAGTCGGGACAATGTCTTTGATGGGAGTTGAAAAGCTCGGAGGAGCGGAATATTTCACCATATAGTCGTATTTGCCGCTGGGTTCTCCTAGCGTGTCCCATACTTCTTTGGGTGGATTTTGATATTGCTGAGTGACGGGACTTGTGATACTTCCGTCATTTTGATTACCCTCTTCTGTTGGAGTAAGATCTTCCAGAGCAATGTAAGAATTCTGAGGTGTGATATACTGGTAGTTGTAACCGTCATTTGGTCCTCCCACAGCATCCCACATTCCCATGGTAATGGGTGGAATTTCGTCTGGATATGGTTGAATGATGTGGTTCAAGTATGTCCCTTCATCATCAATGGCGTTTACTTCTTGGCTGGCGAAGTGTGATATTAATCCTTCAGAGCGAGGATTCTGATCATTCTTTTGATTTTCACCATTATAGCCCAGACCTAGCTTGTCGGACTTGTAGGGTATATCAGGGAGTTGTCCCCATACTGTGCGATCACCCTGTTCAATCATGGCTTTGGCATCTTTGAGAGAAGCCATAGTTGTAGTTGGAGTAGCAGGAATATGCTTGGTGGTAGAGATATCTGGAGATACAACCTCAAAAGCTTGATACGGAGTTTCGATGGATTCGCCCTCCATCTCAACATACTTGTCGTTGCTCAAGTGACTGACCATATATTCTTCTTCGCCATAGACTGTGACAACCTTTCCTTTTACTGGGTATTTTAACTTCTGATGCAGGGTAGAAGTTACAGCGTTTGCCCCATGTATCCAAGGGCGTCCTAGTAAACAGGAGTATGTTGGAAGAACGTCTATTACGGAAAAGATAACATCGAAAGTTTGAGAGCCCACTCTGATTGGGAGCTTAACTTCTCCGTACACCGTTCTTGTTGACCCATCGAAGGCTCTTACAACCACATTACTTGGTTGTAGCACAACTCCTTTGAAGTCAAGTTTTTCCAGTATTACCTTTGGTAACACGTTTAGAGAGGAACCATTGTCTATTAGCACATGAGACAGAGTGGTGCCGTTGCATTCGATAGAGATGTGCAGGGCCTTGTTGTGATTTCTTCCAGCAGGAGTTAGATCCACATCAGAGAAACCAAGACCATTGGGCACTGTAAGACTGGCGACACAATTCTCAAATTGGTCGATTGGGATTTCTTGAGGCACATGCGCAGCTTGAAGGAACTTCATTAGAGCTTTAGCATGAGCTTCTGAATACTTTAGCAGAGATAGCATTGAGATTTTTGAAGCAGTATGCCCCAGTTGTTCGACAATATTGTAATCACTTTTGCAGATGATTTTCAATATTTCGTCCATTTCTTGCTTTGATGGATCCTCAGCAGTGATCTCTACCGGATTTTGAACTGGTTCGATCAGTGGCTCTTTGCCTCGAGTGTTGATATCTGGAATAGGAATTGGAACCTGGATTGGACTAGCAGCAATATTTGGAGAAATTTCTGGTGAAAAGATTCTTCCACTTCTCGTGATCTTGCTAGTGCCTGCAATGTTACTTACAGCTGAAGTAGTTAGTGTTGCGTCCTCTTTAGTCGAGGGATCCTGCTTAACTCCATGAATGTAAATATTAGTGTCATATCCCCATGGGACAGCTTTGTCTGAGGAGTATAGAAATGGAGTTGGGCTAACAATGACTACTGATGCCACTTTGAGTGTAGCAGAAAGTTTGAATGGAGCCTTGGCAGAGATTTTGAATGGTAAGCTGGATATCACTGAGGCATCCTCTATTCTTATCCCGTTTGCAAAGACTTCGCACAGTACGTCCATAGAAGGGAGCCTCTCAAACATAATGATACGGCGATCCATCCATTTTTGAATTCCCATCCTCAGATTTTCACAACCATTGGGCAGGCAAGTGCAATAAAAGCAGTCGGGGTCACACCCTGGAAAGTAACCAGCTCGGATTAGCTTTCCTTTGACTTCGCAGAGTGGAGTTGATAATTCGTTCACATCATAAATGTAAACTGTGTCTATGATAGCATTAACAGTTTTGTCATGCTTTGGCATAGGTGCTGTGATGACATTTGGAGTTTCTGGAGGATCGAACTCAATTTCACCAGCATCTATCATGTCTTGGATTTTGTTTTTCAGGGCCCAGCAGTGATCTGCGTCATGTCCTGGACAGTTTGAATGATAGGCACATGTTGCATCAGGGCGATAATTCAGAGAAGAAGTATTGACATTCTTCGGAGGACCCCTTAATGTGATCAGATCCGCTTTAAGCAAGTGCTGCAATGCCTGAGAGATTGGCATGTTGATTTTGGTGAAAGTTCTTCTTGGTGCATCTGGTCGATGCGTATATTTTGGCTGTTGATCTTTTTGAGGTGCAGATGCGGAGATCATAACTGCCCCTACAGATTGATGCTGATCACTTTTGTGACTTGTCTGAATTTGCGCTGTATTGACCTCATTTCTGATGGGCCTTTTTGTAGTACCAGAGGAGGATCCTACTTGAATTTTTCCATTTCGAATGCCACTTTCGACACGTTCTCCGGTCAGTATTAGGTCAGTGAAACCTGATGATGAACTTCCCAGCAAATGGCTATAGAATGGGCCAGTTAAAGTGCCCATGAACATGTCGACTAGTTCGCGATCAGATAAGGGTGGTTGAACCCTTCCAGCCATATCTCTCCACTTTTGTGCATACTCTTTGAAACTTTCTTTTGGTCCCATGGACATGCCTCGCAATTGAGTACGAGTGGGTGTAAGATCAGCATTGTATTGGTACTGTTTGTAAAAAGCAGCAGCTAATTCTTCCCAAGTATGAACCTTGGTATTTTCTAGCTGGTAGTACCATTCGAGTTGTGTACCTGACAGACTTTCTTGGAAAAAGTGAATCCACAATTTGTTATCTGTGGTATGAGGTTGTATCTTCCTCACATAAGATCTCAAATGTAGTTTTGGACAAGAAACTCCATCATACTTTGCAAAGATCGGGACTTTGAATTTTGGAGGGATAACAACATCCGAGACAAGCCCTAGATCATTGAAATCTAAGCCAGGTATTTTTTGTATTTCCATAGCTTTCATACGATCCTCCAACTGTTGGTATTTGTCATTATCCTGTTCGTCTCCAGAATGATCTTCTTCTTCATTTGAAGAGAGAGAGGGTTTAGCAGAACCCTGGTTGCTTTGATTATCTTCTTGTTCACCATCACCGACTATTTCAGGGATTGGTGGCTTTTTGATCTTTTTGACAGGGATCTTGATCTTCCTTCTCAGGTAACTCAAGCCTGCAGATTCTTTGGGCTTCTTCTTCTTCTTGAGTATCAGGGCTTTCAGCTCTTGTTGCCCCTTTGCCAGTTCCAGAATTGCCACTTGAACCTGGGCATTCTGTACTTCGAGATTCTTGATGCTTGCCTCAGATTCCATCTCTTCTGACTGAAATAAACAGCGAAGAGATGAGAAACCCGTCATGTGAACCTGTTATGAAATGTGTATGACTGGATGCCATGTGTATGCAATGTATGAAATGCAAATGCAATGTATATGAATGCAATGTATGAAATGCAAATGCAATGCATGAAGTGAAATGTGTGTGCAATTTTTCAAGGATCTTAGAGTTTAGATTTGTTAAAGAAGCAACAAACGTTAGTTAATCAATTTATTCTTTTTTCTTTGCCTCATTTGGGCTTACAAGACAGAAAATAAAATAAATGATCCTTCAGGTCTCCCGTGGACGCTTTCTCTTTGTCCCCAGGAATGCGTTGATTCTTTGTTCTTCTTGAAGCTGTCTGGTGAGCTCGAATAGCCTTCTCTCATAGTCCTGACAGTGTTCTTTGAAGGTGTCTCTTTCCTCTTTGAGTTGAACCCAGGATTTTTGCAACTCTTCCAAGTCAGTTGGCATATCCGGGTGTAGAATAACTTGAGGTTCGTAACCTTCGACTTCTGATTTGATAGTCACAGGTAGAACAGCGGGATAGGGCATCATGAGTTTTTGAGCATGAGTACGCACCCATCTGAGGTAAAGTTCCATAGGAATAGAATTCCATTGCCCCAGAGTTTTGCTTTCTATTCTATAGACACTGTCCCAAGCCTGTATGAATCTTCGTCGGTGTCTGTGAGAATCATTCTCGTAATCAAACACAATGCCACGGATAATCATGTCATGAGGACCGTTGCTTCTTGCATATCCGAATTGGCGTAGAGCTAGAGAGGGATTGTAAGTGATACCTCCTTTAATGCCAAGGAGTGGCACATTAGGGTATTCTCCACAATGATCAATGATAGTAATGTCTCTTTGAAAGAAGTTGTTCCATCGGATATCTGAATGAGATAAAGACATGATTCTGTAAGACCATTGTGCTCTTTGTTCATTTCTCAGTACTGATCGGGGAAGATGACATGTAAACCACCTAGCCAGTAGTGGTATACAGCACATGAGAGTTCCTCGTTTCTTCATGGTACGAGTGTGTAGAGAGTGTAGGATGTCTCCCAGCAATGTTGGTACCGGGTTACGGATTAGGAAAAGGTTGATGATGTGTACACTTATGAACTGGTCGGGATTTGGGAATAAAACCAACCCATAGATTAAAAGTGCCATAAATTCTTCAAAAGCTGGATAACTTTTGTTTTCTAGCAGTAGTCGAGCCTTTTCCAGTAAGAATTTGGCAAGCAAACCCTCAACTCCACTCTTTGTTTCCCAATTGGATTTGATTTCTGACTTTTGCAGATGTAAAGCAGCAGCAATGACTTCAGGTTTTGGTTTTCTTTCTAAACCAGTGAAAGGTAATTGATCTTGGATTGGTAATCCAATTAATTCAGAGAATTCTTCCAAAGTGGGTACCAACTGGTAATCAGGAAATGTGAAGCAATGATGTTCAGGGTCGAAGAACTGGAACAGGACCCGTATCATGTCTTCTTCAAACTTTGAGGTAACCAAATGGAGTAGGTGACCATGCTTTTCAGTGAATTGAACATTCCTGGGGAATTCTGACACCAAGTCTTTTAGCTCAGACGGTATCGTTGAGATGTTGATTCGGATGTAATCTCTGGTGGCGGGAGCCATTACCTGCAAAAACAAAAGTAAACTCTTTGATCCTTGAAATGTGTAGTGAAAAATGATGTGTTTATGATGCAAACATGTGGCACACAAAAACAAATCAAACAATAGCCTTAGGTTTAAAGGCTTGCATGAGGTTGATAGGTGATACCCTCCCCTCTGAAGTTGAGTTGGTTGAAAACCTGTCCTAGAATAGTATTCGGGTTCTATGATCCTTGGAGACAACATCTTAATACGGCGCTCGGACGGCCGATCAAGAATATTCCTCGAGGATAACTAGCTTCGATCAATTTCAAAGCTAGCCACTTAATAGGCCACAAGTCAAGTTCAACTAAAAGGTTCTAAGACAAATTAGTGTTAATGACACTTCGGAAGCCTAATATACTCCTTGATCGCTTTCAAGGGACATCAGTATAAACCAAAGTATCACACTAACGATGACTACCAGATCAACCGTATCGGTACATGCCGTACAGTTTCCTTGGTCTATTGTCATATACTTAAGGTATCTCGAGATTCGGGTTAGAATCTTTCACACAAGCAAAGTACCCAAGCAAACCTGTGAAAAGTAAAGCAATCAGATCAAACAATTGAAAACATCGAAATGATCTATACTCTAAAGGTAACCCCTTTTGAAAACATTTTGAATTTGTATTCCCCAGCAGAGTCGCCAGTTCTGTGGGCCGTCCTTTCGGGCCATACCCCTCCGTGGTGTGGGATACGTGAACTGACTCCTTTTTTGTCGATCGGACGCTTTCGCGTCACTTTTGAAAAAGTTTACAGAGTCGCCACCGACCTTTTATTTTATCCAATGAAGGAAAGGTTTATAAAAGAAACAGAAAAAAGACCTTTGAGAGATTCTGGGTAAGGGGGTAGGTTATACAAAGGGAAGGTGTTAGCACCCTTTGTATCCATGGTTATCCATGGGCTCTTTAGTTTGCTTAGCTCATTTGCTTTACTTTTCAATTGATTCGGAATGCTTTACCTGTGTTTTTGAAATACCTTTGCAAATAGAATTTGTAATGATCCTTGTGCGGATATATACAAATGCTTGTTTATCTTTCGAAAGATGTTTTGAAAAGATCGTTAATTTTGTAATGATCCGTGTTTGGATGTATACAAAATATTGTCTTTTGGAAAATTTGTTTTGAAAAACAACAGTGTATGAGAATTTTGTTTGTTTTGATTTTGAGCAAGCAAACTAGGAGGTCTACCCTGAGTTAGGAGGTCTTTATCCTTGTTCCCTTTAAAAATCTATCCATTCGTCGGATACAAACAAAAGGTTCGATTTTGTACTCGAAACAATAGAGATGTAACTTTGATTTTGAAAAGATTGAAAAGGGGTTACCCTAGGAGGTGCAAATGTGATTGTGACTGAATTCAGATATTTATCTTTGAAGTTAGTGATCTAACGGTTCAGTTTTATCTTTGACATACACGCAGTTTATATGGGTGCTGGAAATTAAAGTGCGGAAATGTAAAGTGCAGAAAGTAAATCTACGCTATTACATCGATTGTGCGGGAAATGTAAACTAGCCTATTTACATGAATTTGACATCCTATACATTTATCTAGGAATTTTAAATTGCAAGAAATAAAAGGCATATTTTTGTATTTTTGTGATTTATTTTAAATATAATTAATGCATTATTAATTAATTTAAAATAAAGAAAAGATGGAAATATGATTAAACCTAGCAAATAAGTTTAAAAATATGTACAAAATGTTTGTTAATTGATTTTAGAACAAAATTAATTTTTTTTGGAATTTTTGAAATTGTTTTTGGATTTTTTAAGTTAATTAGAACATAATTATATAAATAATTATACAAATAATTAAAACTTAAAGATAAAATTATTCAAAATATGTACAAAATTAGTTTATAATATATAAATAATTTTTAACATTAAGAACAATTTTTTTTATGATTTTTTGATTGGTTAGAATAATTAAAAAGCAAATATATAAATATATACTAATTAATTATACAAAATATTGAAATTTTGAAGAAAATAAAATATTTTTATTTCAGAAAATAATATATATTTTTAGAAGTCTAAAATATTTTTTTGTGGGATTTTTTGAATTTTTAAAACTATTTTTAATTAATTTTGCAAAGAAATTAAAATAAAATAGAAAATAAAATAGAAAATAAAAGGGATACTTATCAGGTGTGATGGGCTGGAAAGTGCATGGTATGGACTGCTTGATCTGGTGCGTTGGATATGCTTTCAGTGGAGATCAAGGGCTGAGATTTTGAGTCACATGGTAATGTGCATGTGCTGCTTGCGTGGGATCTGTCAGCTTGGATAAGTCAACGTGGGACCCATGTTGCTTGTGTGGACGGAGACAAGTTGACTGGCGAACCACGCTGGGACGCGTGGTCGTCTTCAACCTTCAGCTCCTTTATTTTTTAAACAGATAGCGGGGGTTTTTAACCTCCCTTATTTGTACAGTAAAATGTCAATTTTGGTAGCTTCTCACACCTGCAAAAATAAACGTTAGAGATAAAAACAAATGACCCAGATCTACTTAAAATCACCTCCTGAACACGATGGTGGTGTTAGTTTTGCTGTTTGGGCGCTGTATCTAGGGATTCGAAGAGTTTGAAGCTTAAGCATGTAAGAACACTTGTTAATGGTGTTAAGCAATATTCACGTGGAAACCAACATGTTAAAGCCCAGACCTGCCTTATAGGACCTCATTAACTTATTAGAATGATTAGTTTATATTGAGGTCAGTTAAATATATGAAAACGAAAGTTGATCATGTATGAATATGAACAACATTTATGCATGTGATACGACTCTCATGGGACCACACAAAGGGCTTGTTCTTACTTTATATGATCTTAGAAGATGATTGGAATGATTGTTTTGTATTGATATTGATTGGAAATATGAAATTGAAAATTACAAAGTTATGGAATTTTGAGAGAAGTTTGATGTGTTTCTATGCTATGCTTGCTATATTTTCGTGGGTGTCTTGGCTCTCTCTTGTTTGTGAAGTATTCTTGCCTTTATATAAGCCATGGAGTGCTTAGAAAATAAGCTAAGAAGTATTCATGAGCTTTGTTGAATTTTTGACTTTTCAAGCTTAAAATTTAAGCCACCATTGCTTGATCTCCACACCTCTTGACTTATGGGTTTCCTTGCTGCATAATTAAGCCACATGTGTGAGCTTTTAGCTTAGAAAATAAGCTATGATTTATCCTTCCTTTTTTCCTTTTTAATTTAATCTTAAATGATAAAATTAAATCAAAAAATGGAGAAAAAATGATGTGGGCTTTGTCTTGGTCGTGGGAGGCCCATTATAACATGGAAGTGATGTTTGAATGCTGAAAACTTGGCCCCATTTGGAAAAAATACCATTTTGAACAATGTTGGTTTCATGCATTTTCCAAAATTTAGCCAACTTCAACAAGGTGTAAATCCTTCAATTTTTGTCATATGAAGGAGATCTTGCACTTTTTGGAAACCTCAAAGAGTCCTCTAACCAATGTCTTTGGTCTCATGTCAAAATGATTTTTGAAGCTCCTTGTGTGTCCTTTTGAAAAAAGTGTCTTTTTGTTGACTTTGAAAATGACCTGTAATGTCTTTGATCATATTTTTCAAATGGTGAATCCAATGACCATGGGATCAATGGCATTTGAAAGATAATTGAATTTCCTTCAAAACAAGCTTTGGTTTGAATTTTTTGGATGAAGGATGAGAGAGTTATGATCAGTCAAAGTTGAGTTGACTTTTCAGGCAAAAACCCTAATTTTGAATCTTAGGGTTTTGTTGATTTTTGATCTTTCCTTGATGAATTATGATCATCCAATGATCAAATGTTGAATCCTTTGACAAAATATGGACTTTGACAAAAAATTTCATTTTTGACTGTCAGTTGACTTTTTTGGTCAAACGGGTCGTCTGTTGACTGTTTGAGCTGCTGACGGTGCGTCTGAGTGAATTGAAGTTTGAAAATTTGTATGATGGTACTTTGAGATGTATGGATGTATATGAAATCCATTTGAGCTCTCAAAACTTGTTGCTCCTGTTAAAACAAGAAAAACCCTGATTAGGGACTGTTTGTGTAGGAGGCAGTTAAGCGTACCTGATTTTTGTGCAGTGCTGAGTTTCTGCTAATCATGTGATATTCAGAAGACTTCTAACACAAAAATCTTGGAAATTTGAATTGTGAATGATTGATTTGATTGATTGTACAAATCACTGTGAATTGTACTGTCTGCAGTTTGTCTGTCAACCGACTGTTCGTGTACTGAAGCAGCAGTTAAAGTAAAAAAATCAACTGTCAAAGTTAATTTTCTTTTTTTTTTTTGTTGTTATTTTTGTTTTTTTGTTATATGTGAAGCATGAAAATTTATTTACATGACTTGTTAGAAACAGAAACATAATAAATAACTGGTATTTACGGTATGCGGGCAAAATTACCGATAATAACCTGAAAATTGTTTACTGCACAGCAATAGAAATATTTGACTGGCAGAAAACACACAAGTTAAGATTTGATTTTTGAAAAAGAGATTTGAAAAGATTTTGAAAATAATGGAATATAGTACAAAAGTTAGTGGGAAACCAAAAACAATTGTTACCAGTACAGTGCGAGTTTCCTGCTTTTGCGCCTGCAAAAAAAATTTAACCCTGCATGAACTGTGTTAGTACTATTTATTTGTAAAATAAATAAATAGTATTTGTGGTGTAATGAACAGCATTTGGCGTTTGCGTAAGAATAAATTCCACTGTTAGCCAAGTTACTGTGTAAGAGAAATTCTGAAATTTAAGCACTTCATATGTTTTAGGATATTTGAAATAAAAATCCATGTTTATATGAAACTCTTAATTTTCAGATTGAAGTTTTCTTAAAAAAAAGATGGGGGCAAATTTTGGGGTATAACAGGAACCATTGTTTCTACCTTTAGAAGCAAGCCATAACAACTTAAAATCATACGAGTATATGCAATTAAACTTAAATACTTGATTTTTTATGAATCTATAGGCACTCATATAGGCGGATTCAGACATTATAAATTAATATGTCTAAACATTAAAAAAGTATGAGCTAAATTATATTTAAAATAACAAATATATTATTTAATAAAATATTTATAATGAAAATTATCTACTATCCATTTCTTAAAAATAAGTTAAAATAACATTGTTGTTAATATTTTAAAAATATTTTTTTCTATAAAAGTTATACGACGATTGTTTAATCATTTTTCTATAAAAGTTATACGACATTGTTTAATCATTGATCACTCATTAGAAAATTGGAGGGTTAATTGCATGTCTTTTTCTTATATAAAACGATGTCATTTTGATAATTTAAAAAAAATTCAAATAGAAGTATATTTTGTTTAAAGTTTATTTTGAACAATTTTTCCTCCTTAGAATTAAATTTATTAGACAAATTGTTTTGTTATTCATTTTATGTTCCAGCTAGACTTTTGTTTAAAATTTATTTGGATTTATATTTTGTATTATTTTATCGTGTGCAATGACAATATTTAGAACTTAAGTTTAAGGAATGAGTTTCTGAAATTATGATATTTTTAAATTTTGAAATTTAGTAGGTGTTGTGATATTTTTTTAGAGACCAACTCATCTGGTTGATCGGTTTAATAACTAACTAATTTTGCTATAGAGATCAATTTATTTAACTGATTTATTCGATTTAATCTGATTTAGTCATGCGCATGGGCGGAGCTATAGCCCAGCGAGCCCGGACACGCGTCCGGGCTCAACCCCTCCTTTCGTTGTATATTCTCCACACTAATAGTTGATTTTTATACAACATCAAGGGCAAAACTAGTATTTTTTAGACAAAATTAAGGACAAAATTAATAAAAATAGAGTGTAAATTTTTTGGACAAAATCAAGGGAAATGTTTTTAGACAAAATTAGTAGAAATAAGGTGTAAAATTAATAAAAATAGAATGTAAATTTTTTGCCCGGGCTCCCTAAAATTTCTGGATTTAGTTCAATTTTACTCCTTTTTTACAATTTCTTCTTCATCAACATTAACTCTTGTGAGTTTTGGGTTCACATCAACATCAAATATTTTCAACACAGATTTTCGAAGTTGAGATTGGTTCTGTTCGATTTCGGCATCATCTCTACGGTTTCCTCAAGTTGTAGTTTGGATTTCAATGGTTGAGTTTGCGATTTCTTCAAGTTGGGTTCAAATTTCACTGTTTGGATTGTTAGTTGTTAAAGAAAATTTTCATCTTCAGGGTTCGCGCTGTTCATCTGCAACCCTATTTAGCAAGTTCCAGAATTAGGTTGCGAGTTCTTTCTGCAAGGTTATTTTGTCTTGCAAGTTGTGGTTCAATAAGCTTCGCTCAGTTCATCTTTTGTTTTCGTGTTGTTGTTTCGACTGTGACAATTGTTAAGCGTTTGGTTCGGTTTTGTTTGAAGCAAGTTTCAAAAGTTTCGCAAGTTGGTTCATTTTCTGTGTTTTGCATCTGATTTTCTAAAGTTGTTGGTTCTCATTTTTGGTTATGGGAGTACGTCTGGATTTTAGTGTTTTTGCTTTTGAATTTTAGTCAGTGATTTCATGGATGTCTGTTAAGGTTCGTTTCACAAGCTTAGTGAAAATGTTTTGTGATTGGAATTCGGTTTTTGCTTGTTTCATGATTGAGGTTGTTCTAGTTGTGGTTCGACATTAGTTTTGATAGTTTTTCGCTTAGCAATGTTGATTTGGCTCATAAAAGTTTTGCCTTTTGGACAATTTGGTGAAGATCATCATTAATAATCATTTCTCATGCATTTTGCATCTTTACATTATAATTTCCTTCCATTTTATGTCGGATATTCGGTGGTATAAGGTTGTTTCTTGGATAGTATGTGATTACTTTGTTTGTCGTTTCTATGTTATTTTGCTTCTTCTTTATATATACATTGCGTTTGTGTGTGATGCTTTGTTTTTATGAGTTTATTATTTTGTATGGTCCCTTGTAGGATCAGTTAAGTTTGACACATGAAGAATATTTTAATCTTACAGTTCAAGTTACCTTACAACAATTCTTTTCCTTTCCTTTTTATTAACCTTTATTAAATAAAAATTGTGAGGCTTTACTTCTTAAACTCTTCTTCTTTTATGACTTAAAATGAAATCGTCATCATCACTGTCACTCTCGATTTTTCTCTTGGCTTTAATGTCGCCATTATTTGACTTCTGTTGCGGCTTCTGTAAGGATCCAGGATTACTTGGTCTCGGCTGTGGCCTCTCTGTAGATCCAGTATTACTTGGTCTCGGTTGTGGCCTCTCTGTAGATCCAGTATTATTTGGTCTCGGCTGCGGCCTCTCTGTAGATCCAGTATTGTTTGGTCTCGGCTGCAGCTTCTCTGTAGATCCAGTATTATTTGGTCTCGGCTGCGGCTTCTGTGAAGATGTGGTTTTAGTTGGCAGCTTTGACGATGACTTAGCCGGAGTTCCGCTACGAAGCTCCTTTTGCTTTCTCTGCTTCTTATCAAATGCTTTCTTAGCTCTTTCAGGGGACAATAATCCATGCTCCATTAACCTGCACGGGATAAGAAACATAATTTCAACTGTCTGTACATATAATCTGATATCAATTTTCGACAGTTTTTATGAATTTTCATACTGGAACAAAATCTGAAATCAAACATTGCTAGATCCTAATTTATGAACATTCATTTCCTTTCTCATCAACCAAATTTAACACAAAGATCTGAACCTAATGAAAGAAATAGATGGTTAACAACAGCAATATCGGATGGAAACTCACCAAAATTCCGCCATTTCACTTGTCGGTATCTGTTTCGACAACGACTCATAGAAAATCCTCAAGGGTTCTTTCTGCAAACACAAGGTGCGATTATGAACAAACATCGTGTATCAGTCCGAATCGATCTCTCGATACAAAGATTGAATTCTAAATATCCGGAATAAACTGTGAAAAATTACGAACCTCTTGAGGTGGATCGTGTTTCTGTCCAGGCAAATTGTAGGCTTTCCTCTCCCTCACTTTGGTCGTAGTAGTTTTCCTCTTCGTTGTTTTTGTCGTGGTCGTTGTTTTGGATGATGACGACGATATTGTTGTCGGTTTCGATTTAACCTATCAAGTTCATACAAAACAGAATTTTCATTCTAAACTGAAACTAACAAGTCTTAACTGATTCTCAACTAATACCAACCAACTTATCACCATCATTAACAAAAATTCTACTATATATCTAACAAATCACCAACTATATCTAGCGTATATGATCATTAACTTAACACATTTAATAGAGATAATAACTGTTGCATGATTATGAACACTAACCCTCAAGATAGCATAAAAATCACATAATTATTAACCTTAACTCTCAACAAAGGATAAAAACATAAAATCAATAAACCCTAAGTATAATTCAATATCAATTATTACAATTGAATCCCAAAATTGAATGGATGATACCTCAGATTTAGTGACAGTGGTGACAGATTTCATCTTATTTGAGCTGGGGAGACTCTTACTGAGAGATGAAGAATCAGTAATCTTAGGCTTGGAAGGGGCAACTTGGGAATTTGGTTTGATCTTCATCACTGGAGAGGTTTTGGTCTCTGCCATGTCTTTGAAGGTTGTTATCTACTGTATCTATAGATTATTGAAGTGAATTTGTTTTGACAGTGTTTGGAATTTATAATCAAAATTTTGTGATATAAAAGGTAAAAAATAAAGAAATGGATTTGGGATTTGGATCTTGGTGGTAGAGAAAGAATGAGAAGATGAGATATAACAGAGATGTCAAGGTGGGGATGACAGAGACAGAGTTGTATACAATGTTTTCAGTATATTCACCGAATTTAACGTTCATTATATTAACGGTGGTCAGAAACACGTGTAATTAGACATGTACTATATTGGTCTTTTTATGTTTTTAGTATATTTATCAATTTTATTCTTAAAATTGTGTTTTTCTTTTTTAAAATACGTGTGGTTTGAATTTTTTAAAATATATCACATTTTGGTCAAATTACCTTTTTTACTTGTATATTTTATTATTTATTTTATATAATTTATTAATATTTTTCCTTTTTAATAATATTAATACTTATGAATTACTTTATTTTATCTATTTCTCTTTCAGAAAAAATAATTAAAAAATTTATCAACAGATTAATAATTAATATTACATTTTATTTAGAAGATGAATACCAAATTTTTTTAACACAAAGAGACAGATAATAATATAAAAAATGTGTATAGTATAATACTTTGAAAGTAGTATAATTTTGATTAAATAGCATATTTAAAAGAAAAAATCATTTTAAATTAAAAAGTAAAAACAACGTTCATTTAAAACAATTTTTTATTAAAATAATACTTATTTTGAAGCGAAAAAAATATTATAGACGTCACTCTCAAATTTATGATAATAGTAACTATCACTATACTTTTTCCATTATACTAGATATATGGCCCGTGCGTTGCACGGGTATGTTTATAATTGTTACTTCAAATATTATTTCTCAAGAATTTAATTGGAGAATGATTCAATAAAAATTTGTATTTTCACATATAAAAGTGAATAAAAATATAAAATATATATTTATTTTTTACTAATGATGTTTATTTTTGTCTATTAGAATAATTAAATTTTTATAATAATAAGTAATATGATTTGTTTATCTTATTATCAATTATAATTATTATTATTAATAAATAAGTAATCCATCTTATCAACAAAACTTTGTTTGGTTTATTATAACTTCAATATAAATTAATAAATAAAAAAAGAAAATTTTAATAGTGAGAGGGCAAGACTTTTCCCACTAAATTAACAAATGAAAGGAAAAAATAAAATAAATGAAAAAATAAAACAAATTCAAATATTTATTTCAAATAATTATTTTAATCCTATACAATAAAATATTTCCATATGATAGGTATTTTAATCTAAAATGGTAGCAAATGAAATTGATAAATAATGAAGATAGAATTAAGAGCGGTTATAAAAGTGTGTAAGAATACAAAAAGACATACTATTTTATAACCATTTTCATAGACTCTATTATTAATACTATTATTATGACCTCTCATTTTTTAGCAGTTAATTATTTTACCAATTAATAAAAAAAATAGTAACGGATAAACAAATCTAAGTATTGCACTAAAATAAAATTTTTATGATACTCTTAATGAAGAGTTAAAGAGATGAAAAAACCAAAAAACCAAAAAGTGATGGTTGATTATGGAATATAAAAGAGATTATTATAGATTAATAATATTTTCCACCAAAATATACTATTACAATTAGAATTACAATTAAAATTAAAGTAATATTAAATGTAGAATAAAAGTTAAAATATAGGACTATTAATATTTTTCTAGAGTTATATATTTTTTTATTTTAATATGTTGTATTTATTATAATAATAATCTTTTATAATAAAATATAGGACTATTAATATTAAATTAAAAATGGGAGGCAGTGAAGATAAAATTTTAAAATTTAAATTTAAAAAAAGGGAGCATTCTTAGTCTGCTGCATCTATAACAAAAAATTCTAATAATTAAAACTCATTACTAATAAATAATAAAGGCGTATAAAATAGTAGTAAAGGAATATGAAATATTTTTGCAAATAAAAAAAATAGAGAAAAATATATTAAAAAATTACTGTAATAAAATATAATTATATTCTTAGACAAATAGATTATTAACGACTATGATTTTAATTTTTTGTTCAATATTTATAAAGTTAATTATTATCATTAAAAAATATCTTTAATTGTAGGTTGGTTAAAAGAATTAAATTTAATGAGAAGATGTGGCCAATATATGAAACTGCCAAGAAGGAACGGAGAAGAGAGATCCTGAAAATTACTGTTGCAGAATTGGTAGAAGTCTTACAAATAGATACCGTAAATGTGAGTCTTATGAGTCTTAGATAGTTGCATTGTCGTTTTGACACCTAGATCTTCAGATCGATTTTGTACTTAATTATTTTTGGATTAATAAAAAAAAATTATTTCTCCAAAAAAATATTAAATTTACGTTTTAATTATATTCTAAAACTTAAAGTCACTTGCTATGTTTGTTTTAAAAGTTAAATTTACGTTTTTAGAAAGATAAATTTTCAGTTTTATAAATATAAAATTAAAAAATAGAATATTTTTAGTCTGCCACATAAACAACAAACGATTTCAATAATTTAAATTTACTATATAATAAATAAAATGTGCTATTGAGAGAAGTAAACTAATATTTAAAAAAATTTACAAAAAAATTAATAATAGGAATAAAAACAGAAGTTAGTGTAATAAAATATAATTATATTTGTACACAATCATATAACAATTATTTTTTTTTTAAATTTTTATTTAGTGTTAATTAAATGTTGTATTCAAATTGAAAGAGAATCACACCAAGTTTGCAAAAAATCCTTCTAAAACCAAATTTTGAAATCTTTCCAAAGTTGAATCGAAATAAAATTATCGTTTATTAATTTAGTTAAATAGTTCAAAAAATTGTAAATAAGTTTCATATCAAATACAAATATTTTTTTACATATTTAAAGTGATATTATAATAATTCTTTCAATATACACATAAATGAATATTAAACATTACATTTTATTGTATTTATTTAAGAGCAATGCTATACAGTGCGAAACTATATATCACGAATAGAAACCAACCAATTAAAACTTGTTGTTTGACACAATACATAAGTATGACATAATAATGACATAACATAATAAGGAAATGACTATCAAACCATACAATCAAAATATGCCAGATCAGCTCGTGATGCATTCGCGAGAGTTTCACTCGAGATAAATAGCATTTTGACACATTTTGACACATTTTGACCAAAGTGATAACACTTTATACATAAATAAATATTATCATAAACAATTATCATTATCTATTAAACACAACTCAATAAAAAAATTGCGTTTAAAATTACACACAAATAACTCATTAACAACTTCACTAAATAAACAATATTTTAAAATTGATCGTTGATGCTACCTCCCACTTAAATATTCCTCTTTATTTGGCCATTCCATCTGCATTATAATTTTTTTCCTATATCTCATATAAATTTAACCATTCCATATGTATTTATTCAAAAAGGTGTATAAACCATCATTCTATTCAAAATATCTATAAACCATCATTCTACTCAAAATATCTATAAACAATGCATATTATACACATTACAAAATATATAAAAATCCCATTTAAATAGTCTCACCATTGTAGTGGAAGAAAATATACCATACTATAAAATTACAAAACTTCGAAAAATAAATGTATATAAACCACCATTCCACCTGTATTAATTCATTCAAAATGTCTATAAACAATGTATATGATACTCGTTGTACAATATATAAAAATATCATTAAAATAGTCTCACCATTTTAGTGGAAGAAAACATATCGTTCTATAAAATTACAAAATTTTGAAAAATATTTCTTATTCTACAATATGTAAAACTCTTATCCTATTTTCAAATTCATAGTAGTTGGTATCTCTTACTTAAAACCCACAATAAAATCACAAAAATTTGAGAAGTAATTTTTGTTTGAGATTTCCTTCTTACCGAATGATTGTTTATAGGGTGTATATATATAACTAATTTAGACAACCGTTTTTAATTTTTATTTATGATTAAATTGAAAGGTTGAGAATTAAATTTACCAATATACGTTAAAGATGATTTATGCTAATATATTAAATATATAATTGATTGTATAATTGATTGTATATTTTTAATTAATCATTTAATTGAGAATTTAACTCATTATTTAATTAAGAGATATGGATGATCCACCTTTTCCGTTTTCTTCTTCTTTTGATTGCATATTAATTATATATTGATTGTATATTTTTAATTCACTAATTAATTATAAATTTAATTCATTGGTTTAGTTCTTTTGTTAATTTATTGATTCAATTCTTTTACTATTCTTTTGTGAGTTTTTTTTCATTCTTTGTGAAGATATTTTAATACATAATTATTGTTTTATTTAAAATATATTTCAAATAATTTATATTATTTTTAAAATTAATAAGGAGGTTAGGCTGATTCACCTCTTTTTTCGTTTTTTAATTGTATATGAAATATATAGATGATTGTATATTTTCAATTCATTATTTAATTGAATTTCATAATAGATAAAAATATAATATTTATAAATAAATTTTTAATAGTGTTAGATGGATATTATATTATTATTATTATTATTAATGATTTAATTATTATTAATTAATATTATTATTATATAAATATTATATTATTATATTATTAATTATATTATTATTTTATTAATATTGGTGGCTAAATATTATTATTATTATTATTAATATTTTATTAATATTATTATTTTTATTACTATTATTATTATTATTTTATTAATATTATTATTGTTAGTATTATTAATTAATATTATTATTATTATTAGGTTTGTTTGAATGATTAGGGTTTTACTTAAAATATATTATTTTATTCATATTATTATTTTTATGTTTATATTTTTAATAATATTTTACTATTTAATATAATAATAAAGTATATTATTTAATATTAAATAATATTAAATATATAATAATTATTAAAAATATAAGCATAAAAATAATAATATGAAAGTTAAAAATATATACATGTAAAAGTTTTTTATCTAATATTTGTATACTTTATAATTAGAATATATTTGAGAGTTATAAAATATTAAATAATAAAACATTATTAAAAATATAAACATTAATATACAAAATTTTTAAAAAAAATTTAATATTTTTATACTTTATAATTGATATATATATATATGAGAGTTACAAAATATTAATTAATAAAATTATATTCTTATTATTATTATATTTAATTTGTAGAATTTAAAAATATAATATAATCAACCAAAAAAAATATAATATAATAAAAATATGAATATAAAAATACATATAAAAGTTAAAAAATATATACATATAACATTTTTTATCTAATATTTGTATACTTTATAATTAGAATATATATTTGTGAGTTATAAAATATTAAATAATATATTTGAGAATTATAATTAAAATATATTTGAGTCTTATTATTATATTTAATTGGATGACACATAATCATGAGGTTATGTGAAGATGACACATAAGCCAATGCTATAGAAAGATGACACATAGGCAAATGCTAGGTTTTTGGTCTAGGGTTGTCATCATGACAACCTTACATTTATATTAAGTAGATATAATTCTTTATGTATTTTTGTTGATATGTGTGAGATTAATTGTCAGTTGGATTATTCACTATGAAATAAACAAATAATGTTTTTCTCTTTTATATATTTTCTATTTTTTAAATATATATAATAACTTAAATATAAATAAATTATAAAGTATATATATATATATATATATATATATATATATATATTTCCTATTTAAATAATGATATAGTGTTTTTCGATTTTATATTCTTCCAATTTTTAAATATACATATTAATTTAAATATAAATAAATTATAAATAATATATATTTCCTATTTAGATAAAGTAATAATGTTTTTCTATTGTATATACTTCCTATTTTTTAATTATATAATAATTTTAATATAAGTAAATTATTAATTATTAATTATTAATTATATATGTGTTTTTTGACAATTATCTTTCAATATTTTCTATTTAAAAACAATTTCAAATAGATACTGATAAGTGCCAAAATGTTGTTGTTTTGAGTATATAATTGTGGCACTTATCGATTCGATTCATTCCGTTTTTGTAATAAAATCCCCACTTTTGTGTATATATTCACATTATTTAGTTTTCATATGTTTTATATATCGTTTAATAGTTTTTCCTTTGTTTTTATAGGTATTCATGCTTATTGGAGCCTCGAGGAATAAAGTGTCGAAGGCACGGCTCCGATTGCGCAATTTTGGACCTGAATAAGGAAGTTTTGTAGCAGAAGGTCCGCTCAGCGGAGTTCAAGCGGAGCTTGGCAGAGATTTGAAGCATTTTTGGGTCCGCTTAGCGGAGGTAGCCCGCTCAGCGGAGCTACGTATACTGTTGTAGATATTTTGGGGAATAAGTGGAGGCCGCTGAGCGGAGGGGGTCCGCTGAGCGGACCTGTGCAGATTTGTGTTTATATTCTCTTCATTTGTACATTTCTAGGTTATGGTTTTGGGAAAGTTTTAGTCCCAACTCCATCATTTTCATTCTTAGATCAAGATTAGCTTAGAAAACAACACCGGGTCATGCACTTGGAAGATCAGAGGTGGATTTCTCATCAATCGGAGCTGACAACCCGCGAGATGTTTGGTTTATCTCTTTTCTTCTTTGTGTATTTCTTTGTGTTGGGTTTTGTTTGTATATTTACTTGAATCTTATGTATATTTACCGATTATAATGTTATGTTTAACTTGCTTTACAAATCTGTGTTGATATTATCTTGGATTTTTGCTCTATGCTGGGGATTTGGGTTGCTTTAGAGATAAACTTCTTGAATCCTTATCTAGGATGATAATCTGTTGGTTCTGAACTCTAGAGATAGATTTAGAGCTAGCATTCACTGTTTGTATTTGTACTTAATACTTTCGTGTTTGAGCGGCGCGCGAGAGATCGCCGACGCGAGAACACGGATGTTCTCGTGACTTTGCGTTAGAGATAACCTTAGTTGTGAGATGATCTCGTTTGTGCTCCAGAGATGGACGCTTATGTGAGAGATACGTGATGACATAGATGAGTATCGTGGGTTGAGTATAACGGGTTGGTAAGTGTATGTTTGTGAAGAGTGAATATATTTACATTCCTGATAAGTTATTTCTCTTCTAAGAATGTGTTTATTCTTTTCCTGTCTATATCTTTGTTTACTTTTTGCTTATTCAATCCAAAGTTCAAAGCCGTAGAAACTGTTGAAGGGCATCTCTCCATCTCTGAGGACGATAAATCCCGGATCAATATTTCCAAATCTTGTTTGTTGCTTGCCCTATACGGCATTCAACAGATACCAAATGTTGTTAATACATAGCAAAATGATAATTTGACACTCTCATACAACAACATTAGCAAAATGATAATTTGACACTGTCATACAAACTATAAGAGAGAAAAATTAACTTTCATTTTTTTAAGGTGGAATTAAATGCAAATTGCATTTAATTTATTTTATCTCTCATTTTTTTTATAAGCAACCACCAATTAGAATTGTTTTAACATATT
Organism: Vicia villosa; assembly: GCF_029867415.1. Taxonomy (NCBI): domain Eukaryota; kingdom Viridiplantae; phylum Streptophyta; class Magnoliopsida; order Fabales; family Fabaceae; genus Vicia; species Vicia villosa. The sequence continues at coordinate 3,225,390 of NC_081182.1, read as the reverse complement.
CTCAAGACAATTATTATAAGAAAATTGCAAAAAATCATCATCTAAATTATTGTGTTTTTATTTTTTCTTAATAAATGTGTTTTTTGTTTTTTCTCTTATATTTTGGGACGGAAGGAATACCGTGTAATTTATTACGGTGTATGTAAAAAATAAGTGTTAAATAGCATGACTCTATCACATATCTAGACTAGAAGTTTATAGAAAAAAAAACCCTCTTTTGAAGGTTTTCTCTAAATCATGGTAGATAACATGATTAAACACATTATGTCAATAATATTTATAACGGTTAAATATGTTATTTTTTGTGTTAAGCGTGTATGTGTTGCTGTAGAATTTAACAGAGTCGAAGTAATATGTATTCGACAAAGTCAAATACAATTTGTATTAAGTCGAAGTTAGAGAATTGAATGCATGTTGTAATAAGTCGAAGGGGTTTATTTTGATAACTACTTGATGTGAAAATAATCTCATTCTAAATAGAAAAACTCGGTGTACTTGTTTTTAATTAATCAATACATTTTTTTCTCTTCTCCTAAAAACATATCTTCTCTTTTCTTTTTGAAATTGACCTCTCATGGAATATTGGTCATTTTGTTATTTTGCATGCTTTGAATTTTTAATTATTTATCGTTTGTTTTGAGTTTTCTTTCTATATTAATCATCAGACAAGTGTTAAAGCATATTTTTCATGCATTTGTTGAGAAAGATAACACTTAAACACCTAATACAAGATCAGTGGATAATTAATTATCTCTCGATCAAACTTTTTCCACTATAATAATAATAGTAACGATAACAATGGAACATCAAAAATTTCTTATGTTTAAATGAATAATAATACAAATGTATTATTACAACTCTCACCAACAAATATTGTGGATAACCTCTCTTTTGGATTTGTTTCTCAAAAGGATTTTCACTTTTATGATGTTTATAGAAATGAAACAACTGAAGCTTATATAGCCAAACCATGCAACAAGTTGATGGCTATAATGTAAAGAGAAAATTTATCTTTCATAAGTTCACCAAGGAATACTCGCGTACTTTCAATTCCATTTTCTATAAATGTTAATGTTTCTCCTTCTTTCTCTCTTCACATAAAGAGCAAAACCCATCAATCTCCCCCTTCCGATTTAGGTGGAGGGCTCCATCAATCCAGCAGCTCTCTTGCAGAACTCGTGCTTGTCCTTGGGTAAGGACTTGGTCATCATATCTGAGCAATTGTTATCAGTATGGATTTTCTCAAGCTGCAGTTGCTTGGAATCCAACATATCATGTATCCAATGATATCTCACGTCAATATGCTTTGACCTTGAGTGAAAGCTTGAATTCTTACTCAAGTGGATAGCGCTCTGACTATCACAATGCACGTCGTACTTCTGCTGGTTTTTCCCTAATTCATATAAGAATCGCTTCATCCATAACATTTCCTTGCAAGCTTTTGTTGTTGCAATGAACTCTGCCTCTGTGGTAGACAAAGCAACACACTTTTATAGTTTCGACTGCCACGATACAACTCCCCCTGAATATGTAATCAAGAATCCAAAAGTTGATTTCCTAGAACCATTATCTCCCGCCATATCTGCATCTGTGTAGCCAATTAGTTCAATTTTTCTACTTCCAAAACACAAACTCATTTTGGAAGTTCCTCTGAGATATCACAAGATCAACTCCACAGCATTCAAATGCTCTTTTCCTGGATTGGCCAAGAATCTACTAACGACACCAACCACGTGTGTTATATCTGCTCGTGTACATACCATTGCATACATCGTGCTTCTAACAGCTGAGGCATATGGCACCATGTTCATCTCTTTATTTTCTATTTCACTTGTTGGACTCTGCGTTGAACTAAGACAAAAGTGACTAGCAAGTGGAGTAGCAACTGGCTTTGTGATTTCCATGTGAAAACGCTCTAACACCTTCTCGATATATTTTTCTTGTGACAGCCACAACTTGTGTTCCTTCTGATCATGGCGGATGGACATACCAAGAATAGGTTTTGCTGGTCCTAAGTCTTTCATAGCAAAATACTTCTTCATTTCAGCCTTCAGCTTGCCGATCATATCATTGTTTTGTCCTACAATCAACATATCATCAACATGCAAGAGTAATATGATGAACTCACCATCATAAAATCTCTTCACAAACACATAATGATCAGAATTAGTTCTTCGGTATCCATGATCAATCATGAAGGAATCAAACTTCTTGTACCATTGACGTGGTGCCTGTTTAAGTCCGCATAAACTCTTTTTCAGTTGACACGCCAAGTTTTCTTTGACTTTGACTTTGAATCCCTCTGGCTGCTCCATGTAAATTTCTTCTTCTAAATCACCATGAAGAAACACAGTATTCACATCTAGTTGTTCCACTTTTAGATCCAAACTTGCAGTCAAACCAAGCACTACCCGTATTGATGACATCTTGACCACGTGTAACACGGTGGGAGAACTGACTTTTATTTTTATTTCGCAAACAAATGTTGCGGTGAGCAAGAGTCGCCACCGAATTTTATTTTATCCAATTAGAAAGACTAAAAGAACAGAAAAAGACCTTTTAAAAGACTTTGAGTTCGGGGGGTAAGTTATACAAAGGGAAGGTGTAAGCACCCTTTGTATCCATGGTTATCCATGGGCTCTTAATTGCTTAGCTCACTTGCTTGTTTGAATTGTTTGTAATGTGAAGAAGAACTTTAGCTTGTAAATAAGCGTAGTCTTTTTGAATTTGATTTTGAGGATAAGTGAGAAAAAAGATTTTGAATTTGAATTGAGCAAGCAATTAAAAGTTACCTACCCTAAGTTTGAAAAATCGTTCTTTTAGCTTTTCAGTTTGAAAGGGCTATCCATACCATAAAGAGGTTAGGAAGTCCTTTCATTGGATATTGAAGGGTCATCGAGAATTATCGTTCGCCATAAAATTGTCCCTTGCCATAAAGAGGGCAGGTAGTCTAAAGGAAGGATATAATAGTCATTTAAAGCAACATGCGAGGATACCTTAGCAATTGGGACAATCATCATGTTTTACCGAGGCAACTTCGAGGGACTAGATCTCATATGATGATTTAAATGATTTAGGCAACCTTTGCTTTAGGTATCCTCGGAATCGAGGGACTTGACTATTTTCACAAATTAAGGCAACATGCAACAGTAATAAGGCAACAAGGCAACAAGAGGAATTACCCTAAAGGTGTGTGTGTGGCACAATCATGTGGTTCAATTCAGTTATATTATCTTGTAATTAGTGAGCTATGTTAATTCAAGGCTTGCACTCCCTAAGATTACTAACCACGCAGTTAAAAAATACAGAAATTAAAGGCAGAATTTAAAAGTTCCTACGCTATTACAATAAACACCCGTGGGCAGAAAAATAAAGGCAAAGAATAAAGGCAGAAAATAAGAGGGAAAAATAATTAATTTAAATATCTTGAGCCTTCATCGCTCCTTGATCAACCCTGAAAATTACGAGCGAAGAAGAGAAAAGTTAGTGCAAGATCGACCATAAGGGTTAGCAAGACAATGAGGATTAGAGATTTTTGTGGCGATAAATTCTAAATCTTGAGGGTTACTGAACAAATCTAAAAATACAATTAGTGGTTAAAATTAACAAACCTAAAATTAAAATTAATTATAACTTAAAAAATTTATATTAGAAAACTAATTATTAACCTAATTCTACAATTAAATTAGAAACTAATTATTAATAAAAAACTAAACTAAAATTATTAACTAATTCTTTAGCCTAAGATTAATTATTAAATTAATATGTTAATTGGTTTTATTTTTAGAAAACAAAATTTAATAGTAACTAAAAAGTGGTTTAAAAAAGAAAAAGAAAAATAAAATTAAAAGAAATAAAAGAAAAAGAATTATATGGCTGGGGCGTGTGATTCTGTATGGTGAGTCTTTGATGGTTCACCGTGGAGAAGCGCCTCCAGCGTCATTGGATTGAGTCCCATGAAGATCCAGCGGCTGAAGGAGGAGGGCGTACCGTGAGCATCCCTGGGTATGTCGCATTGGATCTACTGATAAACAATTCATTAAAAAAACTTTGGCCCAGCCTGGGTTCGAACCCATGGCCTAGGGATTACCAGCAAAACACTCCACCGGCTACGCTACGCTGTTGTGTTGTAAATACTATGCCTCCAATAATATAAATATAAGACAAAGAGAGTAAGGGGAAATTCAAAGCTAAGTCAGCGCTGGGCCCACCACCACCAATCACGTCCAATGAGAGAAAGAGAGAGGAGCGTGAGGTGTTGACTCGCCAATCAAAAACAGAGAGAAAGTATGATACGTTTGAGACCATTTACAATGGGGGTGTTGAATAATTTATTCAATAGTTGAATAGCTACAATAGTGTGTTGAATCATGTGTTTAATGTGATGTGGATTAATTGGTGTTGAATACTTTCAACATGTTGAATAAGAAAAGAGTGGGGGCCACCTAAAGTATGTGACAAAATATTATTGGTTGTTGTGTATGTTTAGATTTTTATTTCATAATAATTATTTAATGTAAATTATTTTTTAGTAAATCAATTTTTTATTTATTTTTATTTTCACCAAAATTCATAATTTTTTTTTGTCTATAAATAGAGACTTGTTTTATTTGATTTGGACACACACAAAAATTTCACTTTTTCTCTCAATTTTTTCTATTTAGCCTTCAAAAAATTCTTGTTTGTAGTTCTAGACATCTTTGTAGTGAAATGGATCCCAACAATAATCCTTTTAACACCCAAAATTCTACTAATTATCCTTTCAACTACCCAAAAAAAAATTAAAAATATAAAATTGGAAGAAAAAAAATTAAATAAATTACTAAATTAGAAAAAATTAAAATAAAATATTAAAATCTTAATTATTTTAATTTAGTTTCAATTGATAATTGAGATGTAGAAATATATAATCATAAAAACAAATATATAAAAGAAAATAAGAATAAGAAATAAAAGTAGTGGGGTAGGGTGTTGGGTGTTGAATTTTATTAAACAAAACCATTGTAGTGAGTAAAATTTGAATGTGTGTTGAATGATGAGGTGGAAGAGAGAGAAGATGATGTGGAACATAAAAAGTGAAAAAGTAGGGTGTTGAATAACTAAACCATTGTACATAGTCTGACAGGGCAATGAGGTTGTCGCTCGTGGATTGTCAAACATGCCCAATTCACTGTTCATCATCATCTTAACCGTGCACAGCTTGCAGCGACAGAATAGCTACGATTTTTCCGTAGCAAAACCTGCAACATATGAAGCTTACAAAATACGCGTTAAACAAAATTAAATTGAACCCAGATCCACTAAACGCAGCCCTATGATCACGATGGTACCCACGGTTTTGCCCGAAACGTCCAAAAACGTGAGTTCGAAAGCTTCACTTCCTTGAGCCCTAACAATGGCGAATTTCATTCTGTGCATCATGGCCTTGTTCTAACGCTCCAGATCTTTTCTAAATTACACAAGGAACTCGAATATGCACTTAGATTCAATTAAAACACGTTAAATCATGATGAACGAAATTAAAAGTATGTAGGAAAATATGAACATGATGTAATTTCCTATACACGTTATGGGACTTCAATCACGATTCACTCGTACCTTATGTTACCTAGAGGGATGATTGGGATGAACTGGAAGCTTTGAAACTGGCTGCAATGGGGAATCCGAATTTAGCACCCTCCTTTGATTTTTTTTGACTTGTAACCCTTGCCTCTTTCTCCTAATTTTCGTCCCCTTTTGGCCTTGAATGAGTCACATATATATAGTAGACTAAATTAGGTCAAGAAATTTGGACTCAATCTTTATGGATAAAGAGATTGCATTTTATTTTGGAAGAGGTATGAAAAGCTTCTATTTTGGTCTTCAATCATACAAATCAAATCTCAATCATCCTCACATGATTTATTGAGCCTCAGGATCTGATTAAATTATTGGAGGATTAATCAAATAACCTTTTCCTATTTAATTATGATTTTTCCTTTATTTATTTTGAATATAAATGAACAAAATCAAAATTAAAAGAATAAAATCATAAAATATGAAGGAATTGGTTTATGGGCCTCGCATATGCTTGAATTCACGTGGGTAGCCTGGATTTAAAGACCCAATACTCAAAAATTTGAATTTAGCCATTTAGGGTTTCAAGCGTTTTTTCAAAATTTTACCTAACTCGTGCAAGCCATATCTCTCTCAATTTTAAACCTATGGAGATGTTCTTGACCATTTTAGAAAGCTCAAAATGTCCTCTAAAACCTCCTTTTGGTTTCATCTCAATTGAGTTTACCATGTTCAAGTTATGAGCTTTGACCCAAAAGGTATTTTTGTTGACTTTCAAAATGACCTATAACCTCTTGGTCCATATCTCTCAAATGAAGCATTTTTGGACTTGGCTTGTGAGAGACAAATTTGTAGAGAATTCAATTTCCTTCAAATTAAGCTTTAGATAGAAAATTTATGATGTTCCATGTGAAAGTTGTGACTGGTCAAAGTTCAGTTGACTTTAGGTCAAAAAACCCTAATTTAGAAACTTGGACTTTTGATGATTTTAGAGCTTTTCTTGAGGAATCATGATCAAATCTTGATCAAATGATGAATTTGAATTCAAAATATTGATGTTGACAAAAAATCGGGAGTTTTGACTATGATTTGACCATAGTTGACTTTTAGGTCAAATAGGTCGACTGTTGACCATCTGAGCACTTGACTGAGAAATATTATGAATCAGAGCTTGAAACTTTGCATGAGGATCCTTTTAAGAAAATGAGAGGCCATGGGATCCATTTGAGGTCTTAGAACTTGATTTGATCTCGAGAGAAGCAAAACCCTAGTTGTGGGTTGATTGCTTAAGAGATAAGTAAGTGAGCCTAATCCTCAGTGCTTGAGCATTTGAAAGTCAAGTAGATCAAAATATCTTGAAATATGATGGGCAAATTTTGGGATATGACACCACGGGTGAAAAAATCTCTTAAAAATCAATGTCTTTCTTTTGACTAAGGCCTTTCACAACTAATCTTGCCTTGTATCTAGGTATTGAGTTATTTTCTTCAATCTTTAACTCGTACATCCATTTGCTTTTTAGTGCTCTTTTACCTTTCTATAAAACTACCAACTTATACGCCAGGTTCTCATGCAAGGATTGCATTTCTTCCTGCATGGCTTTCAACCACTCTTCTTTGTGGACATCCATCATAGCTTCTTCATAAGACTCTGGTTTTCCCCCCGTCAGTGAGTAACAAAAAGTACGTTACAGGATATTTGGTTTACGGTTTAGGTATCCTAAATGACCTTTTTACTTTAGGAACTTATGTTTCATCCTCATAGTCTTTAACCATATCTTCATTATCACCATCTCTTTTATTACCATATGTTACTTCTTCAGTTGAACCATTATTAATTGGAGGTTCATTTTTGGCATCTCCAATATCTTCAATTTCATCTCCCCTGTAAATCTCTGGAGGAGGAATTGGATCCAAGTTGATTGGATGTTCTCTAGAAATAACAGGCTTGACTACCTTTTGAATATCTTCAATATTCTGGTCTTCAAAGAAGACAACATATTTGCTTCTAATAATCTTCTTCTCTACAGGATCCCATAACATGTACCCAAATTCTTAATTTCCATATCCTAAGAAGATGCAGTCCTTCGACTTTGAGTCGAGTGTTGATCTCTCATCTTTTGGAACATGAACAAACTCTCTACAATGGAACACCTTCAAGTGATTGTAGGATACATCTTTACCTGTCCAAAATCTATTTGTAATATCACCATTCAATGGAGCTGAAGGGGATAAGTTGATTAAATCAACTTCAGTCATCAGAACCTCGCCCCCAAAAACTCTTTGGTAACTTGGCATGAGATAACATTGTTCTCACTCTTTCAACAATAGTTTTGTTCATTCTCTCAGCTACTCCATTGTGATAAGGTTTCTTCAGAATGTATCGTTCATGCCGGATTCTATTACTCATACAATAATGTTTGAAATCTCCTATAAATTCTCCTCCATTGTTAGTGCAAACACATTTTAACTTCTTTCCAGTTTCTCGCTCAACGCTAGCGTAAAACTGTTTCAATACTACAAACACTTAGTCTTTTGTTTTAAGGGAATACACATACCTTTCTGGAATGGTCATAAATAAAGGTAACAAAAAACCTTGCACCTCCAAGAGTACTAGTGGTCATTGGCCCACAAACATCCGAATGTACCAAATCTAAAACATGTGGTTTTCTATGTGGGGCCTTATATTGAAATGAAGCTCTATGCTGCTTTCCAGATAAACAATGTGTACATGGCTTAAGAGATATTTTCAATCCCTTCACAGCTTCAAAAGTACCTCTTTTTGCAAGAACTTGAAGTCCCTTGTCACTCATATGTCCGAGTCGTTTATACCATAGCTCGACTAAGGAGTCTTCTCCGAGATCATTCACACACCCATTATTGACTTTGGCTTCTATCATATAAAGAGTGCTTACTTTCTTTCCTCGGTCTACTACCAAGGAACATTTTGTTAGCTTCCATTTCCTATCTCAAAACACACTAGTATAGCCTTCTTCGTCTAGTAGTCCGGTGTATATTAGATTGAGACGCATGTCAGGAACATGTCTCACATCTTTAAATGTTAAGTAACAACCGGTGTTTGTTTATAGACAAATATCTCCTTTCCCCATAATTTTGGATGTATTATCATTGCCCATCCTCACATGACCAATTTCACCTCTTGTATAAGATGAAAAGAAATCCCTTTGTAATGTTATATGGAATGATGCACTAGAATCCATGACCCAACCTAATTCTTGTGATGTCAAATTAACATGACCATCATCACAAGGAAATATTACTCGCATTGCCATTTTCTTGTTGATCTCTTTTGAACTTCCTACACTCTCTCTTCATTTGACCTTTCTTGTGACAGTAAAAACATTCAACACATTTTCTTGCCCATGATCTTCCATTGAACTTATCTCTAGACTTGCCTATATTATTGAACTTCCTATGGATACTTCTTCCACGATACTCTGTGACAAGCGCCTCAGACTCTAACGTCATTCCTTGTTCCTTCCGACAGGATTTTTCGTTGAACATGCTATCTTTTACTATGTCCAATGTTAGAACACCTTGTGGTGTGTTAGGAGTAAATTAATGGTAAATTCATGTGTTAATATAAGTGATTTCTTCTCTAAACTAATGCAAATTGTGATGGATCCATAGGTTTTTAGTGAGAATTGAATTGAAAAGGTTCAGTTCATGTGTAAAGCAAATCGAATCACTTGTGGGTATTATTGATGCAGGTTTAGAGTTGAACTGAAGCTTTAGGAAAACATGAAGAGGAAAGAAAGCTGGAAGTCTCAAAGGCAAAGCAAAAAAAGATGAAGTTTGACAAGGGCGCGCCGCGGGAGTTCTAGCCAGCGCCGCGCCAAAGTCTCTGTTTGTGATCGCGCCGCGCACATCCGTTGCCGCGCCGCGGCCTCGGTGTTAAAAGCCCAAAACTTCTATTTAAAAGCCCTAGCTTCCAAGTGGTTAAAAAACTTTGGGGAGCGAAATTAGGAGAGGAATCTGAAGGTGCAGCCACAATTATCAATTGAAGGCCAATTCTTTACCAATCGAAGATATTCCATTGATGAAGATGAATCCCTCCATTAATTCTTGTGTGTTCTTCATGTCTATGGAGAGCTAAATCCCTCTTGTTGAGTCTAAGGTAGTAGTTAACCTATGAATATACAATACCATTGATTAATTCCTGTGAACAATTATTTGAATTCATTATCAATAAGAAACCTTGTTTTTATTCTTAAATTATCGTTGAATCTTTGATCGAAAGAAAGGATTTAACTTTTGCCCTAGGTTACTATATTGATTCAATTGCAATTTGCAGAGATGGAATTGTAATTGGGTTTTCATAATTATCGTTCGTAATTACTATTATCGTTATTGATATTTGGAGAGATCGAATCTCATACCGGTAAAAGTTATCTAATTTGATTTGCAGACATGGAATCTTATTTGAGGATAAGTGAAGATAATGATTCAAAGGATTGTTCTATTGTGAATAATTAATAATTGTATAGGATTAGGTTGATGAACCCTAAAGGCTCAACATCTTTCTTTAATTGTTAACACAAAGTCCTTTACTTGCTTTTATTTTATTATTTGCTTTTGATATTAGAAGTATAAAACAAACCAAACTCAATTTTCCTAACTCAAAATAAACAACTATAGAACGGCAGTGATATTAACCAATCCCTGTGGATACGATATATTACCGAAAATATTTACCCAAAAATACTTTCAACATGGTGCCGAGTTACTCAATGAAACCACAAGTGTGTCCCAATTGTCATGCAAGGAACTTAATAATAACAATACTTGCAATTCATTGTCAAGCACCATCTTCATATTGGTGATTTAATTTATCAATCTTTGAAAATTACTCAAGTGTTCAGAAGCACTTCGAGTTTATCTATATTTGAGATTCACCAATCTCCGAGTAGTTGAGGCTTTATTCTGGCCAGTCTTTCTCTCGTACAATGTTTCAAGTTTCGCCAATAATGTGAACACAATTTTTTCTTGCGCAACATGATGAAAGACACTTTGATCTATCCATTGATGAATTTGTCCAACAATTTTCCTATTCATCACATTCCAGTCTTCATCTGACTTGCCGGTTGGCTTCATCCCTTTATCTTGCAAAGTTTGATATAAATCTTTGCAATAAAGTACATCTTCCATTCTCGCCTTTCAAATGAAGTAATTTGAAGGGGTTAACTTAATCATCGTCGATGATCCCGTTGAAGTTAAATTGTCCACTCTGAGTAATAGAAGTTAAAATGTGTGGTGAGCCGAAACTCTCATACCACTTGTTGGAAAAGATAACACTTAAACACCTAATATAAAGTCAGTGGATATAATTAATTATCTCTGGATCAAAATTTTCCCACTATAATAATAATAGTAACAATAACAATGGAACATCAAAAATTTCTTCTGTTTAAATGAATAATAATAAAAACTAATTATTACAACTCTCACCAACAAATATGGTGGATAACCTCTCTTTTGGATTTGTCACTCAAAAGGATTTTCACTTTTATGATGTTTATATAAATGAAACAACTGAAGCTTATATAGCTAAACCATATAAAAAATTGATGGCTATAATGTAAAGAGAAAATATATCTTTCATAAGTACTGTAACGCCCCATATTTTCCATTTATTAATTTAATTATAATTTAAATTAATTATTTGGATTATTTGGCATTTTATTGGATTTAATTGGATTAAATTGAGAAATAGAGCTATTGGGCCAAGTGTGGTGTTAGTAAAGAGGGGGTTCTATGTTAGTATGCCTTTTACTAAATTAAAATCTATTTTTATAAAAATAAGGAATTGAGGAAAAAAGGAAAATAGATGTGAAAGAGGAGCAGAAGAGTAGAAGAGCTGATACGTGAAAGAGGAAACAGAAGAAGAAGAGGGCTAATCAAGATCTTTTGCTAAGGTAAGGGGGGACTCTCCGATTAACATCTCTTATCGTATTCTAGATGATAATACTGATTAGGAATATTATTTAGATCAATTGGATTGTATGTTAGGTTTTGGGGTTTTGGGAGATTTAGGTTGTTTTTGTTGAATCGATGAGATTGATAAATTGATGAATGGTTTAGTATTAGATGACCTCTAAAATGTGTTATAATTGTAGTATGTTATGTTAATTGATAGTATTTTGGTGTGGGAACTGTTGTGGTGCGATTAGATTGAGATTGGGAGAGGAAAGATGTCAAAAATCGCAGAAAAATTCTGTATAAGCGCAGCGTGCGTCGACCTATGGAACTCATGCGTCGACCTATACGTTCCCAAAAGACCAGCATGATTTGACTCATGGGTCGACCTGAGAAAACCCGAGGGGAACAAGAATTTCTATGCGTCGACCTGCAAATGCTGTGAGTCGACTCACAGCATTTAAATTTTTAACAAATTTTTCGAAGGCCATAACTTTCAAACTGTATGTCCGTTTTTAGTGTCATTTCGAGTATGATGATCCTTATGAGATAACCTATGTGTTTAAATGATGAAATGAGGTGATACTTTCAATTAAATGAAATCATGAGAGTATTGTTTGATGAATGATGTAGTGTGCTTATATGTGATGAGATGTGTTAATACATGCTATATTTTAAACATGATTCGTATGATGATTTGTTTGATTGTGTGATGGGGCTTATGAGATATTTCATGTGATGATATGAGTATGATGCGAATATTTTGTTTGTTTGATGGATGATATATTGTTGACATATATGATGAGATGTGACAATATGAGATGGATTGAATGATGAGAATACATGTATATTCATATGATTGATTATGATGATGATTGGTGTAAATACATGTATGTTCTATAATGATGGTGATGATGATTGATTTGTGATGAATGATGCTGATACATATACATGCTTGATGATGATGATGATGGTAAGAGATGAGACGATGATGTTCATCGGATCGACGATGTTATAAGTATGTTGTATATGTTTGCATTCATTCATAATCATATGTTGAGGGCTGAATCTGGATGATGTTGTGGATTCAGTGAAGGGCATAATTCTCATTGTGTGGAATTTGTGCTGGCAGGGCCGTATCTTGATGATGTTGGATCAGTCGGTGGGTTATTCCCATTGATGATGTTTGGTACCACATGCATAGTTTCAGTTCATTCATATGCATGATTTTCATAACATGATTGAATGTGTTTCAGTGTTATGAATTGATGACGCGTTGGTTGTGTATTTGTGGAATTGTCTGAATATAATACAATTGGGTGATTAATATAACTATGATGTGTTATTATTTATGATGCAATAATATTTGTTAATTGCGATGAGTCTCACCCTTACATGTTGTCATTTTCAGATTGAGGATAGCGGCTTTTACGACTTGGTGAGGATTAGCTCATGAGTCAGTGCGTTTAGTTAGCGTCAGGTGTCATGCTCTGATATTGTAACACTGGGGAACACATTATTTTGAGTTTATGTTTATGCCTATATTTGTTTTATTTGAGTTTTGGTGGGATATAGTTTCTAAAGATGTTGAACTATTCCGTATAACTGATTTTCCGCTGTGTTAACATGAGTAGTTATGAATTGTGTTGAATTTCCTTAGTGAATGCATGACATAGACGTATGATGTTTGTTTTTTTTTAATTTGAATTGTGGCACTCTTGTTTTCATGTTTACTCTGAAATTTTTATTTAATTGCCGCAGGGGTTTAGAAGGGTGTTACAAGTACACCAAAAAATACTCACGTACTTTCAATTCCATTTTATATAAATGTTAATGTTTCTCCTTCTTTCTCTCTCCACATAAAGAGGAAACCCATCATCATTTTGATAAGTTGACTAAAAGTCAAAGCACGGTGGATCAATTCATGAATTGATTTATAAAAGTAGCTCAATTTTTCATTTTCATTTTGTTTGCTCGAATCAGGTCGTGACTTGATTTAGTACCTTTTTATTTTCTATTTGAATCAAGTCGTGAATTGATTTAGTGTCTTTTGACTCAGGTCGTGACTCAATTCATGAAAGTGGCCAAAAAAGTGCTTTTTCATTCTGTTTGCTCGAATTGAGTCATGACTCGGATAAGATTAAGAGGAAGAACGAAATCATGGAAGGAGAGAGAAGATTAAGAAGAAAAACGAAATCACTATGAGGAGAGGAGAATGAAATACGGAAGTTAGGAAATCAAAAAATATCTGCTAATACCATATTGTAATAAAGAGTTTTCATGATGAAAACAAAGATGATATTGATTATGAAGTGATTCAATTCTCAGCTTCCACATATATATGAGTAGAAGTTCACATGTGAAAATAAGTTACAAGTTACAACAAACTCTAAGTTAGGCAGTTTCACCAGTAACCAACAACTACTATATATCTAACTTGTAGCTTAAGTAATTAACTTTTAACTAATTTTAGCCAATGCTCAAAATATACTCAACATTAACACCTTCTAGAATGATTTTATTATTTTGTCTCATTACAATAGCATCCTCATTCTAGACAACCTTGTCCTCAAGGTTTAAAGTTGGGTAATTGAGCTTAATATCTTCAAGGTTTTCTGAAGTAGCTTCAAGTTTGATTGTGCCTTCCCACTTTATCAGAACCTGTTGCTTCATTGAATTGCCTTGCATGACACACATCTTGTCTTTATCACATGTGTTGGCTGTACTATATGACTAATATTTGTCATAGTTAATGTTACTGGCATCATAGTTAATGGTAGTGGCATGTATTGATCGTTGGACACTAAAAGGCTTCAATTGTGACACATGGAAAATTGCGTGAGTTTTAGCAGATTCTGTTAATTATATCTTTGTAGGCTACTGCTCCTACCTTAGCTATTATCATAAAAGGGCCAAATATTTCATTCTCATCTTTTGATTTTTTTTTTCAAAGCAGCACATTGTTTGAAGAAAAAACACAGCAATAAGAGGGTTGGATTGGGTTTTTAAAAACTAATTAAAAATATAACATATTTGGTTATCCTCATTCGTTTGAACTCAAACTACTCCAGTCCACCCTGTCAATATGATTTTGCCTCTCTCTTACGAGGTCTTAATCCACTAAATCAAAATTATGATTACACAATCACGAAGACAATTGTCGACGTCTTCTCGAGATCAAACCACAACCCGGTTTGCTCAAGAAAATACTTATACAATTACAACTTTTGTGTTTAAGAGATTGCTTCTAATAAACTATATCACAACTTTGATGTTTACACAAAAATTAAGCATAATAAAATTATGAATAAACTTAAAAAGATAATAAGAATTTTGAGCTCTTGAATTCGTGCGTGCGTTAGTTGTTTTTCTTTTTCACGGTGTCTCCTTTATATAGCGTGAACTTTTAGATTCGTTGAGAGACAACCATTCTCGTTTTGGAAACCTGATGAAATACTGATTAATTTTGTTTCCAAAAATGAAGATTATGTCTGCTGTAATTAATTTCCAACCGTTACATAATGATTTTGCATTTGACTATTGCACATTGGATCTTCTGATCATCAGAGTAATTGTTGCAGCTTGTTGGTGCTTGAAGCGTTTGAGTCATCAGAGTTTACGGCTTTTCTTTATTTGACTTCAGAACATCTTGTTCTTGTAAACTTTCTTCTTCTTTTTTATAACCTTTATTAAATAAAAATTGTGAAACTTTCTTCTTCTTTTTTATAACCTTTATTAAATAAAAATTGTGAGGCTTTTCTTCTTACACTCTTCTTCTTTTATGACTTAAAATGAAATCGTCATCGTCTTCGTCATCGCTGTCACTGTCGATTTTCCTCTTGGCTTTAATGTCGCCATTACTTGATTTCTGTTGCGGCTTCTGTGAAGATCCAGTATTATTTGGCCTCGGCTGTGGCTTCTCTGTAGATCCAGTATTATTTGGTCTCGGCTGCGGCCTCTCTGTAGATCCAGTATTATTTGGTCTCGGCTGCGGCTTCTGTGAAGATGCGGTTTTAGTTGGTGGCTTTGATGACGACTTAACCGGAGTTCTGCTACGAAGCTCCTTTTGCTTTCTTTGCTTCTTTTCCAATGCTTTCTTAGCTCTTTCAGGAGACAATAATCCATGTTCCATTAACCTGCACGGGATAAGAAGCATTGAAAATTTCAACTGTCTGTACATATAATCTGATCTCAATTTTCGACTGTTTTTTTATGAATTTTCATACTGGAACAAAATCTGAAATCAAACATTGCTAGATCCTAATTTATGAACATTCATTTCCTTTCTCATCAACCAAATTTAACACAAAGATCTGAACCTAATGAAAGAAATAGATGGTTAACAACAGCAATATCAGATGGAAACTCACCAAAATTCCGCCATTTCACTTGTCGGTATCTGTTTCGACAACGACTCATAGAAAATCCTCAAGGGTTCTTTCTGCAAACACAAGGTGCGATTATGAACAAACATCATGTATCAGTCCGAATCGATCTCTCGATACAAAGATTGAATTCTAAATTTCCGGAATAAACTGTGAAAAATTACGAACCTCTTGAGGTGGATCGTGTTTCTGGCCAGGCAAACTATAGACTTTCCTCTCTCTCACTTTGGTGGTAGTAGTCTTCCTCTTCGTCGTCTTTGTCGTTGTTGTTGTTTTGGATGATGACGACGAAATTGTTGTCGGTTTTGAATTAACCTATCAAATTCATACAAAACAGAATTGTCATTCTAAACTGAAACTAAAAAATCTAACTAATTCTCAACTAATACCAACCAACTTATCACCACCATTGACAAAAATTTAATATCTAACAAATCACCAACTATATCTAACATATATTATCATTAACTAACACAATTAATAGAGATAATAATTAATAACTGTTGCATGATTATATGATTATGAACCCTAACCCTCAAGATAGCATAAAAATCACATAATTATGAACCTTAACTCTCAACAAAGGATAAAAACATAAAATCAATAAACCCTAAGTATAATTCAATATCAATTATTACAATTGAATCCCAAAATTGAATTGGTGATACCTCAGATTTAGTGACAGTGGTGACAGCTTTCTATTACAACCCAAGAAATTGAATATTGGGCTGTTGGATCATTTCAATGTATGAATAAGAAATGATTATTATTACTGTTATGTGTACAAGAGTATAGAATGGTCCACCTTATATAAGAGAAGGTTGGGCCTCTATTTACATAAAAAGACCCTTAAGGCCCAATGTGAAGAACCATCTAAATATAACTAATAGATATACTACAAAGGGAAAGTTGTTTATTCTGTTAATACCCCCCATAAGCTGGAAGATATATAGAGTGAAGTCCAAGCTTAGAGATGTTAGAAAGAAAAGGTTGCAAGTCCAACGGTTTGGTGAAAACGTCAGCTAGTTGTTGTGAAGATGAGACAGGTAGAAGATGGAATAGACCGTTGCGCAGTTTTTCACGGACAAGGTGACAATCTAGGTCGATGTGTTTGGTTCTTTCGTGGAAGGAGGAGTTTGTAGCGATGTGTCTTGCGGAAGCGTTGTCACAGTATAGTAGGGCTGGTGTTTTGGTGGTGATGGGAAGTTGATTCATGATATTTGTTAGCCATTGTAGTTCACAAACCGTGGAAGCCATTGCACGGTATTCTGCCTCGGTAGAGCTGCGAGAAACTGTTGGTTGCTTTTTCGATTTCCATGATATTAATGATTCTCCAAGGTATATGCAGTAGCCAGTAACTGATTTTCGTGTGTCTGGGCAAGTTGCCCAATCGGAATCAGAAAAGGCTTTCAGTTGTATGGAAGATTTGCTGGGGTAAAAAAGGCCTTGAGCGGGATTGTCTTGAGGTAGCGGAGCACGCGAAGGGCTGCATTGTAATGAAGATCAATGGGTGCACTCATATGTTGGCTCAGCTGTTGTACAGAGTAAGAGATATCTGGGCGAGTGTTGAGTAGGTAAATGAGCTGTCCAACAAGTCTTCTGTATGAAGTTGGATTTTGTAATGGTGTTCCTTCATTGGTTTTGAGTCTGGTGTCTCTTGTCATTGGTGTTGAGGCTGGCTTACATGCTAATAATCTAGTGCTAGAGAGCAAATCTAGTGTGTACTTGCGTTGGCAGATATTGATTCCTGCAGAGCTTCGTGCGATTTCCAGTCCTAAGAAGTATTTCAGCTTGCCAAGGTCCTTTATATGGAAGTGATGCTTTAATGTTGATTTGGTGGAGTTGATGATGTCCATGTTGTTACCTACAAGGATTAAATCATCGACATAAATTAGTAAAGCTGTAAATGTATGTTTGGATTTATGGATAAATAGGGAATGATCAGCAGCACATTGGTGGAAATTATTTGACAAAAGAACTTGAGATAATTTCTCAAACCATTGTCTGCTGGTTTGGATAGGAGGGAGTGATGCCTGGAGGCAATGACATGTAAACCTCCTCATCCAAATCTCCATGGAGGAAGGCATTGTGTACATCTAATTGAAATAAATGCAAATTTAAAGAAGATGCTAGGGCTAAAAGAAGTCTTACAGTGGTTAACTTGGCGACAGGAGAAAAAGTATCAAAGAAATCTATACCTTCTACTTGTGTGAATCCTTTGGCCACTAACCTGGCCTTGTGCCTTTCTAATGTACCATCAGAGTTGTGCTTGGTCTTAAATACCCATTTGCAGCCAATGGGTTTCTTACCTGTTGGCAGTGTTGTGAAATGCCATGTATTGTTGTTTGTGAGGGCCAGTAATTCATCCTTCATTGCTTTAATCCAATGAGGATGTTGGCTGGCTGCTTTGTATGTCATGGGATCTTTGGTGGTAGTGATGGCAGAAATAAAAGAATGAAAAGCAGTAGACAATTTATCATATGAAACATAATTGGAAATGTCATAAATGGGAGTAGAAGATATTTGATATGTATTACAGATAAAATCCTTAAGGTATGCAGGTGTGGTTTTGGTTCTAGAGGATTGTCTAGGGGGTAATTGTTGTATGTTATTATGTTCAGAATTGGTAGAGGTATTACTAGTAATGTTAGTGGATTGGTTGTTGGTAATGTCTAAGTTTGTGGTAGGATGGTCCAGGTTAGGTGTAGTGGGTTGGTTGGTGGGGTTAATGTTGGTTGGAGTGTTGTATGAATCTGTTTGTAGGCTTTGTGGATTATGATCAAGGGATGGAGGTAGATCAAATAAGAAGGGAGTTGTGTTTGTAGGGTCATGAGCAGAATTGAGGTCATTATAGGATGGTGGAGGATTCGTGGTGGTGTATGGGAAAACAGTTTCATAAAAATGGCAGTTCCTAGAAATGAGAAGTCGTCTGGTGGTAAGTTCAAAGGTGAGGTAACCCTTTGTACCTGTGGGGAAGCCAAGGAAGATGCATTTGGTTGCTCTGGGGTCTAGTTTGTCTCTGTGTCTATGAATTGTGGAGGCATAGGTCAAACAGCCAAAGGTTTTAAGGTTGTTGAAGGTGGGAGGTGTTTTGAATAGCCTAAAAAAGGGTGTCTCATTGTTTATGGTAGGGCTGCATAACCTGTTAATAAGGTATGTGGCATGACACAGAGAAAAGGACCAGAAGCATTTAGGCAAATTAGCTTGAAAAAGTAAGGATCTTGTGACATTTAATAGGTGTCTGTGCTTTCTTTCAACAGTGGCATTTTGTTGTGGTGTTTCAATGCAAGATGTTTGATGAACAATACCAAGTGAAGCATAAAAATCATGCATAAGGAATTCAATACCATTGTCAGTTCTAATTGTTTTAATATTGCATGAGAAGTGATTTTTGCAGTAAATGATAAAGTTTTTGACATGTTTTCTTGTTTCAGCTTTTGTGTACATTAAAAAAGTCCATGTGTATCTACTATAATCATCAACTATAGTAAGAAAGTATTGATAGCCATCTAGAGATTGTATAGCAATAGGTCCCCATATATCCATGTGAGCAAGATCAAAAATTTTAGAACTAATAGAATGACTTATGGGGAAAGGAAGTCTGCACTGTTTAGCTAAGTGACAAGTGTGACAAGCAGAATTTTTATTGAAAGATATATCAGAAAATTCTTTAGACATGTGGTGAAGAACATCATTGGATGGATGGCCTAATCTTTGGTGCCATAAATCTAATGAAGTGTTAGAAGTATCAATATTACAAAGGGTGTTAAGGTGATTACAAGTAGGGTGATGTGAAGCTTCTTGATGAAGAATGTAGAGATTCTTATGAAGGTTCACATGACCAATCATCTTCTTTGTAGACACATCCTGTATGGAACAGGAATTGTGTGAGAAGGTGATTCTAAAGGGTGAATTATGGCATAGTTTGGAAATAGAGATAAGGCTAAATGAAAATTCAGGGATGTAGAAAACATGATGAAGCTGAATACAGTTAGCAAGTAAAATAGAGCCAGAGAATTTGGCTGTTATGCATTGTCCATTTGGGAGAAATATGTTCACAGGTGTAATAGCATATATATTGGCAAAACATTGGATATGGGGACATACATGGTCTGAGGCTCCATAATCAAGTATCCATGTATTAGGAGAGTTTAAGTTACTACCTGTTTGAATCATACCTGAGACAATGTGGTTGTCCTGAGCAGTAGAGGAATCAGGTTTTGTAGAAGTAGACTCTTTTCTTGTTTGTTGTAATAGTTGGATTAAATGTTGGTATTCTTCTTTGGATATGTTGTGCAGTTTCTCCATTGGTGGCGTAGTGTTGGCTTCTGTACCTTCTTTCCTTGGATTTTTGTTGCGGTAACCCGGAGGGAAGCCATGTTTGAAGTAGCATGTTTCAACCGTGTGATTTGTCTTCTTGCAGTTGGTACAAACCATGGAAGCTTTAGGGTTTCCACGTCCTCTGCCGCGACCAATTGAAGGATTGGAATTGGCAGCGAGGATGGTTGGTGTGTTGGAATTGACATCTTGTTGAACGATCAAGGAATAAACGCGACTAATGCTGGGCATAGGATCCAGAAGCAGAATTTGTGTGCGAACATTGTTGTAGGTGTCGTTCAATCCTTTGAGGAAGCAAGCAACATATTCCATATGCTTGTATTGATGCACTGATTTGGAAAGATTACAGGTGCAAGGATTTGTGCATACGCAAATAGGGATTGGGCGAAGTGCTTCGAGTTCGTCCCATATGATCTTGATGTCAATGAAATATTGAGATAGGGAACGTTCACCTTGTTTGATTGAATGCAGGTCGCGAAGGAGATCTGAAAAACGGAAGTGATTCCCTTTGGTGAATCGTTCTTGAAGATCTGTCCACAATTCGAATGCCGAATCGAAACAGATGGTGCTTTGTGCGATGTGAGGTGACAAAGTGCGATTGATCCAAGAGATGACCATGCTATTTGCTCGTTCCCAAACATCAAGATTGGGGTCTGTGGAAGCCGGTTTCGGAAGAGAGCCATTGATGAAGCCAATCTTGTTCTTTGATGTGAGGGCGCGTCGCATAGATCTGCTCCAGTTATGGTAGTTGTGGTCATCTAATGGTGGTGCGATGAGTATTGCGCCGGGATTCTCACCGGGATGAACGTAATACGGGTTTCTTGGATTGAGGGTGGGATCTGTTGATGGAGGTGCCTTGGGTGAGTCGTTTTTGACGGAGCTTTCTGTGTCTGAATCGGCGTCTGCCATTGTTGAGTGTGTTGTGTATGTGAAGAGAGATGAAGGAATATGCAGAGAGATGAAGAAGGTGATGCGCGGGAAGAAAAAGGAAGGAAAGAAAGGAATTTCAAAGAAATGGGTTGTGGTCTCTTGATACCATATTACAACCCAAGAAATTGAATATTGGGCTGTTGGATCATTTCAATGTATGAATAAGAAATAATTATTATTACTGTTATGTGTACAAGAGTATAGAATGGTCCACCTTATATAAGAGAAGGTTGGGCCTCTATTTACATAAAAAGACCCTTAAGGCCCAATGTGAAGAACCATCTAAATATAACTAATAGATATACTACAAAGGGAAAGTTGTTTATTCTGTTAATACTTTCATCTTATTTGAGCTGGGGAGACTCTTACTGAGAGATGAAGAGTCAGTAATCTTAGGCTTGGAAGGGGTAATTTGGGAATTTGGTTTGATCTTCATCACTGGAGTGGTTTTGGTCTCTGCCATGTCTTTGAAAGTTGTTATCTACTGTATCTGTAGGTTATTGAGTGAATTTGTTTTGATTGTGTTGGGAATTTATAATCAAAATTTTGTGGATATAAAAGGTAAAAAAATTAAAGAGATGTATTTGGGAGTTGGATCTTGGTGGTAGAGAAAGATTAAGAAGATGAGATAACAGAGATTTTAAGGAGGGGATGAAAGAGACAGAGTAGTATACAATGTTTTCAGTATATTCAGTTATTCACTGAATTTAACGTTAATTGACGGTGGTCAGAAACCCGTGTAATTGACGGAGCGCCATTATCCTTGTTTGGTTGCTGACGTGGCTTGCTTATTGAATATTATGCTTAATAACTCTAAAAAAATTGTCTCCCATGAGCACATGGACATACACCAACCCCCAAACCACTAAGCCAATTCGTTTTAATTGAAATAACATTGCTCCTATTAAACTATATTTAAAGCTGAGTTTAATTGTATAATTTAAAGCTGTACATATATACTTAAAAAAACTGTATGTTAAATAATTATAAAAAAACGTAAATTAAATATTTTAAGTTTTTTCTTATAATTATATAATATAATATATATAAATGTTAATTAAAATGTTTTTTTAATAAAGTTTATAATTAACGTTTTTAATTTTTTTAATAAACGTTTTTTTAATAAATATGTACAGCTTTTTTAAAAAAAATTTAAATAAATTTAAAAAAAAACGTTAAAATTATTCAACGTAAATTAAAAAGGTTTATTACAATTATTAAAAAAAGTTTATATAAATCATTAAAATATAAATTTATATAACGTTTATATTAAAAAAAAGTTTATATAAATTATTAAAAAAAGTTTATAATAACCTTTTATATTTATATAATTATATAACGTTTCCAATAAAAAAATTAAAATCGTTTATTAAAATTATTAAAAAAAATGTTTATATTAATTACTAAATAATACATTTATATAATTATTAAAAAACTAAATAAAATTATTAAAAAACGTAAATTAAAAAAATTTATTAAAAAAACGTAAATTAAAAAAATTTATTAAAGAAACTTAAATTAAATAAAATTATTAAAAAAATGTAAATTGAAAAAAAGTAATATATATATATATGTTACATTTTTTATATATTACATTTTTTTATATTTATTATTAATATACTTTATTATTAATATATGTTTATATATATGTTTATTTAAATAAAGTAAATAAATTCAGTAATAAATAAATATTAATGAACATATTAAACAAGAAAGGTTTCATGGCCCAGTGGTTGGTGTTGTGCTATTTTACCATTAGAGGAGCGGTTCGAATCTTAGCATTTGCATCTTAATTTTTAATTTTTTTTTTAATAAGGGGGAAAACCGAATCTCGCTTATTTGGCAGGGGGGTGAACACTATTTAACCCATATATATATATATATATATATATATATATTTTGTAAGCAAGATATATTAATAAGGAGAACTAAGGGTTCTCAAAACGTGTTACACAAGAGTACGAGATAAAACTCGACAAAAGAAATTACAGACCAATTGAACCTACGGTAGAAAAAACAACGGTTCCTTACAAAAATCGTAGAAATTGCAATTGGGATGAGTAATCTCCCCCATGAAAGACCATCTCCACACCAACGCCTTAATAGACCAAACCGTATTAAGAACGCTCCAAGAATCTTTCCGAAAAATAATACCGTTTCTAACAATCCAAATGCTCCACGTTATAGCCAACCAAATGCAACTAAGTCTCCCCTCCTTCATTTTCATGTTTTTACAAAATTTGTACCAAAGCATGAAACTTCCCTTTCGGTCTTCCTCCGTTACGTCCGACAAACCAATCCACTCCGCTATATCCCTCCAAATTAACTTAACAACATAACACTTGAAAAAAAGATGTTCCAAAGTTTCATGCGCGGAATTGCAAAAAGCACACTTAACCGAATCATCCAAAAAAATCATACCTCTAATCTTCAAAAGGTCCCTTGTTGGTAACTTGTTGATTAAAAGTCTCCAACCGAACGCTTTAGTCTTGAACGGAACTTGCATCCTCCACACAAGCTTTAAAGCTTCATCATACAAATTGTTCGGACCAAAAGGATACCAAAAACCAGCATAGAAATTGTAACATGATTTAACAGAAAATTCTGCATCATTACCTAACTCCCAAACGACATAATCTCGCCCCGACTGGCTGCAACTGGCAGCAGCAGTATGCGCCATCAGCTGCTGCAAAAAAGAATCCGAAACAGCCCCGGAATGCAAGGAATTAGCAGCAGCATCCGGCAACGTCGGCGGGACAGCATACAGCGGCGGTACAACAAGCGGAGCAGAGCTCCCAGCCACTGTATCGGTGATTCCGAAATTCCCCCAATGCCATAAACCATCTCTCCACCCTCCCATACAAGCAACCGAAACATTCTTTAGAAGTGACACCTCATGGAGCGAGGGAAAAGCGAGTTTTAAAGATGAATCAAGAAGTCATTTAGAATGCCAAAAGGAGGTATTAAATCCATTACTAACCTTGAATTTGCAATTGTTGATTATGGCATCCTTTGATGGTTCCTTCCCTAAAGATAAAATATCTTTCCACCAAATAGATTGAGAAGAGCTATTCGGGACAAAGTCTCCACCATTGGTAATTTGCAAACAAATGTCACCATACCTAGCACACAAGAGATTGTACCAAATAGAGTCCGATCCTTGAAGGATCCTCCATCTCCATTTGTCGAGGAGAGCAAAATTAAAATCATCAATCTTTTTAACACCTAATCCTCCCTTTTCAATTGGTAAGCAAATATCATTCCACCCCACCCAATGGATCTTTCTTCTCTCCTCCGAACCTCCCCACAAAAATCTACTTTGGAGTTTAGAAATCTCTTTAACAATCTTCACCGGCATCCTAAAAAAGGACATGGTGAAAATGGATAGAGAACAAAGTATAGACTTGATGAGAGTAATCCTCCCTCCAAAGTTGAGAAAACGATTTTTCCAACTTAATAAACGCTTCTTAAGTTTCTCCAAAAGCGAATTTCAAGTCGAAATCCTCCTAGGATTCGAACCAACACGGATACCTAGAAAAGAAAAGACTTTTCCTTCCACCTTACAAGCCAAAAGAGAAGAAGCCGCTTCTAAAAGATTGTTAGTGACGTTAATTCCTACCAATTTACTTTTGTGATGGTTGATGCCGAGACCGGAAACTAATTCGAAAGCCTTCAAAATCGTCTTAATGGCCCACACTTGCTTCCAATTACCTTCCCCAATCAATAAAGTATCATCCGCGAATTGAAGAACGTTGACCTCGCATTTTCCATTAATGTTAAATCCTTCGTAATCTCCTATGGCAATTGCTTTCTTAACTAACGTCGTGAGCCCTTCCGCCACAATGACAAAAAGAAACGGAGAAAGAGGATCTCCTTGTCTCAAACCACGCTCCACCGTAAATTCCTTAGTCGGACTACCGTTGACAAGAACCGACATTTTACTTTGAAAAACAAGAAGTTCCATCCATCTCATCCACGTCTCCCCAAAACCCATTTCCTTTAACAAGAACCTTAGAAAATTCCAATTCACCTTGTCGTAGGCCTTCTCGAAGTCAACTTTAAAAAGAAAACAACTCCTACCTTCCTTATGAGCATAGTCTACCACTTCATTAGCTATCAAAACACCTTCGAGAAGATGTCTCCCCGGAACAAACGGCTTTGGTTAGAAGAAATAATGGAATTCAACACACCTTTCAACCTTCCCGCCAATAATTTTGATAAAGCTTTGTACATGCACCCGATAAGACATATGGGTCTATAATCATCCAAGCCAAGCGGACTAGAAGATTTAGGTATCAAAGACAAAAAAGAAGACACCACCGCCTTTGATAAGACCCCCCGGAATGAAATCCATTAAAGAACCTAATGAAATCTTCTTTGATGATGTACCAACATTTCTTGATGAAAAGAAAAGAGAAATCGTCCGGGCCCGGGCTTTTAGAACCACCACAACCCCATACCGCCTCCTTGATCTCACTTTCCTCAAACGGAGCTTCAAGAAAAGATCTTTCCTCCATGCTAATGCTTCTAAAAGGAATGCCTTCCAAAGAAGGCCTATTCCGATCCGTCTCCTCAAATTTACAAGCGAAGTAAGAAAAGACTTCCTCCTTGACCTCATTGACCGATTCTAACAAACCCCTAGAAGAGATAATGGGGCCTATGTGATTATGCCTTCTCCTGTCTTTCATCGCCTTATGAAAAAAACCGCTATTAGAATCTCCTTCATTGAGCCACGTTAATCTTGACTTTTGGATGAGCATATTCTCTTTGATCCTCAAGTTCATCCAAAACCGATTTGAAGCCTCTTTCCTACCTTTGATAATATTAATCGAATCTCCTTCATCAACCACTTCTAACAAAGAGTCTCTCTTGTTCATCTCCGTCACCTCTTCTTCCACCTCTAAATCAATCCTCCCGAAAATCTCTCTATTCCACCACCTTAGTCTCTCTTTGAGAATACGAAACTTCTCCTTTAGGACAAAATCACTCCTTCCTTCAATAGCTATTTCCTTCCAAGATTTTTCAACAAAAGGAATGAACGACTTGAAAGCGAACCATTCATTGTTGATTTTAAAAGATTTCGGCCCCCAATCTTCGTTATCCTTGACAAGCCAAATAGGACAATGGTCGGAAATATCCCGCGAACAAATCCGTTGACCAACCACCCCCCCACTTGTTGATAACGGAATCCGCCACGAGAAACCGATCTAATCTACTCATAGAGCGCCCATCCCCACTATACCAAGTATAGCTTTTACCTTTATATGGGACGTCAATCAAATTACAATGGTCAATGAATTCCGCAAACGCATTGCATTCGGAAGATTTATTACAATGGTCAATGACAATTATTTTTAAACAATTTATTAATATAAGATTTATTTAGAAATAAAGAGAATATTATTTACATCACTCTTTAATAATGTTTTTATTTTATATTTTATGATAATGGTAAGCATAATTTTTAGGAAAGATAAAATAATTCACATTAATTTATGTAATTTAATTGATGTGTGAAATTAATTGTCAATTGAATTATTGATTATGAAATAAAAAAATTATGTTTTCTATTTTATAAATCTCATATACTAAATTATAATCTAACAACTTCTTCCCCGCAAAAGTTTCCCACAAAATTTTCCACCAATAACAAATCATCATAATAATAATAATAATAATGATAATAATAATAATAATAATAATAATAAACCATTGCTATATTCCAAATCATCATAAAATCACAAATCATTTTCCTTTTTTAGTTTTAGTTAATTGAAAACAATTATTAACTCCCACGTTCTTTTATTCTAAACAAAATTTTCTACCAAAAATTGAAAACTATTCTTAACTCCCACATTCTTTTATTGAAAACTATTATTAATGTATTTATATATACTAAATTATAATTTTATAATGTTTTATAAAAAAATTCGTCAAATATTTTTCTATTAATTAGTTAATAATTTAATTAAAATAATAGATAGAATTTTAGCATAAATTGTGTTGAAGAAATTATAATGTTAAATATAGTTAGTTTTGAGATGAATTTGTATTGTCCCGTATAATTCTTTTATTTCTTTTACTATTTTTATTGTTGATATATATATATATATATATATATATATATATATATATATATATATATATATATATATATATATATATATATATATATATATATATATATATATATATATATATATATATATATATATATATATATATATATATATATATATTACTAATATTACTTATTAATGTGTACTTTTTTTTTTAAGATAAGAGACATTGAAAAATCATATAATATTTTTTATGTTTCCAATTTAAAAAATATTTAGAAAAAAAGTGTATTAAATTCATTATTATTGTTTCAATCTTTATTATTTTAAGAGAAAAAAGGAAATGCACTGACAGTGTAAAATACTTTACACTGTCAACCAATGAGAGACATGCATCAGAATAAATTCTATTTTAAATTTTAAGAAATTGAAATTATATGGCAAATTAAAGCATTTTGATTGGTTGTATGTGTAAAACTGTTTTACACTGACAGTGCACTATCTTTAAACTCTTATTTTAATTCCTATTTTTTATTTGTTATTTCATTATTGTTCGTTAACTTTTAGTTATGTTTATTTTATAGGTACAAATTTTTAAAGATTACATTATGATAAATATTTTAAGAAATTTTGGATAATTGTTATAAAAAATAGAGAAAAGGGGTGATGCACTGACAGTGTAAAAAAGTTTTACACTGTCAACCAATCACGACCATGTATCCTACCAAGTCATACTGTTATTTTTAAATTACTGAGATGACATGGCAGAATGATATATTCTCATTGGATGACAGTGTAAAACTTTTTTACACTGTCAGTGCATCACCTTTAAACCCTAAAAAATATAGTGATGTGTCAAATTGTCTAATTATTTGATTTATATAAGTTTTTTAATTATATTAATGATATTAGATGATTTGTATGGCATTACAAATTAAATATTAAATGTTAAAGTAAAGTTTTTTCTAATCTTAATATTTATAATTAAAAAATTTAATTAATAACAAAAATCATAACGTGGTGGTAATGCTCATCCATTAATTCTGTATTTATTTATTTTATTATTGTTTCTACCACTACATACATACAATACAACAACAACACTATTTTTCACATTTTATAAATTTTATTATTATTATTATGCTTTTTATTGTTGTTAAGAATATAATTGATTTTTTAAAATAAAATTTAACTATTAAATTAATATTTATCGATAATATTTATCCGTGCATCGCATGAGTAGACGGCTACTATATATATATATATATATATATATATATATATATATATATATATATATATATATATATATATATATATATACATTCTAAATTATATATGATAATAATTTTTATTTCCTATTTAAATTATATTTCAATATTATTTATTTACAAAAATTTAAAATAGATACCAAAAGTGGTTAATACACATATCAAATGAGGGTTTTCTGCAGAATTTTTGCCTCCCCTCCCCATAATTCCTTTCTTCTTCTTCTTATAACCTTTATTAAATAAAAATTGTGAGGCTTTTCTTCTTACACTCTTCTTCTTTTATGACTTAAAATGAAATCATCGTCCTCATCACTGTCACTGTCGATTTTCCTCTTGGCTTTAATGTCGCCATTACTTGATTTCTGTCGCGGCTTCTCTGTAGATCCAATATTATTTGGTCTGGGCTGCGGCCACTCTGTAGATCCAATATTATTTGGTCTCGGCTGCGGCCTCTCTGTAGATCCAATATTATTTGGTCTTGGCTGCGGCTTCTGTGAAGATGCGGTTTTAGTTGGTGGCTTTGATGACGACTTAAGCGGAGTTCCGCTACGAAGCTCCTTTTGCTTTCTTTGCTTCTTTTCCAATGCTTTCTTAGCTCTTTCAGAAGACAATAATCCATGCTCCATTAACCTGCATTGGATAAGAAACATTGAGAATTTCAACTCTACTATTATACCTCTAAATAACGCAATAATCTGATATCAGTTTTCGACATTTTTTTTACCGAGTTTCAATTTGGAACAAAATCTAATATCATGCATTGCTAGATCCTAAACTATGAGCATTTATTTTCTTTCTCATCAACCAAATTTAACACGAAGATCTGAATATAACGAAAGACATAGATGGTTAACAACTGCAAAATTTGGAAGGAAACTCACCAAAATTCTGCAATTTCACTTGTTGGTATCTGTTTCGACAACGACTCATAGAAAATCCTCAAGGGTTCTTTCTGCAAACATAAGATATAATCATTATGAACAAACATCATGTATTACTCCAAGTCAATCTTTTGATACAAACATCGAATTGTAAATTTCCTGAACACACTGTGAAAAATTATGAACCTCTTGAGGTGGATCGTGTTTTTGGCCAGGCAAATTATACACTTTCCTTTCTCTCACTTTGGTGGTAGTAGTTTTCCTCTTCGTCGTCTTTGTCGTGGTCGTTGTTTTGGTTGATGACGACGACATTGTTGTCGGTTTTGATTTAACCTATAAAGTTTATACAAAACAGAATTTTCATTTTAACAAAACTAACAAATTCCCAACTAATACTAACCAACTTATCACCACCATTAACAAAATCCAACTATATATCTCACAAATCACCAACTATATCTAACATATATGATCATTAATTAACACATTTAATAGAGATAATAACTGTTGCATGATTAACCCTCAAGAAAGCATAAAAATCACAGAATTATTAACCCTAACTATCAACAAAAGGATAAAAACATAAAGTTAACAAACCCTAAGTATAATTAAATATTAATTATTACAATTGAATCCCAAAATTGAATTGATGATACCTCAGATTTAGTGACAGTGGTGAAAGATTTCATCTTATTTGAGCTGGGGAGACTCTTACTGAGAGATGAAGAGTCAGTAGTCTTAGGCTTGGAAGGGGTAATTTGGGAATTTGGTTTGATCTTCATCACTGGAGGGGTTTTGGTCTCTGCCATATCTTTGAAAGTTGTTATCTACTGTATCTATAGATTATTGAGTGAATTTGTTTTGATTGTGCTGTGAATTTATATTCAAAATTTTGTGATATAAAAGGTAAAAAAATAAAGAGATGGATTTGGGATTTGGATCTTTGTGGTAGAGAAAGAATAAGAAGATGAGATTATAGAGATGTTAAGGTGGGATGACAGAGACAGAGTTGTATACAATGTTTTCAGTATATTCACTGAATTTAACGTTCGTTAACGTGGTCAGAAACACGTGTAACTAAATATGTACTATATTGTGCCTCCTAGGTTTTTAGTATATTTATCAATTGTATTCTTAAACTAGCGGGATACCCGTGCGTTCGCACGGGTACCGGTGTGGTACGCTCATTTGTTTTAAATTGTTTATTTTGTATAAAAAATTAAATAGTATAGTAAAATAAAAATTATATGAAAGAAGAAAGATTGATTAACGTACTTGTTCCCAAAATATAATAAAAATAAAATGAAATTATTTTAAAAGAGTATTTTCGATTTAGAATTATTGTCAAAAATATTTAAATCAATAATAAAGTTGTTTTATTACTATTCAATATTTTTATCATTAAATATATTTTGATCAGTAACTTCATGTTTCCGTTAATATTCAATATTTTGATCAGCAATTTAATATTTTCGTTAATATTATAAATTTTGATCACTAACTTCTTGTTCCCGTTAATATTTAATATTTTGATTAGTAACTTCATATTTCCGTTAATATTCAATAGTTTGATCAATAACTTAATGTTCCCGTTAATATTCAATATTTTAATAATTAGTAACTTCATGTTCCCGTTAATATTTAATTGTTTGCGCAATAACTTCATGTTCCCATTAATATTCAATATTTTTATCAACTGTATTACGCGCAATTTTTAAAAATATTGTATCTTAAATTAAAAAAAGGTCAAAACAAAACTATTAGTAACATAAATAATTCAAAAACAACACATTTTTCCTCTGTTTGGATTCATACATTATTTTAAATATATTTACTTTTATTTTCTGTAATTGTTAAAAAGATAAAATAACTCATGGATTTGCACGAATTCTAGTATGAATACCCGTGCATTCAGACGGTACTGGTGTGTTACCCGTGCGTTCGCACGGGTACTGGTGTGTTAAGCACACTTTTGTTTTCAAAATGTAATAAAAGTGTAAATAAAAAAACAAAATTGTTTTACCAAAAAAATTTATTATTTTTAAAATAAAAAATAAATATTTTTATCAAAATTGTTTTACATTAATAATATATATTTCAAGTTTATATATATTATCACAAAAAATGTTAAAAAAATTCAAAATAATCCTTACATAAAAAGAGGGAAAATGTATTAACCTTTAATGATCATTTTTTGGAATAGTATATGAAAAGAGTATATGAATACTATATATAGTATTAATAATAATTTTAAAAAGGAAAAGTTGTTAAATGTAATAATATGAGTGTAGGAGTACTATACCCGTTTTTAAAATAGAGTGTCATGTTGGATACGTAATAATGACTAAAGATTAATGTTTGTGTTTTATTTTGGGAGGGTGATCTGTTTGAATTTAAGTTTGGAACAACCACCATTGCACGGATTCAAACAAATGTTTCAATCAATCCATCACTCTCCGAATGTTAAGACTATCAAATTGAAGTTCAAACATAATGTGAAACCAAACAAAATCATCCATCTTACGATTTCTAAAGTTCATGAGGACTACGTACGCATCAGAAAATAAACCAAACAAAAAATAATCAGAGGCTGATTATGCTTTTTTGGGAAGCCAAATGTGAAAAACTAATAAAAGGTTTTTTCCTTCCTTTTGAAATTCCTGAAAGGTTCAAAGAACAAAAACAAAAAGATGATAAATAAACAAAAAAAATATACTAACCATATGCAAATCATCCCTCATTATAAAATGGGCTGATGACTACATGGAGGCCTAAAATTGTACTTCTAAAATTAATTGGTGTTGAGGTCACCTCTTCAGTCTAAGGATAACAACTTTCAAACTATTCAAGGACTGATCAATTTCTAAGACTATTGTAAGTTGTCTACTCTCATTTTTGCTTTGATCTTCTTGCAGACCCTCTTGTACATCTCCCAACGAATTTCAGAACCGCGTCAATTAAAATAACCGGCAACGCAACCGCCAAAACCAAAAGCCACTCATTAAAGCTCAGGGGCACAATGCTAAATACTTGAGCTAAGAATGACACATACAAGATAAAAAAGTGCAGCCCAAATGATATGGACATTGCCAAAAGAAGCCAAGGGTTCACCCACGGGGCATTGTCAAAAGGCTTCCATCTTTAGACAGAGCATTGAGAGAATTGAACGTTTCAATGGCTACCAACACGGAGGGGGACAATGTCATAGCTTTGACTTTACCGGTATGGAAGTAGTCACATGGGTTGTCGTCAAAATAGATGACTCTAGAACCAGCGGTTAAGGGAGCTGCACTGAAATTATTCCAAGAGGATCATTGACCCTAGTTGGCCAGCTGAGAGTAAGTTACAAGAGTACGTCCATCCCCACCGAGGTCAATTCCCAAAAGGGAACCATGTGTATACCATATAGTGAAGACACCAACAGTAGCTAATCCAACATAAATTCGAATAACCTGTGAAGTATAACAAAATGAGTTCCCAACATGTTCCTTAAATAAATGGCTAATCATTTACTCTGTAAGCTAATACTGATTTGAGAAATGAAAACCGTAACCTTTGGCG
Source organism: Vicia villosa (assembly GCF_029867415.1). Taxonomy (NCBI): domain Eukaryota; kingdom Viridiplantae; phylum Streptophyta; class Magnoliopsida; order Fabales; family Fabaceae; genus Vicia; species Vicia villosa. The sequence continues at coordinate 3,192,473 of NC_081182.1, read as the reverse complement.
GTGGATCGCATTTGTAGTGTTTAGAAGGTTAATAGTCAATTGATAGTATCAGATTCATAGAACTTAAACAATCAGAAACATCACTAAATTAGTTTTGGATTGCATAAAGAAACATCTAGAATTTTAGAATCAAGATTGCAATTATTCACTATTTATCTTCTTTATTCCTAAGAGTTCCACATTGGATATTAATATGGCCTGAATAATGGTTATCAGTGGTGGGCATCCCTCAGCTTAACCCAAATTCTAGGAGTATCTTTTATGATTCTTCTCCAAGGCCTTCAAGCTCACAGAATCTGATTGCAAATATTATAACACAAGCTTTATATTCAAGTAATAAACGATAATGTGTTCTGGTCATTAAAAGGAATTAGATTTAACTGATCTGACATTAGATATAATTTTCTAAGTAACATAGTAGATATCATTATGTAGTCATTTGAATCATCAAGCCAAAACCATCCAGTAGTAAGAAAAGGCATCGGTTGTTCTTGTCTGTTAGGGTCAACAATATACCAAAAATCTCACATCACAAAAATAAAAACTTAGAACATAAAATTTGCAGAATGAACCAACCTTCAGTATATCAGCCACACCTACAGGATAGAACTCCCTATGTATAGCAGTCCCTGGAAGTGCATCCCCTTCATCATTTTCTCAGTCTTTTCTTTTTCTCCCCCACTTCCTTTATCAGGAAATAACATGTCAGTAAATACTCCCATCTCATGCAAAACAACAAATTAATAACCAGGTATTGTTTATAAAGATGAGCAAATTCTAGGCAGTTCATAATAAATAATGACATGCCTGTTGTGCCAAGCGCATTGGACTGCAGATAGGACCCCTCTAGATTTTCAAATGGTGCATTACATGGCAGTTGAAGCCTGCAAGAATATTCAGTGGGGCCTCCGGAGTTTTCATGCTTCTCCATAATAAACTCGGGACAAAGAATTGAATATCTGGATAATGAACAGAAGACATCCAAATCATAATTTCCCCTATTTACAATACAAATCAATCTAGGGGTGGAAATAGTTTTTAGTTATTTAGCCCCTACTGTCATATAAAACACCAGGTATAAAATATAAAAGAAGAAAACCTTTGACAACATAACTAATATTGATTGAAAACTCAAAACAGATTTTGCAAATAAACCATTTTGACAAAATCAAATGTGATTCTTGCCAAAAGTGGCCATATCCATAAAAAATTCTCAGCCTCAGTTATTGCATGGCTGCTGGAAAAGGAAAAGCAGTAACCTTTTACAGCATAACTAATCATTGATTAAAAACTCAACATTTTTGAAAATAAATCATTCTGACACAATCAAATGTGATTCTTGCCTAAAGTGGCCTGTAGTTTAGACTACGTGATCCCATGTCCACATCCTAAGGGACAACTATGCTACATTATTTGAATAAACAAACCATAGTATGACTCTGATAAATAAACATGACGGTATTCGACCTAATTCAAATTCAAAAGTAGCATAGTTAAACACAAAAATTCAAAATAGAAATGGAAAAAATTCAAGAGTTTACTTGGGTCACTGTAAAACCTATCACCAGCAGAGTAAGAAGTGGCAACTATCCATTCCATCATCTTGATTGAAAAGTACTACAAACACAAATCATATTAGTGCAAAGAAACCACAGAACAATGTTGTCTATAAGGATAATTATAAAATAGTAACACAACTAACAACAACCGTCATTGACAAAATTTTCTGAAGACATGAGTTTCTTTTGTTGAGATCTGACACCCTTTTTTTGAAAACGTTGCTACAGCATCAACAAAGGCATTCCCATGAATAGATTTGATATTTCTCGAATTTGGTTTGGCTTTTATAGTCATATTTTGAAGATAAATGGGAGCATTAAAATAAGGAATCTCCTTTTCATTTGTAAGTTTTGTGATAGAATCTCCTTCCCAAGCATGGATAAAGGTTGAAACCTATGCATACACAAAAAAACAAAAAAAACTCAGATAAACATAAACAATTATCTAGCTTCAGCATAACAAAACCAAGAAACACTATAGCAGATTGGATCATTGCCAAATCAAACATCAGAATCATAAATCCACATCTAACCCTAAATTACCGATATTGACAGTTATCTTTTTCTCGTCAATGGAAGATGATTGAAGAGGAGTAAGGAAATGAGCTTGAAGACCTTTGAGTCTCTTCTTCAATAGCACGGTTGGGTTCTTCAATCTTCCAATCTTTGATGTCAGATTTAATTTATCAAAACCTGCACCAACAAAAAATATCAACAATAACATAATCTTCGGTGTTTCGTAAATATAAGAAGAGAGTATGAGACATGGAAGTTGTAAGATTTCAAAATGAATGGAAGAACATAGAGGGGATGGATATGAGGAACGGGAAAAGGAGATGATCGTGCTTGTAATGAGTGATGGACGGTTTGTGTAGATGGAAGAGAAGTTTGTGTAGATGGAAGAGAAACCGCTGTGTAGATGGAAGAGAAGTTTGTGTAGATGGAAGAGAAACCGTTTTTATTAAACCCTGCGTTGAATGAGGAAAACTTTTACTGAGTTTTGAAACAACAATTTTAGAGTTGCTTAATGCTAAACCCATCCACGTGGAAGATTATGAAATAATAAGGGTAATTAGGGGTTTTTAAGAACACCTAATTTTCTTATATGATAGATTTGAATTTTTCTTTTTGAAAATATGTGTGGTTTGAAGTTTTTAAAATATATCACATTTTGGTCAAATTACCTTTTTTACTTGTATATTTTATTATTTATTTTATATATATTTAGATAATCAATAAATTATCATTTTTAACGATATTTTTTCTTTTTTAATAAGAGAAAATGGGTGATGCACTGACAGTGTAAAAAAGTTTTACACTGTCAACCAATCACGACCATGAATCAGGACAAGTCAGACTGTAATTTTAAAAAAACTTATATGACATGGCAAAACGATTTGTTTCTATTGGATGACAGTGTAAAACTTTTTTACACTGTCAGTGCACTACCTTTAACCTCTTTTAATAATATTAATATTTCTTTATTACTTTATTTTATCTATTACTCTTTCAAAAAAAAATAATTTAAAAAGTATAACAACATTGATTTTTAATAATTATTTCAATAAAAAAATATAGTTAACCCTTAAAACGATTTCAGTTTAACTTAAAATTAGTTTAGAATTAATTTGTACTTGTAATTGATTTTTAATTAGTCTACACTTATAAATCGATTTATATTTTGAACTCTTTTAGACCTAATTTTTTTCAGAAATAAAATTAAAGTAATCAACTTTTTTATTTCAAGGGGAAAAAAATCCATAAATCCTAACAAATATATTTATTTTCAAGGAAAAAATTCAAAAATATCTAACATTCTAAAAATTTATTTATTTTTAAGGAAAAAAATTCAGAAATATCTAACATCCTAAAAAATCAATTTTTCTTATTTTAAGAATTTTTTATTTTTAAGGAAAAAATATTTTTATTTAATTTTAGGGAAAAAAATATTTTTTTTCTATTTTCATAATTTTGTATTTTCAAAAAACAACTCTTTCTAGGGAAAAATTTGTTTTTTTTTCCTATTTTTGGAAAAACTGTTTTTTTATTTTCAGAGTTCTTTTCCATTTTAATTTTTTTAAAAAAATTAATCTTAACTACTATTTTTAAAACAAATAGTAAATCATTTAAATTTATTTTTAATTTAAATTTAATTAACTGAATTGTTTATTTAATGTGATTTTTTCCCATAAACCTCATAAACAAAGAAGGATAGGGTGGAGTAAGCCAAGAACCTAGGAGAATCTAAAGTTAGGAAGGTCTAACTTGTTTCTAAGTAGATCTTATCTTAATTTGAATGGGAGAGAAGCCCACCAATGCGTTCTCTTTAATTTGCTAACAACATGCAATTATGCCACCTTTGTGAATTTTTCAAGGAACTAAGTGATGAGACTTGCAAGCTAAACTGGAAAGGAAGGAATCCATTTAGAATCAAATGAAATGCATGCCAATGCTTGTCGTGAGGGATTTTTATAACTTCAAGAGTACATACACATTGTATTCCAGGCCATAGTGACAAGCTTCCAGGCCATAGTGACAAGCTTCCTGCTTTACATGCACTATTACGTAAAAGTTGTTTTATAAGGTTGAAAAAGAGATACTACTACGCTTGACCAGCCGTTTTGAGGTAAGGCGTGGTTGTATGTATGATGTTTTGTAACACGGTCTTGTGACCATGATTATAAGTTATGTAGTGTGCTTTCTATCACAATTGTTACTTCAAACAAGCGTTGTGATATTCTTTAATGCATAACATTTAACAACTGTTGTTCTAAACAATCATTGTGATATATACACCGAGTTTATTATAAATAATGTGGAATGTTTATTTCGCCAATGTTCACTAAATATATAACCTTTCAATTTGATCTAGAACATTAGAATATGACAAATTAAGTTATACTAGAAGAACAAGTTACACGTTCGATGCTAAATAAGAATTATTCAGCTTCTTATCCACATTTTTCTGTTTAACAGTTAGAACTTAGTTTAATGCTCCTAATTCTTCAACCTCCCCTTCCTTCACTTCACCTGCAGGCTACTGCTCCTACCTTAGCTATTATCATAAAAGGGCCAAATATTTCATTCTCATCTTTTGATTTTTTTCTCAAAGCAGCATATTGTTGTCTATAATTTTGTAACCTTACCAACACCATGCCCCTCACCTTCAGTTCTATCTCTCCTCTTTTCTTGTCTTCCTCGATTTTCATATACACTTGTGCTTTTTCGTAAAGGAAGTATTGTTTGAAAAAAGAAAGTTCTCAAACCATCAAAGCTTTTTCCTAAACAAGTGATGTTCTGTTTCTGATGTCACGTGATAAACTCTTCTACATTATTACCAAATACAATAAAAAAATAACAAAACAACCGGTCTCATGATTCCACAAAGAAACAAAAATAACAAAACAACCGGTCTCATGATTTCACAAAGAAACCAAACAAAAGTATATACTATTATAAACAAAAATTTACTTTTTAAATTCACTAATCGAATAACTGGTGTATTTAATCTATATATAAGTCTATATAGATCAGATACATGATTATTCAATCAATCTAAAAAATAAATTATTATTTATAAAAGTTATAATAGTAACAGAAGGGTGTCCTTGATAAACTCCTATGAATCATTCTTGCTTTATATTATTCTTGCTTTAGCTGTGATGTTTACACAATGAGTTTTAATTCTACAAAATTGACACATGATTACTACATCTAACTTGTATAGAAAACTCTATTATACCAAATTGAATGAAGAAGCATGTGAAACAAATCATACTTAACAGGCTCATGATGCCAAAGAAAATGTTCCTGCACCATTTTCACCCTCTTATGCATTTCCAAGTATCGTTCTTCCGAGATCGAAACCAGTACATCCCTCAAATAAGCAATATGTTTCTCCTTGATGAACACAGCAAAAGACTCCCAATTCAAAACCTCGAATAACGGAGGAATAAAATTATCCGATATGATAACAGGAACACACTCGTGGAATATCGCCTCGACCACGCGAGGACTATTAACTTCGTGACCTCGTGCGCATATGCAGAATCTGCTACTCTTCATGAGCTCGATGTAGTTTTTGTTACCTCTGACGTGTGGTAACGGGCCGGAAATTTTCATGTCGGGTTCTTTGTTCTCCCAAAGCTTCAATAGCATAGGCCGAACGTAACCGTGTAAGCCGCCTGCGAAGAAGGCTAGGATGGGCCGTTGAGAAGGAGGGTTGCCGCCTATGTTTTTTAGAGGATTCTCATCCGATCTAACGTAAGTTTCGGGAAGAGATACATCTTTTCCGATCTTGAATCCTACTTCGGTGTCAGCATTGCAAAGTGCTCTGATGCAATTAAGCATTCGCCCTCGTGTTTCTGCAGGAGCCTGAGAAATTACTGATGAGATTGAAAATTATAGTTCTTTTCGAGAAAAGGCGAAGAAAATGCATGAATCATGATTTGCATAAGTATAAAGAACCATACCCAATCATGGCAAGCAACAACAAAGTGATCTGTTCCATTAGTTCTATTCCAGAAAGGATACTTTCCAGCAATCATATCGACATAGTTTTTCATGTACTCGATTAAGTTTGAACGTTTGTGCGAATTACGTACATAAAGAGTTAACTGCAACAATCTCGAACTGAAAGGTATGTAAAACAAGTGAGCCTTGTCAGGATCTTGAGTTGTAAACTGTTTGTTTCCTTCCATTGATTTCATAAACCATCCTTCTGATGCATATATTCCTTCCAGTAACGGTTCGTGGAAGATTGGCTTGTCTCCGTCCGGGTAGATGAATACTTTCAACATCTTCTCCATTAGTTCGTAACTCCTACAAGGGACACCGAACGAGTTTTAAGAAAGAGTACAATCACTGGTGACCAATGTAACTACTAACTTACTAACATTGGCTAGAATCGTGAACTTATAGTCATATCAGATGCCTCTGGACTCTTTGTAAAAGATCCACTGCCTCTTAATGAGGCGAATTAGGCTCAAGACTAGATTTTGTACATTGAAATATGATAATTGTTAATCATATTCATACCTTCTAAACATGGAAACATTCCTGTATAAAGGTGAGTAAAGTCTCGAATCATTCATAACAATAGGCGCATTTTCAATCTCCGATTTTGCATTCAATATCTCCGCATTAACAGCTGAAGAACTCGCGGGCTTCTACAAAAAACGGTTAAACCAAACCAAATTAGAAATCTAATAACAAACTTCCATAAACACACACTAAGGTATATGTCTTATAATTCAATACATACCACTCCCTGCGAATGCAAAGAATCATGGTTATGCTGCAATATTAAGTTCATCTCAGATATTGAAACTACTTTAGAAGGCCTCCTTTTGGAATTCTTCCAAATCGCAGACGCATCTTTAACCGTCGTCGCATTGCTACGTTGCAAAGAACTCAAAATTCCATCCTTTGGATACGCTTTTGAATCAAAAAATGATGTATTGGGCGAAGGCACCATAGGTTGCGGTGCAAGCAAGGAAGATTGATTCCCTTGTGATGTTAAATTAACATCTTTTCCATCAACACTACTCATTGATGAACTATCATTTCTAAAAACAACAACAGTTTCAACTCCTTTACCCTTTTCTAAACTTGCAACTTGATCTAATGAAGATGATTGAGGACTAATTGAGCTAGAATTAACCATAGGTGTATCCATTGTGAAACTTTTGATTTTGGCAGTAAGAGAAGAAAAAAACTCACTATTTGGAAGTTCAGAAAATTGAAGTACAAAAAGTAAAGCTATTGTTACTCCTAACAATGAAACTAATCTCCTTGTTTCTCTTTGACATAGAAATCTAAGAAATCCTAGATCCATTTTTTTTTTTGTAACTGCTAAATCTAACATACAATTAATACATCTACCTACAACAAGAAACTGAAGCAAGGTTTAATGGAAACTTCATAGATCACACCCATCATGAAAAATGTTCAAAAATGGAAATTTGAAGGCAAACCCATTTGAGATCTTGCAAAAAAGGTGATAAATTTTGTGAGGGTTTTTGATGGGTAAGTAAAGTAAAAGAGAGATGAAAGGTGTAACAGAATCATATGATGGCACCGACAGTGGAGAAAGGATTTGTTTAGGAGAATGTTTGTGTTGTGTTGGGAAAAATAAAAGATGCGACACTGTTGAAGGGTGGAACCTGAAGAATAAAAGATGGGAGGAAAATGAGGAGAGTAACATGGTGAAAAAGTCAAATGCTGGTTTATACGTTCATGCACGTTCTCTATTTTTCTTTAGTTTAACCAATGTATGTTACTAAAAATGGTACATTAAACTTAGTTATATATTAATTTATTGAATGTCATTATTTCGTCCAAAAATCTTAGTTCAGTTAACAAAAAGCCGGTTAATTAGGAAATAATCCTTTTATTTATTGAGAATAATTTACTTTTATTGAATAGGTAATTAGTTATTATGATTTGTAATTAGTCATTATGGATTTTAACTATCGACACTATTATATATAATATCAAATACAAAGAGAAAGGCTTAGATAGCTGAGACGGCACCTACGACGCCTCAGGGTTTTGGGGGAGGGTCTTTTGATTTGTCATTGTTGCCTCTGTACCCGAGTCATCTTACTAGACATGTCTGAGACAGAGAGGTATACATTTATAATTGTTGTTATAGTTAATTTTGTTGATATAATTTTCTTATTAATTTTTGTTTAATGAATTTTTATAAACCATGTATGCTGGAACGTAATCCGTTGAAAGTCATTAATCATGGACGGAAGATCTTTAAACTCATACCTCCTACAAAGTCATGGTTTGATAACTCTTGGTGCTTTCAAGGTTGAAGGACCTGACCCTTTGTTGAGGTACCACAGTTAATCATGGTATGATTAACACTTTTGTTGAGAGGTGACACCATAAGATGTCCTCATTCCATCTACCACATGGTGAGATGTCGATCACACTCGACGACGTCGCGTGTCTGTTGCACCTTCCGATAAAAAGGAGGTTTTTAGACCATAAAAGGTGTAACAAAAAGGAGGTGTTGGAGTTGTTGGTTGGTAAATTGGGAGTTGACCCTGAGAAAGCTTTGTGTGAGATGAATTCAATTTGTGGTTCTCATGTCAGATATAGTTGGTTGAAGAAGGTGTTTGATGATGAGCTTTTGCTAGCACAGTAGGCTCATGGTGATCCGGAGTGGGTCGCCCATCACAGAGCGTATGTTATGAGAGCATGCCTGTGATAACTGGTTGGCACTGCCATTTTTGTGGACACCAGTTCCACTTATACTGATGTCATGTACATGCGGTTCTTTGATGATTTAGAGCGGATCCATGAGTAGAACTAGGGGGCAGCTTGTTTGGTGTACTTGTACCATAAGCTGTTTGAAGGCTGCAAGTGGAGGATGAGGCAGATGACCGCCAGAATTACACTCTTGACGGTAATATTTATTGGTATTATATTGTGATTCCGTGTTATTAATTATTGTGATTCCGTTACAAACTAATAATCATTGTAATTAGGCCTAGATCCTACAACACTTACCCCGTATCTCGGGTTGGTCATTTTCTGCAAGATATACTGAGGACCGTCTGCGTGCCACTGGATTCGACTCTCTCAGAGGGAACCAGGCGACAAAGCCGTTCAGAGTTATATTGACCGGTTAGTTGTTGATGATATACACTTCCAGTCATACGCTGCCCACCGTATCACGATTTCATTTGACGACGTTGCCTGTTTACTGGATGGCTGGATTGTGGGTCGCACAAGACGGCTCCTTATCTGCTTGAGCGCGTCATGCGCCAGTTCGGGTACGTGCAGGATATTCCCCAGAATCCAGTTGTTTCTGCTTCTCCCCTCGTGAAACGGGGGGATATGGATGACTTATATGATGATTTTGAAAATCAACTTGTGCCAGATGAGGCCCGTAATACCGTAGCACCAAATGACTAGAGCTACGCTGACGGTTATATCATTTGGTTCTTCAAGGTGTCATATCCATACCTTACACAAGAAGCTCCCTAAAACCGATAAGTGCTAAAATGTTGTTATTTTGAGTATACATTTGTTGCACTTATCGATTCTATTCTTTCCGTTTTTGTAATAAAATCCCAACTTTTGTGTAAATATTCTTATACTTGAGTTTTGATTCGTTTTATGTATTGTTTGATAGTTTTTTCAATGTTTTATAGATATTTCTGCATATCGGAGCATTGAGGAATAAAGTGTCGAAGACACGGTTTCGATTACGCAGTTTTGAAGCAAAATAAGGAAAATTCTACAGAAGCTCGCTAAGCCAAGCTGTAGCGCGTTAGGAGATTCCCAAACATAGAAGTAGAGTTTTCTAGAGCTCGCTTAGCGAAGTCATCTCGCTAAGCGAGATTTCCTTTACTGTACTAGATATTTTAGGAGTAAAGTGTAGCTCGCCTAGCGCGCCTGCGTAGATTTTTCTTTATATTCTTTCATTTGTAACATTTCTAGGTTATGGTTTTGGGGGGGGGGGGGTTTGTGTCCCAACTCCATCACTTCCATTCTTAGGTTAGATTAGGTTAGAAAACAACTATGGAGCTTGCATTTGGATAATTAAAGATGCGTTAATCATCGAACGGAGCTGACAAACTGGGAGATTTTCTATTCATTTCTCTTCCTCTTTGTGTTTTCTCTCTTAGTTGGGTTTTGTGTATGTATATACTTTGAACTCATGTATATTTGTCATCAATGGTGTTATATAATATATGCTTTACAAATCTGTGTTGATTGTTATCCTGGATTTTTGCTTTGTTTGTGGGGTTTGGGTTGTTATAGAGATATACTTCTTGAATCCTTATCTAGGATGATTATCTGTTAGTTTTTGAACTCTAGAGATAGATTTAAAACTAACAATCACTTGTGTATCTGTCCTTAATGCTTTCATGTTCGAGTTGTGCGTGAGAGATCGCCGACTCGAGAATACAGATGTTCTCGCAACTCCGCGTTAGAGATAACCTTAGTTGTGATATTGTCTCGTGGGTGCTTCAGAGATGAACACAGATGTGAGAGATATGTGATAACATTGATGAGTATTGTAGGTTGACTATAACTGGTCGATAAGTTTAAGTTTAGGAGAAGTAGATTATATGCAATGCTTGATAAGTCTTTTCTTTCCGAAGAATGTATTTTTTTTTGTGTTGATATCTAATTTTGTGTTTTTATACTTTAAAACCCATTTTAACCCAAGCTCGAAAACATAGAAATCGTTGAACGACATTCTAACGACCATCTATGTGGACACGATAAATTCCCGGAATAATATTTCCAAATATTTTGTTGTTTGCCGCTATACAGCTTCAACAGAAACCCACTGAGGCCAGTTCACAGGGAGATTCTAGAAGAGAAGCACGCTAGGGACGATCATGGCACTGATGTGTTGTCTTGGTGTCGTTGTATCATGGAGATTGCACAGGCGGGTATTGATGGAGGATTTTTCCTGATGGGTTTGAGGTTAGAGGTGTATTAGATGCCATCATAGCGGGGGCTCAGGGGGCTCTGATGTACAGGAGGCAACGGAGGAACGCTGGGAGGGTGACAGACCGACTCATAGTCTGTCATACCCAGTAGACTTCGTATATCTTTATGTATTTTGGTTTGGATATTATATTATGTGCATTGACTTTTTGGATTCTATTTAGATATCATTTTGGATATCATTTTGGTTACTTTTAGCGTAATTTGTATTACTTTTATTACTATATTCTTACATATATGTTTATGCTTGAATTGTATTTAAAATTTGTTGCAACTGGTTAATTTTGTAACTTACAAAAACATTTGAAACAAAAGTTGTATTTGTTGACTGACCAGAAATGTATTTTCTACAAAACCAGAAATACATTTTCGGTTCAAAAACGGAGATGCATCTCCGGAAATAACTAAAATCTAACAAAAAAGGTGCGTCCCAAAAATACACATCCAATTTCCCAGGAGCATTTTTGGAATTCCGTTGAGTGTTCTTCACTTCTATAAGGTGGAATAAGAAATTTCCTAATAAAAAACCAATGACATTTCTCGTCAGTCCATGGTAACTTTACCCAAGGTTACTAAACAAACGACACCCAAAATTAAATCCATATCTCGAATACCCAAAACATGTGCCTGAATAGTGACAATCATTTCACCCACATGTAGAGATTCTGCATGCCACCCCACCCCCTTGTTATATATGGCACCCCCTGAATTTATTGAAAAGACCATTATAACCCTATTCAAAATTTCTATTCTTTTCACAAATTCACTTTTTCAATGAAAATTTCAAAAAAAATTGGTGGCGATATAGAAAATGAACTAAATTTCCAGTACAGGGTGATAACTTTTGTAATTTCCGAAAAAATTTGTAACGTACCGAAAATTTCGAATGAACTACTTGAAATTTTGTTGATGCTAAAAAATTTCATCATGGTAATGGAGATTTTGTTTAAAAATGTTGTTCTTTTTTTAAAACGAGTATTTTTGGTATTAAGAAAAATTGAGGGTGCAAGATATAATTTTGGGTGGCATCTTAAATCCTCCCACCTATAACATAATGTTGTCACAGTAACCCGTTGTCATAACTCGATGACCATCGCCCAAACGGACCCCTAGTGGGGAACTTTTTTAATCCACCCCTTGATACTCTTAGGCACCTAGCGCAATTCCATTTATGCTCCTGCTTCTAGAGATACATATCCGGACACACCTTTTTTTGGACAAAAAATTTGATTTTTTTTCTGGAGCTACATCTACGAAAGTATATTAAACTGGTAAACGTTGGGAAAAACTTCAAAATAATTCAGGTCAGAGAAATTTCCATATATGCATATCCGAAACGTCTTAGCGCCATACTTTTTGTATATATAGCTCCGAAAGTTTTTGCTATTTTATAAACCTGCATGATCACTCCCCCATTATTGTTTTTTTTCTTCCACACTCACCTTCAACAACCTAAAAAACCTACATCATCAATATCATTTTTAACTACAAAACTCCAACTTTTTCGTGCAACAAATCAAAGGGAGTAAGAGAAGATTGAATTTCAGGTAAAGATTTAACTTTGTCCATTACATTGCTCACATTAATCATCAAACTTTTGTAAAAAAAAAGTAACGTTGCTCCTGGATATGGATCATCTTATTGCATGTACATATGATAGGATGTGCATTGACTTGACGCAATACGAGTTTTCGGAAACCTTTTTTCCACTTTGCACCGCACCACCTCGAAATCTAAATGATCACATCATGTGTATTGGATGACTTGCAAAATCAAGTCATTTTGTACAAGTTCACTTGAAAGCGGAATGCCCGATACCACCTACATCACCGGAATGGGCGACTCATTCAACCACAAATGCCGAGACATGGCCGAATCGTTTTGTTGAAAGGATGCACGAATTCGAAAGATTGAACAACATTGAAAAGGAATCGAATGCGGAAAATTCCAAGGGGGACCACCGATAGATTTAGCCGGTGATACTTGTTTTTTATTCGTTTTAAATTTTTGAAGTGCAATATACTCACTTTTTAACATTGCAATATACTCACTTTCTATATTCTATTCTAGTTTAAAAATGTATTAGCAAAAGTTCCGGATATGTCTCTACTAAAGGTACTTAAGTTTGTAGTTCCAAAGAATGTTCCGGAGAGATACCTCTGGAACCAATAAATATGGGGTCGTTCTATGGATATAGATACGGAAAGAAGTTTCACATAAAATGGTTGGTCCATATTGACCTAGGTTTTCTTTAAATTTGGGGTTTCTTATGTTGTCTTTCACACAAACACAAAAATGTCTCAATTGTATGATATCAACATTCGTTGGTATGTCGCATGTGTCTCCTACTCAGACAGCAAAACACCAAGGCGGATGTTCAAACTCACCGAGTACACCTTGCTCGACGAAATTATTGACGAAATCCACTATCGTCTGCCTTACGGAGAAAAACGAACGATTGTGAAGCTCGAGTTTCGTTCACCTTCAGTTGACAACGAAGGGAACATCGTTTACAACAACTTTGAGCTCAAGAACCGAGAGGATGTTTTGGCGATGTGGCGAACGTATTTCAATTTCAAAGAGAAAATCCCGCTCGAGTTGGTAGCGACAGTACGAAGAACGGTCGAGCAAATCTTAGAGATGTGCAAGCGTCCACGAGGCTATTGAAATGTAATATTTAATTTTCTATTGAAATCATCAATGTAATGCCGATTTTATTTTATGAATGTTGATTTTATCGTTGCAATGTTGATTTTCTGGTATTCTATTCCTGGGTTCTTCCTTAAATATACATACGGACATATTTCATAAATGTAGCTCCGGAACATTTTGACATTGAGTAAAACAAAGGTGCGTCTGGAGATACATTTCTGAAAACAGAGAAATATTTTTAAAAGCACACATAGTATTTAAGAACCCCAATTAAGGGATAAGGTAAAAAATTCTCTTTCTTGCCTTAAAGATTTGTACCCTTGATTGAATATCATGTCCGAGGCCACCAACAAAGTAGCCCACGGATTGTTATTGCTTTTGTTTGGACAAAAGAAGGTCAAACCAATTGATAAAACTGAGAACACAAACACAAACAGAATCTGGTTTACTACTGCACCCTTTATATATTATCAAACAAAGACAATAACAATCGAGAGCATATGCTCCTCAAAGAGACCATGACATCTCTCTACTATCTTTACCGGCCAAGTGGTTATTTTTTAAATACAAAACATGACATAACTCTCTAATACAAACTACATACTTAAAAAAAAAATAGAATGCATAACTGCCACAAGATAACTGCATACTTCAAATAAAAACATACTTCTTAAGGATAACTTCTTTCTATAAGTTATTTCCCTCCACTCCTTTCTTTTTCTTTTCCTCTTCAACTCTCTACACTTTATGCTTGTCCCACTTCCACTAACACATCCTCCTCTTTTTACTTAGGCTCTTGTACTATTTTAACAATGGGATTGGTCCTCTTAAATTAACGATTGAAAAGTTGAATACAAAAAAAACGGAGAATAATATAGAGAATTTTATTTACACCTAAAACATAAAGAATGTACACATCAATAAAATCACATTATAAATCAATAACAATGCACTAAAATTCCTCAACTTTCATCAGAAAAACTACATTTCTTACATAAAAATTGTTTTATCCAGCTCTTGCAGTGAAGACTCTATTGTAACAAATAGAATGAAGTATCATATGAAATATATCATACTTAACAGGGCTATTATGCCAAAGAAAATGCTGTTGCACTTTCTTCACTCCCATCTGCATTTCAAGATACCTCTTTTTTGGAATGGAAACAAGAATACTCTTCAAATTTGGAATGTCCTTCTCCAAAACAAATACAGCAAATGATTCCCAATTCAAAACCTCGAAAAAAGGCGGCACGAAATTGTCCGATATAATAACCGGAACACACTCGTAGACGATAGCCTCGACAACTCTCGGACTGTTAACTTCATATCCCTTTGGACAGATACAATACCTGCTACTTTTCATGTACTGGACGTAGTTCCTGTTCCCTTTTGACTCTGGCATTATGCCGAAGATTTTCATATCAGGATCTTTGTTTTTCCAATGCTGTAGGAGAATCGGACGCACGTAACCGTGCATACTGCCTGCAAAAAAGGCAAGAGTTTTTCGCTTTAAAGGTGGTTTTCCACCGAGGTCTCTGGTCCGATTGTGCGGATTGATGTAAGTTTCGGGAAGTGACGCGTCTTTTCCTAACACGAAACCTTCTTTGACATCAGCATTACATAGAGATCTTATGCATTTCGCCATCCGCTGCTTTGTTTCCGAAGGTGCCTGCACAATGCAGTCCAAAGAGCCTGACTGAGAGATCAATTCAGTTTCATAAAATTGTAGGTGCCGTGTAATTTCATGTAAAAATTTCAATTTATCAGCTATTATTCATCAACAATCAATTATCAGTCATCAGCTATAAGCTATCAGTCATCAGCTATCTTATTAACTATTAGGTATTTTTACCTAAAAAATTGACATAGAAACGACTGACCCGTTGAATTAATAAAAACATACCCAATCATGGCAAGCAACAAGAAAATGATCAGCACCTTCTGTTCTGTTCCAGAAACTATGCTTTCCAGCAATCATGTCTACATAGTTATTCAGATAGTGCACTAAGTTCCTGTAACCATGTAAATTCCTATCATACAATGTTACCTCGAGCCTTCGAGAACTGAAAGGTAAGTAAAATAGGTGTGCCTTCGCCGCGTCTTTAGTAACAAATGCTTTATTATCTTCCATCAACTTCATGAACCATCCCTCGGAAGCGTAAATTCCCGAAAGATATGGTGAATGCATTATCGGCTTAGACCCTTCTGTGTATACATACACTTTGAGAGTCTTTTCCATCAACTCATAGCTCCTGATAATTACACAATAATATCATAATTTCAAGGAGATACTTCCGAACAATTTTCAAAACAAAATATACGATAATAAGGAGACGATACCTCTTAAACATGGAAACATTGCGAAAAAGAGGAGCATAAAGGTTTCCAAGATCAGTTACAACAGGTGCATTTTCGATCTCAAATCTAGCTTGTAGTAGCTCTTGATCAACAGCTGAAGACCATCTTGGCATCTAAGCACAAGTTAGCAATATAAGAAAAGTACATAAGAATAAACAATATTAATGAAAGAAATAAACCAAATTACAGTAACTTGTATACCATTGATCGATACGAAGCATAGTTTTGCAGCAATAACTTGTTCATATCCGAGATTGATGTCGTCTCTAGAACTTTAATAAGAAGAGAACCATTCATCTCCTTAGACACATTTGCTATAGAAGAGAGGTTGGTAATTACATTGAGATCATCTTGTAATGGCTTGAACCTCTTATCATTGTTATCTATTAGAGATGCAGCAGTTTGAAATTTAGAAGGTAGGAGAAGGTTAACATAGGGAAGGTCAAGGTATTGGAATACAAAAATGAGAACAAAGGTAATGGTAATAATAAGGTATAAGAATCTGTTTCTTTGTACTTGAATCATTTTGGTAGAATTCCTCAACAATCATGAGTTGACTTGAGTTGCAATAATCAATTCTGCATGTTATAGCACAATGAAAAAGCAGATCTAGTCAAGTAGTACTAACAAATAACAACCCATTTCACGGCTTCTTGTCTCTCTAGACGGGCAGTATTCTTGAAGAAAGTTGACAGAATTATTTTTAATATTACTCTTACCTCGTAATTGTTCTCTTTTCAGCAGAAATATGTAACATTACTCTCATATTATAAAATGAAAAATCGTGGGGACAAGATAATCTATAAAATTGTATAAAGAATATTATATCAAATAAAATATTAACATCATTTTCTCGTTCTATTATATTTTATACTGTGAAGTTCTGGTACAAAATGATCAACCATCAAGGAAACGCAGCATTAGATGTTGGATTGAAAGAAGGACTCAAAATCATTTGGGGAGCAGTTGTTCCTTCGAAAACTCAGATATCTGGATGGAGATTGTTAAGAGACAGATTACCAACTCAGAGACAACTTCGTAGAAGAAATATTATAACTCAAGATCCTGAAACTTTGTGTGTACTCTACTTTGTGTGTACTCTGTGATTTACAGGTGGAAGATGTCGAACACTTGCTCCTGCATTGTATCAAGTTAGCACCATTAAGGAGCATAATTCTAATGTGGCTGGATATCCATTTGCCAACTGGATTGGACTGTTGTGGACATCTATTGAATTGGGTTGAATTATTGAAAGGTAAATTGAAGAGTAATAGGGCTGCAAACATTGCAGAATTGGACTTTAAGGACTTATTCTACATGATAATTTGATACTCTTGGTGGTGGCTTGCTTTAGGTTTTAAGGGAAGCATTAAATGTAATTTCTATGAGTGGTTTAAAACCCTCTTTTATATTTATGATTTTCTGTAAGCTAAAGTTGTGTAATTGTTTCTTTCTTGTAAGGGTTGGAGTACCCCTAATACTCATATTCTTTATACAAGAGTTGCTTATGAAAAAAAATTATTTGAATATTTCAAAGCATTGAATCATCACTATTTAAATTTGCTTTTCTCCTATGACCATAATGTTGAAACTGTTGTTTTTACCACTTCAGTTGGTGTAACCGGTTATGCTGTTTTCCGTAACCGGTTACGAATCCGTGAAACAGAGTTACTGGAGGTGTTGTAGTTGCATAATCGGTTATGTTGTTTGCTGTAACTGGTTACACTGAAGCATAACTGATTTTCTGTTTCTGTTTTGGGTGTTTTATTCATTCCAATCATTTTGTAATGTGCACTATATAAGGAGCTCACTACTCCTATTTGTTGTTAATCTTCAATTTATCCACTCACCCTCAATTACTCTCTTATTCGTATGTCCAACATTTGGCATCAAGAGCACTGGTTCTGATCCGATTCCGCAGCAATAATGAGTACCAATGATCGAATCCCTACCAATTTACCGATTCTTGATTCGAAGAATTATGACAAGTGGTCGAAGAAAATGAAGGTCTTGTTTGGATATCAAGAAGTTCTCGATATCGTCAACAATGGTGTCACACCACTTGGGGTTGAACCTACATCTGCACATCAAGCCACCTTCAAGGAAGAGAAGAAGAAAGATTACAAAGCTCTCTTCTTGATACACTCTTGCGTCGATGGTCATAATTTCAAAAAGGTCGGTGATTGCGAGTCTGCGAGGCAAGCTTGGTTAATTCTGGAAAAAGCATATGCTGGGGCTGCGAAGGCGAAGATTGTGAGGTTACAAACTCACAAGAGGCAATTCGAGTTAATGCAAATGGAAGAGAAGGAAACGATCAACGATTATGTGACGCTGAAGCAACTGGAAAACTCATCGAAACAAATACAATGAAGTCGCCATCGAACATCTATTTATCCTACAATAAGGAATGGAAAATATCGAAGAAAACCAAATAACAAGCAATGGTCTCAAAGAAAGGGTAAGGGTGTCTGTTACGTGAGGGGAAGGTATTAGCACCCCTCACGTCTGTGGTACTCCACAGGATCCATTCTTGCTAGTTTTCTAATCTAAGGGTGTGTGTGTGTGTAACATGCTATGTGCTAAGGAAAACATGCAATGGAAGATATACAAATAAGAGGAAACATGCAATGGAAGGAATAAGCAAATAAGCAAGAAATTCGAACAAAAATAAGAAAAGAAAAAGTTCGAACAAAATAAAGGAAAAGAGAAAAGTCCGCTCGCTAGGGTGTTCGTACCCTGTGCCTACGTACCTCCAATGTGCAGTGGAGAAATCAGAGCGCCGTAGTTCTGCTCAAAAGTTTCTGTTTCTATCTCGATTCACGTCTCCTAGAGAAACGGAACCGAGCACCCTAAGGGAGCATGCAAACAAGGAGCGTCACAAAGATCCTAGCAAACATGACATGTGAACAGGCATCACAAATGAGAATATGCGAACAGGCATCGCAAACAGAAAACAGACATGTAACAGGCATACACGAATGTGAGTGTGTGAACAGGCATAACAAGTGATATCATACTAACAGGCATAGCAGATAAAAAGGCAATCATGTAACAGGCATACACCAATGTGAGTGTGTGATCAGGCATCACAAGTGATAACGCGAACAGGCATCGCAAATAACATGTAACAGGCATACATGTGCAAGTGTGAACAAGTATCACAAAGATAAAAATGCGAACAGGCATCGCAAACAACATGTAACAGGCATACATGTGCAAGTGTGAACAAGTATCACAAAGATATCATACTAACAGGCATAGCAGATAAGAAGATAGTGAACAAGCATCACAAGCATATGGCACACAATCGAGCTCTGCTCGAGAAACAAACAAACAAAGTAGTAATCAATGCAAATGCAACACACAAACGAGCTCAGCTCGTAAAGCAAGCAAACTACCGAAGTAGTGACCTGGGGACAGGGGAAGTGCTTTAGCTAGCGGGGAAAGCCACCCGAAGCCGCTATCAACGGGGAAAGCCACCCGAGATAGATACACTAAAGACTCTTAGCTAACGGGGAAAGCCACCCGAAGCTACTATCACCGAGGAAAGCCACTCGAGATAAACACGCCACAATCTGTTAGCTAACGGGGAAAGCCACCCGAAGCTACTGTCAACGAGGAAAGCCACCCGAGACAGGGACACCACAGACCGTTAGCTAACGGGGAAAGCCACCCGAAGCTATTGTCAACGGGGAAAGCCACCCGAGACAGGCGGGAAGTAAAAAGAAAGAAGCGGGGAATAATAAACAAACAAATACAGAGCCTCTTTCGAGGGCTTGGCCAGATGAATGTCTACCCTACTTCTCATGTTATGAATGATGCTGCATGCCTACCCTACTTCTCATGGCATCGTATGGTGCGTGAAAGAGTAAAAGGGACGGAGGAGATACCGAGCGGATAACAAATCCGCAGTGAGCTAGCAACGCAAGCAGAACTAAGGAACTTCACGTAATCTAACATCCAGCAAAGCCAGGAGTCCAGCATAAGCGTCAAAGCGATGCGGTATGAAAATAAATCACAACCGTTATGTGGTGCGTATCAAACACAACCACACAAGCAACCTGCAAGAGATACCATCCAGACAATACAGGAATACATCTTATGGATGAGAGATCAAGAATAAGTTCGTGTCCCACAAATAAAGTGGAACACAACGCAATTGAATCCCAATCGAACTCTCTCAAAGTACCTTGCACAAGCTAACACACTTATTAGAAATAACAAGGAACGGCGAACAAAGTCGCTTAATCAGATTATGAAACAAAACAGAGGTAAAATTCTAATTAAGTTCTAAGAACAAAATCTAGCAAGAATATTATTTTTCATGGCATTTTTATCTAAAACAATATAACAAAACTATGTAACAAAGCAATTAAGTTTTAACAAGAAAAATACATGTTTTTGATTACCCTTTTTTATCATCTAAAACAAATATAGAAAACAAAATTTAATTCTAACTAGAAAGGATTACATGTTTTTTATTCATTTTTTATCATGCTAAAATCTAACAAAAGCTATTGATTTTTATGTTATTGTCTAAGAAAAATGTAAAATCAAAGTTAAATCTAACATAAAATCATGGAGTCAGGGGGTGTTTATTGCAGAAAGAGTGGTGTAAAGAGTAGCTAGGGCGCAGGCCCACATATTGATGGCCCAAGGTGATTTTACTATGCAAGCAAGGCAGGGGTGCATGGACTCATGGTAGTGTATGATAGCAATTCGTGAATGCAAGGCCCAAGGTTTGTGATCCACAATGATTATTTGATTCAATTTCAGATTTTGTACTCAAACTTCTCAATCCATTTCAGTAAAAATGATTTAAATTTCCCCAAATTATCTCCACTAATTAACAATTAATCATCAGATTTAATACCTAATTCAAACATTATGCTAATTAAACATGCTAATTCACCAAAGAAATTGAAAGAGGGGCTAGGTTATGTGTTTACGTGTTCCTCTTCTTCTCGAACGAAGAACGGCGATGCGCGCGGCGCGCGGCGCGCGGCGGAGGAAGCCTCCTCTCCGATTAAACTCGCTCACCTCTCGAACTCACGGCGGCCGGAGATTATCAAGCCTCCTTCCGATCAGCCTTTCCCTCTCCCGTCTCTCGGATATCAGTCTCATCTCCTCCGACGAAACTAATGGCGCCAAACTCTTTGCTCATCTCTCAATTAATCTTCTCTCTGCTCAACGATCTCTTCTCGTCTCCGTTTGATCCTTTTTCTCCTTTTGCTCATTTCTGAATCTTGATATGATGTTGTTGTAGAGCAGACAAAGTATCGACGATTGCGTTCGCGTCGACGAAGATTCAGATGCGTCTCGAAGTCGTTGATGAGCCGACGAAGGTCGTTGGACTGAGAGGATGATGGTGAACGCGATGAGATGCGGTGTTGATGATTGATGAAGATGAACCTTTAGCAGTGAAGATGAAGATTAATGGAATTGATGATGAATATGGAAGTTGTTACGATTCGGTTACAAGTTCCGTTCTCAAAGCCTCACAGTCTCACGATTCAATTTTTCTGTTAATTCTTCTCTTCTAATTGCTGTTACAGATGAATGAATTGCAGGGAGATATATGAGATTGAAGATTTGTGGTTTCTTGATTCTTCTGCCGTAAATTGAAGGAGCTTTTTTGTGAAAGATTCGATTGAAGAGAGTGTGGTGAAGTTATGAAGAAGATGAATGAAGATTCCAGTTCTTTTGGTGATCAATGAGGAGTGTTGAAGGTTATGGTTATGATGATGAATGTTCTTGATTGATGGAGAGAATCGAGAGTTTTTTTTGAAGTTTTTTTTTTTGGTCCAAGGTTGAGCGTGGAGAATCGGTGATGAAGTTTTCTGATGAAGAGAGAGGGATCTCAATTCTGTTACAGGTTGTTACATCTTTTTTCTTCTGGTGTTGTTATCAGTTTTTTTGTTATGAGAATTTTCTTCCTTTTTGCAGACATTTCCTTCTAATCTCTTTGTTAGCAATTCTATGCTGAACCGGTTTGAAGTTGTGAAGTTGTGGTTTATTGTTTACGGCCGGTTCGGTTTCGTGTTGGTTTTTGCTTATGAGCTGCTGGTCTTTTGTGTAGGAAACATGGAGCGCAGGGTCCTGACTGGTTTTTTTTCATACCGCAAGTGGTTCGGTTCTTATTCTCCTCTTTTCTGTATGCAGAATTTTGGTTTACAGGGTGCGTCCCTATTGTTTGTATTGAAGGCTATGGGCATAAATGACATAAGTTCTTCCTGCTGGTGGCCTGAAGACGAAGTCATGACATGAGCTTTTACACTGGAGATTAGAAACAAAATAGATTTTGCATATTGATGAATTTGTGAAGGATGGACATTTGAGAATGTATGGATGAATATTTGGGATTCGAAATGATAGTGTACACCCTTGAAAACCTTTTCAATTCAATAATAAATTCTCCATATTCAAAACAAACCTCTCAAATTAATCTTGAAATTCCCATGAAGTTTCATATTCAAAACAAACCTCTCAAATTAATCTTGAAATTCCCATGAAGTTTCTTTCTCTTTTAAATGTATATGTAAACTTTCACTTTCTGCCCTTTGCACTCCACCTTCAAAAATGAATTAAATCAAATTTGTAATGGAGGATACCATAAATTGTTCTTGAAATTTTGGATGAATCTTATGATGAATGCTTGAAACTTGTAACTTAAGTCCATTTTGATTATCTTTGCACTCGAATCCGCTTCAAATCTCAAGGAACAAATTCTAATTAATCTTGTACGCAATGCTCTCCTTAAGCTCATAACTTTGTACCATGACTTCTTTCGTGATTCACCCTATAAGTCCCTTGACTTAATGATATGGAAACAACGGGAACTCTTTAATTTTTCTTGATTTTTGGGAGACGAAATAAACGTCTACCGTAACTTATAGCTCAAATAAAGAGGGCAAATTTTGGGGTGCAACAGACGCGCATTACGCGTTTGGTGAATCAAATTAAGTCGTGTGGAGAAACGATTCTAGAGCAGAATATTGTGTCAAAAATCTTACGTTCTTTAACGCCAAGATTCGATAACATTGTCGTGGCTATTGAAGAGTCGAAGGATCTTACGTCGTTGAGCAAGGATGAGCTTCAAAGTTCCTTAGAAGCACATGAACAAAGAATGGATGAGAGAGGAAATGATAAGGCAAAGGCGGAGATAGCTTTGCAAGCTCGTTTCAATGAAAAGAGTAAATGTTCGAAAGGAAAATGGCCTTCGAAACGGAAGCAAGGTGGTAGTGATTTTCAGAATTCTAAGGGACAAAAGGGTGAGAGCAGCAACTCAAATGGTAATGGTGATCGAAGCAACGCGAAAGGTGGAAAACCGAGAGATATGAGCAAGATACAATGCTGGAAATGCAAGAAACTTGGACATTTTCAAGCAAAGTACGGTGCTAAACATTGGGAATCTAAAGGGGATGAAGCCAAGGTTGCGAGACAAGAGGTGGATGATGAAGCCACACTCTTAATGATGATTACCGATGAGTTTGTTGGCATGACGAAGGTGTTGGACAGCAGGTGCAAGTCACGGGACAGCCGCTACAGTAGTGCAGAAAAGGGGGCTGATTTGTGCTCGGAATAAAATGTGATGATTTCGGTTCGAGACGGAGCCCGAGGCAGCGATGAATGGTATTTGGATTCCAGTTGTTCAACGCATATGACGGGGAGGAAAGATTGGTTTGTGCAAATCAATCAAGTGGCAAAAAATAAAGTGAAGTTTGCGGACGATTCCACTCTCATGGCCGAAGGTTTCGGTGATGTGTTGATCGAGAAGAAGAATGGTGAACATTCTATGATCAAGGACGTGCTATATATTCCGGGTATTAAATGTAGTCTTTTAAGTATTGGCCAATTGCTTGATAAAGGTTACAATATACGTTTGGAAGACAAGATCTTGCGAGTTGTCGATGTTAGTGGTGTGTTGATCCTTAAGGCTCATATGACTTCCAATAGGACTTTCAAAGTTGAGCTGAAAGTATTGGAGCATAGGTGTTTAGCTACAGCTGCAAGTAGAGAGGAGTGGTTATTGCACTATCGTTTCGGTCACTTGAATTTTCGTGATCTCAAAGTGTTGCAACAAGATGGTATGGTTACCAGGCTGCCGCACATTAACATTCCAGCTGAGTTGTGTGAGGAATGTGTGAAGGGAAAGCAACACAAAGGGAGTTTTAGCAAAGATGCGGGTCATAGGACCAAAGCACATCTTGAGGTGGTGTACTCCGACGTTTGTGGGCCTATGCAAGTAGACACGTTCGGTGGCAATAGATGTTTTGTTATGTTCATTGACGATTTTAGTAGGAAGTTGTGGACTTACATCATCAAGAGAAAGGATGAGGTATTTGATGTATTCAAAAGGTTTAAGTCCATGGCAGAGAGGCAATGTGGTCATAAGTTGAAGATTCTCAAAACGGATGGTGGAGGTGAGTATACCTCGGTTGCGTTTGGGAAGTATTGTGATGATGAGGGTATAGTGTGTGAGGTTGTACCCACCTATACGCCACAATAAAATGGTATTGGCGAGAGGAAAAATCGCTCAATTATGAACATGGTTCGAAGCATGCTAAGCGGTAAAAACTTACCGAAGGAACTATGGGGAGAAGCGGTCTCTACAACCACGTACTTATTGAATCGATGTCCTACGAAGAAGCTTGAGAAACTCACACCAGAAGAAGTGTGGTGTGGATTCAAACCGAATTTAAGTCATTTGCGACTATTCGGTTCGGTGGCCTATAAACATGTTCCGGGACAACTTAGAAAGAAGTTGGACGACAAAGGTGAGGAAATGATTTTTGTTGGATATCATTCTACAAGTGGTTACAAGTTGTTCGATGCGAGAAATCGGAAGATTCTGATTAGTCGGGATGTTATTTTTGAAGAAAATAGCAGCAGCACCAACAGTGCAACCGGTTACGGCCAACCAGTACAAACTGGCGTAACCGGTTACGAGTAGAGATATCATAAAAGAATTTCTGCAGACAACAGCGTAACCGGTTACGGCCAGCCAGTGCAATCTGGCGTAACCGGTTACGAGCATAACAGAGTTCCAGCAGCACTATTTTTTGATGATTCAGTCAGTCCCGAAACTGTTTCGCAGCCCCTAAATGTTGTTCCAACTGAGGTAAATCATAGTAGACCAACAAGGCAAATGGTGTTGCCCTTGAGACTCCAAGATTGCGAGAGATTCCAAGATAACAAAGTCAATAATGAAGGTGATTTCGTCCATTTTGCGCTTATGGCCGAATCCGAACCGGTGAACATGGAGGAGGCTCTAAGCGATCCAAAATGGATTTGTGCAATGAAAGAGGAATTGGAATCAATTGAGAAGAATGGCACTTGGGAGTTAGTTGATCTACCTCATGGTAAGAAACCGGTTGGTGTACGTTGGGTCTATAAAGTGAAAGCAAACCCGAAAGGTGAGATAATCAAGTATAAGGCTCAATTGGTAGCGAAAGGGTTTTTGCAACGCGAAGGAATAGACTTTAAGGAGGTGTTTGCACTTGTGGCTAGGCTTGAGACCATCCGTTTGGTTGTTGGTATTGCAAACAATAACAATTGGAGCGTTTATCAAATGGATGTCAAATCTGCGTTTTTGAATGGTCCACTTGATGAGGAGGTTTATGTTGGGCAGCCCCCTGGATTTGTAGTGAAGAATCAAGAGATGAGATACTACAAGTTGCACAAGGCCTTGTATGGTTTGAAAGAAGCTCCAAGAGCTTGGAACAAACGCATAGATGGCTTTCTTGTTGATATTGGTTTCAAGCGGTGTGTGTCCGAACATGGCGTTTATGTGAGATTGGATACAAATGACGGTGTGATCATTCTTTGCTTATATGTGGACGATCTCTCGATTACCGACAGCTGTGAGAAAAGTATTTCAAGGTTCAAGAAGGAACTCATGAGCGAATTTGAGATGACGGACCTTGGTATCATGAGATACTTCCTTGGCATAGAGTTCCAAAGATAAAAAATGGGACTGCTCATGCACCAAAGGAGGTATGCACTTGAGATCTTGAAGAGGTGTGAAATGGAGCATTGTAATGCGGCTATTACACCATGTGGAGCAAGGCTACAACTGTCCAAGAGTGAGGATGAGCATGATGTGGATCCAACTCAATATCGGAGATTGATTGGATCATTGCGGTATTTGTGCAATACGCGACCGGACTTGGCGTTTAGCATCGGTATTGCGAGTAGATTCATGGAGAGACCTAAGGTGTCTCATATGGCAGCGGTTAAGAGGATCCTTAGATATGTTAAAGGAACTCTTAGTTGCGGAATTCTCTTTTCGGCATCGAATACGGGCCGAAAGTGTGATTTACTTGGTTTCACAAATTCCAATTGGTGTGGTGATAAAGATGATAGAAAGTCAACGGCTGGATACATCTTTATTCTTGGTAGGACACCAATCTCTTGGTGTTCGAAAAAGGAACCGGTGGTAGCACTCTTATCTTGTGAGGCCGAGTATATTGAATTTTGTCGTAATTCACAACAAAATTCACAACAAATATTTCATGCAATTTTCAGCTTCTAATATTATCTATATTTTCTCTCTCTTAATATTTGAAATCATACTGATCTCACAAATTTGTAGGTTTTATAATGCAAATACTTTCTTTTTTAAACTATTTATACTTATTGTACTTTAAATCAATTAAATAGTCTATTTATCATATTTAAAAAAAAATTAATTAACTTATTTATGATAATTACAAAAATCAGTTAAAATAACTAAACAAAAATTGAATAAAACATTTGTTTTAACAACCCAATAAAATGTGTGTCTAGAATCACATATATTAAGTTTAATTATGGTACATATGTCTCGCATACAACTACAAGTATGCCAAAAGAGTACAAAAGTACCACAGAGTCATCATGATACAAAGAAAACAAAGCAAGCTAAGTTAAAATCCTTTAAAAAGTATCACCACGCTATCTTTCATTTACCTTTAGCTGTAGACTGCTAAGAGTATGATAACAACAGGGATGAGAATAAACTATCTCAGTGGAGTTCTCCTATCTCAGGAATTCTCTCGGTCATAGAAATTTTTACCTATTTTATTCATCTAAGGTTAGTCGCCTTATATATTTTTATATCACACAAAATATAATGCAAAAGAAGTACAATCACATGAGCAACAATTTAGCATGACAACACATTCAAACAAACTAAACACAACAATCATAAGATCAAGCATGTAAGCACAACAAAAGCAAAAACATTCAAAAAATCTCTAATATTTCCCCAAACATGCATTAACAAAAAAAAACATATTTGGTCCTAATAGAACCCCGCCTCCACTACAAGAAAAATGGCCTATGGTCACGCCAAATTGTTCCACAGCTCAAAAACTGTGGCTACATATATGCTTTGGCCGGGGTTTTAAAACCGTGGAAATATGTTTTGAAATATTGAACCCAGATTTTGAAACGGTGGAATTTTCTTAAATTGCCACGTTTACAAAATGACAAATATATTTAGACCACGCTTAATAACCGCGACTTATAATTTTCGATTCAAACTAGGGCCTAAGCCCACATTTTATACCCCGCCAAACTTTCCCTCTTTTTTTTTTCAGTTTCCCTCTTTGTTTTTTATTTTATTTTCTAATTATATTTTATTAAAAAAAAAAGAAATAGAAAAACGACCTTTTCCCTTCTCTCCTAACCTAATTTCACTCTTCCCTTCTCCCTTCTCCCATCTCTTCACTCCGGCCTTCACTCATACGCCTCCCGTCTCTTCACTCCGGCCAACTCCCTTCTCCGAAACACGACCTTCTCCGTTTCTCAGCCATCTACTCCGGTCAACTCTCTGCGTAAGTTTTCTGCTTCTCTCTTCATACCTCCCCCTGTTCTCACACATCTCCGTTCGCACCTCTGCCTGTTTCCTTCACACATCTCCGTTCCCCATTCATCTTCGTTCCTCTTCTCTCTTAGAAGTCCAAATCCAAATTTTGACCTAATCCCCAAATTTTGTTTTGCATGCAGTTTTGATTTTTTTGTTGAGGTGTGGAGCGGAAGCTTTCAATTGTGGTTGGAGCAATGCAAGGTTTTCATCTTTACCCTTATTTTTAGATTTTGTTATGTTGTTTTGAAACTGATTTTTTTAGGGTTTCTTCTGTTGATGTTAGTGAACTGATCATTGAGTATGTTAGGATTGTATAATTTAGGGTTTGAATTAGTTAACTGATATGAAATTGACCTTAAATTGATTTTCTGTTTGGATTGTATGATTTAATATATGTTTGGTGATGTGAACTGAACTAAAATTAACCTTAAATTGTATGTTAGTATTTATGTTTGGATTGGATTCGATTGTATGATTTTCATATTTGTTCCTCTAATTGCTGCCTTGACAAGCTCACTAGGGTTTTCTTTTCATATCTGATAATTTGTGTCTAAGTTTTAATACTGAAAGTATGTCGTTTTGACACACGATTGCCCGCGATACGAACTTTATTTGATTGAGTTACGAGTTTATCTATCGAATGATATGGATTATGTGCTTTGGTACTCGTTTCTGTTTGTTTTGTTATAGATAAAAAAATCTGTGTGGATCTAAGATTTGGATTTTTGAGCCCAAATGACAGAGTTAATATCATTGTGATCTGATTTTAGTGTGGAGTTTGAGGTTCATGAACCTAGGACAGAGCTGAAACTGTTTGAAACTTGTGATAGGTTGTGGATTTAGTTAAGATATTTTTTTGTGAAATTGAAAAAAAGTGAAAACAACTTGAGTTCTAATTGTATTGATATCAGTTAGTTATCTATTTTGTTATCAGTTAGTTATCTATTTTGTTTTATTTCTGTTTGGTATATCACTTCTTGATTTAAGAAGTTGACTTTTTGTTTGGTATTTTTGTTTGGTATATGTACTTTCAGTCAAAATGTTCAGTTTGTGATTGCTCAGTTTGTATATTCCCATGTTTTGGTTTTGTTTTCGTTATGTTTTGTATATTCACATGTTTTTGTTTGTATATTGCTTCTGTTTTGGTTCTGTTTCGGTTTTGTATAGTGTGTTCTGTTTTGGTTGTGTATTGGGTCTGTTTTGAATCTATTTTGTGTTGTGTGTTTCAAATATTTAGATTATAAAGTGATGGACAAAGAGTGGACTAAATTTCCATGGTTTAGTCAAGAGTACATCAACGGTGTTACTCTATTTTTAGACTTTGCCTACACTAACGGTAGACCTCAAGGAGATGAGGTTTTATGCCCTTGTGCTATGTGTAAAAATTTGTATTGGAAAACAAGAGATATTATTAGGGATCACTTAATAGCCAAGGGTTTTCTAAAAGGTTATGATGTATGGTTGCACCATGGGGAGAAAGTACAAAGGTCTATGGAAATTGGTGCTGCGATGGAAGATCAAGAGGGCAGAAGCACACTGAGTTCATGAAGGTCCCAATGACGGTGCTAGGAAGTTTTACAATTTTATTAAAGAGGCGGAAAAACAACTGTACCCTGGATGCAAAGACTTCTCTACTCTATCATTCATGATTCGACTCTACTTGTTGAAATGTCTTAACGGCTGGAGCAATACCTCATTCACCGCCCTATTAGAATTGTTGAAAGAAGTAAGGCCTGATTTAAACATTCCCGTATCATATTACAAGACAAAAGCCATGATAAGTGGTTTAGGCCTCGATCATAAAAAGATCCATGCATGCCCAAAAGATTGCATGTTGTTTTGGAAAGAGCATGAAAACGACAATTCTTGCTCTGTTTGTGAAGCTTCGCGGTGGAAAGAAAATGCTCCAACTGAAGGATGTGAGTCTGAGCAATCGAAAAATGATTATAGAGTTCCTGCAAAGGTTTTGAGGCACTTTCCGTTGATTCCTATACTACAAAGGTTGTTCATGTGTTCGAAGACACTTAAGTCAATGAGATGGCATAAAGAACAGCGCTCAAAGGATGGGAAACTGAGGCATCCAGCTGATGGTAAAGCGTGGAAGGACTTTGACGAGCTTCATCTAGATTTTGCTAGTGATTCCCGCAATGTAAGACTTGGCTTAACGAGTGATGGGTTTAATCCATTCAGGACAATGAGCTTATCTCATAGTACGTGGCCCGTCTTGATGATGGTATATAACACACCACCTTGGCTGTCCATGAAACCTGAATATACAATGTTGTCATTGTTGATTCCTAGACCAAAATCTCCAGGAAACGATATCGATGTTTACCTCCAGCCACTGATAGAGGAGCTAAAGGAATTATGGGAATCCGACATAGAGACATATGATTCTTCAATGAATCAAACATTTTGAATGCGTGCAGCTCTTTTGTGGACAATTAGTGACTACCCTACTTATGCGATGTTGTCGGGTTGGAGCACCAAAGGAAAAATGGCGTGTGCATGTTGTAAATCTAACACCAATTTGTTCTACCTCAAACACAGTCATAAGATGTGTTATATGGCCCACCGTATCTTTTTACCA
The DNA here is from genome assembly GCF_029867415.1 of Vicia villosa. Lineage (NCBI taxonomy): Eukaryota > Viridiplantae > Streptophyta > Magnoliopsida > Fabales > Fabaceae > Vicia > Vicia villosa. Next base: position 3,161,980 of record NC_081182.1, on the reverse strand, counting down.
AGAACTCATTCTTGGAGAGAAGATGTCAAATCATTTAATGGAGAAGAAGAACATAGGACTGCACAATGCATGTTAAACAGGGCAGAAATTCTTGAAACCTTAAAAGATTTCAATAATGAATTCGGGAAGACAAAAAAGAAGAAAGTTGATGGCCCGTGGAAGAAGAGGTCAATTTTTTTTAGTTGCCTTATTGGGCTCAAAATACCTTGCGCCAATCTAGATGTAATGCACATTGAAAAAAACATATGTGATAGTATTGTTGGAACTCTTTTGGACATCATGAGGAAGACAAAAGATCATATTAAAGCCCGCTATGATTTGCAAGATTTGGGAATTAGAGAAAGACTTCATCCAAGGGAGATCGGTGGAGGACGTGTAGAGTTTGCTAAAGCATGTTTCTCAATGACTCCGCACGAGAAGTCAGTTTTTTGTGGAGTTATAAAGGCTGCCAAGTTACCGGATGGGACTGCATCAAATATTTCAAAATGCGTACAAGTTGCCAACAAAAAAATATCTGGTTACAAGATTCATGATGCACATTTCATGTTACACTATTTGTTGCAAATTGCAGTAAGAAGCACAATGCCCAAGGAGGTGGCAACCCCACTAATTCGTCTTGGTTCTTTTTTCCGCTCTCTATGTAAGAAATTTATACAAGTGGAAGATTTAGATTACTTAGAAGAGGAGATTGCAGAGATACTTTGTCAATTGGAGATGATATTTCCTCCAAGTTTCTTTGACATAATGGTTCACTTGCCCATTCACTTGGTAAATGAAGTTAGATTGGGTGGTCCCGTTCAATTTCGATGGATGTATTCCACCGAAAGATACTTATGTAAACTCAAGAACTATGTCCACAATAGAGCTTATCCTGAAGGTTCTATTGCCGAGGGGTATCTGGCTGAAGAAGCTATAACATTTTGCTCAAGGTATTTGCATAGCAATGTAGATACAAGGTTGAATAGGAAGAGTCGGAATTATGATGTTAGTGATTCACTTGAAGCAGATTTAGATGATTACTTTACAACCGCGGGTCGTCCTTTAGGGGGGGCAGGTGAACCATTTCATCTTGATGCGAAATCGAAGGATGATGCCCATCGATATATCTTATTCAATTGCAATGAAGTTCAAATTTACATCAGGTACTACAATCTGTTAGAACAAGATTTGTTCTGATCAATATTCTTGTTTTGATGATAACAATATATGTGAATTTTGAATAAGACAATGTGGTACTCTAATCCTTTGCATTTTCCATTTCAGAAAATACATAAAGAGTATGCACAATTCAGCGCTCAGAAGCACTAACTCAGAAGGTTCTGGATGGCTACATCAGAACATGCTCTGGCAAGACATCAGAAGATGGTCAAGCAGAATCAGAACATGGACTATGAAGCATCAGAAGAACATGAAGTCAGAAGCAGAAGCACTGATGTTCTGAATGGTATCACGCTCAAGCACTTCAAAGTCAGAAGACAAGAAGATGCTCTGCACCAAGCTGATTGACTCTGGTATTCAAACGTTATATTCAAAAATATGAGAACAGAAGCAAGTACAAGATGACAGGCTATGAAGTCTAATCTCTGACTGAAAAAAGGAACGTTAGAAGCTACAAAAGGAAAAGTCAGTAAAAGCAGCAAAAGCATGGCTCAAGGTAGTTGACAAAAGTGTGAAACATTAAATGCAGCGTTGTACTATTCACGCAATGCATTAAATGCAACCCAACGGTCATCTTCTCAAACGCCTTTAAGTAGATTTTAAATTGATAGTGGGTATTAATTATGGAGATTTTATTTGATTTTTTTATTTGAATTTCATTTCAGTAACAGTTAATTTTTTAATTAATTTTTAAAAACTAATTAAAATTCTAATTATTAATTTACCAAGTGAAAAAATATGAATTTTTTTTATAATTTAGTTTTGATTTTTCTATTTTCTTTTTAAATAACATTATTTATAATATTATAAAATAATATTATAAATAATTAATATTTTGTATTTTTTATCCTAGTCATCACTGCCATCTCATTAAAAAAAATTATATCATTGTCTTCACTGCCTCATGTATAAAATTGGAGGGGGACCAACAAAATTTCAAGTGAAGTAAAGTTGAGGGACTAAAAAATTGGTTTTTAAAATAGGAGGACTAAAAGTTAAAAAATAACAAATTAAAGGGACCAAAAGTGCATTTAAGCCTATTTTTTATTAGTATGATATATTGTGTGAATTTATTCTTCAATATAACTTTTTTTTAATACTATTTATTAGTTTAGTTTATTTAGTCTGTATATTTTTATTATTTCATTTGTATCAATCATAACTGAAGATTCTCATTTTGTAATATTATTTATTAATATACTATATGTTATATATTATATAAATATATTATTTATTAGCATATTTATAATTTAGTAAAAAAATTATAATTTGTAATTTGGATATAAACTAATCCAAATTAAATTGTATGAAATTGAATCGAATCAGATTGAATTTTTCAATCAATCACCTGAAATCAAACTGAACCACAAAAATTTTATATTTTATTTGTTTTTTCCACGTCCATGATATGCTGCATTTTCAAACAATGGATTCATATACTATAATTAAATAAATAGTCACTCATATTTTTCTATTTTAAATTGTTATGTAACAAAAATTCAATTATAATTTAGTTAATATAAAATATTCAATCGCAATAAGTATACAAAAACACTTAAGTACCAATTTGAAAAATATCAATGCATAATTTTATTAAATTTATTTTGATATGCTCTTACATTTAACATTTAATTTATGAGCATTGTGCTATATTTGTTATAGACTTAACATGGATATGTGCAAAAACATCTGGCTTTAGACATGTATCCTCCGTCTGGCGCACATCTTGCCCAACCACTATAAGATGAGCACCATTGATCACACTGCTCATAGACACAAGTATAAGAAGGATCAGGTTTCATTATGGTACATAATTGGCCTGCTTGACATGTCAGGGTTACAACTGTGAAGAAAAAAAAGCATAATTACATTGTTATAATTAAGTTTGATAATGTTAACACCCAACAAATAAACATTACTTACATACATACATACATATAAGTGCAACGAGAGAATATAAAAAAGACAATTTATATACTTGAAAAAATAATGAAAAGGACAAGAGTTGGCATGACAAAAAACTTAGTCATTTTGAATAGCTTCAATATCAATAGAATGAATGAAATGTATTTTGACGGTATGCAAACCTCGAATTTATATACAAACAAAAAATATAAAATAATTGAAAAGTTGAAAAGTGGATAAATATTTTTTAAGATTTTTCTATATAAACTATACAGTGAACCTTTTTAATATTTGAAATTAATGCATATTTAGTCAATATTCTTAATATTTTATATTAATACATATTTATTAAAAAAATTAGAAAAGAAAAGATAAATTCAAACGTAATAAAAATTTTCAACCATTTAGAATTGTATATTGATTTCAATATTATTTTGGTCCACCTATTTTATGTGATTCAAAGAATCATTATCTCTATTTTATATTTTAAATAGTTTTGTTTTTTTTTCTTATTTTTTCCACTTAAAGTTCATAATTTATCCATTTTTATAATGACGCATAACTTATAGAAATTTTGACCCACATATCATCTTTGTGAAAAAAAAAATCCTTAATTGCCACTCTTTGTAAATATATTTTCAATATGCCATTTTTTATAATTTTTTAAAACTAAAAAATCCACCCTTTAAGAGACCGCCTTCCAATATGGAGGCCCTTTTTTTCTTTTTTTATTTACCGTATTTTTAATTTTCTTAAAAAAATTAAAATATAACAAATCATAATCAATTAATAATTAGTTAAATAATGTATTGAAAAATATCAAAAAATAATTAAAAAGTTTTAATTTTAATTGGCAAAGAATATAAAAATAAAAATTGACAATTATTAATTTAATACTCTTTATATGACCTGGATAAAAAGTCGATTTCGAAATGTAAAATTCGATCACGGACATAAGCTTAATGAAAAGGTGCAAGAATATCAAAATGTAAAAGTTGGTGTGTGTCGTTGAGGCGAATGAAAATTTCAGTAAGGGTCTGTTTGGTAAAAATAGCGGTTGACTGATAAGCTAGCTGATAGCTTATAGCTTATGACTGATGGCTGATGACTGGTGACTTATAGCTTATAGCTGATGGTTGAGACTGATAGCTTATAAGCTAATTGAAGTGTTTGGTAAAATTAGCGGTTCAATTAACTTATAAATGTAAAATGACATAAAAGATACTTAATATATATTTATTTTATTTAAAATTAAAATAAATTACAAGGGTTAAAAATGAATTTTAATTAAAATAATAAGGATAAAAAAGGAAGAAAAAATGATAAGCTATAAGACATAAGCTAAAACGCTATTTGAAATAGCGTCTGGAAAATAAGCTATAAGCTAGTAAAATAAGCTATAAGGTCGTGATGAAAAGACCGTTACCAAACGGGTCTAAATTATCATATGAGCTTATAAGACATAAGACATAAGTTATAAGCTCGAAAACTTGACTTACCAAAGAGAGCCTAAAACGGTTCGGTTTAGATCAAAATTGCAATTAAAAATATCAGGATAAAAAAACTCTGACTGATCAAAATGCGATTGTGTGCAAAGTTGAAAAAAATAAATGAACATACCAAAATGACCTACGGGCACCGTTGTTCAGTGAAAACAAATTTCTGATCGCGTGTAAAATCTGCGAACAAAATTTTCAAGTTTTGGATATTACTTGTCTGTTTTGCGAATTTTGTACACTGAACTACGGTGCGCGTAGGTCATTTTGGTATGTTCATTTATTTTTTTCTACTTTGTGCATGATTGCATTTTGATCAGTCAGAGCTTTTTTATCTGGGTATTTTTAATTGTAATTTTAATTTAAACCGAATAGTTTTACTGAACTTTTCACTCGCCTCAACGACACGCACCAACTTTTACCTTTCGATATTCTTGCACCTTTTCATTAAGCTTATGTCCACAGTCGACTTTTACTTTTTGAAATTGACTTTTTATCCGAATTATATAAAAGTTAGTAAATTAATTTATGTTATGTTTTAATTTTTTCTTTGACAATTAAAATTAAAACTTTTTAAAATTTAATTATTATTACAATTTTTTCAATACATTATTTAATTATTTATTATGATTTATTATATTTAAAACAAATAATATCAGTTCCACACCTAAACTAGGTTACACCCTTTCTATTTATAGATAAGTCTTTTTCTGGACCGGGCTTCAAATCCCAGTAGTGAGGCTGCCAAAAATCCGCTACTTGTTGTCCAAGAAATTAGGTGTTCAATCCAATCTTTCCAATAATGTCTCCAATAATAGACAGCTTGGAAATCTTATGATTGAATCCATCTTGGCAAAAATATCAGCTTGATTGATTTCTTCGATATTTTAGGGAACATTTATGTGATGTTGTGAGAATTGTCTTGGCAACAGACAAAAATTGTTGCCTAGACTTTTTTAAGGCAACAATTTATACATGTTGCATAAAAAAATGTTGCCAAAAGCAATAAATATTGTAGTGAGCAACCAACAAATACATGGTTTTATACCCAAAACTACGTAATCTTGAGTTCTCCCTCACATCTAGAGATACGTAGGAGCAAGACTCAAAGTCTTGTCAGGCCCAATAAACTAAAAAAACAAAAAACTTTCTTTCTTTTCTTTCATGATTAATAATTAGAAGATCATAAACTATCACGCTAACACTCGAACACACATTAATTAAATGGGTAGTAGAATACAATGGATGTGAGGGGAGTTAATATGATCCCTTTGCATAATCGACTCTCGAACCTCCTTTTGGTTGCGATGATCATTGCTATTCAATGTGGGTTTTATTTGATATTTTTACGTTCCTTTGGAACAAATGAAGATTAGTGGGGACTTCATTGTATTTCGAGCGTGTGAAGTGCTCGGGTATTTTCTATGTCGCGACACTACTGCCATTTTATTGTGCTCTTTACCTGTTGGACTGAACGAAATGAATGTTGATCGAGGAATTAATAATAAATAAGGGAAATTTAATTAGTAGTACAAACTTTTGTTTTGTTATTAATTTATCTATTTTTTAAAAGAATAATAATTTATTTAGTAAAAATTGAATAGAAAACAACATGGATATGTTTATATAATTTTTAATTTTTAGGCTTAAATGCACTTATGGTCCCCCTAATTTAATAAATTTTAACTTTTAGTCCTCTTATTTTAAAAACCGGTTTTTTTATCCCTCAAATTTACTTCGCTTGAAACTTTGTTGGTCCCCCTCCAATTTTGTACATGTGGAAGTAATGACAATGATATACAATTAATTTTTAATGAGATGGCATTGATGACTAAGATAAAAAATTAAAAAATATTAATTAACATTTATAATATTATTTTATAATATTATAAATAATTATATATAAAAAAAATTTAAAAAGACACAAAATAATTTTTATAGACTAGTAAATCACATAAATTGATTATTATTATTATTATTATTATTATTATTATTATTATTATTAAATATTATTTTTATTATTAAATATTACTTACTTCTCTTTAATCCCTTTGTTATGAGATTTAATTGCTTACTTCTCTTCAATTTTTTATTATTTACGCTCATAAATTCTCTATGATGTTCCTCTTCATTTCCCCTGCTAATAAATTTTCTTTCAGCACAAGCAAAATTTCCCTTTGATCTCAAATAAAAACATATTCAATGTTATTGAAATTCCACTGCTGTGTTTCCATGAATATGTTAGCAAGTTATGGGTTTACAAAAAAAACACTCTTCTTCATGCGTCATCATCTTCCACCAATCTAGATCTTAATAAACCCAAAAAATTATCTTTCTTTTAATATCCAGTAACATCAAAAACAACACAAACAGAAAGGGCAAAGTGGATTTACACAGTTATGGCAGAGAGGGAAAGAGTTAACATTTTAGATCTAGAGTTTTCTTAAGAGGAAAATGAGACAAAAGTTGTGGAACTCAAAATAAAATTTCATTTAATAGAAGAACAACATAAGAGATATGGATTTCTGGTTGATGATGGTATATTCTTATTGTTTGCTGTAATGGTTTCCAAAAAAGAACAGAGATGGAGATAAAATAACTGTTCTTTTTTTTCCAGAATAAATGGGTTTTTTTGCCTAAACCCATCTAAAGTCTAAAAATAATTTGACTTAAATCCAAAAATCCATCTAAAGTCTAAAATAACTGTTCATTTCATCTGTCTTAGCCAGAATTTTGAGTGTGTCGAAGTGAACTGAAATCCAGACATTGCTTTAGTAGACTTTTTGAGAACATTGCCAAAGTCTGGAAATTTAACGAGAAGGAGGTTGAGATTGTTGGAACTTTTGAATATATGAAATGCTGGGTCAAAATTTACTATTAAATGATTTTGGACTCTCAAAATAAAATTGAAGTAGATTTTAAATTGATAGTGGGTATTAATTATGGAGATTTTATTTAATATTTTTTATTTGAATTTCATTTCAGTAACAGTCAATTTTTTAATTAATTTTTAAAAACTAATTAAAATTCTAATTATTAATTTACCAAGTGAAAAAAATATGAAAAATATATTATAATTTAGTATTGATTTTTCTATTTTCTTTTTAAATAACATTATTTATAATATTATAAATAATTAATATTTTGTATTTTTTGTCCTAGTCATCACTGCCATCTCATTAAAAATTAATTTTATATCATTGTCACCACTACCTCATGTATAAAATTGGAGGGGGACCAACAAAATTTCAAGTGAAGTAAAGTTGAGGGACTAAAAAATTGGTTTTTAAAATAGGAGGACTAAAAGTTAAAAATTATCAAATTAGAGGGACCAAATGTGCATTTAAGCCATTTTTTTATAGGAAAAAATATCATATCAAGAGGAAGAAGAAGAAGAAGAAGATAATGATGATGAAGAATAAATCTCTTTATAGTGGTTTATGTTTTAATGTAGTATAAACATTAATTCAAAGATCCATACTTGTATTCTTTTAGCACAATGTCAAATGAAAATGTGTACATGTGTTTTTATCCAATTATTTATTTTATCCTTATGTATTTTTGTTAAATTTTTTTTGGAGCACGACTCTTTTGATTCGCCCAAGGTACCCAAATTCAGAGGACCGACCCTGACATCATGAAGTTTGGATAAAGAAGGTGGTAATACTAATTAATATTCAACCTTGCCTTCCCGACTTATATAGTTCGTATAATGCCTCATATGATGTCGTCTCCATACTAGAATGGTAACTGTTGTTGTAATCAAATTCAATCAATGGCAAGTGATCCTTCCAACTTCCTCCAATCTCCAAATAGAAGCTCACATCATATACTCGATGGTTTGGATCATCCTCTCCATCTGACCGTTGGATTGGGAACGATTCGAAGTGCTAAGGTTCAATAGAGTCCCTATTTCATGGTGGAAAGCCCTCAAAAATCTCAAATTGAACTTCAGATCTCGATCGGCTATAATACTGGTAGGAACACCACGTAACCGAACTATCTCTATAGTGAAAAATCTTGGCATATGGGTAATCTTGTATATAGTCTTAACGGGTAAAAAGTGAGCCGATTTAGTTAATTTGTCTATGATTAGCAAAATTGAGTCATGCCCGCCAGGGGTACGGGGAATGATTGTGTGTATCTATAAGTATACAGAGCATATCAGAGTAGTATAAAAGATTTTCGAACCCATAGAGACCTAATGGTCAATCAATCGTTACTATTGTTACGCTGTTTATCTAAGATTCTTTTTCTAAAAACTGAGACTAATATGTATTTTTCCTAAACATTCCTTGATTTCCTGCACCTGTAATGAGTATCTGAATATTCCAGATTCTCATTTTTTCAATCAAATATTTCAAGGATAAACCATTCTGAACTGTCAGGATGTTTTGGTGTAGGATGTCACAACATCTGGCAGAACATTTGTCACAACACATAACAGCTAAACCTGTTATGACAGTAGAACAAGATGTTTCAACATCTTGCTTAACATCAGTTAAGAACCATGTTTTATCAAAATTATGCCTATCACAAAAATCATGGAACTAACACCTATTTTCCCACTCCTTTGGAAACAATAAAGATCAGTTGTGACTCTTTCTTATTTCTAATTTAAGTTAATCAATAGCTTAATCTCGAATTTTTCCGCTGTGAAAAAAGTTTACATGTTTTCATGTAGCTTGTGTTTTTTTGGTTGTGGTTTCATTCTTATCTCCATGACTTAATGGTGCTTTGGTTGTTTTAGCCAAAATTTTCCAAAGGGGGGATTGTTAGATCCATGGTTTTATGGTTGGCATAAATTTTACTAAAACATGGTTCTTATCTGATGTTGAGCAAGATGTTGTAACATCTTGACAAACTATCATGATAGGCTATGTTGTCATGTGTTTTGACAGATGTTGTGACATGTTATACAAAAACATCATGACAGTTCAGCTGGTTTAATTCGTTGAAGATATGATTGAAAAATATGAGATTCTGGAGGATTCTAGTGCTCATACATGTGGTGCCAAACAAGGATATTTTAGAGACAATGCAGATTTGATTTGGTTTCATAAAAAGGATCTTTGAACTTTTTAGGAAACTTGGATTTGATTTGATTTGTTCCTATTTTGTATGAAGATCTTGCAGCTGATTGAAAAGGAGAAGATTAGATTTGATTTAAGAGTCCTAGCCCATACTACAAGAGTCTATAATTAAGGACTTGTTAGACCTAAAATAGCAAGCATTCATAACAATAAACTGTGGGTGAAAATAAGGGTTTAGGTTTTGAGAGTACTTTAAGTTCTTTGTGTGTTTTTATTTGTATGTCACTCATGTATCTTCTGATACATTGAGGTAGACTGATTTTTCTCACTCTTGAAGCTTTTAAGCAAAAGAGTTGAGTATTGTTCTTGGTTGGAGCTTTTAAGCAAGACCAAGTATTGTTTATTGGAAATGTAATATAATATTTTGGTTTTTTTGGTACTAGTCACTGGGACTAGTTTTTATCACTAAGGTAATTATGGGAAGTGATAGGGGATTCTCATATCTAGGAGGTTCCTAGGTAGAAATTGCATAGAAGTAGTGAGCAGATGATAAAATTTAAACTGATACTATTTAGGCTTTAAATTAATACTATTATAGTGGATTTCCTTCCTGGCTTGGTAGTCCCCAGAGTGGGTGACATTGCACCAAACAGGGTTAACAATTGGTTGTGTTGTTTATCTTTCTGCAATTTACTTTCTGCACAATCTCCTATTTAAGAAAGTGTTTTCTATTAGCAAGTGATGTTATAACATTTGTCATGACATTGTGATTTGTGTTGAGACATCTGTCTTGACATCTATATTGCTAGTGCCAGAATTTCAAGTTTCAAAAACCAATTACAATCTTATGGATTGAAATCAACTCAACAAAACAATTTTCAATTTACAAAAATTTTAGCTAAACATGTTGATTGCATAATCAACAAATTTATCAATTTGCAATTGAAAGTTAATGAGACAGATATATATATATATATATAGAGAGAGAGAGAGAGAGAGAGAGAGAACACGAGGATTTGTTTAGGAAGTTCACCAATCGTCCTCGCTATGGCTACGTCTGCCCCTATTTCCAAATGGAATTGAGATATCAATTTTACTTTGCAAAATTTGTTTACAAGATAAAAATAGAAATAAAACCCTACAAACTCAATGCTTGATGTTGATTTTAACCCTTTATCTTCCATTGATCTTGAGCTCGATCAAGTAACCCGATAATACCAATTGATCCTCTAGTTACCATTATTTCTTTGACAGAACCACCTTCTTCGGAACTTTCACTTGGCTGAATCCAATTCTGAATTATTGTGACCTAAGATTTCCAAACAGCCATCTGGTTACCGTTACTCCTTCGACATAACCACATTCTTTGAAGCTTTCACTTGGCTGAATCTGAATTGCAAAATCTTGTGCAAACCCCTTAGATTAGGATACCTCAATACCCAATAAATAGTGGAGTTTACCTAGATCTTCTGTCTGAAATTGATTCGAGAAATGTTGTTTTAGCTAGAGTATTCCATACTGATCACTATCAGTTATGACAATATCATCTACATACACAATAATACAAATACACCCTTAGACTGAGTGACGGTAAAAGACATAACGATCAGCTTTACTACGAACCATACCAAACTACTGTACTACAGTGTTGAATTTGCCAAACCAAGCTCTTGGAGATTTCTTAAGACAATAAATAGACTTGTGTAGCCTACAAACCATATTCGATGACTCCCCCTGAGCAACAAACCCATGTGGTTGCTCCATATATACTTCCTCTTCAAGACCACCATGTAAAAATGCATTTTTTATGTCAAGTTGATGAAGAGGCCAGTGTCGAGATGTTGCAATGGCTAGAAGAAATCTAACAGATTCCATCTTGGCTACATGCGAGAAGGCATCACTGTAATCCAACCTAAAATCTGAGTGTATGCCTTGGTTACCAAGCAAGCTTTAAATTGATCAATCTTACCATCTGGACCAACTTTCACTATATAAAGCCAATGTTAACCTACTAAAGATTTCCCAGGGGTAGAGGAACTAGTTCCAAAGTACCACTGCTTTGAAAATCATACACTCATCAATCATTGCTTGCCTCCATTCAAGGTAAGATAATGCTTCACCCGGAGTTTTAGGAATAGAAATAGAAGACAAACAAGTATATTGCAAAGGTAAAAGAAAATGATATCATAAATCAATATAATATGGAGAAGGATTTTGTGTTTAACGTATACCTTTTTCAAGGGCCATCAAAAGATAAGACTCGGGTTGCAGGATTGGACCAGGTGATGGCAAAAGCATCAAAGGAGAGCTGCAATGACCTCAGAGATAGGTATGACCTCCGGGACAGGTACGACAAACGTTGATTGACGACGCTGATATGTTTGAAGTGGGCGAGAATTTAGGGTTCTATCGTAGGGCTATGTTATGGGCCAGTTTCCCAAGAGTGATGAGGTACAATGGTAGATGGGACTTCTGAAAGAGGTGTGGGAGTAATTTCCTGAAGGGGTTCCAGAGTTACTGAGTTGGACTCGAAATATTGAACAAACTCGAAGAAGGTAATAACGACTGATATGAGGTATAATCATAGAGTATATGAGTATCAACACTAACCTTTTGGGATCGTTCATAACCAAGAAATACACACTTTAGTGATTGAGCTGATAATTTATCAATTCCACGAGAGAGATTGTGTATAAAACATGTAGACCTGAAGACTCGAGGAGGAATTGGATGAAGGGGAAAATGTGGAAAAAGGATTGAATGAGGGATTTTATTATTAAGGACAGGTGATGGCATGCAATTTATAAGGTAACATGATGTGAGCATAGCTTCCATCAAAAAACGGAGTGGAACATTACCATGGAGAAGTAAGGTTCGAACGGTTTCTACGAGATACCGATTTTTGCGCTCGGCTACCCCGTTTTGTTGAGATATATGAGGTCAAAATGTTTTGCACACAATACCATTGGATGGCATGAAATTTTGAAATTGTTTGGATAAATATTCACGGGCATTGTCACTTCTTAAGGTACGGATAGACAAACTAAATTGGGTTTTTATTTCTTAATAAAATTGTTCAATAATAGAAAATAATTCAGATATGTTCTTCATTAAAAATAACCACGTCCACTGTGAAAAATCATAAATAAATATTACAAAATACCTAGACTCAAAAGTAGAAATGGTACGCGAGGGACCCCAAACATCAGAGTGAACTAAAGTAAAAAGGGATGAAGCTCGTTTATTGACTCGATCGGGAAAGGGACTACGAGTATGTTTCCCTAATTGAAAAGAATTATAATGTAAATTTGATAACTTTGATAAACTGGGCACCTACTTTTGTAGCTTGGGAAGACATGGATGACCTAACTGCACATGTATAGTGAGAGGAGAATCAATGGTTAATCATGTTAACAAATATGGTTGAGCCTAACTCAACCCTACAAAACTGGCTTGTAGGGTGAGGATTTCCCCCACTTATAAGCACATGTTTATGCTATATATTTTTCAATGTGGGACTCTTAGCACATGAGAATTTGTAATTTTCTTTTCATTTAATATTCGTGTGCTTGTACTTTATTTATATTTCAATTATATTGAAATTGCATTGGTTATTATGTTATTGTACCATTAATAACCGTCCTTGATCAATAAAATAAGAGTGCTTTGATCCATGATAATGTTTCTTTTTTAGCCTTGCAAATTTCTCCTTTGTCGTTTCAACAAGTGTGACTTGAATCACAAGTTAGAGCTCTTAAATCTGGTTGTTGAGTTACTTGATTCAAATCAATTTGTTCAGCATGATTCGAATCAAAAGCCTTGTGAAATTGAGAACTGCCTCTGGTAAATTTGATTCGAATCACAAAATGAACATGATTCAAATCAAAATCTCGTGTGATTCGAATCAAGTGAAAATCATGATTTAAATCAAATACCTCCATGAAGTCACATTTGGGTTCTACTCAAATTAATTTGAATCAAAGTTTCTTCTTGATTCAATCAAAACTTCACAAGATCAATTTTCAATCCTTGATTTAAATAGTTGTTTCTTTGGTGAAAGAACAAGTGTGTGAAACATGTGGGTGAAAACCATTGAGATAAAATCAAAATTTGTTTTCCTCTCATTTATGTGTCTATACTTATAACCATGAATCTTTCTCTTATTCTCTAGAACAACTTCTTGAGTGTAATCCATGAGAGGTTCACTTCTTTTTGTTGCATCTTATTATTTTGCAATTTGTTGTCATGTTGAGTAAATTAGAGAGAGTGAGTTTATTAATCTTGTTGTGTTGTTCATGATTAATCAAGCTCATGATAATAATCAATAACAAAAGCTTATTTACTTAGAAATTTGAGAGAACCTTGTGTGTGTTGTTCATTCATACTCATCTAATCCCTTGACTAACACCTTGTGTATTAGATTGTTTGTGAGATAGAGTGGCATTATTCATCATCTTCATCCTTAGTCATTTTCCATTGTTGTGGACCTTCATCTCTAAATATTGAGTGTTGAGGGGGACTAGTGGTACAACATGGTATCTAATGTTTTGTGTGAATTTTGTTGTTTGGATTAGGTGCATATATCATTTCTTGAAAGTAATTTGGTCCCTATTGTTATCTATCAAGGTGAGAGTTTCATTACACTCTAAGGAAGACTTAGGTGAGATCAAGCATCAATTGTCTGTAAGGCAGAGGTGGAAGTTATCCATCTTCGGTGGAGTTGGAAAAAATTTCTCACAGACAAAGTTGGGAGTTGTCCAATCAATGTTTAGCTAATGGCAATCACTCATACAAGAAATTGGTGGGATCATGTGGATTGCCACATACGAATACTAGGAGCAGGTTATTATGGATAACAAGGTTATTAGATCAAGATCTTTTAGAGATTTTTCTTATGTTAATAGTTTGAGTGTCTGCATCAACAGAGTGAATTATCATTTGATATTTCGTTGTAACTAAAATGCTTGTATCAAACTTATCAAAATAGTGGAAGATCGTGATTATTTTCCAATGGTTTTAACACCTTTCAATAGTGGAGTAGGCTAAGCGAGGATGAAAGCCGAACCACTATATATCTTTGTGTATTGTTTCTTCTTCTCTTATCTCTTTTACGTTTCTAGTTTTTATAAATTTTGATGTTGCATCAGTGCATTATTGCATTATTTGTATGCCACATAAGTTAGACAGTGTTTATAGAGATATAATGTATAAGCTTAGGTATGAGGTGTATCAACCTTATTGAATTATCATGAAGCTAATCGTGTTTTGATATAATATCTATGTAAAGAGTTTTTAAATTGCTTTGTTTAAAGAGGCTTTGGTTGTCTTGTGAATGACTTGCATTAGAAGCAATCTAGTACTTAGTAACCTCATGTGTTATTTCATTTGGTTTAATTCACTGACATGCTTCCAAGCTCTCTTGCTTTTGTGTTTTTCTTTTGTGCTTCCTAAAATCTTTGATTTCATTTATGGGACCCAAAATGTTTTTGAAATTTTCTAAAACGGAAAGGGTCTATTATACCCCCTCTAAACCTCTTTGTGTCCATATTCTAACCTAACATCAGTTTCCCATCAGTCGGGCTATGCATTACAGCATCTGAGGAACTTAGATTCCTTAAACTAATTAGACTCTCGCCTGAGGGACTCAATGTCTCCTCGGACGTGATTATTCTTATAAATCACACCTAAGAGGTGCGATCCATGTCAAGCCCCAGAGATTGGATTTCAGTCTGGCTAGAGGGCTCGATGGAGGTCCCGTCTGAAAGGTTAATCGACTCACCTAAAGAACTCAATGACTCATCATTCGGAATAAGCATTATAGCGTCGAAGGAACTTAGGTTCCTTAAACTAATCAGACTCTCGCCTGAGGGACTTATTATCTCCCGGATGGGATCAATTCCAATAAACCATGCTTAAAAGGTGCGACCTATGTCAAGCCCCAAAGACTTGATTTCTAGTCTTGCTAGAGGGCTCGATGGAAGTCTCGCCTTAGGGACTTAGCATCCCGCCACCTAAGCTACGCGTTATTGTGTCCAGAAGAGCCTAGACTCCTAAGATCAACTAAAACATCGCAAGGGGAGGCACCAATTATTAGGATACCTCCATTAGTCACAGGTAAAAAAAACATTTCACCATTTGTCGAAGGTCTCGTGCCTAAGGGACTATGCAATGTTATATTTGCAAAAGGCCTTGCCTAGGACGATGCCCCGGGGACCGTGTAACACCCGAGGTCGACGAGGGAGGGGATTGGTTGCTGGTGCACAAGGCATGACAATAAGAGGCTCATGGCAGCTTCTAGGAGAAACCTAATTCACATCAGAATGAGAGGGATCTCGAGGCTGTGCAAGTATGGGGCTGGATGGTTGAAGGAAAGATTATAAAGATTGATTGGTATTATCTATACCAACAAGAAGTATATTCTTTTCGGTATTCTAACAAATAAGAACTCCATAAATTGTGTGTTTGAGTTGGAGTAGTATTTGGATGGGTGACCATCTGGGATGTTTCTCAGAAAGCGTGTGACTGAGGACAAAGCACGCTAAAAAGACCCGTGTTGGTTTGTGGGATTAGTCGATAATCCTGAAAGCACTAAAGGGTATTACAAATGGTATTAGAGCATACATATCCCAGTAGGATGTGGTTCGGGGACGAACCAAGTGAAAACTCATGGGCATGTAACACTCAAGGTTGATGAGGGTGATGAGTGGTCGCTGGTGCACAAGGCATGACAATGTGCGACTTCTGGCATCTTCTAGCTAAAACTCAATTGACATTGAAATGAGAGGGATCTTGAGGCTGTGTAAGTATGGTAATGCATGGTTGAAGGAAGACTTATAAGGATTGATTGGTACTACCTATACCAATAAGATGCATCTTCTTTTCGGTAGCCTAACAAATAAGAACTCCATAGTTAAGTGTGCTTGACTTGGAGTAGTATTTGGATGAGTGACCTTTTAGGAAGTTTCTTAGAAAGCATGTGAGTGAGGACAAAGTATGCTAAAATGACCCGTGTTGGTTTGTGGGGTCAATTGGTAATCTTGAAAGCTGTCTGGGGTGTTACAGTTTCCACAGTTGAAACATGTCACCACCTCGCTTTTGCATTCATTAGCACGATGTCCCAATTTCCCACACTTGAAACACTTCGTGGCAGTACATTCCGAAACACGATGACCCAACTCTCCACATTTGAAACACTTAAGAGAAGTATGAGTTCCTCCCTCACCTGTTCTTTTCCCACCCGCGGTCTTCTATTGGGACTTCTATTTTCCTTTATCAGCTGAAGTCATATACTACTTACCACGATTCTGACTCACATTATTCTTTTCACTAACATTCTTGTAATGAGTAGATATGACTCAGCTACCTTTATCATAGATCTTGCATTTGTTCACCAGCACTGAGAAAGCATGTTGAAAAGACCCGTGTTGGTTTGTGGGGCCAGTCGATAATCCTAAAAGCTCTCTAGGGCGTCATATACCTCAATAGGAAAAGGCGACAGTATAAGGTCGCCCCAAAGGAAGATATCACATCGCCCTTAAGTCTTCCTCGTCCACGGAGGAAAAAACTTTGGATAAGAGGTGTCTTGGATAAAGAGAAAGTCAGAGTCATTACTGACTCACGTCTCTCTTGAAATATATCACCCCTCAAGGGAATAAGGGGGACTCTAAGTCATACACACTCTCCCCTACTAAAAAAAATACCATACTCGTCACCATCGTAGCATACACGACTAATCTAACAGCCTTCCTGCAACTTAGCAGCTCCGACCACCAACAAGGTCTCTCACCTCATATGAGTTGGTCCCTTACCACAAAACATATTATATACCTACAAAAATCTGAGTTTTGTTGTCTTTGTAGGGGTACACACCATAATATTTCATATCCTTGCATATTTTAATTGCATAATGCCTAAAAATTGAACTAATTATTAGTCTAAATTTCAATGCAAACCTTCTCACACTAATAAACCTTAAACTATAAAAAAAAATTTGTACATAAGTTACTATTAGGAGCACATTAGACTTTTGTTGCAGACATAAATTCTTAATTAGCAGCTTGGTATCCAAATTTTCCACGCCCTTAGTATATATACACATAAATATTAAATTAAGAGTAATAAAAATAGAATTTAATTGGAATATATTGATGGTCAGTAAATCAATACCGTTAATTTATTAAGAGTGTTTAATTTTTATTTTAATTTGTTTAAAATAATATAATTGAGTAATTGTAACCTATTGATATTGTAAAAAAATTAATACTGACAGAGCATTACAATTAAATTCATAAAATTATACTTAATTTTATTTTTCACGTGCTCTATAACACAATCAAGATCACCAACATTTTTTATTTACTACTACTAGTATTTTTTTTTTCTCTTAAATATCTTTGCGCTGAAAAGAGAACAATTATGAGCAACGTAAACAAGTAATGTCATAAGTAATTCATTATTTTGTCAGCTTTCTCTCAATCACAGCTTCTAAAGTTATTTCATCATTCCCTCTTTGTCCTTCTAGAGAGAGAGAGAGAGAGAGGGAAAAACCGTGAAATCTGTAGTGACGGAATCACCTTAAGTTCCCAACAACAACAAACAACAACGTTTCTGTTCTGTCTTACTTCGATTCTCCTATGTCGGATTTGTAAGTACCAGGTACTTAGTTCTTGACTCACCTTTACCATTTTTCTTCCACTTCCAATTTTTTTTCTTTCAGTTTTGATGCATGTAATTAAGTGAAACACCATAAATTTGTAATAAATTTACAATTATCTTAAAGAATTTCTCTAGTTCTTAGTTCTCACTAGATCTGGTTTATTATTGTGTTATGCAGAGTTCATGTATCAAGTCAACTCATGATTGTTGACTAACTCTACTACAAAATGGGTCAAGAATTTTTCTCCTTAATTCATCTTGAAAGAAAGAAACTCTTATGCCTTATTATTGTCATTACCTTTGCACTCATTTTAGCGTTTCAATATTTTGAGCTTCCTTATGGTACTAACATTCTAGTACAACCCTCTAAATTCTCAACTGAAAAAACATCAACATTATCAAATAGTACTATAATTCATCAACCTGCCGATTCGACTTCTGAAATATTTAACAATGTTACCCTTTTGAATCAAACATATTCAGAACATGGTTTTGAGAAAGTTAATGAAACTAGGTTGTATGAGAAAAATGACACTGTGTCAAGACCTGTTGTTATAGGTGAGAATTTGACAAGAGATGTCAACAATTCATATGCTAGTTTTCATTCTCCTTCTCCTACTCCTGCGAGTGCGCCAACATATTTAACTCCTACTCCTGCAATTGCGCCAACAAATTTGACTCCTACTCCTGCAAGTCCTCCGACAAAAACGCTATCTAATGATTCTGAAATTGCTGACTCTATGAATGATGAGAGGTTCAAGCCATTACAGGATGATGTCAATGAAATTAGCAGCAACCAGTCTTCTATAACCATTTTGCCTAAGGAGAACAAAAATTCTCCTGTAAAAGTTCCAGAGACGATGTCGATTTCAGAAATGGACAAGTTATTGCTTCAAAACTATGCTTCGTTTCGATCTATGGTATACAAGTTAATGTAATTTGGTTTATTTGTTTTATTAATATTGCTTATTCTTGTGTTCTTTTCTTATGTTGCTAACTTGTGTTTAGAGGCCGAGATGGTCTTCAGCTGTTGATCAAGAGCTACTACAAGCTAGATTTGAGATTGAAAATGCACCTGTTGTAACTGATCTTGGAAACCTGTATGCTCCCCTTTTTCGCAATGTTTCCATGTTTAAGAGGTATCGTCTCATTATTATTGTATATTTTGTTATGAAAATTATTCAGATGTGTCTCCTTGAAGTTAACTCTTTTCACCTTCTTATTATTCCGTAACTGCCTAATTATCAGGAGCTATGAATTGATGGAAAAGACTCTCAAAGTGTATGTATACAAAGAAGGGTCTAAGCCGATAATGCATTCACCTTATCTTTTGGGAATTTATGCTTCCGAGGGATGGTTCATGAGGCTGATGGAAGTTAATAAAGCATTTGTTACTAAAGACGCGAAGAAGGCGCACCTGTTTTACCTACCTTTCAGTTCTCGAATGCTCGAGGAAACATTGTACGATCAGAACTCACATAGTCACAGGAATTTAATGCAGTATCTGAATAACTATGTAGACATGATTGGTGGAAAGCATCGGTTTTGGAACAGAACGGGAGGTGCCGATCATTTTCTTGTTGCTTGTCATGATTGGGTATGCTTTTATCATCGGTGTATCAATCTTTTCTGTGTCAATTTGTTAAGAGTCTATTCTGTAAAAATAGCCAATAGCTTATAGCTGATAACTGATAGCTGATAAATGAAGACTAATAGTTGATAAATTGAAAATTTTGAGATTAAATTATATGACACCTACAATTTATGAAATAGATTTGATCTATCAATCACCTTCTTTGGACTGCATTATGCAGGCACCTTCAGAAACAAAGCAGCGGATGGCGAAGTGCATAAGATCTCTATGTAATGCCGATGTCAAAGAAGGTTTCATGTTAGGAAAAGACGTGTCACTTCCCGAAACCTACGTCCGCAATGCTCAGAATCCGACTAGAGACCTCGGTGGAAATCCGCTTTCAAGGAGAAACACTCTTGCCTTTTTCGCAGGCGGTATGCACGGTTACGTGCGTCCGATTCTTCTACAGCACTGGGAAAACAAAGATCCTGATATGAAAATCTTCGGTATGATGCCAAAGTCAAAAGGAAACAGGAACTACATTCAATACATGAAAAGTAGCAGGTATTGTATTTGTCCAAAGGGATACGAAGTTAACAGTCCAAGAGTTGTCGAGGCTATAGTCTACGAATGTGTTCCGGTTATTATATCGGACAACTTCGTGCCGCCTTTTTTCGAGGTTTTGAATTGGGAATCATTTGCTGTTTTTGTTTTGGAGAAGGACATTCCAAATTTGAAGAATATCCTTGTTTCCATTCCAAAAAAGAGATACCTTCAAATGCAGATGAGAGTGAAGAAAGTACAACAGCATTTTCTTTGGCATAGGAGTCCTGTTAAGTATGATATATTTCATATGATACTTCATTCTATTTGGTATAATAGAGTCTTCACTGCAAGAACTAGATAAAATAATTTTGGAAATTCTTTTACAATTTTTTATGTAGAAAATGTAATTTTTCTGTTGAAAGTTGAGAAATTTTAGTGCCTAGATATTGATTTATAATGAAATTTTATTGATGTGTACATTCTTTAGGTTTTTTGTTGTAAATAAATTTCTAAATATTATTCCATGGTTTGAATGATTAGTAATTTAATTGTGGCGTCTTGAGAATCAAATGTTGTAGGTGTGTCGTTTAATAATATTAGCTGCAGACAACCTTCATCTGTTTACCCCAATTATCATAATTCTTGCCATTTAAGATGGAAAGAATTGTTGAAAAATGTCCCTTTGGATGAGAAGTCATTGTTCTATGCTTCCCAAGAATCGCAGTCAATGCTCTAGATACCATATGTTGGAACCGATCTTGATAGAACAGGATTCAATCACTTTCTTGATTTATTCACGATCTTCGTTCTTTACTCTTCACTCAAGTTCCATCACACAATGATTTAAAGAGAAAGGAGATCTTTGGAAGATAAAAGGGGACGAAAGAAAAATTAGGGTTTTGGGAGAGGAGAAAAAGATTGATTAATTTGATAGCGTTTCTCTTTTTATCTGAATACTTCACGTTTTTTTCCTCTTCTTTACAAATGTAGGGTGTCTCCTCATTTATAATGAGACTGCTTGCACATCACACAATCTCTAATTAACTCACTTGTTAACTTTGACGAACTGTATTTGACTCTCTATCGAATATACACATCTTCTACTTCCTGTATTCGAAGTTCTGCCGAATACACGCAGCTTGACTACTACACATTGTGTTCGACCTTCTGTCGAGTACATATAGATTCGACTGCTATGAACCAAATTTGACTCTATCATCTACATACTATTTCGACTTTGTCGAATTTACAAGCATGCTTAACACACATAATTACATATTTAACACTCCTTCTCTCAAGTGCCTCTCGTATCAAGAAAAGGGCCGGAAAACATCTTGTAAAGTGTTAGGATGGACACAATGCATTTATTTGAAATGTGCTGCATTACGCGTAACTGCATGAATTCAGGGCGTTCCACCAAGACGCACTGCGTTTATGGGAAACAAAGCACGTTAGTACAAATCCTTCAAAATCGATTTTGAAGCCAAACACTAAATCAAACATTGTTTGTGTCGCATGATGTTATGCTTAGTTTTATCAACATTAGATACCTAATGCATCTCTAATATTAGACTATGATATATTGCTGCTAAACAACTCAAAACAAGAAGTTAAATTAAAAGTAATAACAAAATAGTTTTTATTAAATGAGAGAGATTTATTAGCAGAATTATTTTTCTTGTTGACTTTTTCTATACTGCTGGGTATTCACTTTAGTTCTGATTGTGTTGGTAAATCTGTTCTTAAGCTGTTGTTTTATTGAGCTGTTGATTTTTAGTATTTGGATGACTATAGTGGTTTTAGCTTCTTTATTGTTTATTAATACCAAGTTGATCTTTCTTGATTTATTGATCTTGTAAACTTTTTTGTACATTATATCTGTTAGTTGATCACATTCCAATTTGCTTCTGCTAAAATATAAAATAGAGGAATATTCTATATGTATAAAGCTCTAACTCAATACGCCAAAAACAGAATTTCAGCTACCACTACATAGAGATGCGTCTCTTTTTTATTTGATGACATGACACCATACTATATATAGATACACCAACCTGTTAATTAAACCAAGTATATATGGTTATGGCTATTTCATATAGTAATAATAATGCATTTATAGTAAGTTGTTCCATTCAGAAAAGACCTTCTTATGTGTCTGAAAATTCTCATCACCTTAACAATGTTCCACTCTTGTCTAACATGAGATCAACTCTACCTCAAGTTTCCTTGCAAATTGATGTTCTCAGAAGTATGAAAAATGGTGTAGGAAAGTTAGTTGATGTGTTTGTTGATTCATTCTTTGAATTCATTGACAAACCATTGCTTCAGAGTAACTTTGCTCCTGTGGAAGAGTTAGGGGAAGCTATGCTTGTGAATTGCATTCAAGGACGTATTCCGAGTGATTTTCCAGATGGCGTCTACATTAGAAACGGTGCGAATTAATCCTTTGAAATTTATATATATACCTATATGTTGTCATAGAGGTATGCAAAATTGACCGAACTGTTTGATTAATCATTGTATTCTGGTGTGTTTTTATATCCGTTTGCATTTTACGAGGCCTTGTTTAGTCATGGATTAACTGTGACTAATTTCGGGTCATATGTGCTATACGCCTTGCACACCCTCTAAAACGGCTCTAATAATTGGATATGTATAATGTGCAGGACCAAATCCACTTTTTGGAGGATTGAAATCAACAAATTCTATCTTTGGTAGGTCAAGTCACATTTGGGTGGAAGGAGAAGGAATGCTTCATGCATTGTGTTTTCAAAAATCAAGTCATGGAACCTGGAAAATCATCTACAACAACAAACACGTCGAAACCGAAACTTACAACCTTGAAAAACGTAGAAACAAACCATTGTTTCTTCCTGCCATCGAAGGCAATTCAATCGCCGTTTTGTCTGCTTATCTCTTCAACTGGTTGAGATCAGGAAAAGCAAACAAACACATTAGCAACACCAATGTGTTTGAGCATTCAGGGAAGTTTTACTCGGTTGCTGAAAGTCACATGCCACAAGAGATTGATATTTTTTCCTTGAAAACTTTAAACAATTGGGAACTCAGCGCAGCTTGGAACCGACCTTTTACGAGTCATCCAAAGGTTTTTGATTACCTATTACTATACTTGAAATTAACACTTTTATCATTCTACAATATTGTTTCTTCACTCACAAGTTATCATCACAGAAAGCTCCAATTACAGGAGAGCTAGTAACATTAGGTGTGGAACCAATTAAACCTTTCGCCGTGGTTGGAGTTATTTCAGGTATGTTCTTGTTCTTTATAAAAGAAAAATATCGAACAAAATTAGCTTCTTTATTAATCACTTACTTTTTTTCTTTTCCTCTCTTTCTATTTTCAGCTGATGGAAAGAAGTTGGTTCATAAAGTTGATATCAAACTAAACAGATGCAGTCTTTGCCATGACATAGGAGTTACACAAAGGTAGCATTCTAAACTATTAAGCTTTCTTGGAAAACAATAAATCAAAATTGCGTTGTAGAATATGTTTTTATGTTATTCTTTCTTGCAGGTACAATGTGATCATGGATTTTCCACTAACCATTGACCTTATCAGACTTCTTAGAGGAGGCCAGTGAGTTCATATGAATTGAATGCCTTCAATTTATTTTACGATAAACGGCATAGAAAAGTTCTTCTGACTTAGATGTTAGAATCACTTTTTTCAATATAGGTTAATAAAGTATGATAAGAAAGAATATGCAAGGATTGGAATAATGCCTCGCTATGGTAATGCGGACTCAATTAAATGGTTTGAAGTGGAACCTAATTGCACCTTTCATATTATCAATTCTTTTGAAGATGGAGATGAGGTAAGTTTTTATTCTAAAGCAACATATAAAAGATTAAATCATGTTAGCTTTAGTAAATAATAAATTTTTGAGTGATTGTCTAATATGGATCAACAGGTTGTAGTGAGGGGATGCAGATCTCTTGATTCTATAATTCCTGAACCTGACCCGAGTTCGAGCGAATTTGATTGGTTATCTCGTTGTTACGAATGGCGATTGAATATGAAAACCGGAGAGGTTAAGGAGAAAGATCTCTGTGGTGAAAAATTAGTTTACATGGATTTTCCTATGATCAATGAAAACTTTGTTGGCATTAAGCATAAATATGCTTACACACAAGTAGTTGATCCCACTGCAAACTCCACTACTCAAGGTAATTAATTAACAATAGACTATAGAGTATAAGTTTATTCTTTCATATTTCTTAAATAAATATTTTATAACATGGTTTTGCTGTTGTGTTATTTAGATGTGCCAAAATATGGAGGTTTAGCTAAGCTATACTTAGAAGAATCAAGTGAAGAGTTTTCTATGTCAATGGTAAAAGATGAAGGTATAAAGATGGAATACCATATGTTTGAGAAGAATACATATTGCAATGGGGCAGCCTTTGTGGCTAGAGATGGAGGAGTTGAAGAAGATGATGGTTGGATCATTACTTTTGTTCACAATGAAGATACTAATAAATCTCAAGTGGGTTGAATAGCTTGTATTCTTGCAAATTGCAATTACTAATTAGAAGAGTTATTAACACATTTACTAATTTTGTTCTATCCACTTTTCTTTCAGGTTCATATAATAGATACAAAGAATTTCTGTGGTGAGACAGTTGCCAAAATTGAAATGCCTTGTAGAGTTCCATATGGATTTCATGGAGCTTTCATGCCAATTTCATTCCAAGATTAGTAGTTAAATTTGTTTATATTACCATTATCTGAAAATGGACCTATTGTATTGCGATAGTGGAATAACTAAATAAAACTTTATTCAACTTATTGTATGGATTGAAAGAGTAATTTTCGGTATAATGGTTTCTGTCTAATGAGATTACACTAGAGTATATTTATACTTCAAATGAATTGTATAATGAATTGTATACAATAAGGTAATACAATAATTACAATTGATTCTAATTGATACATGTAGTCTTTTGAATCGAACTCTGGTCTCGACAGGAGAAGCTTCATAGTTCGACTGTGATGTGTATGCTGTAGTTTAAATCAATTCAAACAAGCAGTAGTCGAAGATGTGCATGTTGTAGTAGAAGTCAACTAGTACATGCAAATGACTTAAGTTAGTTATGTATTTTGTTATGTAATAGTTATGTATGTCTTATATGGGTACCATCAACATACATGACATACATATACTAGAAGTCTTTATATAGGTTGTACTCTAGTGTGTTAGAGGAGTAGAGATCCTCTCAATTTCTCAAGAGAAATGGAGAATACAATTACTAAAGTATTGGTGTATTTTTTTTTGTGTAAGCAAGATTATATTAATTAGAGAACTAAGGGTTCTCAAAACCTGTTTACACATAAATCGGGGAAAACCCGCCTACAAAAGAGGGGACGAAATTACAAGCCAATTCAATTACGAAAGAAATAACAAGGGATCCGTGTTGAATTCGTAAAAACTACAAATTGGATGAGTAATTTCTCCTATAAAAGACCACTTCCAAATTAAAACTTTAATACTCCAAACCGTATTATTCATATTCCAAGCCTCATTCCGAAAGCAAACACCATTCTTAGTTAACCAAAGAATCCACACTATAGCTAACCACACCACTCCTAGTTTTCCTTCTTTCACTTTCTTCTATTTACAAAAAGAGAACCAATCCATAAAGCATGATAAACATTTCTCTTCCAAGATCCCAAACGGCTTTCCCACCCACATAGAAACCTCCCTCCAAACCAACTCCACCCTCTTGCACAAGAAAAAAGAATGATCCCGACTTTTCGGATGTAAACCACAAAAAACACATAAAGTAATTTTCAAAGACAAAGCTTTTTTCCTAAAAGAAAGCAAGTCTTTAGTCGGAAGTCTATTCACAAAAAGTCTTCAACCAAAAGCTTTAATTTTGAAAGGAATATCCAACTTCCAAATTAAAGATAACGCACCACCGTTCTTATTAAAAGGACCGAACGAGGTGTGCTTTCTGGCATAATGCCCATAACAAGACGCTACGGAGAACACACCATCCCCCAAAATATTCCAAATAACGGTATCCTTCCCTTGTAAAATCGGCCCACCACCATCAAGAAAATTCCAGAAAGACAAAAAACCGACCTTAAAAATGGACCGGTAAGATGAGATCATAAGATACCGCAACTCCCCCATCTCCAAACTCTGTTAACCCACCCACTCATTCCCGCTACCGACACTTGTTTCAACAAAGAAAACAAGTATAAGTCCGGAAATTTTCCTTTCAAGCAAACTTCCCCCTTCCACTTTTCTTCCCAAAATGGAATAGAAAAACCATTCCCAACCTTAAAGCGACAATGAGACAATATGGGATCATCTCCAAAACTTTTCCCAACCGAAATCAAATATTTCCACCAAAGAGAAGGAGTAGAAGTAGACGAAGAAGGAAAAGAAGAATCATGATCATAAGGATACATACCTCCACAAAAACATTTCAAGGATACATCACTATACCGAGCTTTCAACAAATTGAGCCAAAGAGAATCCTCCCCATTAATAATCCTCCACCTCCATTTGTTGAGAAGCGCCAAGTTGAAATCTAACATGTTTTTGATACCAAGCCCACCTTTCTCAATCGGAAGACATACATTCTTCCAACTCACCCAATGGATTCTCCTTTTATTATCCTCCACTCCACCACCCCAAAGGAAGTTACTTTGAAGCCTAATAAACTCCTTAGCCACCATAACTGGAATCTTATAAAAAGACATTGTGAAAATAGTGATCAAACTAAGGATGGATTTCAAGATAGTAATCCTTCCACCCAAACTAAGAAACCGATTTTCCAACCCGCAAAACGCTTATTCATCTTGGACAAAAGAGGAATCCAAGATGAAGATTTCCTAGGATTACAACCAATAGTTATCCCGAGGAAAGAAAAGTAATACCCTCCACTTTACAAGAGAGAACAAAAGAGGCGGCTTCCAAGAAATTATTATTCACATTGATCCCAATCAATTTACTTTTATGATAATTGATTCCAAGACCCGACACAAGCTCAAAAGCTTTCAACACCACTTTAATAGCCCACACTTGTTTCCATGTTTCTTCACCCACTAATAAAGTATCATCCGCGAATTGAAGAACATCGATAATACTACTACCATTGATCCCCATACCTCTATATTCCCCAATCTCTACCGACTTCCGCACAAGACCCGCTAACTCTTAAGCTACCAAGACAAAAAGAAAAAGAGATAACGGGTCCCCTTGTCTTAAACCTTTTTCAACACTAAATTCCTTTGTCGGACACCCATTGACCAAAACGAACATATCACTTTGAAACACCAACTAAAGATGGAGAAAAACACAAGAAAGGGGGGATTGAATTGTGTTTTTTTATCAAATAAATTTCCCTTTCTTCATTTAACGTATTTTCTTCCTTTCGTTTAATCATCTATTGGTTTATGCTTTTGATGTTGCATAAGCATGATGGTGTAGAACTACATAACCAATAAGATGTTCATTTTAACTTTTGTGTGTCATCAAAACTTCTGATTTGTTCAGTACAGTTCAGCAGAACTTTAGTTTGAAAGTTCCAAGTTAAAATGATTAGAGCAGAAAGTAAAAAACACGTTTATTTTTATCCTGGTTCACCTTCTAACTAAGGCTACCTCCAGTCCACCTTCTTCAGGTGATTTGCCTCTTAACAGAGGTCTTAATCCACTATAACCAAATCTTGATTACATCTGCACGAACCTCCGCCGTGACTGACCATCCTACACAGCCAACGGTTGTGACTAACAATCTGGACAATGACCCGTTCAGTGATCTCCGCGAGATATAACGTCCATTGACTCGGGAACCTTGCACAATCTACCCGCTGTGACTAACCCTACACAACCAACATGTTGCGACTGACCCTGCGCAGCAAACCACTGTGACTAACCTTAGATGATGAACCGTTCAGGGATCCCAGCAGGATATAACGTTCACCAACCTACTGGAGATTACAAGAGTGCTTCTTATTTAAGCAGATTCTCTTCTATTTTAAGCACGTATGTTTACGACACTCTGACTGGACGTCACTTCTGGTGCCTAAACATCCTATCAAAAGTTTCTAAGATATAACACACTATGAGCAACAACTCTATGTCTTTTACATTTAAATACAAGAACCAAAATATCTTGTAGTCTTCTTGTCTTCAACTTCTGTGTGAGATCTTCTTCTTCTTCTTCTTCTACAAGCGGATAAAGAGCAGCAGCTCTTAAGTTGGATGCTTCTACCTTGATCTTCTTCTTCAAATCTTCTTAAGCAGATTCAGAGCATCAGCTCTGTTTTGAGTTACTTCTTCTAATGATCTTCTAAAAGCATATTTAGAGTAGCAGTCCTAGAGAATTGCTTCTTCATATTGATCTTCAGCTTCAGCTTCCTCAGTACTGATCTTAAAGCATATTACAGCTGATGACATATTGATAAACATTAGCAAACATGAAACATTTTTACGAGCAACAAATCAATGTCTTCTGTTTTATATGTCTTCCAATATGAACATTTAACCACATGATCAGGTATTCTTGGATATCTTTTAACTCCATTGGAGGATACTGCTTAACAGCAGAATTTCTTCTTTTTCATCTTCTGAGACGCTTCTTGTAGGCATGTGATATGTGTTTCAACATTTGATTCATCATATGCTTAGTGTAATTTGCCTCTTGTGTAACTTCTGATATGTCTTCACACATTTTCTTTCTATCTTTAGATAGGCATATGATTAGTGTGTAACAACGCTATAACTTATTCCAGCACATACAGAGTATGTGTTGCCTCTTGCATAAATTATGATGCATGACT
The DNA here is from genome assembly GCF_029867415.1 of Vicia villosa. NCBI lineage: Eukaryota > Viridiplantae > Streptophyta > Magnoliopsida > Fabales > Fabaceae > Vicia > Vicia villosa. Next base: position 3,132,795 of record NC_081182.1, on the reverse strand, counting down.
TCATAATGATTTTCTGATACTTTCATGCTCAGTTTCTCCTACATATTTTCTCTCAGGATCTCTCATTTTCTGCTCTCTATAGTTGTATCCTAGATACATACTTTGATGCTCACTCTGGATGCATACTCACATGCATGCTCAAATACATACCAGAATACATACATTCATGATTTGAAGCTTGGTCTATTTATAGAGCTTGGTATGTTACTGTTGGAGTTTAGCCGTTGAGGTTTGAACATAGCTTTGAAGGCCTTCGTCTCGATTTGCTCATGAATGACAAATTTTGTTCTTGGCAGAACCTTATCCTCAACATGATGATTATAGTTGATGGCGTGCTTCTTTGGGTTAAGCTTGTCTTTCCAATGCGCTATATGTGGCTTGCTTCTTCAATCAACCTTGGGAGTTGTTCCACTTAATATTGCAACCATTTTGCTTATGATGAATTTTCTAACGGCTCTCCCTTAGATTCTAGGCTCTTTGTATTTTATTCAATTCTGTATGCTGAGCTGTAGATTTTTCATTTGCTTGTACGTGACCTCTATTGAATGTTTGTATTTTATATGTCACTGTATCATAGTCTTCAGAACTTGTAATTCCAGAACTTCTGATCTTTATAATTGTGTGATCTTCTGATGTTGCACAGTTTCTTGCAGCTGATCTTTCTTGTTCATTTTCCTTGAGGCTTCTGATGTACTTTCTGATTTTGTGCTTGTTGTATGTAAGCATTGATATTGCTTGTTCTTCTGAGTGGTCTTGTCTTTGATTGTTGCTTCTTATGCTTCTATTCTGCGGTCTTTGACTAGTTTGATGTGTGCTTAATCAGAACATCTGATGAATGATGTTTTGGCTTTGTTAATCTTCTGAATGTTTGATTTCATATCTGAGTCAGTTTTTTATGTAGTCGTTGTACTCTTTTTGATGAATCCTATATAAGGCTTATAGCATAATATCTGCACACTAAGTGAAACCATTAGTAATAAAATTGTTACTCACAAAATATATGTTTGTTATCATCAAAACTAGATTCTGAACATAGATTCTCAATCTTGTTCTAACACCAACATTTCCATCCATCTCCTACATTTGTCGCCAAAACCCATCCGTCTCAATAAGTATCTAAGAAAATTCCAAGAGACTTTATCATAAGCCTTCTCAAAATACACTTTGAATAAAAGACAACCCCTCCCCTCTTTCTTAACAAAATCCACAACCTCATTAGCCACCAACACTCCATCAAGAAGATGTCTACCCGGTATAAAAGCACTTTGACACAGAGCTATAATCGAGTGGAACACATTTTTCAATCTTCCCACCAAGATTTTGGATATGATCTTGTACATGCATCCCACCAAGCAAATAGGCATATAGTCATCAAAAGAAATAGGATTCGGAGACTTAGGAGCCAAAGTCAAGAAAGAGGAAAAATCGCCTTTGAGATTCGACCCCCAAAATGGAGATAATAAATATACCTCATGAAGTCATCCTCAATAATATGCCAACACTTTTTAATAAACATAAAAGAAAATTCATCCGGTCCCGGACTCTTTGTACTACCACAACACCCAATTGCTTCCTTGATTTCATCTAGAATAAAAGGACTTTCAAGAAACAATTTATCCTCGGAACTAATACTTTTAAATGATATTCCATCTAGGAGCATTCTATCCGAATCCGTCTCGATGAACTTGTTTGCAAAATGATTTCTCACTTCCTCCCTCACCTCCTCCACCTTTTCCACCAAAACCCCTTGAGAGATTAAAGGCCCTATGTGATTGTGTCTTCTTCTTTCCTTCACCACTTTGTGAAAAAAATTACTATTCGAATCTCCTTCATTAAGCCATCTAAGTCTTGACTTTTGAACTAGCATATTTTCCTTTATCCTCAAATTTAACCAAAACTTTTTATTAGCAACATTCCTTTCATCAAGGGCTTCACCAATTAAATCCTCTGAACATTCTTCCAACTTAGAATCCCCACATTTGACTTCATTCGCACTATCTTCCATTTCCAAATCAATCTTACCAAAAACTGATATATTCCACCAGTTTAACCTCCCTTTAAGCCGTCTAAGTTTTTCTTTAAGAATAAAATCTCCTCTTCCTTCTACCTCCATCTCCTTCCATTCCTTCTCAACAAACGGGATGAACTAATTAAAATAAAACCATTCATTGTTAAACTTAAATGGTTTAGGACCCCAATTAGTATCATCCACCACTAACAAAATCGAGCAATGATCCGAAATGTCTCTTTTTCCAACAAGTTGGCCTACCACTCCCCATTTATTAACTATCACATCCGACACTAGAAAACGATCAATTCTACACATGGACCTCCCATCTCCACTATACCAAGTAAACTTTTTTCCTTTACAAGGCACATCCACCAACCCACTATCTTCAATGAATTTATTAAAAAGATCCACACCACTATCTTCAATTTATTGGTGTATAAATGTCTATACTCTTGAAACGTGTGACATATAATTTATATAATTTGACTTGTATGTAATGAAAATATTAGTAATGACATTTTCCATTTCTCTTGAGAAATAGAGAGAATCTCAACTCGTGTTAAAGTAGTGGTTAAAAGTTGTTATTCCCTTGTAATTAAAATACTCTAATTTGGAGTAAGTGAATAGAAAAACGGTTATAATCATCTTTGTCTTCTCTCTCTTCATAATTGAATCGATTTGTTGTGGTTGTTCAAAAAAATCTAATCCAATTTCCTCACGTATACCAACTACTCCTATTTCTTCGCGTGTGCCTTCCAACTTGAGCCTTGAGGACAAGGTTCTTCTCGGATCCAAGAGAGTGATAGAAATAATGATATGAAATCCAATAGAGCAAGGAAAAAATTAGTGTGGCTTAACACTTATTAATAGTGGTGCAATTAATAGTATTTAGTTTTATAATTTTTAGTATTAGTTTCAGCCGGGCCCAATAAGCACTAAGTAAAACCTAGTTTTTATATTGCATTGCTGTCTTATTGGAGGTTATGAAAAATATGTTCATGTTGTTTTATGTTTTTCTTCCTTTGTTAGCTCAGATATGAATTTATCCTAAGTAAATCTATCACTGTGTTACACATTTTTTTCCTATTACCAGTTTTAAACCCTAACACATAAAGACAATCATGTTACCCATTTTGTTTATATTACCTATTTTAAACCCCAATACATAGAGAAATATGAAAGGACTGGAAACTATAAACTTTTATGAGGTAAAGTAAATTTCAAATCTTTACCTCATATAAAGCTTATATAATACAGTAAAGCAACTATTAGAATCTTCACCTCCATCGCAATTATGGTTGTTTCTTTTTTATTTAGAAAAATCTTGATTGTGAACGATAGTGAGAGAAAAACTATAATGAATGTTAAGGACACAATGAGAGAGAGAGAGAGAGAGAGGCCACAATATGTGAGCGTTATAGTTAGAGACGTGGTGAGAGAGAGAGGGGCAAGGGATGGCAATGGAGAGAGGCTATAGGGTGTGTTTGTTTTAAGGTTGTAAAAAAGATTCCCAGGAATATGGCCATGGGAATGCAACATTCCCATGTTTGATTCAAGTTTTAAAAAACTATTCCAGGGCATTTTTTATTCCCAGGATTCTTATTTACACATGACTTTTTTATTTTTATTTCAAGGCTTAAAGGGTGGGAATATAACATTCCCATGGGAATAAGTTCAACCAACTTTAACTTCCCACTATCACTCACATTTACTATTATTTTTTTATTTTTTAATATTTTTAAATTAAACAAATTTTATCATTATTCCTAGGAAACAAAATTCTTACCAAACACATAAGTTGGAATAATATTCCAAGGAATACTAATCCTAGGAATATCATTTCAAGGAATAATTTTTCTAACCTTGAAACAAACACACCCATAGAGAAAAGACAAGTTTATTTTTTAATTTTGTTTTCTGAATATTTTTATTCCTAATTTTAATAGTTTTTTTTGCAGATATATTTAAACCGCCACATTGGTGACAACCAAGTCTATAGAAGGTGTTTAAATATTAAGGTTCTATTTGATAAAAATAGCGGTTGCCTGATAAAATAGTTTATGACTGATAGCTGATGACTGATAATTTATAGTTTATAAATGATGACAGATGATTTATAGCTGATAAGTTAATTGAAGTGTTTGGTAAAATTAGTGGTTCAATTAGTTGATAAATTAAAATGACATAAAAAAATTTGCTATATAATTATTTTATTTTTAATTAAAATAAATAGTGGTGGATTTTAATTAAAAATAATAAGGACAAAAGTGGAATAAAAAATGATAAGCGATAAACTATAAGCTAAAACACTATTTGAAATAGCGTTTGAAAAAAAAACAATAAGTTAGTAAAATAAGCTATAAGCTCGTGATAAAAAGACTATTACCACACAGGACTTTTATTGTCATATGAACTTGAATTTTCGGCGTTCATATCATAGATGTCCTAAAGGATGTCGAGACAGAGTTTTTCAAACACACACAATGACAATACCTACTCTAGGGGTTACCATGTCAGGGATAAGTCCACTAAATAGTATTAATTCGAAGCTAAACTCCTCCATTTATAACTTATTGCTTAATCACTACCTGTGCTAACTTGTACCTAAGACTCACCTAGGTATGAGACCCACCTCAATCCCCTCAATCACAACCGTGATAACAATTACAAATATCAGAAACTCACACACAATAGGCAGATCTGCAACCACAACTCCGCCTTCCACTCTTAAGAAAGTGGACATCATGAACACTTGAGCACTCTCCCTCAAGGAAAACTCTACCTATCCCTACAGATATGAATTTTAAATTTATACTCTCTTTGGGTTCAGGAAACAATACCATCTTTTAAAAAGAACTAATAAGGACATGGTTGAATTATAACCAATTCATACCCAGAATAGCATCGATTTGACTTAGAGGCAAACTGATTAAGTCAACTTCAAAAATCCTTACCATAAATTGTCAAAGGACAATCTAGACAAACAAACGTAGTAGTCAGCAAACCATTAGCTGGGTATCAATTACCATACTACCAATCATAGAAGACACTTTAAGGTTCAACTTGTTAACACAGTCAATAAATATGAACGAATGTGTAGCACTTGTATCGATGATACCAATAAAAGAGACACCATCATTGAAACACGTATCTCAAATCAAATTATCTGATCCCGAGACATCCACACCTCAGAGGACAAACACTTTTCCACTATCTGACACTTTTTTGGGCTTATGACACTGTGTACTGATGTGACCTGGTTCTCCACAGTTCAAACAAGTCATAACTACACTTTTATATTTAGCAACATGATGTCTCGATTTTCTACATTAGAAACACTTCATGCTCGTGCACTCTGTAGTGAGATGACCCAATTCTCCACATTTGAAACACTTTAGAGAAGTAGGAATTCCTCCCCCACTGGTTTCTTTCCCACCTATGGTGTTCTGCTAATACTTCTGTTTTCCCTTATCAGCTGGGGTCTTATACAGCTTACCACGATTCTGACTCCCACTATTCTTCTCACTAGCACTCTTGTAGTAAAAAAATCTACCTCTACTATCTTCATCTTAGATTCTACATTTTTTTACCATCATTGAGAACCGACAAGTCTCCTAATAACCAATGAACTGATTGATCTCTCAACATAAGACATTCTCAAACTTCACGCACTTAGAACCTTCAGCTTCCATACCATTATAGTGAGGACAAAACCTGACTAGCTCTTCAAACTTAGCAGCATAGTTATCCACATTCATACTACCTTGTTTCAACTGGAAGAACCCAATCTCTTTCCAATAGTGAACACCAGCTGGAAAATACTCAAGAAACCCAGTCTTCAAATTCACCCAAGTAATCGTAGTACATATAGCTTCTAACCTTTGGCGGGTATTCTCCCACCAATACGCAGCCTTTTCCGATAGCATATGTGTCCCGAATAACACCTTTTACTCATTGGTGCAAGCCATAACTATGAAAATCTTCTCAATCTCTTGAAGTCAAGTATGAGCACCTTTAAGATCACACCTCCCCTTGAATGTGGGCAAATTATTCCTTTAAAACTTTCCCAGGCGAAATTCATCAGCTCCGCTATTCTGATTATTATTCTAATTTTCCTGCAAAGACATGTTTGCCCGCGCCATCACTTAAGGCATCGCTCCAAGAGTCTCTACAATTGCTTGATCGTTTCTACCTCGAGCCATTTCTTTATGCACAATCAGCCAAGACAGATTAACTAATCGTAAACAATAATGTAAATAGTAGTTAACAAATTAAAGCATCAATAGTATTCTCACACATGTCACACACCAGGGCATAGACAAGTTTATAAAACCTAGGCCGAATGGACCGACCTGCTCTGATACTAACTAAGTTACACCCTAAGGGTCTGCTTGTTTCCAAAGAGAAAGAGTCGAAAGAAGTTGTGAAGAGAGAGTATGAGAAGAAGTGTCACATCACTATTATTTCACTACAAGAAAATTAAGGTTTTACGACACAAAAGTTGCGACACTAACTTGATAATTGTCATAACTCAAATATAGAGACGCGTGTCACGACAATATACACCTACCGTCCTTATATTTTAAAAAAATTATTAAATATAATGACGGTTATACAATTACCGCCCTAGAAATTAGTTCACGACGGTTTAAAAACCGCCCTAAATTATATGTTACGACGGTACATTAACCGTCGTCCACCAAATCAAATAACACACACCCTGCGCCATGAGAAAATCATCAAAGGTCACGACGGTGAACCAACCGTCGCATCCACTTACTTAAAAATTATCAAACTACACGACGGTGAACCTACCGTCGTCCACAATTACAAAACCATTATTGAAGGGCACGACCGTTAACCTACCGTCACCACCCCATATCCTTTACACGCGGATAAAAAGTTCGCGACGGTGATTTTACTCGTCGTCGTCTTTGAATCCATCTTTCGCGTTAAAATTGAATCCATTTTTTATATTTTTTTATTCTTTTTTCTTTCCAGAATCATCGTCTAAGGCCGCTCACGCTCAAAGGAAAATATTGTATTTATAAAAAGAAACACAACTGTTATTAACTATTGTATTTGATAATTGAAAAAATAAAAAATAAAAAATATAATAGTAAAAAAAAAAATTGCAAAAGATTATAATAAAATTAGAAGTAGAAATAGATATTTTTTTTTAAATTAAAAAAATTATAGGAAAAAATAGAAATACTCAAAGTTTAAAGAATTGAAACCCCGACCTAAATCGATCCCTGAGAACAACTCGACCTAAATCGCTCATCTCTTGCACGATTCTGAAAACTAATCACCCCATCTATTTTCTGTTCATGTTCTCCATGTATAGTGGCGCAGCCAGAAACTAAATTGTTCATTTGTGTTTGTGAGATAAATTACGTGTTCTTGAGTCGAAGCTGTATTTTTGCTTTTGGCAGACAAAAGGTGGAAAATAAAATGGTGGAGACTCATCTTGGGAACAGTAGCTTAGCAGCTCAAGATATGTCTGCCATGAAATATGTAAGTCCATTTTTCTTTTCGTTTTGTTTTTTATTAACAACTCAGCTGCATTCTTTAGCTAATCGAGCATTTCGCACCCCTTAACAGCCCCAAGATTCAGATTGGGATGAATTTGGTAATGATTTCAATTCAATAGTGCTCCCAAACCCACAAAAAATGGCAATCCATTTTCCTTCTCTGGCTTTAGGTAACCATAGCATTTTGTTGATTCGTTCTTTCTGTCTGTGATGCTTTGTTCAGCGATGAAATCGACTCTCCCAAACACTGATTGTTGTTTTTAGTGTCAACACACTTTCAACATAACCATATTTTGGTGGAAGAATCAAACTGAATCGAAATCGAAATGAGGGACGAGGACGGAGGTGACAAAACAAGGAGAGTGGTTTTTGTGACTGTAGGAACGACTTCTTTTGATGCTCTTGTGAGAGCTATGGATTCAGAAAATGTTAAGAAAGAATTGTTTGCAAAAGGTTATACCAATCTTCTCATCCAAATCGGCCGTGGATCCTTTCTTCCTACCAAGGTAGTTCCCTCTCTCTTTTACTATTAAGCATTCAAAAGTTTTATCCGTTATTATGAATCACTTGACAATGGAAGATAAACTTGAGAGCCAAAAATCCGCCATATAAACATGCCATTGCGGCCAATGGAGCCGCCATGGCAGGCATCCCTTCACAAATTATCTATGGAGAAATTTGTAGATAATCTTACCTTGTTTGGTTTTCTTTAAAAAAACAATTTAAGTACGGAAGTTGATTACTTCTGTAGATGAAGTATCTAAAAGTATATTTTTATGTATGAGATATATACTTCTCTTTTTATGAGTTAGCTCTTGTTAATAAATATTAACATTTGATTGCAGTCTGAAAGAGAAGGTTCATTGGCTGTAGACTACTTCACTTTTTCTTCCAGTATTGCAGACCATCTCAGATCTGCTTCTCTTGTAATAAGCCATGCGGGTAAGCTTGTTACAACTTTCCTTTTGCGTGTTTGTTTTCACTAATTAACATGCAGTTATACACAAATTCATTAACAACTAGGTAGTTATATGCAAACTTACATATTGCATTTATTCTCTCCAATCTAAGATTTTCTATTTGACTATTCCATTAGTATGCAAATTCATTAACAAGAATGCAGCAGCGTTAAAAGTCTTGAGGGAGAGGTTTTCTGTCTATTGAGATCCTACGTGATTCGAAAGACTAGTCTTTGTAGTTGCGTGTGTAGGTTATACCTATTTCACACAAAAAAGACTCTCGCGAGGTAGGATTTAGGAAACTGATTCGGTAATGTAGACGAGTTTCTTAATAGTTTTCAAAGTCAGGTAGACTTCCCCATGGACAAAAACTTTTTCTCCATTGGCATTAGCCTGTATTGCAAGGGCTGAAGCTGAATGCACCTTGAGTTCCCGATCACCCATCATTCTTCACCATATCAATTTCAATTTCTCATTTGCTCTTTTAGCCAAAGTCCTCTACATGTCAGAATGTATGCCTGTATCTTCAGAAAAACTATGTCTCCTACCTGTAATTCTACCTTTTCACGTGTTTGTTAGCCTGGTTGTGCATTTTGTTATGTTTCCGATATCAAATAATTCCTCTCAATATATCCAACATGCGACTTCTTTCAGCTATCAGCCTGTTATCCTCTACTGCTGATTGAGTCACATCTCTAATTAATACAGAGGGGGTCTCTCCCGAATACGACCTGAAAGGGGTCGGTCCATCTTTGCAGCATTATTAGTTAGCACTATTCCAAAACTGTCAATTGAGCCATTTAGTTCACATAAGCAGCCTAAGGCAAGACTCAAATTATCTGTTAGCAACCCCGGTTTTCCCATTCGACTGGGAATGATATGCAGCACTGAATTTCAGGCGGCCTCTTTATTCTCCTTGTTTTTCTTCTTGTTTGTATCCAGGAATGGGAATTTAGCTGTAACTACTCTGATTTAATGCAGGGTCAGGCAGCATATTTGAGACACTGCGGCTACGCAAACCGTTAATTGTGGTTGTAAACGAAGATTTAATGGATAATCATCAAAGTGAGCTTGCAGATGAACTTGCCAACCGAAAACATTTGTATTGTGCTAGTCCTCATACACTCCATCAAACTATATCAGATATGGATTTAAATTCTCTCCTTCCTTATACTCCAGGTGATGCTACACCAGTGGCCAATCATATAAACAGATTCCTTGGTTTTCCTGATGATTGATCTTAAGGCTTTCCTTATCTTCTGGTTTATTATAGTACGAGCTTGATATTCGGGTATTGCTGAAAATTGATATATGATATTTGGATTCATGCATCTCTGAGAGATAGTTGTTGGGTTACTTTTTCCATTTTCTCCCTTTTTTTTAGGGTGATATCCATTTTCATCATCTTCTGGATAAGCTTAAGTGGTTAAGTGAATTGTACTCTTGTCACTACTGAATATATGTTTCTTTTGATAATATCATAAAATTTAAGAAAGTTTCATAATAGTTATTTATATTAATTTTGTCTATAATGTATATTAGTTTTTCAAATTTATCATGTAATTATTATAAGTTTATAACCCGTGTTTTTCATTAAATAGGTAAGTTTTTGTACAATTTTAATGTATTTGATAAAAATTTAATTTGACGAGTATGAATCCAATTTGGAATTCCGAAGATTATCCTCACTTGTAGGATTGAATATAAGTCTGGTCGAATAAATTTCAGTTTGATTTGACTCGATAAAATTTAATTCGTCTTGAAAATTGACTAAAGTTTGTTATAAATTTTTGATTTAACTCGAATTGAACTTGTTACAAATTCACGAACAGCTGGGAACAAATTTGTTCATAGTATGTTCGAATCACATAATTCTATAATCAATTTTTTTTTTAAAAAGAAAATTCCTAAAGTTGTAATAGTTTCTATTACAAATTCAATTAATTTATTTCTATATGTCATTTAAAAAATATTTTTATTGATTTATAACATATTTTTTTGATTTATAACATATTTTTATAAATATAACAAAAATTATATAAAAATATAATGTAAACGGATAACAAGTTGTGTTGTTATATCTTTTTAGATAATAAAATCAATTTTTATATATATTGTATTTTTTCCCTTTTCTTTTCAACCCTATGGTTTAGATATTTATATAAATCTCTTGGGCCCGAATTTTTGGATCTATGGAGTGGTTATTGTGCTCTCCTCTTAGGAGTGTGGGATTATCATGAAGAACGTGATTTTTCACTTTTACTAATCTTTCCATTATTTTAGTTTGGAAGGACACGTCACTCCTTACGTTTTATAAGTGGGTGACGAATAGACTAATTCAAGCCCAATTGAGGCGTGTAGGGATAAATGGTCATTCTTTCATAGCCTTCCAAATACAACGATATGTTCCCTCTATGTAAAATTTCATTTTCTCATTCCACAAACCATACCCTTCTCTATTGAAGGATGGAGATTTGGTTAGTAAATAGTTTGGAGACACTTTGCCTCATGAGACGATTATTCCTTAATAGGAATTAGGCTCTGATGCCACTTATTGGACAAGTGACTTCAAGCACAAGAAACAAAGGGTGAATTATGGTATTCAAAATTTGTGATTGATTTTAACCTTTTCTATTTTAAGATGGTATTAGTAATATTATGTGAGTAATTGCACAGGAAAAATAAATACTGAAATTAAATTGCACAAAAGTAAAATAATAGGGTTAGAAAGATTGCACCAGAGATTTATACAGGTTTGACCAAATGTTGGCCTAGTCATATCCCCAAGAGGTCTTCTTGAGATTTTCACTATAAACCTTGAGGTTTTGAATTTTATTTTCACAAACCTTTATACAATCTGAACTTGATATTTTAATAGGCTTATCCCTAACCAATGATAATTTTACCCCAGACTAAACTAACAATCCGTCTATAGATTGATGGCCGATCTCATTAACCAAAACAAAGTTTTTTCTGGAAAAACTTGATAAACTAAGAACAAATATTTTATGAAGGTTGATCTCAATAACCAAATTCAATATCTTAAAGGTATCTCACCCTTAAGAATATAAACGGTTAGCACAACCACTGGCAAAAATATCTTCCTCAGAAGTAAAGACTTTACTTAGTAGCACTAAGATAATTTGAAGTGAATAGAAATATTTTCCAAATGGTAGAGAAAGAGATAAGTTCCAAAGAAATATGTAAATGTTATAAAGTGGTGTGGTTTGAAGGGAGTGAGACCATCCCTTTTATATTAGTTGGAAACGACAAGAAAGGAAACGATGTATGAGCCAAATTTACTATCTAATGGATTAGCAAAAGTTCTAATCAATTAGACTACTCAAATGAAATTGATTATATAGCCCAATTAGGAAAATTTTGACATAAAGTTATTTCAAGTCATTAATGTGCTATCCTTGCTGATTGTAAAATTGATTATCATCCTTCTAATCGATTGTACAAGTGTTCTAATTAATTAAATCAATCAAAAAGATTTGCCAATCGACTCTCATATCTTTCCAATCAATTAGGTGGTTTGAAAATTATTTGGATAGTTTTTTAATCACTTGGTTTTGACTTTAGAAGAATATTTTCAAGATAGAAATATTCTTATGTGTGTTTAAGCTACTACCTTAGTTTTACAATATTCGGTTCACTCAGACAGATTGACGAACATGACTTGGCGAGCTTTCACACCTTTAAACCGAGTTGCTTCAAGACTTTTCTAGATTGTATATGTTTATGTAAGCATTTGATCTTTATATCTCTTATAAGAAGCTTTGGTTATCATCAATGTTGAAGGCTATTGTCATGTGTTGTTATCATTAAAACTCCATATGCCAATCTTTATCATCTACAAGCACATAGATCCACATCTAGAGCCAAGTATCATCATTTTCCCACAATTCATAGGAGCAAACCCACTTGTATATGTAATCTCGTAGAAGTAACACCAAAATTTCAAGCAAAGGTAGTTTTGGTTTATCGATCTTATAGGTTGAATCAATCAGCAATGCAATGGAAAATATTTTAAGAAACTTGATAAATTTTAGATGTGTCCAAAATTTATATCTGGCATATTATCTAGTATAAAAAATTCTATACCTAGAGATATATTCGTGTACATCGAACAATTTCAACATATGTTGCATTTAAGTTCTCCAACCCCTTATAACATATTGTTTATGTTCTTAATATTATAAACTTTCTTAGTATTTGTTAATCTCTTTGTTTCCAAAGTCATTAGGATATTTTTTTAGAAGAATCGTGTACATTGTCATCTCAATAATAATTTTATTCTCTTTAACATTTAAACGAGCAACAATATGATGACCTTCTAACTTTCAATTCAAGCCATGGTTGTGTATATTGCAAACCGTAGTAAGTTTCTCAATATTTGAACTCAGCTAGTACCCGCGCAACCTAAATGGCCATTCACAAATTTTTTTATTCTTATGTCGTCACATTTCAATTTTCTATTTGTTTCTTGTACTTGTCACAAATTACAAGTGTGCATGTTACCCCTACAAGGGCAGGGGTACTCAGAGGCCTTAGTATTAATTTGTGGTGGTTAGACTTTCCCACGATGGTGAGAAGCCCTGTATAGTGGTTTATGATGGTATTAGAGGACCATCTCACATGAGGTGATAGGTTCTATATCTCAGTATAGTGCTTAAGTATAAGCGTATGAATTATGGTGTAAGTTATGATCTCTTCTCCCGTTAGAGGAGAGGTATTTATAGAGGCCTTGGGCCTGGGGTTTTCTTGGTTATGGGTCACCGCCCACTCTGTTAATGGTGGATCGTTGAATCCCTATTTTCTAGGAAGACGTGGGTCAGTTACTGACCATGACGTCTCTTTGTCCAGAAACGTCTAATCTCATATTTCCCATGATTGGGCGAGAGGAAAGTGTTAGGGCGAGGTTGTGCCTCACTGAAGGTGGCATATGGTCGTCACCCTTCCTAGAGGAGACACAACTCCCACCCTTGCTGAGTCTTTTACAAATATAACAATACATTTCTTTATGCTCACCAAATCTTTCAAGACTCAACACTATAAGATTTTTTTCTTCTATAAAAATCTGAATCATACCTCTCGACAAATACACAATAACCTAATTTAACAGCATCAGCACAAACCCATTTAGTTATATCATCTTGTAATGAAAATTTCGGTTCATAGCTAAAATATTTACCAACTTCATCAAAAGCTACATTAGAAACATATAATTCAATAACATTTGGTTCACCAACATCTAGAACATGAACATTTAGACCAACAACATAAAATTTCTCTCGTAGACGGAGTTGACAACATCCGGACACACCACATTTGTTGGTGTTATGCATATTAGAAATAAAATTTAAACTTGAAAAACTGATTTGTAGAATTCTCAGTTGCGGAGGATTGATGTGACTCTTCCTACTAAGTTCAGCGCCAATCACCATTAGATTAACTAAAAATTGATAAAGGAATATGATATTTTGGGATAATAATAAAGTTGATAAAAAAAATGAAAGTTTCCATTAAAATAATAAAAATAAAACTTATTTAACAAGTATTTAACTGGGACAGGTTACCATAAAAACACAATACAAAGCACATATCCACAATAATGCCATTTATTTTATATTTTAATACAATCAATACATTAATTTATACAACATATTTTTTGGCTGCTGATAATACTATATAACATGTAGTCAACCATGAAAAATGTGTTTTAACAAGACATACACCTCTCAGCTGATGCAAGTTTTTGTCTTCCCAAAACACAAGATATTATTAAATAATTGTCCAAGACAAGCACTAGAACAAAACCAACAAACACATAAAGCTATATCCTATCATATCAATGTGGGGACTATTAGCAATAAATTACTATAAATCATAAAACAAAAATTTCTATCTTTTGAAACTGTCTTCATTCATACACCACTAGAGATAGATACCATTTCAAATATGCTTAAGTAGAGAAAAAAACCTTTAATCTTGTTACACAAAACTCCATAATAACATGTTTTTTCTAATACTAATTATGTTTCTTTCATTACTCTTAAACATTGAAAGCCAAAAAAACAGACAAGGTCAGAACATGCCAGAGATACCACAAGGTGTAACTCCAAGTAAAGGTGTTGTAATAATTGTTCTTTCCATTATGTTTCTCATAACTTTCATCTTACTTGTTTATGTCAAATTCTGTCGTGTTACACCTCTTCATCTTATAGCCCCAAACCCTCTTAACCAAGGAAGAACTCAACCAAGGTCTATAGTTTTTGGTGTTGAAAAGAAAGTGATTGAAACACTTCCTTTCTTTAAATTTTCTTCCTTAAAGGGATCAAAACAAGGACTAGAATGTACTGTTTGTTTGTCGAAATTCGAAGACGAAGAGACGCTTAGATTGCTGCCGAAATGCAAGCATGCTTTTCATATGAATTGTATTGATAAGTGGCTTGAGAGTCACTCTACACTACAACAAAAATCACTTCTGGCAACAACGCAAAACCGCGGGATAAAGTGCAATAACCGTAGCCTTAGGCTTTAGGGGGCGGTTTCACAGACGTGGAATAAACGGCCGTTGCCTATTCGTTTAGAGCGCGGTTTTTTCATTTTTACCCACGAATTTAAAATACCGTCGCCTGAAACATCAAAAGTCCACGGTTTTAGTTATAGTTTTAAGGCGCGGTTTTTTAGTAACAACACAAAAAAACCGTCCCCAAAAAGAGAAAATGCAACGGTTTGTAATAAGCAACAAGTGAAAACCGTAGCAAATGTATAGTTTCATTTAAAGGAACCGCGCCTTAAAATTAGGAAAAGTCCACGGTTTTTAATTAGCAACATGTAAAAACTGTTGCCTATGAATTGAAAAAAATATATAACTTGCAACTTCTACGTTAAATTTTAAAATTAAAGATATCATTAGTAAATAATTTCCTATACATTTATATGGTGATACAATTCTACCGATTACCTTCATTTTATTCTAATAGATTATAAGTTAATATTATTAACTAAACAAGAAGAAACACATATATAAATTGATCCAAACATATCAATATGAAGTATTCATAAGATGAAGTGTAATACACTCTTAGAAATGTTAAAATAAATATTTTCAAAATAAATCCAAACTCCTTGAAATGTAATAAACTAATTAGTTGGCTTATGTAACTCCATAAAACAAAAAATAATTATCCATGTTTGAATCAATGACGGTCTTCATCATATTGCGTCATCTTGATCATATTGAAAATCGTCATCTTGATCATATTGAAGATCGTCATCATCTTGGAGATCTTCGTCATCTAGGAGATCTTCATCATCTAGGAGATCTTCATCATCAAGGAGATCTTCATCATCAAGGAGATCTTCCTCTTGTTCATCTTGAGGATCATCATCATTTGTAACCTATAAATATAAAGAAAAAAAATATATAAATTAATATAAACACTAAAAAAAATAACCTTTTTAAAGCCAAAGAAGAAAATTTATTTCTATTCAAAGTGCAATAATTTATTAAGCACACATTGAACATAATTAATCACACATTGAAACATCATTAACCACAAATATGTAAGCACTTCAAAGTATAACCATGATGATGTCCATTATATCCATTATAATTTTGCAAATTATTTTCAAATATATATAAATATAGCTGACTTTCTTCCAACTCACGCAAAAAAATAGCGTAACACAACGCGTCTTTAAAAGAGACAAAATCTCAAACATACAACCATTAACAACAAACGAGTTGACTAACAAACCAAACACGAAATACAATACTCTTTTGTTGTTACTGTTTCACTTCCATGCAGCAGCAACTCCAACATTTCATCCTCTAACTTTCTCTCCCTCTCTTCATTACTATAACTTAACACCCTTCCAACTTATAAATTAATATAAACACTAAAAAAATCCCCTTTTTAAAGACAAAGAAGCAAATTTATTTTTATTCAAAGTGCAATAATTTACTAAATATGCATTGAACATAATTAATCACACATTTAAACATCATTAACCACAAATATGTAAGTATTTCAAAGTATAAATGCTGATATTAATAAAATAAATTCTGATTTTAATTAATATCAATTGTAGTACCTTTTGATGAACAGGAGCATATGTTGATGTCGATGAGTGTGGTGTTGGAATATTATCATTGTGCAAAACTTCTCTCATCTTTTCATCTACTTCCTCTTCAGTTAAATGTGGATTTTGTTGCATATACATGCTTTTCAAAAGTGTCTCCATTGCTCCCATCTTTTGTGCCATGTCAGAAATTTTACCATCATATTGCTTTTTCATTAAAGAAATTTCTTCATTTTTTTTCAACAATGATGGTGTCACTGTTCTTCCATAACATCTCACTCTACCAGGCTTTTCTTTTCCAAACAGTGATTGAAATGTTTGTGTTCCAGCTTCAATTGAATTTTCAATAGATTCTTGAAGTTTATCCTAATACATCAAACTATCAGTTTCGAACAAAATTAAAAACTTCATGTTCAACTAAAATGGATATTATAATTTAACTTACAATCGCAAATTGAGTTTCCTCATCCACTTGTTTTCCCTTGCGACTTTTTCGAGTTTCAATAAACATCTCAGCTTGAGTGACTTCTTGTCCATCCTTATTTTCCCGCTACATTATTATTCATATATTAAAAAAAACATATACTACTTAATAAGAGATTGAAAAAACACATTATTCTATTGAGAATCACACACAAATACCGTACCATTTCTGCACGAATTCTAGCAAAACTTGTCGGTCCTACGCGATGCATAAACTTTTGCTTCCTCCTATTAGCTGCATTCTTTTGGCTAATATCCTACAATACAAAAAACAAATCAAAATATCACAATAAAATAAACCATGTTTATGTTAACAGGAAGTGTAAATGGAGCTATTATGTTTGAAGGAAATTTGTACGTATAACCGTAATATATTTAAAAACATATTTATATAATCCATTATGTGGCCACCAAATTAACCAGGTGCAACACAATCTATTTCTACACATCATGAAAATATATATATTTTATGACAAGCAACAGAACTGCATATGGTTCAGCAAGCATTGCATATCGTTCAGCAAGCATTGCATATTGTTCAACAAGCATTATTGATATATAACAAGTAAAGAAGCGCGGTCTATAATACCTTTAGGCGCGGTTATTCAGTTGTTGCCTATTTTTCCGTTGCCTAAAGTCAAAAATGCTGTAGTGCTACTTGTCCTCTTTGTAGGTACATGGTTGAAGAAAATGATATAAGAAACTTCACTTTTTCATTCAGTTCAAGATTCTTAAGAGTTCCTTCAAATCTAAGTGAAGATCCAAATCTTGAGATTTTTATTCAAAGAGAACCTTCTCAAAGAAAGAGTAAAAAACAAGAACAAGAGATAGTTCTTCTTGATCATGAAGAAGGTGGTAGCAGTAATGTTACAAAGATGAAACATCATCAACAACAACAACCTTTGCATATGATTAATCATAGGATATTGATCTCTGATGCTGTTACAAGGAGTAGGTGGAGTGATCTCAACTCTTCTGATTTGTTATCATTGAAAAGTGAGATGCTTCATGATGTGTCAAGTGCAAGATTTTCTCCTGATGAGGATGAGAATTCCTTTACAGCATTGAATCCTGGTGAGAAGAGATCTATGTCTGATATTCCAAATGTTCCAAGGTTTGTGGAAGTTGGCAGCAGAAGAAGGAATGGAAATGATGAGAGAATGTGGAGGATTTGGTTGCCAATTGCTAGGAGAACAGTTCAATGGTTTGCAAGACAAGAAACAAACTCGGTTCAGTTGTTACAACATAAACATTTAGCATCAAATGTTTGATGAACAATAGTAATTAGTACTGTGATTAGTGTATGTTGATTGTTGGTTTAAGTGGATTAACAAAAGTTAATATATTTAGTCAAAGATTGCAATCTTATAATATAGCATGGAAAAAGTGTGGTTTATGAGTCTTTATTGGTAAAGATAGATAAGATTAAGAATTCACCTAATATCAATCCCTTTCTTCTTTTTACTATGCTCTAGATTAGGAACGCTTTTTGAGGAATCATTATCTCATTATGGTAATAATGCCACCCTTTGCAACGACAAAAAATAATATAATTAGGCGCAATAACTGAATCACACTATATTGCATCATGGTTGTTTGATTGTGTAATATGAAGCATCTGAACCAACTGATCTCAAATCAACAGCTCATAATAGAATTAAGGTAGAACATAACTCATTCTTATAAAATTGGGATTGGTTCGTGACAGAAGGTGGTTCAACAAATCTTAAATAAGACTCTAATATTATCTTAAAAATTATTATTAGACCTAATTCATTCTTATAAAATTAAATTATAAGATGAATTTTGTTCATAATTACAGTCGAGATCACTTATCATATAAAAATATTATGAATAAATACAATAGATTCTCTTATCTCAAGACAAATAGTAAGATGGCATCCTGTTTCAACAAACAATAAAGACATTTTTTTAATGAAGTTAATCAAAACTAAAGCATATATTAGTGAAGTAGATATTATGTACAAGAATAGAGAATTGATGAAAGATCGAAGATAACTAGCATATGGAGACTTTTGGAGTGATGATTAATAAGGTCTCCAATACTCAGAAGAGGGTACTTACTATGTTAGAACTTCAACGCTCAAATCAATGTTCAAGATATGAAATTATGCAAGTGTGAATGAGAAGAATATCTAAACGTGCGTCAGAGTCATGATTATACATAGGTGACAATGAAAATTGTCCTGGTTGATTCAGTTTGAATTGTAGCGGACCGTTGGATGCATATCAATGTTTTAGATGAGAACAAGAATAGTGCTCCTATGTGATTCTCTAAAGTGGAGGCCCACCTATACGTTAGTTTAATGCAGTGTTGTTGAAGGATTGAGCCGTTCTTAATGGGCATAAGGGCAAGCCAAAATAATTACCTCCAAGTCTTCACCATCAGTGTTGAAGTGTGGAATGTTGATGCCACAAATTTTGAGAGGGAACCAATTGTTCATTCTATTGAGGAGATAGATCCGTTAAGAGGGTTCTCACAGGAAGAGGGAAAGCTCTATTCTTGTGTTGAGTGAAAGTAACTAGCATTGGGAACACATGCATTTAATTCACATCAATAACGACCTCCATGTATGATCAGACATCTAAGGTAGTAGGGTGACACACCTAAGTTCAATCGATTAACTTGAGGGTTAGGTTGTCTTCAGCCGGGTCTTCCCGAGGGTCAAGGTCGACTAGGTTCACCTTAAGGGATTCTCATTTATTGGAAAATTTTGCTTCACTTTCTTTTTTATTTTCAGGCTATGTTTGTAGTATTTCCTTGCCAACCCCTTTCCATTTTTGGGAGCTGGACTCTCTCCGAGAGGGCTTCTCTTCCTTGGTGGGCCTCCACAATCCTTTACGTAAGACAACAAACGACTTCTTTGGATCAGAATTTATATTTCTTTTTTAACTGATGGCAATCTTCGGTGTGATGGCCTCGAATATGATGGTAATAGCATCAGGCGCCTTTCTCTTTACCCATTACGACATTGACCCCCTTAAGGAGGCTTGGCGAAGGAATTAGTTTGAGATGGTACACTTCCCGCACGATATCTCCTTCCTTCGTGTTAAGTGGGGTATAGTTTTCAGCATAACTTTCGTATGGCCTCCGGGAAGGCTTCGTTACTGATTTGTCCTTTGCCCCGCGTTTGTGATAGTATTTTATGAACCTGGTTCTGTCTTGTCTGTTAGAACAAGATTTGTTCTGACCAATATTCTTAGTTTTGATGATAACAATGTATATGAATTTTGTATGAGATAATGTGGTACTCTAATACTATGCAATTTCCATTTCAGGAATTATATAAAGAGTATGCACAAAATCAGCGCAAGAAGCACTGACTCAGAAGGTTCAGCATGCAACATCAGAACATGGTCTGGCAAGACATCAGAAGATGGTCAAGCAGAATCAGAACATGGGTCTATGGAAGCATCAGAAGGACTTGAGATCAGAAGCAGAAGCACTGAAGTTCTCATGGTATCACGCTCAGAAGCACTTCAAGGTCAAAAGACAAGAAGATGCTCTGCACCAAGCTGTTTGACTCTGATGATATTCAAACGTTGTTCACACAAACATCAGATCAGAAGCAAGTACTAGATGGCAGGCTACGCTGACTGACAAAAGGAACGTTAGAAGCTATTAAAGGCAACGTCAGTAGACACAGCGAAAGCAAGGCTCGAGGTAATTGACAAAAGAGTGAAACATTAAATGCAATGCTGTACGAATTACGCAAAGCATTAAATGCTCCCAACGGTCATCTTCTCAAACGCCTATAT
The DNA here is from genome assembly GCF_029867415.1 of Vicia villosa. Taxonomy (NCBI): domain Eukaryota; kingdom Viridiplantae; phylum Streptophyta; class Magnoliopsida; order Fabales; family Fabaceae; genus Vicia; species Vicia villosa. Next base: position 3,111,934 of record NC_081182.1, on the reverse strand, counting down.
ATTGAAGTTCTGATGAGAAGCTGAACAGAACACTTGCGCAAATATACAGAAACGCTGTCAAATTCAAAAAGCTCTCAAACTTCATCATCAACCTCACTACATTGCTGTTGTAATACTTTAGTGAGATTAAGCTTAAACTTAAGAGAAAATCATAGTTGTGATAATAGCTTTACTAGAAGCATTGTAACTCTTAAAAGAATTTGTTTACATTAAGTTGTAAGAACTAGAGTGATTAGGTTGTTGATCAGTATACTCTAGAAAGTCTTAGAGGGTATCTAAGCAGATTGTTCCTAGAGTGATCAGGTTGTGATCAGTATACTCTAGAAGACTTAGAAGTTGTCTAAGTGGAAAACCATTGTAATCTTGTGTGATTAGTGGATTAAATCCTCAGGTGAGGTAAATCACTCCAATGGGGTGGACTGGAGTAGTTTAGTTAACAACAAACCAGGATAAAAATCATTGTGCAAATAGTTTTTATCTTACAAGTTTTAAAGCTACACTTATTCAACCCCTCCCCTTTCTAAGTGTTTTTCTATCCTTCAATTGGCATCAGAGCGCCGGTTCTAAGGTGCAAGCACTTAACCGTGTTTAGAAAAGATTCAGGAAGAGAAAAACGCTTCAGTAAAAGATGGCTGGTGAAGATCCATCAACTACATCTACATCTGGCTCTACTGAGCAATACAATGGAAATGGTAACAATGGTTATACTAGACCACCAGTATTTGATGGTGAAAACTTTGAATACTGGAAAGATAAACTTGAAAGTTACTTCCTTGGTCTAGATGGTGACTTATGGGATCTTCTGATGGATGGTTACAAACATCCAGTGAAAGCTACTGGCGTAAGGCTTACAAGACAAGAAATGAATGATGATCAAAAGAAGCTTTTCAAAAATCATCATAAATGTAGAACTGTTTTGCTGAATGCTATCTCTCATGCTGAGTATGAGAAGATATCTAACAGGGAAACTGCCTATGATATATATGAGTCATTGAAAATGACCCATGAAGGAAATGCTCAAGTCAAGGAGACCAAAGCTCTTGCCCTAATCCAGAAGTATGAAGCCTTCAAGATGGAGGATGATGAAAATATTGAGAAGATGTTCTCAAGATTTCAAACGCTAACTGCTGGATTAAGAGTTCTGGACAAAGGCTACACCAAGGCTGATCATGTAAAGAAGATCATCAGAAGCTTGCCCAAAAGATGGGGTCCAATGGTGACTGCATTCAAGATTGTAAAGAATCTGAATGAGGTTTCTTTGGAAGAGCTAATCAGTGCCTTGGGAAGCCATGAGATAGAGCTGGATGCAAATGAGCCTCAGAAGAAAGGTAAGTCTATTGCATTAAAATCTAATTTTAAAAAATGCACTAACGCTTTTCAGGCCCAAAAATAACAAGAAAGGACCCAAAAAATTGTGGGTACCTAAGGAGAAGATAATTTCTGTTGCAGATATCCTTAGCAGCAAAGAAGACAAAGCACAAAATGTCATGGTACCTGGACTCTGGGTGCTCGCGACACATGACGGGAAGAAGGTCTATATTCCAAGACCTGGTGCTTAAGTCTGGTGAAGAAGTCAAGTTTGGAGGAGATCGGAAGGGCAAAATTATTGTCTCTGGAACCATAAGTATTGGTAACTCTCCTTCCATAACTAATGTACTTCTTGTAGAAGGATTAGCGCATAACTTATTGTCCATAAGTCAATTAAGTGACAATGGTTATGACATAATCTTCAATCAAAAGTCTTGCAAAGCTGTAAGTCAGAAGGATGGCTCAATCCTATTTACAGGCAAGAGAAAGAACAACATTTATAAGATTGATCTTTCTGATCTTGAGAAGCAGAAGGTGACTTGCCTTATGTCTGTTTCTGAAGAGCAATGAGTCTGGCACAGAAGATTAGGACATGCTAGTTTGAGAAAGATTTCTCAGATTAACAAACTAAATCTGGTCAGAGGACTCCCAAATCTGAAATACAAATCAGATGCTCTTTATGAAGCATGTCAGAAGGGCAAGTTCTCCAAACCTGCATTCAAATCTAAGAATGTTGTCTCTTCCTCAAGGCCGTTAGAACTTCTGCACATTGATCTGTTTGGACCAGTCAAAACAGCATCTATCAGAGGGAAGAAATATGGATTAGTCATTGTAGATGATTATAGCCGCTGGACATGGGTAAAGTCCTTAAAACACAAGGATGAGTCTCATTCAATGTTCTTTGAATTCTGCACTCAGATCCAATGTTCTTTGAATTCTGTAGAAAAATTAATCAATATCAGATTTGATGATAAGCTTGGTCTTGAAAAGCCAAAGCAGTTTGAGAATTTTGCAGATATAGATATTGATATATCAGAAGCTGTAGAACCAAGAAGCAAAGTTTCAGAAGCTGAAAATCTCAGAAGCAAAGAATCAGAAGATCAAGTTGCTGCATCTTTAGAGAATCTCAGAATTTCTGAAGAGCCAACAGTTAGAAGGTCTTCTAGACTCACTTCAGCTCACTCAGAAGATGTGATCCTTGGAAAGAAAGATGATCCTATCAGAACAAGAGCATTCCTTAAGAACAATGCAGAATGTCAATTAGGTCTTGTTTCTTTGATCGAGCCAACTTTTGTTGATCAAGCTCTAGAATATCCAGATTGGATAATTGCCATGCAAGAAGAACTAAATCAGTTTACAAGGAATGATGTATGGGATTTGGTTCCTAGACCAAAAGGATTCAACATCATTGGTACAAAGTGGGTGTTCAGAAATAAGCTTAGTGAGAAGGGAGAAGTGGTAAGAAACAAAGCCAGACTGGTGGCTCAGGGATATAGTCAGCAAGAAGGGATTGACTATACTGAAACCTTTGCACCAGTGGCCAGGTTAGAATCTATTCGCTTATTAATTTCCTTTGCCACTCAGCATAACATCACTCTATATCAGATGGATGTTAAGAGTGCCTTCTTAAATGGTTATATAGATGAGGAAGTCTATGTTCACCAACCTCCTGGTTTTGAAGACTCTAAGTCTTCAGAACATGTTTTCAAACTTAAGAAATCATTGTATGGATTGAAGCAGGCTCCTAGAGCTTGGTATGAAAGATTAAGTTCTTTCCTTCTGAACAATGGTTTCACTAGAGTACAAGTGGATACAACTCTCTTCTGTAAAACGTATAAGAAGGATATCTTAATTTGTCAAATCTATGTTGATGATATTATCTTTGGTACATCTAATGCTTCACTTGGAAATGAGTTTGCTAAGTTTATGCAGGCTGAATTTGAAATGAGTATGATGGGTGAACTCAAGTATTTTCTTGGGATTCAAATAAATCAAACTTCTGATGGAACTTATGTTCATCAAACGAAGTATGTGAAAGAACTTCTGAAGAAGTTTAATCTTTCTGATAGCAAAGAAGCCAAAACTCCTATGCATCCAACGTGTGTTCTAGGTAAGGATGAGGTAAGTAAGAAGGTAGATCAGAAGTTGTACAGAGGTATGATTGGATCTCTTCTATATTTAACTGCCTCTAGACCTGACATTCTATTCAGTGTTTGTTTGTGTGCTAGATTCCAGTCAGATCCTAGAGAATCTCACTTAACTGCTGTTAAGAGAATTCTGAAGTATCTGAAAGGTACTACTAATGTTGGTTTAGTCTACAGAAGATCTAAAGAATACAACTTAGTAGGATTTTGTGATGCTGACTATGTTGGAGATAGAATTGGAAGAAAGAGTACTTCTGGAAGTTGTCAATTTCTTGGAAGTCATTTGATCTCCTGGTACAGCAAGAAGCAAGCTACCATAGCCCTCTCAACAACAGAAGCAGAATATGTTGTTGCTGCTGGGTGTAGCACACAAATGCTCTGGATGAAGAGTCAGCTAGAAGATTATCAAATATATGAGAGTAACATTCCTATCTTCTGTGATAATACATCTTCCATATGTTTATCAAAGAATCCTATCTTACATTCCAAAGCTAAACATATTGAGATTAAACATCATTTTATTAGGGACTATGTTCAGAAGGGTGTTCTCTCTTTGAACTTTGTGGATACAGACCATCAATGGGCTGATATCTTTATAAAACCCCTTGCTGAAGATAGGTTTAAGTTCATTCTGAAGAATATCAGTATGGATTTATGCCCAAAATGAGAAGATGAGAAGATCTCATGTATGGTTATCTTCTGAAATGTGTCAGAACTAGGTGTTTATAAGAAATTCTAATAATAATCAATTAGAAGTTCTGATTCTGTTATCACTAACGTTTCATTATCTAAGTTGATTCAGAAGCTCTTTTAAAGCAAAACAGCTGTCACCAGTCTTTCCAAAAAATGAACACGTGTTCACTATTTTTGGACAAGCATGCGTGCAGTTGAGGAGACGTCGCCCTAGGTAACTGTGCAAATCATTTCATTTTGTCACTTTATCTCTCCCAACGTCATTTCTCATTAAATGCATTGATGTCATGTTTTTATGTAATCATTTCACTTAAACCATACTGCATTTATTATTTTCTTTTATTCAATCCTTTAAATAACCCGCTTCATCTTCAATTCATTTTTTTTTGCTCTCTCTATTCATTTGTCTCTCTCTTTGCATTCATCGCACAAACCCTAACTTTATTCTGAAACCAAGCATTTCACCATGAATCCCTCATCAAGCTATGCAAGCCAAACAGAAGTATCATCCACTCAAGTGGTTCTGAGCAAGCGTGATTTTGCTCCGTTGAAAACTTGCTCCATTCCTACTGAAGAAATAGAAGTTCTTTGTGAGTCTGCTGTGGATTTTGAAAATCTGAAAGCAAATGGTTTCCATCCTGATGCAAGGATCTTGGAACAAGGCTGGTCAAACAATCTTGGTAGATTGGTTGGACCAATTTATCCAACTCTTGTGAAAGACTTCTGGGCTCATGCAACCGTCACTCCAACTGCTATCATCTCCTTCGTGTTAGGGCATGAAGTTGTGATAACTGAGAAACTGATCAGGAAACTGTACAACTTGGATGATGAAGAAGGATGCACTGGTCCTCTTCCTGGTAGAGTTAACTGGCTACAGGTTGAAAAACAAATCTCATTTGCTACTGGTATTGAATCTCATAAAACCGGTACATTGAGGACGTTTTATCAAGTGTGGGCTGAAATTATTCTGGGTTCTCTCCATCATAGAAGGCAATCGTTCTCCTCCTCTTACATCAGTCCTGATCACAAATACACTCTCTTCTGCATTGGAAGAAGAATTGAACTCAACATCTCCAACATTCTTTTTCAGAATCTGAAGTTGGCTATTGAAGAGTCAAGAGATGAAGAACGTGAGAAGTACCTTCACCTTCCTAGATATACTATTCCTTTCGCCAGAATGATCTCAGATATTCTGATAGAAAGTGATTTGATGGACTCTCTAAGGACTATTGGAACGCCTAGGTTCTTAGGAATTATTCAAGGTCCTGTCTTCAATGGTGTTGATCTGTTAAGGCTGCAACTTATCAGAGATGTAACTTCTGCTCCTGCAAGCTTCCCAGATATTATGTCTAGAAGAACTCATGTGGAAGGCTTTGCTACATTGTTCCAAGCAGAACTTCACAAGGCCGTTAAGCGTTACTTGGAAGCTTCTGTTAGAAATTAATCTTCTTTTGATCCTGTGTGGATTCGTGGAAGAGTGCTTCCTTCTCAAGCTGATCTTCAGAAGAAGGCTCAGAGGAAGCAAGAAGCAAGGCTGAAGAGAAAGGCTGCAGAAGAAGCTGCTAGAGAAGCTAAGAGGCAGAAGGTCAATTATGATCCTCTTAAAGTAGATTCTTTTCAAGCAATAAGAATCTGGTAACTTCTCCAGGCAAGTATACCAACCACCTCCTTCTGAACCTCAATCTTCTATTCAACCACCTCCTTCTGAACCACAAAACACCTTCACCATTCCAAATCCTCCTCCACCATCTCTTTCTACACCTGTTTTGAACCCCACTCCACTAAATGTCTGTCCTCCCACACCTTCTGATATCCCATCATCATCATCAATGAAAATTATCCTTTCTTCTCTCATATTGTTTGTTTTTCATCTGAATCTTTTATGTTTTTTGATGTTATGACAAAAAGGGGGAGAAAATGTGATAAATGATCTGATTTATTTTATCAGTTGCTGGGAGAAAGTCTCCACATTTCTAACAAGAATTTGCAAGTTCTATGTCTTTGAGTGTTTTGCAGGAAGTGAAGATCTTCTTAAAAGCTCAACATGAGAAGCAAAGATGAGAAGCAAAGACATGTGGAAAAGCAATTCTGTATGGAATCAAGCTCATAGAAATTGAAGCAAGCTGAGTGCTGTAAAGCTTCAAGATCAGAAGCAAGAAGGAAGAATGTTCTGATATTCTGATGATAGAATATGCTCTAACTCATTCTTATTCCTTATATGTTCTGATGCATGTTTTTAGTTCTAAAATATGCTCTAAAACATTATTGTTTGCTCTGATACATAATTATATGCTCTGATACATATTTTATGTTGTGATTCATTCATGCTCTGACTGTTCTCGTTTAGTTTGTTCTGTAACATTTCAGGATGTAGAGATGCTCTGATGATGCTCTGGTACATTCAACAATGTTCTGATACAATCTAGCATGCAATGATTCAAGAAGAAATTCAAGCTCTAAAGCTGTCCTATGGAAGCAAGAATCAGAAGCTATGAATGTTCTGAAGATCTAAGCATATGTGATCGTCTCAACTGAAATGGAAAATACTCAGGGAAGTCCTTTATTTATAAATTTCTTCCAGTATTTATTTCAGGGGGAGATTATTAATCTCAGGGGGAGACATATTCACACACTATGTTTATATGCTAATGCTATAACAGTGTAATTGTCTTTAGCCGTCTGATATTCTGATCGCAAATTCATATCATTTATGTATGTTTTTGTCATCATCAAAAAGGGGGAGATTGTTAGAACAAGATTTGTTCTGATCAATATTCTTAGTTTTGATGATAACAATGTATATGGATTTTGTATGAGATAATGTGGTACTCTAATACTATGCAATTTCCATTTCAGGAATTATATAAAGAGTATGCACAAAATCAGCGCAAGAAGCACTGACTCAGAAGGTTCAGCATGCAACATCAGAACATGGTCTGGAAAGACATCGGAAGATGGTCAAGCAGAATCAGAACATGGGTCTATGGAAGCATCAGAAGGACTTGAGATCAGAAGCAGAAGCACTGAAGTTCTCATGGTATCACGCTCAGAAGCACTTCAAGGTCAAAAGACAAGAAGATGCTCTGCATCAAGCTGTTTGACTCTGATGATATTCAAACGTTGTTCACACAAACATCAGATCAGAAGGAAGTACTAGATGGCAGACTACGCTGACTGACAAAAGGAACGTTAGAAGCTATTAAAGGCAACGTCAGTAGACACAGCGAAAGCAAGGCTCGAGGTAATTGACAAAAGAGTGAAACATTAAATGCAATGCTGTACGGATTACGCAAAGCATTAAATGCTCCCAACAGTCATCTTCTCAAACGCCTATATATTGAAGTTCTAATGAGAAGCTGAACAGAACACTTGCGCAAATATACAGAAACGCTGTCAAATTCAAAAAGCTCTCAAACTTCATCATCAACCTCACTACATTGCTGTTGTAATACTTTAGTGAGATTAAGCTTAAACTTAAGAGAAAATCACAGTTGTGATAATAGCTTTATTAGAAGCATTGTAACTCTTAAAAGAATTTGTTTACATTAAGTTGTAAGAACTAGAGTGATCAGGTTGTTGATCAGTATACTCTAGAAAATCTTAGAGGGTATCTAAGCAGATTGTTCCTAGAGTGATCAGGTTGTGATCAGTATACTCTAGAAGACTTAGAAGTTGTCTAAGTGGAAAACCATTGTAATCTTGTGTGATTAGTGGATTAAATCCTCAGGTGAGGTAAATCACTCCAAGGGGGTGGACTGGAGTAGTTTAGTTAACAACGAACCAGGATAAAAATCATTGTGCAAATAGTTTTTATCTTACAAGTTTTAAAGCTACACTTATTCAAACCCCCCCTCTAAGTGTTTTTCTACCATTCATTGTCTGGGTTGTGTCTTTTCCTTGGCATCTCAAGACCTCTTGTCCATGTTGCTTTCTTCACCCTGGATATAGCATTATGTTATAGTTATCACCTCATCCATGATGGTTGCTGGTTTTGGCGACAAGGAGTCGTTGAAGTGATCGGTCTTTAGGCCATGATGGAATGCTCCTATGAACATCTCCTGATTCGGGTGAGAGACTTTGATGGTGTTCTCATTGAATAATGCCATATATTCCAGGAGTGACTCGGAATGTCTTTGACGGACGTTGAATAAACTCGTTGTTAACACCTTTCCATGCTTGCTAGCAGAAAAGTGTTGTAGCATCTTCATGGTCAGTTCTAGGTTGGTGAGTGAGAACCTAAGCAAGCTCATATACCAACGCAAGGCCACATCCTTGAATGTTCCTTCCATGAGCTTGCATTTTCGGGAATCGGAGGTGACGACGATTGCCATTTGATTGTTGGTTGTTATGATGTGCTCCTAGGGATCACTCTTGCCATCGAAAGATGCCAAGGGTGGTTTGAACTTTTCTGGAACTTGATTGCCCCATATCACTTCTGAAAGAGGTTATGGATCCACAAGCCCCTTTTCCGCTTCCACCTCTTGTTGGCTCTGAGTTTGCTGCAATGTATAAAAATGCTCGCTCTCTTGCAGTGAGTCATTCTGCTGTCATAGAGGTTCAACAATTGTTAGTAAATGTGCCTTGTATGGCAGAGTGCGAGGTTCACTCATACTAGGAGATGATCCAGACATCTATTTTCTATGAGATTAATGATTTTATGATGATTTTTGTATGGCCTGAGACAGTTTTACTGAGGCCACGCGGTGGACACCAAATGTTCTTACTAAAAACACCTTTTGGATAACCTCCCTGATTTTAGTCAGATGATGTCGCAAATGTATGGAAGTGTGTTTGTTACGTGCTTGTTGTCAGTTTGTTTTGTCCTCCGTTTATCATATACCTTCCTAGTTACTTTGGCGTCCTTTATATAGCCTGTGTTTTAACCCTTTGGCCATAATGAGCCGCTCATTTGTCTCTCATGCTTAAATGCTTGAGATAACGTCTACCGTCATCATAATTGCCACCAATCATACTCTATAATGGCTCCACCATCACTTCTGTAACCTCCGTGTGACCCCATGATTGTCTCTTAACCGTTACATTGGACTACCAACTCGGTTATTTGGCGTCTACCAAGGGCCGATATATATATATATATATATATATATATATATATATATATATATATATATATATATATATATATATATGGCTTCGGGAACCTGGCATCTGGCCTCTACTAGGGACCAAGCTAGGTGTTCTACTCCGAAATCCTGCACGACTATGGCACACAGGAAACAACTCGACTCCTTATTAGTTAAAGACATTTCTGCACCTCTAATTTTATCATTTCAACTAATACAGAAGTGATTACTTACATAATTTTAAATTTGTGTTATACAAACAAATCTATATATTTTTATTACAATAAATTGTATAAATAAAAAAAATTAATGTTCATGATATTCATACCGTGAAGGATAAAAGATGTCTTATTTTATGTTAAATTTTGTTACTGAATTATAAATGCAAGAAGCAAATGTTGACTTGGCTTTTGACAACCACAAGCATATCAATCCATTCCAAATGTCATTGACACTCTTTTACAATAAAATATATATTATTATGTACTTGGATTCCAACTCAATAAAAACAAACACAAAATACGAATAAGCCTGTGGACTTGAGTCTCAGAACTATAAAATAATTATAAATGAAGTAAGTATCTGAACATCTATAAAATAAAATGTATTTTCTGTCTAGAAAATATAAAAGAAATATTATTTTCATTATATTTTATTTTATTTATCTTGTTTGATTCCATTTCAGTTTTGCAGCATCTCATCTACTTCAATCAGGATAAGGGCTCGTTTGTTTTGGTTTTTTTTAAAAATAATTTTTATAGTGATACCAAATTTTGTGAAATTTTCTTTTACAAAGAAACTTTTGTAAAAGCTTCAAATGAAAATTTTGTTTGAATAGTTATTCTTAAAATGTGATTTTAGGTATTTCATCTATTTGTGGGAAAAAAATTTGGATATCAAAATTTTAAAAAATCACTTAATTTTGAAGCTATTTCAAATAGATTTTCATAAAAATCATTTTTAAAATACAATTTTTTGAAAAAATTATGATTTTGACTAAGTTTTGGTCTTCAATTATGTACGTTTATGTTATATGATGTCAAATTTAGTGTTTCATTTAAAAAAAAAAGAATATAAAAAAATTTGTAATATTTTGGAAAAACGATTTTAAAAAATCTATTTTAAAAATACAAAAAGAAAAAATTCATTTTTTTAAAGCTGAAACAAACTGGCCCCAAATATACCATCGAATTTCATTTTAATTTTGGTCCATTTCATCACTATTCAATCACCAACATGGACCACTATAATAAAGTTAATGGCACATTAACCAATCATTTCTTTCGACAACGACGTCGTTTACTTATACTGGCAAAATTATGAAGTCAGGACATTGTAAGTTGTAACCTATCTCAACGTATATTTATTACAACTAAATATATAGTGCAAAGCACTCTTAAATAATACTAGTTGTTTATATATTGAATTATTAATAATAATAAGAATTTTGTAAGTTTATTTTATTTCTAAGTTTAATAAATAAATTAAATATAATATATATCATCATTTCGATTGTAAGATAGAGTAAATGATTTAACATTGAGATAAATAAATATAAAATCTAAAATAAAAATAATATGTCACACACTTATGATGTTTGTTACATGTTAAAAATTATATATAATATATATCAAAATTATCGATTACAAAACAAAAAAAAAATGTTAAAAATTATAGTATTAGCATCTATTAATTATTATTGATTACAAAAAAAAAAAAACATGTTAAAAATTATAGTATTAGCATCTATTAATTATTTTAAAATTTTCATTTGATTGTAATGTTTAAAATAACAACATATAATATCCATGTAATATAAAATTAATACCAACACATCTGACAATTTAATAATATGAAGATAAATAAAATTAATACCAACACATCTGACAATTTAATATGACAATTTAATATGAAGATAAATAAAATTAAGAATAGAAGAAAATAAATATAAAAAAAGTATATTTTGTTCATCTCTCAACCAATTCAAATAATGTAAACAAGAAAGTTATGTAGAATTTCAACACGAACTCAACCATATGCATAATATAAATTTGTTTGACCTGTAACTCTTTAATTTTTCAAAAAATACTAAGAACCCTAATTTTTCAAAACAAAATTAAATGGTATATACGAATGACAAATGAAAAGTGATTGAGGGCTTTTGATCCTCACATGATGTTGAACAAGATATAATCGAGTTTTATTCAAAATGATTCCTTAAACATGAAGTTCAAAGTCAAAAATGATTTGATGATCCTCACACCTTCCTGGGATCCCTCTGAAGCTATTGGAATGCTTGAATTTACCTAATGTGGTCGGAATCACTTTGCTCGATTCAAGTTGCAAATGACAAATTTTGGAAATGGGGAATGGTGTTAGGGATGTTACAGATGCAATGTAAGTGTTTGGATAATTTCTATATGATATATGGAAGATATTTGGATGCTAAGTTTGCACAGAACTTGGTTAGAATTCAAAATTCTCAAGTTTGTGCAAGAGGAGAAAATGGAGCTTTTGAGTAAGAGAGTGATTTTAAAATTTGTTGTGTCAGATACAAGGCCTTCTATTTATAGGGAAGATTTGTGAATTGTGGGGGGAAAATCTGATCAAAAGGATGCTCCAAGTTCAAGTTGACTTGGTTTTCTTCATGGTGAAGCAATGTGAAAGTTATGGTTCTTGTGGATTTGACAAGCTTTAATCAAGATAATATGGAGGCTCCTCTGGTCTTTAGGAGTTTGCTTGTTGGTTTTATGTTGGAGTGTGATCAGAAAAACATTTTGGAAGCTCAATGTAAGAGTTGTTGGTGATTAAAGCTAATTTTCAAAAATGGCATTAATGGTGTCTTTAGTCTTTAAATGGCATGAATCAATGGTTAATGATCAAATCTCTTCGACAATGCTTGATTAAATTGTGTAATCTTCTGATAAGAGGGAGATTTGCAAGCAAGTGGACCTGAAAAGAGGGATTTGGTAGTTTTGAATGGTTTTGACTCCAAGAACAATTCATGAAGATGACCTATAATTCAGGTTTGAGACCTCAAATTCATCTCTTAGAATCTTGCAGCTCAAGTATGCTATAGATTAATCCTTGTACTTTTTGAAAAGCCCAAAATGCCCTCTACAACTTTCATGTTTGGAGTTTTATGAATTCACAAGGGATCATTATTGAAAATAGCCTCAAAGTCAAGAACTTTTAAGGATCAAAATTGCCTTGAAAATTTCTCTAAGTGTTGGTAATTGACACACCAACTTCATGGCTTCATAACACAAAATTTATGCATCTTTTAGGAATTCTTCCTCAAGGACAAAGTTGTTGTATGTAATTTGCTCTTTAATTTGATCCTTGGAGCATGATAAATATTGAATTGGTGAAGAAGTTATGAGCTTCCAAAGTTAAGTACTTGAACATGTAAAATCTCCATAACTTGGAAAATTTTCCAAAACTCTAATCTTGACTTTTGGAACTTTTGATTGATTTTATTGATTAAACTTGATCAAATGACTTCAATAATCAAATTTTCATGATCCTTGACCTTGGAAGTCCATAGTTGACGAAAACTCCCAAAAGTCAAAGGTGAATCTTGAACAGTTGACTTTTGCTAGTTGAATATCATTATCTCCAATACTAATTGAATCAATTTCTTCTAGCCAAATGGATGATAAGAGTGGTTCCTAATGAAGTATTTGTGATCTTTGAATCATGTTTTAAGCCATAAGACCATGCTTTGACCAAAAGTCAACTTCCCTAAAGAATTAGGTCAAAACCCTAATTGGTGTACTAGATGAATTTGAAAGTTGTTGATCTTGCTTTGAAGTATCTTTTGAGCTTAATCATGGATGATGGGAATCAATTAAGCATATCAGAATCTTGAGTCCCTTTGAGAATCACAAAACCCTAATTTTCCTGAGCCCTTTGATGAATCACCTACTTTGTGAGACAAGTAACAAGCAAACATATTTTTGTATATTTTAAGTTTGAAAACAATGCATGAATGATTTTATATGAAATGAATGATGAAAATGAAGTGAGATATTAGGGTAAAAATTTGGGGTATGACAATAACCACATAGACATACCTCTTTCCACACAAGTTTTCTATCTGCATCGATCCAATTAAATCCATATGAAGAAGTTCCATTACTTTGGAAGTGGTTTGATGTTACAACATTGGATGTGACATCTCAGTTTGCTTCCTAATTTCACACTTACCATAAAATTTCCTTTCCTCGATCTTGATTTATGGCATATCTCTATTATCTCCTTTATATATGACTTCCTTCATTATTTTGAGATGAAGGTGTCCAAGATTGTGGTGCCATAGCTTCACTTCATTCTCCTTGGTTATTACGCATGTGGAAGAATAAGCATTTATTTGAGGTTCCCACATATAACAATTGTCTTTAGAACTTACACCCTTCATCAGAATAACATATTTATCATCTTTAACTAAACATTCTGACTTTGAGAAATTAACTAACAATCCTTGGTCACACAACTGACTAATGCTGATAAGATTAATAGTTATTCCCTTCACAAGAAAACATCTTCTAGACTAGGAGAACCAGCACATACCAACTTCCCAACTCTTTTAATTTCACCTTTAAATCCATCACCAAATCTGACAGCACCTGTAGGCTGCAGTCTGATATCCACCAACAACTTTTGAACCCCTGTCATATGCCTAGAGTATCCACTGTCAAAGTACTAGTCTTTTATAGTTAAAGCTCTTAAAGAAGTATGAGCTATAAGGTTAACATCCATATCTTTAACACTTCTCTTTTTACTCACTTGATTAGCCTTAGAATGGTCTGAAGATTTTTGAACTCCATGCAATTTGTAACAAATAGGCTTTATATGCACATACTCACCACAGTAATGACATCTCCAAGTTAAGGATTGAGATTTGGTTGAAGTTACATCATGTTTGCCAGGATGTTGTAACATGTGGTTAGACATGGTGATCATTTTCTTCTTTTCAAAAGGAAAACACTTTTCTACGACCTTTTCTTTTGTTGATTACTAGATGGATAGGTAACTTTTGTATCTTCAGCCTCTTTCATCCTACCAGTTCCATTTTTCATCCTTCTCAAGGAATTTGTCATGTTTTCAAGCTTGGAATTTAAGAGAGTTATCTCACATTGAATATGAGAGCTAGTACATAAAAGTTCCTTTTTTTCATTCTCAATTCAGATATGATCTTTCTCTGATTTTCTTTTTCCTTAAGGATTTCTTCACACCTGTCACAAGTATCCTTGTAGGACACAATCAGATCTTCATAGAGGACATTTTCATCACAAGATTCTACATCATTTGTCCATCTTCTAGAGAGCAATCACATGTTTGACTATCTCAGTGTTAGGTTCATCTTCTGACTTATCATCATCAAATAAAGATACAGATGTTAGAACATCATCTGCTGACAGAAAACTAATCACTACCTTGTGCAACTTCTACTATGATAGTATTCGTTCAAAGCTAAACAACCATACTTTACAACTTATCACCTAATCACTATCTTGTGCATTTTCTACTATGATAGTATTAGTTCAAAGCTAAACAATCCTAGTTTACAACTTATCACCTAATCAGTACCTTATACAACTTCTACCTAGGACACTCCTAGATATGAGATCTCCCTCTCACTTCTCTCAATTACACCCCTGTGATTGTCAACAACAATAACAATTGACAGAAGACATACTTCCAAAATTACACACAACACACTCTTTACTTAAAAGGTCATGAGTGATTGACAAATAACAATGAACAATCAGTCAACCTCAATGCATCAAAAGATACATGAGTGACACACAAAAACACAATACTCTAAAAAGACTCCCAAAACCCTAAGACTCTTGTGAAAAATAACTTTTTTTTACATTATCATTATGTTTAGGCTCCTTCTTTTATAAGCCTGTGCAACACTTGGGCTTGGATATTCAATCTGACTATAACCTTTTGTAGATCATATCAAATTTAATAATTCAAATGTAAGGAAAATTTTTTGACATCCAATCAAACAAATTAAATATTCTACTATCTCTTCCGCTTTTATGGAATGTGTAAAATTGATTTGTGTAGCATGTGTAAGACATGCGCCTCAAAATATGAACAAAATATAAGCTTTCATCTTCAAAGTTAAGGGTTAAATAATTTTTAAAATAGATTTATTGTATTGAGAAACATATTACAAACACCTTTGTTTGTAAGATTTATCAGGGGAAAAATTTGAGTTTTTTTTCATATTATTTCTTTTCGGAGCTTCTTGTGGGTTGTGTGAAAAGCGTAAGGAGCTAAAATTAGGGGATGTTCTTAGAGATATTAAGAAGTTAATTTCGTGTAACTTTGTAACTCTCATAATCAACATATTTACTTTGTGGATCGTAGAGCTGGTTTCTCTTCTAGACAAAAATCTATTTGAATCGAACTGAGTAATAAATATCAGTGTGTTCCTCTACTTCCTTTGCCTTTATTTAGATTGTTTGTCGGTTGTGATTATTCATTATTGTTGGAATTTGTTTAAACTATTTGTTATTATTATTTTCTTTACACACACGCTATTGTTGGCTTGAACAACTATATTTTGAATCACCCACCAACAACTTATTTGGAACTACAACTCCTATGAATCATGAGTGCTTCAGTTTAGATAAACATATAAAAAAAACACTATGAATCCTAATATACCTAAAACAAAGTTTATTTAGTTACTCCACTAACACAATACAGTAGGTCCATTTTCAAATAATGGTAATATAAACAAATGGAACTATTGATCTTGGAATAAGATTGGCATGAAAGCTCCATGGAATCCATATGGAACTCTACAAGGCATTTCAATTTTGGCAACTGTCTCACCACAGAAATTCTTTGTATCTATTATATGAACCTAAAAAAATATGAAAAGAAGAAAATTATTAATGTGTTAAAAAATTAATGTTCCAATTAGTAATTGCAATTTGCAAGAATAGAAACTACTAAACCCACTTGAGATTTGTTAGTATCCTCATTGTGAACAAAAGTAATGATCCAACCATCATCTTCTTCAACTCCTCCATCTCTAGCCACAAAGGCTGCTCCATTGCAATATGTATTCTTCTCAAACATATGATATCCCACCTTTATACCTTCATCTTTTTCTACCTGCTTCACAAAATAATCTAAGTTATCACATTCATAACTAATGCTACTAAGGAGTTTGCTATAGCAATTTTTTTACCATTTCTTCTTCAAAGTATAGCTTTGCTAAACCTCTATACTTTTGCACATCTAAATAACACAAAAGCAAAATCATGTTAAAAAATAGCATAGCCAAACATGACCTTACAAGTTATATTGTTACCTTGAGTGGTAGAGCTTGCAATGTGATCAACTACTTGTGTGTAAGCATATCTATGCTTAATACCAACAAAGTTTTCATTGATCATTGGAAAATCCATGTAAACTACTTTCTCACCACAGAGATCTTTCTCCTTAACCTCTCCGGTTTGCATGTTCAACCGCCATTCGTAAGAACGAGATAAGCAGTCAAATTCTTTCGAACACGGGTCGGGTTTAGGAACTAAAGAGTCAAGTGATCTGCAGCCCCTCACTACAACCTGTTCATCGATAAAATTAGGCATACCTTCAATTTTCAGCTTATTTCTTTAAGCACTTATATGAAGATGAATCTTATACAATATTACTTCAGGATAACAACTTGCCTCATCTCCATCCTCAAAAGAATTGATAATATGAAAGGTGCAATTAGGTTCCACTTCAAACCATTTGATTGACTCAGCATTACCATAGCGCGGCATTACCCCAATCCTTGCATAATCTTTCTTATCATACTTCATTAATCTACATTGAAACAAGAGAATCTTAGTTACTTAACTTTTCTATACCCTAAATTGAAGGCATTCAATTGATATGAAATGAACTCACGGTCCTCCTCTTAGAACTCTCATAAGATCAATGGTTAGTGGAAAATCCATGATCACATTGTACCTGTAAGAAAAATCACATGAAAACATATTCTACAATGCAATTTTGATTTCTTGTTTTCCAAGAAAGCTTAATAGTCTGTAATGCTACCTTTGTGTAACACCTATGTCATGGCAAAGACTACACCTCTTTAGTTTGATATCAACTTTATGAACCAACTTCCTTCCATCAGCTGAAAAAAAAGTCAGTGATTAATAAAGAAGCTAATTTTTTTCAAGTTTTTTCTCTTGCAGAGAACAAGAGCATACCAGAAATAATTCCAACCACAACATAAGGTTTTGTTGGTGAGAAACCAAATATAACTAGCTCTTCTGTAGTTGGAGCTTTCTGTGATGATACATGAAAAAGAATTTCTGAGTGAAGAAACAATTAAAGAGTGCTAAAATTGTAATAAGAAAAAAAAACCTTTGGATGACTCGCAAAAGGTCGATTCCAAGCTGCACTGAGTTCCCAATTGTTCAAAGTTTTCAAGGAAAATATATCAATCTCTTGTGGCATGTGACTTTCAGCAACTGAGTAGAATTTTCCTGAATGCTCAAACACATTGGTGTTGCTCAGGTATTTGTTTACTGTGCCTGATCTCAACCAGTTCAGTAGATAAGCAAACAAAATGGCAAGTGAATGGCCTTCTGCTGCAGGAAGAAACAATGGCTTGTTTCTTTGTTTTTCGAGGTTGTATGTTTCGGTTTCGACGTGTTTGTTGTTGTAGATGATATTCCAGGCTCCATGACTTGATTTTTGAAAATACAATGCATGAAGCATTCCTTCTCCTTCCACCCAAATGTGACTTGACTTACCAAAGATAGAATTTGTTGATTTTAGTCCTCCAAAAAGTGGATTTGATCCTGCATATTATGTTTGTATGTAGATAGTGTTAGGAGTTTGAAAAATAAAGGAAGTCCTTGATCCCTATAGAAAGCATAAAGTAAGATGGATTGCTTAACGATCGCAAAAAAGTTGCAAGTCTTAATATTTGATTTGGATGAAAAATAAGAGATTGTTGATTTTGAGATTTTAAAAACATTATAATTGAAACTTATAGAATCGGGGACCAAATGTTGGGTTTGGTTAAAAATATACTTGTTGAAGAAGTCTCACATCGTTTATTTTTGTGAAGGAAGAAGGAGTCTAAAATTATATATAGAATTCAAGTTTTTTTTTATAAGATGCACCAGTCAACTAGTCAAAAGCATTTTAAGCTTGTATTTGACTTTCTTTGTTCCCATATGCTCTTGTATTAGAGTATTGTGAGTATAGTTAAATATTTGTTTTGGAGGGTATGAGTGTATTGGGTCTCTGTTAATTGAGGGTATATTATGTGTTATAATAATTTTCACACAGTGTTACTTTCTGGTTGTCTATTGACAACGGCCGTGGTTTTTTTTCTTTCGGTTTTAGAGTTTCTATGTTATGTTTTTGTATTGTGTTCCTCTTTTTCTCTATGTTTGTTATTTTTCTAACAACGGGTATCAGAGTCTCGTTCAACTTGGTGGACGAGAATGTTGAATGCAAGTGTGATTCTATGCGTTTTACAAGTAAATGTCTTCTAAAGATTTTGGTAATGACAACAAAATAAAAAAGTCTAAGTTACAAGCATCATCAGAGTCAATAAGCAAGTATAAGTCAAAATATTCTAATTCTTGTTGGAAGAGCTAAATAAAGTTAAATCAAAAAGAAATTTAAGCTATGAAAGTTCGCATGATCACACGATTAATGTTTTATCTTGTATTTTTGTCAATAAAATATAAATGAAAAAAGACAAAGTCTTGTAATATTAAGACAATGTTCATAGACACAATTTTTTTTTAAAACCCTTCATCCTTTTACTAAAACTTCTTAAAACCAATTAAAACTAGTACTTATCTAGATCTTAAACAGAACATGCATATATAATAAAGTTAAAAAGAATTCTAACCATTTCTAATATAGACACCCTCTGGAAAATCCTTTGGAATTTGTCCTTGGATGCTACTAACAATTATGGCTTCCCTCAACTCTTCCACGGGAGCAAAGTTACTCTGCACAACGTTTAACACAACATAACAACACAATTTAAATATTTTAAAAAATAAATTATTGTGTGTGTTGTGTCTTTGTTTGAAGAAACAAGAAATCTATACCTTAGATGGAAGCAATGGCTTGTCAATGAATACAAAGAACGAATCCACAAAAACATCAACTAACTTTGCTACACTATTTTTCACTGTTTTGGCAACATCAAATTGCAAAGATACTTGAGGTAGGAATGATCTCATGTTATGGTGACGAGAATTTTCTGAGACATGGAAGGGTCTTTTGTCAATGGAGCAATTTACTATAAATGCATTATTATTATTATATGAAATCGCCATAACCTATATAGGTTTAATTATGTGTACAATTTAAAAAAATTGATCTCTATTTATAGAATGAATGTAAGTAATTAACTAGTGGTGTATTTAAAAATAGAAGGAAAAAGTGATGATTTGATGTAAAATAGAAAATGCATGAAAAATGTACTTTTGCATGTGGAAAAGAGAAGCAACTTGTAACAAAATAAAAGAGAAAAGAAAGGCATCTGTATACAGCGCTAGGTGAAATCCGGTTTTTGGCGTATGCACATGTTTTCAAAAATAAATATCTAATTTTTTAGAGGTTATAAGAACACACCAATATTGCAAGTTCACATTTCATGATTGTAAGTTAGAAACAATAGATAATTAATAATACAACTTTGGTGAAATAGTTGGAGCCTATATGATTGAGCTCATGATAATGATAATTACATTTAGGGTCTTGTTAACTTGTGTCCTTAGGGCACAAGTTAAAAATACTACAATTAAAAATTTTATCTTAAATTGTGTAGCTTTCAAGAAATTAAATACACGCATTTCAAGAGAATATTTTTATAAATAAGTCATAACTTCTGTCTTTGAAGCACGTGTTAGCTTTAGTCTTACATTTATTAACTCGAAATTTAAATGAATCATAACATCAATCCACGTGGCATTTTCTAGTGTATGGCGTGCTGATGAGGGTTGCATCAACCTTGGACCGTGAGTATACAGATTCAGTGCAGCAAAACCAACTTCGGTATGGCTATTCAACTACTCAAGCCAATAATAGATTCTATAGAAAACAAATTCCATCCACCATGAAGTATTCAAAATGACTATTAAACTACTCAAGCCAATAATAAATAGTTTTTGTTGCGAGTTAAACTAGTAAAAGCTCTTATTTGGTTTTGAGATTGTTTTAGGAAGTCTCAATTTGTTTTGTGAGTTTGACCTGCTACAAAAGCTTTCATTTTGCTTGTGAAGACCATCCATCAAAATATCCACAAAGGTTCTTGAGCTCAGACATGTGTAAAATCTATATTAGTTCGAGAATAGTCCGTGTAAAATATCATCATGGTTTGAGATCATGTTTTTTAAAATCTCAGCTTGGTTTGAGATTAGCCTGTGTAAAATTTCATCCCAATTTGGAGGTTAGCTCGTGTAAAACCTCTTAAAACTCCATTTCGGTTCAGAGGATATCTAATCAAAACTTTTATTTCTTGTTTGATTAGAATTTAGCCATTGAAAATTTTCAAATTCTTGTAAAAGATAGTGTGGAAACACTTAAAAAGATTTCTAAGAGACAGTAATAGTTCAAGTGTTTAGGTTGAACATGTATAAATCTCTGGTGTCTTTCCCTTTCCCTTATCTCTTTTACTTTTCATTTATTTTTCCTTAATTTTTCCATCTATCTCTTTATTCCGCTGCTTATTTACTTGTTTGTTTTGCAAATGTTTATAAACTCAAATTTTCCTTCAAAAAATTATTTTAACCAACAATTTTTAAATCTCCACAATCCCCCATGTCATTACCCCTTCTTTCATGGTGAAGACTGGTGAATTTCTTTTGATGGGTCCTCTTGCATTGCAAAATACGAGGATGATATCCACAATTTCTATGTGTTAGTTGGGATCAATACTTCCCTCGTACAATTATATCCTAAGGATTTCTGGAGATCTTTGAGAACAATATATAATCATTAATTCAATGGGTGAACGACGACACTAAACCCTTTTACGAAAGGGAGAGCGGAGACACTATTTGAACAGGTAGTCATCGCCGCATCCATGCCCTATGTACTTCCATATAGGGGTGTAAAACGGGTCGTGGCCCGCCGGGTCGGCCCGCGCACCCACCAAAAAATGGCGGGTTGAGTTGGAATTTTGGGTCTTCCGCTTGCCAAAGCCCACTCCACCAAAACCCGCCGTCCACCATAGCTCGTCCCACCAAAGTCTGTCGCCCGCCAAAGTTCACCGCTCCGCCAAAACATACTCTTTTTTAGTTAATTCTAGTAATTTCAATTTTTGATGGTTTTATTTTATACATTTATTTGTAAATATATGCAATATTTTTTAAGTAAAACTTGTTAAAAAGATGCTTTGTAAAAAATTATTCTAAAAACTATGAAAATTCTAATTGAAATGTAAAAAAGCCTATTAATCAATTAAAAAAATAGACGGGCAAGCTTGCCGCCGCAAATTCGCCACCTTAGCGGGGCGAGCTAGGTTTTTATTCCCATTTCACCAGTCTCTACTCACTCCATATATTTGTTTTACTTCAAGACGACCTTAGAATTTCTCTAGATATCCATCAGCAGATCCTGGGGAAGGTTAATGCTTTGTCGTTATTGAGTGAGACCTCAAGAGTCTTCATACCATAAGGAAGTATCTTCTGAGTAGGGCAAGAAACCCTTCCTCATTGTGGTTGGATGAGATCTTCAAGACAAAGGGTGGATTAGTCATGTTAATCTTTCTTATTTTGGATACTTCCTAGCCTACACTTGCCAATGTACATCGGTGGCCATAGCTCAAGTTTGTCATGGGTTTACGATTAGATAGAAAACAAAAGGTGGAAACACTAAATTGGTTTTCGACAAATAGTGCCAAATGATATGATTGAACCTATAAGATTTGGATATTGGTGAACATTTGACGAAATTATTGATATGCGGTTCTCGAAGGGTGTGTGTGTGTATGTGTGTGTCTGCAAACACTTAAGACAATCTAGTAGGCATAGATAGTGAGTGTGAGATTTAGAATTTAAAATAGTTTGTGCTTGAGTTTGAATTGTGTGTAAATTTATAATACAGGTATGGTGTTTAAGAGCCCTAAAACCTTATCTTGGTCAATTGGCTCAGAGGATCGAGTACATTTTATCATTTGAAGTTCTCCACAGGCCGGTAAGCCATAATAACGCGTGCCAATAAGGCGTATTCATTCCCTAGTTTGTCATATTTCTAAAGATTTAGGTGACTTGATTTCGAGCGGATTGAATTTTGGCCTAGTCCGAAACAAAAAATGAGTGTGATGATAAAAAGATTTATCAGATATCACCCTAAGAAAGTATCCTTCGAGTAGGGCAAGGAACTCTTACTCGTCGTGGTTGCACGAGAGATTCTAGAAATTAGAGCGACACATTCACGCCATCCTATTATTGGGAGACAGTCCATACGCCTTCGTTTGCCAGGGGGCGTCATGACTGGGGATTTTTGTCAACAGCTTAGGTTTGTCACAGGTTCACCAAAAAATTAGAGAGAAAAAATTAAAATTGCTAAGCATGTTTCCCATATACTAAGCCAAATAATATGATCGTACTTAAAAGATATGGATACTGGTAAATGTTAGAGAAATATCATTGATATGTGGTTCTTGAAGGTGGGGGTGTACCTACAAACACTGAGACTATTAAGTCAATAAATATCGTGAAATGAAATTTAAGACTTATAATAGTGTGTAATTGAATATGAATCAACCTTATAGTATGTGTTTAGGGTGTAAGAGCCCTAAAGCCTTTTATGAGATATATTCAATATGTTCCATCATGTAACACTCTTCAAGGGATGGTCATTCCTAATCAAGTATATCTTTAGAATGTGTATATTGCTTGATCCATCCTATTTCTTAAAACATAGGTGATTTGATTCAATTTTAGACGGATTGAACTTTGTCATAAGTCCGAAACAAAAAGTAAATGTGATAATAAAAAAAGTCTATCAAATATCAAATTAATTCTATATTTCCATAGGAGCTCTCAAGAAAGAAAAAAAAAAAAAACATTAGAGACATGATGCATCGGTGGAATTTAAAAAGAATATCATTTATAACCCAATCTAAATCATCCATCTTCATAGGAGAGCTAAAATTGGCTTTTACTCCCCTCTCTTTTACCTCCATCACCTAAAAAAAAAAAACTAAACCAAACATCTAAACATATAAGTCATCCCCTCCATGCTCTACCACCAAACAGAACCAGCATAAAAAAATGAATTACATTCAAAATTTATAAGAATTT
Source organism: Vicia villosa (assembly GCF_029867415.1). Taxonomy (NCBI): domain Eukaryota; kingdom Viridiplantae; phylum Streptophyta; class Magnoliopsida; order Fabales; family Fabaceae; genus Vicia; species Vicia villosa. The sequence goes on along the minus strand of NC_081182.1, from coordinate 3,088,393 downwards.
ATTAATCCTATAAATACTATTATTTCTTATTGAAATTCCTTGTGTTACATACTAGTACTATTTTAGCCTTCCTTCCTCTTGAAGAAAAACAATTGAAGAGGCAATTAATTGGTGCTCCACATCAATTGCAGCCAACTGTTATTCACCAAACTCTTTACATTGATTTAGTAACACAAACTGTCCCATAACATTTGTTCTTGTGATAATAATATAATGTCAAGCAATTTTGAAGTTACTACTTACAACATTCATTTAAAATTCAACTAAAATGAGCTAGCTAGCATGTATGTAGTTACTACATTTTGCACAACAAGTAACAAAATCTTAAAAATTTAATACTCAACATTAAAAACTTTACCACCCATATCAATTGAATTAAAAAGTCTCTCTTAAAGTTGGCCACCTTCACAATAATGATTAGAACCACCCTATCTATTTATAAGCTCCAGTATAGACCTGTTCCGCAAAAGGTTGCAAAAATGAGGTGGAGCAGGACGATATAGTTGAAAGTATTGGTCTAAAACTTTGATCCGTCCTAAAAAACTGAGGGTGAGATAAGACGAGCACGCAAACACTATATTTCTAAAGTCTAAAAAATATAAAAATTCATGTTAATGTCCCTGTCTGCAAAAAAAAAAAACATGGTGGAGCGTCGCATTAGAGAGTGCGGTTTATAACTTTGATTTGTCCCACGAAAAATGTAAGCATGTCCGACAAATCATACCCGTTTTGTCACCCATATTTTCACTTACTTCAACCCAAACAAATCACAATTATATTATCAATGCATATTCAAAGTTAGATGATCCACCTACTATCAGATTTTTGCTATCGGACCACTCAAGTGATGATCCAAATATCTAGTCTAAGACGTGGAACCCAAATTCTAAGATATGGAAGAAAGGACTAGATTCATTTCACAATTGAAAAACATTTATACTTTCATAAATACACCACCCATCAACCAAACCTTTCCAACATTTTAAAACTACCACAATACAATCTACACTTCTCACCATGCATGTTGTCATTAGTACCACCATGGATTTTTATGGAAACCGAACACTCCTCACCTTAATGGACAAAGAAAAACCAGACCAACCAGAATCCCCCAACATCCACCTCCGTCTCCAAATCCAAACTCACAGAGAAACAAACGACCAAGATCTTCAGTTCAGCCCACCAAGACCTTCCATTTTTCCACAATCACCATGGACACTCTCTCACCTTCCATCACCTCCCCCTTCATTGCTCTACCATTGCATCGCATCCCTCCATCGCCACGAAGGAAACATCTACTCCATCGCAGCTTCGAAAGGATTCATCTTTACAGGATCCAACAGTAGTCGAATTCGTGTTTGGAAGCAGCCGGATTGCATGGACAAAGGCTATCTAAAATCAAACTCCGGCGAGGTTCGCGCCATTTTAGCTTATAACAACATGGTTTTCACCTCACACAAAGATCATAAAATCAGAATATGGAACTTCAGTGTCTCAGAGAATTTCAAATCCAAGAAAGTAGCTACTCTTCCGAAACGCAAAAACAACTCTTTTCTTAACTTCAACCGAACGAAAAACAACAACTCAAACAATTACAAACACAAAGAAACCATTTCTTGCATGGCGTATTACCATTCAGAAGGCTTGTTATACACCGGCTCTCATGACAGAACAGTAAAAGCTTGGAGAATCTCTGATGGAAAATGCATAGACTCATTTCTAGCACATGAAGATCATGTAAATGCTGTATTGGTGAACCAAGATGACGGTTGCGTTTTCACGTGTTCTTCTGATGGATCAGTGAAAATATGGAGAAGGGTATACACAGAAAACTCACACACATTAACAATGACACTAAAGTTCCAACCTTCACCAGTGAACACACTAGCATTGAGTTCATCCTTCAACCATTGTTTTCTCTACTCAGGAACATCAGATGGAATGATAAACTTCTGGGAGAAGGAGAGGCTATGTTATAGGTTCAACCATGGAGGGTTTCTGCAGGGTCATCGATTCGCGGTACTTTGCGTTGTGACAGTAGGGAACAACATGGTGTTTAGTGGCTCGGAGGATACGACGATACGAGTTTGGAGGAGGGAAGAAGGGAGCTGTTATCATGAGTGTTTGGCTGTTTTGGATGGACATAGAGGACCTGTGAGGTGTTTGGCTGCTTGTCTTGAGATGGAAAAGGTTGTTGTAGGGTTTTTGGTTTATAGTGGGAGTTTGGACCAGACGTTTAAGGTTTGGAGGATTAAGGTTTTTTGTGAGGATGAGAATGTGTGTTTGGATGTTGTTGGTGAAAAGTGTGAAGGGAGAGTGAAGAAGATTAGGGAATATGATATGAGTCCTGTTTTGTCACCTTCTTGGGTTGAGAAGAAACTTCAGGGTAGTAGTCCTTTTCAGTGATCCTAGGATAATGATGGATAACTTACATTGTGGTTTTTGTTTGTAACATGTTTATGTTCTGTTCTTGTGTATGCTAACAATGACTACGTTTTGTTCTCCATTGATTCATCTATCAAAATGGAACACATTTTCTATCTCAATCTTTTGAACACTCTTTTATTTGTTAAAAATTAGATAGATTCCATATCTGCCTAAAATATTGTATCGAGTTCCTGACATTCCACTTGTATCAACTGATTCCATCCTAAGTTGTATACAAACAAGAATCAGAAAATCAGTGGTTTTTTGAGTCAATACAATCTTGACCACAATGAATGAATATCTATCTCTCAAAACCAATATGGGTGCATAAAATCTGAAGATGTCAAATTAAGATGATGCAACATGGAAAGAGTAGAGGTCGGATTGTGATTGATGAGACAAAATAAAAACTTGGTATTCTTCAAGAGGTCAAAGCTTCCAAATCCAAGGCCAAGAATGAGAGAAAGTAATTAAAATGATGATTAGTGTTACCTTTTTAATTGTTTTTTTCGTGGTAATAAACGGCAAAAGCCCACATTTATAAAATATTATCCCTTCCCATAGTGGTATCTTTCATCTCCTTCCCACAACACAAGTATCTTTCACCGTTGACCTAGGTCCTCATTTGCGTTTACAGATCTTGGTTCATCATTTCAAGCATTCCCATAGCTTTTATCTATTGCATTGAAGCTTATCGCGTCTCTACTCCAGGACATTGCACTTATTTGAAGTTCCTCTCCATTGTATTAGTAAGTTGCTCAATCTCTTTCCTTTTTTGATTTTGCATGCATACATTACCTAAATAATTTATACGTGATACTTTAGGCTTAAATATAATAGATATGTCATTTGTATTTGTCTTGAACTGTCTTGCATTAAGATTTTGAGCACTAGAGCCTAGGGTTTGCATGTTATGCTTTCTTATTTGCATGTTTGTCTTTGTGTAGTTTGGATTATACAATCCAGACCCTTAGTCTGGAGAATGGAATCTATAATAGCCAGTTATCTGATTTTATGTTATGATATCTCTAAGTTATGCTTTGTTTTTTGGTTTGGCTTGTTTCTATTTTCATGTTAAAACATCTCTTTGTTATGCTTGTTTGATTACGGGAAGAAAAAAGTCTAACAACCACGAAAGATTAAGACATGGTAGAGTGTCCTAACATGCTTTCGTTTAAAGGGAGAAGGCTAGACCCTCGCGACCTGCAGTCGGAGAGACTTCTTTTGCTTGTGAGGGGTCGTCTTCACGTGTTCACGTGTCTTCGGCATCTGTCTGCTTTTGTAGAGAGATGGCACGCAGAGACGTCGTCATTTCATCTTTCGATCGGTGTGATGTTTATCACACTTGATGATGTATTAAGCCTCCTACATCTTCCTGTTCAAGGAAAATAATTAAATTACACTACAGAAAAAAAGGCCTCCTACCACGCCCAGAAAACCGAGGCTTTATGCAAAATAATCGTGGCGTAACGCTGAGGCCACGATTCGGCCACGGAAATCCAACGGTGGAGTATACGGCCGTGGCCAAAAGTAAAGTCCACGGTTTTTTGGTATAGACCACGCCTTTTTGACAACCGTGGCTTTTTTGGGCCACGATTTAGGTAGCTCTATTAAGGCCGCGGTTTGTATTTGCCATGACTGCAAAACTGTGGCTATACGGTAAAGCCACGGTTTCAATTTAACGTTTACGACACAGTATTGGTTCAAGATATAGCCACGGTTTGGTTATGACCACCTATCTAAAACCGTTGTTAAATGTTATGCTTTCTAAACCATTTATCTTTCCACCGTTTATTTCTGTATCATTATATGTATGTATATATATATATATATATATATATATATATATATATATATATATATATATATATATATATATATATATATATATATATATATATATATATATATATATATATATATATATATATATATATATATAAACCAATAACTATTACCAGCTGCATCAAATGATACAAATATCTATTGTTGACAATTGTTTTGAATGAGTTTTGGTAATGTTGAACAAAGACAAGTAGGTTCATGACAGAATTCAAACATCTTTTTATGACATCCTATGAGTGGTTGGTTCATGATTAGCTAAACTGTAAATATATATTTCACAACAACTTAAAATATAACAAATCTCCATGCTATCTAGCTGGAAGGGCAAAACAACAAAGAACTTCGTTCTGAACATCCGGTCGGGCTCCCATCTGAAAAATGTTTTCAAAACAAAGTAAGCTTGCTTAGTCAAATACAAAAACAGGAAAATAATTTCAACAAATCATAGCCAAACTTGTAGAGACATTTCAACAAACACCATGTGGATAATTATTTATATTAAACTCAGATTTAAAAAATAGGCAATGATAATCCAACATTTATTTAAAAGGGCAGATCCAATCCTAAATATACAGGACCATGATCATGAAGAATATTTACCAATGCAACATAGCTGTTTCACCCATCATACTTCTCAACTGCACACTGTCAGTGCAGAGAAACCTGGCAGGATCAAAGTACCTACCAAATACCAAAAAGTCAATTTACTTAGTGGGAACACACAAAAACACAAACATTTCTCTTGACATTATGAAATGACTTACAAAGTAGATAACTAGAAAACTCAAATTAATTTATTTAATCAAGCTTGCTCTTGACATTAATGGAATAACTAAGCACTGAGAATGAAAAGAAAAGAAAATATCTAAGTTGTCTTTTGGGTGAAAATACTCAAGAATTTCTTAGTTGTCTATGGTTAAGGTTTCCAATTAATGAAGTTCATACCTAAAAGAAAAGAACCAATTAGTTCTAGTTTAAGGTTTCCATTTTCACAAAAAATTTGGTCACTAACTGTGATTAACTTAGTCCCATCACAAAACGTAGCTTCAACATACATTCAATTTTATTTGATTAAATTATGACAGTAGCATGTGCAAGCTCATTATCATCTTACAAATATATGCACGCATTTATGTGTGAATGTGCATGTATATGAGCTCATAATAGATTAAATTTAAAAGGGTGTTATTTGTTTTGGTTTGTAATTATGGTTTGGTCTATCTTCCATGTTTGCTTATGTGAAGGGAGGTAGCATGTATACTCCATTCCAAATGAAGGGATTGAAAACTATTGTTGACTTAGTGCTATCTACATTTACATTTTGTACAACATTGAGTCTTAAAGAACTAGTGACTACAAACTGTAAATTTCTCATTAGTTGAAGGAGTACAATGATACTAGGATGGGGATAAACATTAATAGCGTAGTAAGTTATGAATTAAATGAAGATTATGTGTAGTATGATTACCTTTATGAAAGGCTGTAGGAAGTCGTTATAAGGTTTAGGAATGACTTTGATACCATTTCATTAATCACATATCCCAATCTAGTTGTTGGGTGAAGATATTTAATTAGTTTTTATATTATGAGATATTTTGTACATACTCGTGCATGCCCCTAGCTTTTACTAATTCTAATGTGTCTGGGCAAACTCATGTATTCTAACATCTAAGACTCTTCTCAAGCCAGAGAATAGGTGTTGATCATTTTTAACTTGGTAATATAGTCACCTGGTTTATGAGTGAGACTTTAAAAAAATTTAGCAGTGGCTTTCCATTCTTCATGAACAGGTAGAATGACTCAGTGCTGCTTTCGTCAGTTTTTAAACATCCATCTAGTTTTCTGTCTTCTTCACAGCTTCTTGTGCAATGTCCTGAACATCACATTCATAAAATTAAATAAGATACATGAAATAAGTTATGAAACTACTGGACAAGCTAATTTAACACTTGGGTAATAACTTTGCAAATGGTAAAATCATGTCAATCTCAACACAAGTGTAACTAAGGATAAAGAGAAGCCCAAAGTTAAGTGGGTATCCTGCTCAAAACAAATAAAACCGCTTCAAGTTCCACTAAGCCACGTTGTGAGCTACTCAAAGTTCCAGATTTAACATTCTTATTTCCATCACCCCTGAGTAGAATGTTCATTAGGATCATCTTAAACTACCAAAAGATTCTTCATTAAAATTATAAAATGGATAAAAACAGAAACACTCACCTTGGCATTGAAATGCTAGACATGCTACCCTGATCAAGATGCTTATAAATCACATCAAAAAGCTGTTCTACTAATAAATACCTCTCAGTATCCCATCTCATTAAATTTAGTTGTGTCCTTTAATAGAACATCAATGAATCCTGCAATAGAAATATTGATAAATAAATTTGAAAGATGTAATAAAAATTATAAGTTTATTTGCTATGAATGCATATGTGAAAAGACCTTAAGCATGGGATCATGTGTTGTCAGACAACAGTGCAACAGAAACTACTGAATAGCATTATGAATCTCTAACCACTAAAAGCCCAATTTTTGACATCATTTAACAAATATGTATTGATACACTCAACAATTTAGTTTGATATCTTTCCTTCTTCTCTAAAGAAAGTAACAAAACAAAAGTAATAGTGTACTCTAGCAGAACATGATAATAGTAAAAAAAAAACATTGAATCACCCTAAGGAATACCCAATGGATGAACAGATCCTTAACAATGTCTGCGATTTGATAGATAATAGTCATAGTTGATAATGAATTCGGAAAATATATATTAAATAATGAATTACTTGGCTTCTTTCACAATCAAATAGATCAATAAACAAAAGCTCACATTCTCATCTCGAATACATATATCAATGCCTACCTGATTTTGAGGACAAGCAAGAGATGTGTCTGAATTGCATTTCAGCCGCAAAAGGGTAGGCTTTTTTCGCTGCACCAGACCAGCCCTATCTGAATTGATAGCCTTAGCTTGCAGCTGCTGCATAATCAGATCACAATTCCAGACGCATAAATCTTAATTCTTCCATATATTTGATATCATAACTGCAAACAAAAAAGGTCGTCAGAAACAAAATCGCAAAATACAAAAAAATTACTTTATTCAATTATTCGCCAAACATATTCCACAAGATTGTCAATTTGCATATTTCTATTTCATCTCTGAAAGTTTGCAAGGCTCTTCTTCCATATTGTATATCCAATAACGACATCACAACCTCCTTTCATTGATATATTGATTCCCCTGCTCCCTCAACGGCACCTGCAACCCACACACTCTCTTACCCCTTTCACTATCAAAATTCACAGTACCCTCATCAAGATGACACATTGTTGCTAAATCATTTAATCGAGAGAGGTACTAAGTTTCAAGTACAAACTCAACAAATGTAAAGCCATGAATCTCATGCCAAGAGAATGATGAGCTCATTCTATAATGAAAAATTAATGCAGTATTTTCACTTATTGCAATTGTAGCGACAACTTTATGTACATTGCTAGAAATCTACCGAGTAAAACCTTTAGGAAGTGAAAAAATAAGATATAGAATAAAATCAGTTGAATGAATTTTACACTGAGATACACAACATGTATGCTAACCAAATCCCAATTAATTAACAGAATTATTAACTCACTTTGCAACTAATTAACTAACACTTCTATGCATAATTTTTCAAATTTATATACATAACCATTCGACTGACATAATAGTTAATCGACTCACAAAATGTGTGCTAACAACATGCTAACCAGATTATGCATTTTTACCTTACTTTTGAAGTCGAGTTACAGCAACTTCCTACAAATCAAAAAGTAGAGACATGCTATAAGTATATATGTTAATATATTATTTGCAGCATAATATGAAAGATGATAAATATCACAATTGATGTATGAAGTAAATAAACTCCCATGCCATTCACCACGATACACTTCTCTGGAGGAAAGCAATTGATCAGCAACTCATACAGCTTTCCCCGAACTTGAAACAGCCTAAACATAAAGAGCATATTATATGGGAGAAAAAATGTGCATGGTATGTAATCAAAACAAGAGATTAGTTGACAACACTATCAGGTAGGTATGCAAGCAAACTCCCCTTATCCTATATCCTAATACAATTCATAAACTAACAAGATTCAGTGAAACATTTTAGATAATCATGAAAGATGAGAAAACTACAAACTGAATCAAAAGTACACCTTTTTGGACTCTGTTCCTTCATTATGTCAGATGCAATTTCAGAAATATATTCTTCCCAGTCCATTGGTGAAATTGTTTGCTTGTCAGTTAAAGGATACCTACAAGTAAGACAATATGCATAAGGGCTATCAATAGTTTTCCTTAAAGCTTTGATAAAAGAATAATATATGAGATTATGGATCCCATGTTAAATTGAAAGCTAGTGGAGCTTACTGTTGGACACGGCAAGTCTCAGATGACAATATGGCCCTCCTTAAATTCCGGTTAGATTTCTTTGCTATGCGAGCAGCAAAAGTAGGAGGAAGTTGCAGACCTTCTTTCTTACCAATGAACTATAAAACTTCAACAATCTGCCATATGGATTTCCAACGATTCAATAAATAGGAACATTCAACTTATAGGATGGATATGCTAGACAAGATCAGTATATAATATAACAATTTCTGTTAACATTCAATTCAGAGTGTATATGCTAATCAAAGTGTTTATTAACAAAAAAAAAAAGATCAATAATGAAGCAGCAAGCAGGCCACTTGATAGAACATCATTCATCTAGTGGAAATGTCGAACAAGCAAAAATAATAACACTTTGTAACCAATGAAACTATTTACTACTCACAAACCCTACCAGTGAAAACAGTTGCCTCAATGCTAAAAAGCAATGAAAACTTAAACTCAAACTAAAATCAACAAAAGAGAAGCAAAAATTTAAAAAAAAATTATACACATTACCCTCTTCCAACAGAGCCAAATTAGACCTTTTTAACATGGATCAAACAATTTATCCCTAACAAAATCTATCAGGTTACCAGATTCAAATCACCACAATAAAACCTAACCCTAATAAACACAAATACGGGATACGATGAAACCCTACCAAAAGATAACAATGCAAAGCAAAATAGAGAAACTGATTTAGGGTTAACAATGCAAAGACGAGGAGAAACGAAGAAGCGGAGAAGAGAAATTGATTTAGGGTTTAAGAATGCAAACCTGTACGAGCTTTGATTTTGCGAGAGTTGTGAGAAATTGATTTTGCGAGAGTAGAAACAGAGAAGTACGAGCTTCGATTTTGCGAGAGTTGTGAGAAATTGATTTTGCAAGAGTAGAAACGGAGAAGTACGAGCTTCGATTTTTGCGAGAGTTGCGAGAAATTGATTTTGCGAGAGCAAAAACGGAGAAGTACAAGCTTCGATTTTGATTTTGATTTTGCTAGAGGAGAAACGTAGGTATGTTTTCGCTTTTTTTTTATAGGCTAAATTACAGTTTTGGTCCCCCTATTTTGTGTGATTCACGAATTTAGTCCCCCTATTTTAAATTCAAACAGTTTTGGTCCCCCTATTTTATATTTAAACAGTTTTAGTCCCTCTCTCATGTTTTTTCAAAGAAAATCGATGAGATTTTTTATTTATTAACTTATATTTTTATTTATGAAATTCAATAATAAGTTTATATACGATGATTTGTCATGTTTTACAAGTAATTTGTCATTCGAAAAGTAAAAATATCGTTAATTTTAAGTGAAAAAGTAAGAAAGGGGGCCAAAATTGTTTAAATATAAAATAGGGGGACCAAAACTGTTTAAATTTAAAATAGGGGAACCAATTTCGTGAATACGAGAAAATAGGGGGACCAAAATTGTAATTAAGCCTTTTTTATATTTAGATGAGGAGAAACGGAGGAAGAAAGGAAGAAGAAAAGGTTTAGAGAGAAAGAGGAGAAAAAAACTTAGTCGTTTTAACCTGTGTGCGTGTTTTTTTTCATGTGGTGTTTTTGTTCTTTCATTTTTTTTTAATTAAAAAAAATAGAAAAGAAAATATTAAAAGATAGAGGGAAATTAAAAAAAAAAGGAGGGAATTTTTGGAGGTTTTTTTTGGGGTTTTTGCCACAGTTTGAACTGAAAAGTATAGGCCTCGGTTTTTTAGTTGCGGTTTAAAATATCTACCGTTATATAACCGTGGCAATTGAAGTACAGGCCACAGTTTTACACTTCGGATTCAATATTCTATAACATACATCTACGCTTTGATAACCATGGCCAAATCATATATGTGGCCACAGTTTTTGAGCTGTGGAAAATTTTAGCGTGGCCGTAGGCCAAATTTCTAGTAGTGTTATATATAACCTGTATATATGAGGAATTGTATATGATGTGACTTATTTAGAAGCTGACTTGGGAAAAGCTCAGCAAGAGTTAGATGACACCAGAGGGCTGGGTTTTCATTCTTAGTAGATCTATATAGCAGACACCTGGCTACATTTTTAGAGGCTAATGGCGATGATACACGCGCTGCATACCACAAAGCATGAGCATTGAGGTTATACTTCTTGGTTTTGGTCGGCATGTCCATTTTTATGTACAAAAGTGTGATCTATGTCGATGTTATCTATCTCAGATATTTCATTGACTTGAAGATAATTCACGAGTATAACTAGGGGTTTCTGATGTACCTCTACTCTAAACTAGGTAAGGGTAGTATATGGAAGACTCGACAGTTCACTAGAAACAACTGACTATTTACAATAATATTTTTGCACATTTACTAATATTAACGTCATAATACTTAAGCTATAAATTTATGTTACTAATATTTCATCTGAACCATTTTCAGACATGGATCCACCATAATTTCCATGTCTTTCCGGCTAATCGAGGCCTTGTCATGTGCATGCTCGATCATCTCGCTCAGAAGGAATCAGGAAAACTAGTTATTCTAAGTTGCTCTTAATTGCATCTTGCCGGATGATATTTACTGAATATCATATGCTGATCACAGTGAAATTTTTAGAACAAGATTGAGAATCTATGTTCAGAATCTGGTTTTGATGATAACAAACATATATTTTGTGAGTAACAATTTTATTACTAATGATTTCATTTAGTGTGCAGATACTATGCCATAAGTCTTATACAGGATTCATCAGAAAAAGAGTACAACGACTACATCAGAAACTGGCTCAAATATGAAATCAAACATCCAGAAGATTGACAAAGCGAAACATCATTCATCAGATGTGATTAAGAATACGTCAAATAAGTCAAGATCAGCAAATCAGAAGTAAAGAAGCAACAATGAAGAACAAGACCATCCTGAATAATATGCAACAACAACAGTATCACAAGAAGCTAGAATCCAACAAGACAATCTTCAAAGAGTTAAACAGCAATATCAAAGCTCACATTCAACAAGCAAAGAATCAGAAAGTACATCAGAAGAATCAAAAGAAAAAGAAATATCAATATATATTAAGATCTGTTACAGTAAGAAGATCACATGAACAGAAGATCAGAAGTTCTGATAGAGTAACGCAGTGACATACAAAACGCAAACAATAAAAGAGTCACTCGTGAACCAATGAAGAATCTACAGCTCAACATACAAATTAGATAAAATACAAAGCCTAGAATCAAATGGGAAGCCGTTAGAAACATCATCATAAGCAAAACGGTTGCAACATTAATTGGAACAACTCCCAAGTTTGATTAAAGAAGTAAGCCACATGCAGCGCGTTGGAAAGACAAGCTTAACCAAAGAAGCACGCCATCAACTGTAATCATCATGTTGAGGATAAGGTTCTGCCAAGAACAACACATGTCACAAAATGCTCAATCTAGACAAAGCATTCAAAGCAACATTCAAACAAATCTCAACGGCTAGATTCCAACGGTAACATACTAGGCTCTATAAATAGATCAAACATCAGACTTGAAGGTATGCGTCCATGTATGCATCTAAGTATGCATCCAGAGTGAGCATCAAAGTATGTATCCAGGATACATCTACAGAGCGAAGAACAAGAAATATCTTAGAAGAAAATCTGTAGTGAGAAACTGAGCATGAAAGTATAAAAGAAGAAATGTTGAAGTCATGCATCAGAAGTTACACAAGAGGCAAATTACATGAAGTGTATGGTAAATTAAATGTTGAAATACACATCACATGCCTACTAGAAGAATCTCAAAAGATGAAGAAGAAGAAAACCTTCTGTTAAGAAGTATCCTCCAATGGAGTTAGAAGATATCCAAGAATACTTGATCATGTGGATAAATGATCATATTGAAAGACAAAGGAAACTAAAGACACTGAGTTGTTGCTCATTGAGTGTTTCATGTTTACCGATGTTGATCAATGTGTCATCAGCTGTAACAAGCTTTAAGATCAGTATTAAAGAAGGAGATGGTGAAGATCAATATGAAGAAGCAATTCACTAGAGATGCTGCTCTAAATCTGCTTTCAGACGATCATTTGAAGAAGCAACTGAAAATAGAGTTGATGCTCTGAATCTGCTTGAAGAAGATGAAGATCAAATCAGAAGCAATCAACAATAGAGATCTTGCTCTAAATCATCTTAAGAATATTTGAAGATGAAGATCATGACAAGAAACAATCAACATAGGAGTTGCTACTCCATATCTGCTTTCAGAAGAAGAAGATCTCATCCAGAAGTTCAAGAATAGAAGACTACAAGATTATGTATTATTCTTGTAATAAATTGTAAAACACATAGAGTTGTTGCTCGAAGTGTGTTATATCTTAGGAAACTTCTGATAGATTGTTTAGACTCTAGAAGTGACTTCTAGTCAGTGAGTCATAAACATATGTACTTAAAATAGGAGAAAATCTGCTTGTATAAGAAGCACTCATGTAATCTCCAGAAGATGCCTTGAGCGACCAAGTTAAGGTCAGAAGCTTGAGAAGATAGTGGTTGCGGTCATTGTGGAAATTCTCTTGGAGACCAAGTGATGGTCAGAAGTCCAGGATTCAATGGATGTTATATCTCGTGGAGATCATTGAACAATCCATTGCAGTCAGTCACAGCATGTAGTTGTGCAGGGAGTTAGTCACAACGCGTTGTTGTGCAGGTTACTAGATTGGTGAATGTTATATCCAGAAGGGATCATTGAACGGTTCAGTCATCTAGGGGTTAGTCACTCGCGGGTAGCTTGTGCAGGGTTAGTCACAGCAGTTGGCTGTGCAGGTTGTTAGTCACGATGGAGAATCGTGCATTTGTAATCATGATTTGGTTATAGTGGATTAAGACCTCTGGACAGAGGCAAATCACCTGAAGAAAGTGGATTGGAGGTAGCCTTATTTAGAAGGTGAACTAGGATAAAAATGAATGTGTCTTTTACTTTCTGTACTATTCGTTTTAACTTAGAACATTCAAGCAAAAGTCCTGCAGAACTGTACTGAGCAAGTCGGAAGTTCTGATATCCTTTAGAAGTTAAAATGAAACATCTCATTGGTTATGTAGCTCTACATCTTCATGCTTCCACAATACCAAAATCATAATCCAATAGATGATCAAACGAAAGAAAGAAAATACGTTAAAAAGAAAGGGAATTTTAATCTGGTAAAGAACACAATTCAATTCCCCCTTTCTTGTGGTTTTCCCCACCTTCAGAAATGCGGCCTTTAGACATGATAAAATTGTACTCTATATGGTTGACCTGTGGGTCTTGACTTATTTACCCTCATCTACTAAGCGAGTCATGTAGTAGTTTGGGTATATCCATGGCAATGTCCAAAGACATTGTCGTTGTTGCTGCTGTCATTGTACTCCACAGGAATGTTGATGAGATTTTTGCAGCGTACTTTGATCACTTTGCGGCAAAGGATGTATGCTGCGTGTCAACTGCTCAATCATGTAGCATGCTATTAGACTACATCCAATGGTTGTATAGAGTGTCACATTCTTACATGACACCAGATGTAGAGGGAGATCTTCTGTGGTCAGCTCATTAGGAGATCTTAGAGGAGAAGCATACAAGGGAGGACCATGTCGTTAATGTGTTACCGATATGTCATTGCATTGTGGCTATTTTGAGACAGGTCATAGCTAGGGCCGAGTTTTAGAAAGTAATTTCTCATATGACCACTCTATATGCCATCTTAATATAGGCACGACATGCATTACAGTACCGACGACAAATGAGGAACAAGGGAACCATATGTACATAATAGTGAGATTTTATTTTGTATATTTTGACATTTTGTATTATGGTTTGTACTTGGATTGATTATGAAATTTTGTATTTGACATTTTGGCATTCATACATATGCATTAGTTCTTTTATTTTAATCTTATTATTGAATGAGAAATGTGTATCATTTATTGTGTGATTAATTTATAAATGACTCATAATGTAAGGTTTATTAAAAAATGACAAAATTCTTTTAACTTACTATCAAAGGGTGTAAAATATTGTCATGGGGTTAATCTGGAGATTGGAATTGTCATACCCCAAAATTTGCCCATGCTATTTTTCATACACGAAACCAAATCAAAAGACAAAGCTCCAAAACACAGTCCCCCACACAGAAGTTCTAAATTAGGGTTTGAATAATTCAGAGGAAAATCATTGAATCGATGGCTCAAGGTGGTTCCATAGGATCACTAACATCCCAAAGTATCTCCATATAAAGTTTCAAGTCAAACAGAGCAAATTTAGTCCCTCAAATCCTGATTAGGTCAACAGTCGACTCCCAAGGGCAAAACAGTCATTATACAGTCAAAACTCAAGATATTTGGTCAACAACATTCTCATAACCCTAAAATCATCATTTGATCAAGGGTTGATCATGATGATGCAAGGAAAGATCAGAGAAGTCAAAAGTCAAGAGTTACTATTTTGGGCATGAACTGAAAAAGTCAACCAAACTTTGAAAATTCACCAAATATTCATACTTCATCAGAAAAATTCCCATCAAAGCTCATTTTGAAGGGAATTCATTCCTCTATCTAATGGTCCAAGAATCAAAGCCCATAGGTCAATGGTTTAAGAAATATGGCTTCATACATTATAGGTCCCTTTCAAAAGTCAACAAAAAGACATGTTTTTCAAAAGGACATAAAATAAGAATGGAAAAAGATTTTGATGTGAGACCAAAGACATTGGTTAGAGGACTCTCTAAGGTTTCCAAAAAGTCCAAGAACACCTCCATACCTCAAGAACTGAGGGAGATACACCTTGTCAAAGTTGGATTATTCTTGAGAAAAAATGTAAAGAGATAAGGTTCAAAATCCAAAGTTTTCCAAATGGGCCTATGATTTCTTCACCCAATCTTCACTTTGAGCCCATGCATGCCCTATGATGAGATCCTTTTTATTTTTAAGTTTTTATCATTTATTTTATGGTTTTATTATTTTAAAACATAAATTAAATACATAAAATCATAAAAAATAAGATAGGGATCTTATTTTGCTCCAATCCCAATCAAATATATTACATTAATGACAAAAATTTCGTGGTCTTGAGAGCTTGAGTGAAAAATATTGGGTTTGGACTTATTTAGAAAGAATTAAAATATATTTCCAATCAAATTTTCCAAAACTTGCAAATCAAGATTCAACAAGATTCTTTTTAGTTTTGTTAACCTAATTGCACCTCTATAAGTACCTGAACAGAGACAATTGCTAGGATGGACGATTTTGCAGCCATAAGCACACCAAACCCGAGTTCAAAATCCTTCAAAAAACTCAAACTTCAATATTGAGATTCAGGCCGATTCAAGTGTCACTAGCGATCTCAATACACTCCTGGATCATCACTGAAGGGTTCCCAACCACTTTCGAGTCACAAACCATCCAGAATCGAACACTGTAAGTGATTCTTGGCCGCTTCTTGAATTGCTTCGATCCTACAGATTTACGCATCCATATCCATATCCAATTGCATATTTGTGTTTATTATGTTGTGTTGATCGTTTCTGGAAAGTTTTGGACGATTTAACGCTGAGATGAATATAGTGCCATGTTAGGGTTTTGTGCTCCGATTTGGGGCTTTTTAGTACAGGTGAAATTACAGCCAATCAATGACGTGGTTAAACTCGCAAGAACCACACGATCATATTGGTGAGGGTGCGCCATGTTTCTACTGCGTTTTGGGCCTATTCGTTATTTTCTGCAGGTGTTAAAAGTAAGTTTTTTATAGCGCATGCGCAATAAGCGCTGTAAAAAATGAGTTGCAGAATCTGGGTGGAGAAGATGAATAGCTGGCGCAACGTGATTGGCCTGTTTTGAATGATTTTGGCGCGCAGGGGTGGAAAGTGCTGGTTGATCTGGCGCATTAAGACGTTCCAGTCAACGTGTTCCCTCATTATCTCAACCGTTGGATGTGCTTGTGGATCAATCTCACGCATCAAGGATTGCAGGTCCACCATGTACCATGCACGCGCGCCACACCGGATCACTTACGCTAAGTCCCAAATTTTTTTCTTTTTAATTACATAATACTTTTATTTTGTTTAATAATATGTATATGTATTGTTTTTTTTTTCTTTCTTCACATAAATTTGCTATATATATATATATATATATATAAATTATATAAAAAACTTATAAAAATAATTTTTTTTTAAAATACTTTTATTTATTTTATTTTTATATTATTCCTAAAAATTGATTTAAAATGATTTAATTATTTATATATTATTCCAAAATTGCATATTGGCTTTATTTTAACTCCAAAAAATTCTGTAAAATTATTTTACATTCGATTTAATTTCCTTATTCCGATTTAATTAATTAGGTCGCAAGACCAATAATTAATTAAATCAATTTGTCATTATAGTGAATTCGAATCCTAATTAGGGTTTACCCTACACTAAAAATCTTCTTCTTCTGTACCTTTTCAGGGTTAGCAATATGATCAATCCCGACTACACGCCTGATCCACAATACGAAGTTAAGTATTCTGTCTAATTTAATTTAAATTATATTTGATTTATCTTATAAATTAGGGTTTTGTGTCGCTTTCATTTTTTTTTGCCTTGCCTCTTTTCAGGATCAACCTTAAAAGCGCCATATCAACCGTATCAGATCAAATTCAAGCTAAGCACCTTTTCACTGTTCTATTTTTAATTCATTTTTAATTCATTGTTCTATTTTCTTTGTGGTTAATGAAGTTTGCCTCCGAACTGATAATGCACTCACCCTTCTGTTTATTCTTTCTTTTCCGATTTTCAGGGTTTGTCAAATTGTCAAAGCTACGAACGTCGGTAACCCTAAACCCTAACTCTAATATTTTCTGTTTTAATTGTTTAATTATATCCCGCTGGTTTCAATTCCCCTCTCCTCCGCTGGTTACAATTTCCCGCCCCCTTTTATTGCTTTATATACTGCGTGGTTAGTAATCTTAGGGAGTGCAAGCCTTAAACTGAATTAGAATAACTAATTAAAAGATAAATATCTGAACATAATCACGTGATTGTTGCACACACGCACCCTTTTGGGTAACCTCTCTGTTGCCTTGTTGCCTGTTGCCTTGCTGCCTGTTGCCTTTGTGTTTTTGCAGAATAAGCCACGTCCCTCGAATTCGAGGATACCTCAGCCATGTTGCCTCGATAAAAAGGTCACGACCCTAAATGATGCTGCCTTCGATACACAAAAATGACCTCGACCCTCGGAAGTTGCCTACGGAAAAAGGCTGAGGTATCTTCTGGCTGCCTACGAAATGGCTTATTCTGATCCTTGCCTTAGACTACCTGCCCTTCTATGGCATGGGACAGTCTTATGGCAAAGGATGCTTCGATGACCCTTCAACCTCCAAACGAAAGGCTTCCTGCCCTCTTATGGCAAGGATAGACCCTTTCATTCTGAAAGGCAAAAAGAGACCTATTATCTGAGTTCAAGGTAATTGCCCCTAACTGCCTTGCAATGCTCAAACCTTTTTATTATATTCTTTCTCATAATTTTTCAAAAGGGCAACGCTTATTCACAAGCTAAAGTCCCTATCTCTTTCATCTACATTTTCTAAACAAACGAGCAAGCAAAGCAATTAAGAGCCCATGGAAAACCATGGATGCAAAGGGTGCCTTACACCTTCCCTTTGCATAAATTACCCCCCGAACTCAGATTTTCTTTAAAAGGTTTTTTCTGTTTCTTTTTGCCTTTCCGAATATTGTTTGGATAAAATAAAAGTCGGTGGCGACTCTTGCTTACCGCGACATTCCGATTGATAAAAAGTCAGTTCACCGTATTACAGAACTGGCGACTCTGCTGGGGATTTAATTCGATAAAAGAGGGGTTACCTTAAAAGTTTAGGATTCACTTTAATTGTTTTCTATTGTTTGTTTTGCTTGTTTTAATTTTCAAGGCTGTTTTGGGAATTCTGCTGTGTGAAAGGTCCTACACCCGGATCTAGTGTACCTTAGGTATGTGGCATGAGACCAGGGAGGCTGTACGACATGTATCGTTATGGTTGAACTGGTGGCCACCGTTAGTGCGACGCTTTGGTTTGTCCTGATGGCCCTTGAATATGATCGAGGAGACATTTGGCTACCGCGTGGTGTCATGAGCATTAATTCGCCTTTAGAACCTTAGTTGAACTTGACTTTGGCCTATAGGAAGTAGCGAGATAGCTGGCTTCGGATTCCTGACTGGAGCCGGTTGATACTCGATGCTACACTCATTGAGATTGGACTCAAGGGATGCTTTTGGCTGGCCGATTGAGTGCTATGTTGAGACAATGCCCACGAGAAAGATCAGGGATATGAGCACCATAGAACCTGGTTACTTTTTAGGACAGGATGAACCAACTAATCGAAAGGAAGAAGGGTACATACCTCTGGACCACGTGCAAGCCTAACCATAAGGCAAAATTGTGTGACTTGTGTGACCTGCGTGACTTGTTGGTGTTTGCTACTAACCTTCGTTTCCTTGCAGGTTTTGTTAAAAGGACTTGTTTGTCCTTACTACCCCACACTATGCCTAATGAACTGCATTCGCATAACATCATGACATCATGACATCATAAGCATAACATGATTTAACTAACCCTTTCAAGGATCTTAGGAATTTAGGACGCACAATTTCAGATGCCCTTATCAAAGGTTGACTTCCTAATCAAGGGGCAAGAGGATTTATTTTTCTCAAGCCGCATGCCTTCCAATTAAAAGACTCAGTACCTATCAAGGGGCAAGAGGATTTATTTTCCTCTAGCCATGTATCTTCAAATTCAGAAGTGTCCCGAATCAGAGGCGATGACCCACTCGATATGGTGAGCTTGATTCTCAAAGAAAGACGTTCAGAGACAAAGTTCAGATTTCTTCAAATAAGGACGCGGTCAAATCATTTTCTAATGTTGTTAACTAAATGCCTAAAGATCCTTGAAAATATTGCATCTGCATTCATAACATCGCATAACAGGTTTCTTACAATAGGTTTCTCACCTCCTCGCTGTTTATTTCAGCATCATGAATCTCGAGCAATCAGTCAAAAATCTTCAGGCTCAGAACAACCAGTTCCGGAAAATAATCTTTCACTTGGCCAAGGGGCAAGAAGAATTAAAGGCACTTCTGTCCGAGAAGGAGAAGGACCAACAAAGGGAGCAAGGTGTGCAAGATAAATGGAAATCCAAACCTAAGCGGTCATTCACTCCGTTACCCATGCCGCTTTCTCAAGCTCTGCAACAACTGCTCGATCAGAACTTGATAACTCTATTGCCTCCGTATTCATTTCCCACTAATCCCGCTCCTGGGTATAAGTACCATGCGAGATGCGCTTATCATTCAAATAGTCCTGGTCATGATACATAGGATTAAGGACCGTTGAAGCACAAGATCCAAGACCTCATTGATGACAAGATCATCGACTTCAACTCACCTGAGGAACCTCATATGGCTAATGCTGGATATAATCGGAAAGGTCGCAATGAACACCACCGATCTGTAGGGGCAATTCTGATCTCTACACCAGTTCCACAACAAAGACGCAAGTCAGATGCACCTAAGCGTCAATTCACCCAGATCAATTTGTCACTGGCTCAAGCATTACAACACCTACTAAAGTCGGAGCTGATCACTTTAAAGGATCCCCCTAAGAATCCTAGTACTTCTGCTCGTAGCTATAAGCCCAATGCGAGGTGCGCATATCACTACAATAGCCCTGGACATGATACGAATGATTGTTGGCCATTGAAGAACAAGATTCAAGACATGATCGATGCTGGTGAGATTGAATTCCCTCATCCCCAGACTCCTATAGTGATCCCTGCTCCCAGGCACAATCACGACAAGAATGATTAATGTCATAGTGGATGAACTTTAGATCATTAGATTTACTTTCATTTGCAATTTCTATTCTGTTTGTTTAAACATTCAAATTATGATAGACATTATTTGTTTTAATAATCATCATCAGTGCATTGCATATATTTGTCTTGAATAAATTATTTCGTTATCACTCATTTTAAATTATGTCTTTATTCTGCATATGTTTTTGTGATACTCAACTCCTGCTAAAGTTGTATACCTTTTGAGGGAGGAGGACGAAAACGATACCGCAACCTCATACAGTATGCTTTTGAGCGGACTATGCTGACGATGTACAGGCATTGTTTCAATTCCTAAACAGTGGAGATATAAGGATGTTAATCCCTCGTCAACCCCTTTGAGCCTAAGAAGTAGAAGTTTCTTTCTTGTACTAATTAAAACCTTTGATCATAACCTGGGGCAGGGTAGTTCTCAGTTAATTTGGCTGTGCATTCTAGTTTAAGAGAATCATTCAGTACACCTTTCAACAAAGGTTTCAATCACAAACGGTCATCCGCACACATCAAAGAAGTGTTGGAGATGTCAATCAAAAGACAATGATGGTTCGTCAGTCATCAAACAAGACAGTCAACATCTTCAAAAGAAAAAATGAAAAATATATATACAAAGAAAGGCCTGCTAAGTCAAAAATAAAAAAAATGACTTAGGCAAAATCAAGGCATCCCGCTGACTGTAAGCTCAAAAAAAGACAATTCAGGCAAAAGTTAGAAAAAAAATGAAAAAAAAGAGAAGTTAATAAATTCCTGAACAACACAACGTTGTGACTACTGTAATACAGTGAACTGACTTTTTAATAATCGAAATGTCGCGGTAAGCATGAGTCGCCACCGACTTTTATTTTATCCAAACAAATTCGGAAAGGCTAAAAGAAACAGAAAAAAACCTTTTTAAAGAAATCCAAGTTCGGGGGGTAATTTATGCAAAGGGAAGGTGTAAGGCATCCTTTGCATCCATGGTTTTCCATGGGCTCTTAATTGCTTTGCTTGCTCGTTTGTTTAGAAAATGTAGATGAAAGAGGAAAAAATGGACTTTAGCTCGTAAAATGAGCGTAGCCAGTTTTTGAAGAATTTTGAGAAAGAATATAGAAAATAGAGCATGGCAAGGCAATTAGGGGCAATTACCTTAAACTCAGATGATAGGTCTCTTTTTAGCCTTTCAGAATGAAAGGGTCAATCCTTGCCATAAGAGGGCAGGAAACCTTTCGTTTGGAGGTAGAAGGGTCATCGAAGCATCCTTTGCCATAAGACTGTCCCATGCCATAGAAGGGCAGGTAGTCTAAGGCAAGGATCAGAATAAGCCTTTTCGTAGGCAGCCAGAAGATACCTCAGCCTTTTTTCCGTAGGCAACTTCCGAGGGTCGAGGTCATATTGTGTATCGAAGGCAGCATCATTTAGGGTCGTATGACCTTTAGTATTCGAGGCAGCATGGCTGAGGTATCCTCGTATTCGAGGGACTTGGCTTATTCTGCAAAAACACAAAGGCAACAGGCAACAAGGCAACAAGGCAGCAGAGAGGTTACCCAAAGGGTGCGTGTGTGCAACAATCACGTGATTATATTCAGATATTTATCTTTTAATTAGTTATTCTAATTCAATTTAAGGCTTGCACTCCCTAGGATTACTAACCACGCAGTAATATAAAGCAATAAAGGGGGCGGGAAATTGTAACCAGCGGATCCCTTATCAGGGTTTGATACAAGTAATAATAATAAGAGGCATAAAATAAAATGAGGTTTAGGGTTACCAATGACGTAGCTTTGGCAATGGATAAATCCTGAAAGGGAGAAAGAACAAGAAGGCAAAGTACAGTGAGTGCATTGTCAAATTCGAGGGCAGACCTCATTAACTACAAAAGAAAATAGGATAATCTATTAAAAATAGAATAGGGAGAAGGTACTTAGCTTGGCATTTGCCTGACAGGGTTGAGGGCAAGGGTTTGCCAGAAGCATCGACTCGGACCATTAGGAATGAGCAAAGAAACAAATAAGGCGTGAGTGTATAGGCAGTTCATTGATATTTAATTTTATCCCTAATTTATTAAGGAAACAAAATAAAATGAAAAGAGAACGATTATTTGAATTAGATACGAGATAATACTTAGCTTTTGAATTTGATTTGATATGGTTGCTAAGGTGCCTTTAGGGTTGATCCTGAAAAAGGCAAGGCGGAAGGGATGAAAGCAAAACAAACCCTAATATCAAAATAATCTAGATATAATTTAAATTAAATTAGAATTAAATTACTTAACTTCGGGTTTTCTGAAGGCGCGCACTTGGGACCAATCATGTTGCTAACCCTGATAAAACATAGAAAAGACAACAAATCAGTGTATTATCAATCCTGGTTGAGATTCAAATAGAGTATAATGATGACTTGATTTAATTAATTATTGGTCTCGGGACCTAATTAATTAAATCAGGTTCAGAAAATTAAATCGAGCGTAAAATCGTATTTATGAAATTTTTTGGAATTTAAATGAAATAACCATGATTTTTTTGAATAACTTTAACATGATTAATTAAATTAAATGAATATGATTTAGAATTAAAAATATAAATAAAATAGAATATTAAAAGAAAATAAAAATAATTATTAGATATTAGTAAAAAAAAGTGTAAAAAGTTTTATTATATATATAAAACATAACTTGAATAAAAAAAGAAAGAGAGAAAAAAACAAATATATATATATATATATATATATATATATATATATATATATATATATATATATTACGTGACTATATAAATAAAAATAAAAAAATTTGAGGGAAACTCAGCTGGATCCTGTGTGGCACAAGCCTGAGAGCGTATGATGGACTGGCGCGTTCAGAGGCATTGGATGGATTGGAAAATTGATCAAACGGCTGAAAGAGAGGGAGCGCATAGCATCCGCGTGGATCATGAGACACTAGATCCAAGGGCTTCTCCCAAACGCGCGCGCCTTATTTCTTTTGAATCAACCAATGGCGCGACGACACGCAGTCGTCTTCTCCACCAACGCCTGCAAATCTTGCTGCGATTTAGCTACGATTTTGGCTCGTAGCGACTTAACCTGCAAAATAGCGAACCCATGCAAAACACCCAGGAAATATGGCGCACCACCATGGATCGTTTCGTCTTGCTCGTGCGAATTCAATAGTGGCAGTGATTTAACCTAATTTTGCTAAAATAAGAAAGCCCTCTTTTGAGCTCGAAGGTCCATCAATGGCAGACAACTCAGATGGTCATAACAATGCGATTAACTTTCCAGAATCCATAAGAACATGATCACGATTATGAATATGCAAACAAAATTCAATGTATATGCATAAATTACTAGAATCGAAGCATTTTAAAAAGACACGAACCGTGAGCAATTAGGAGTGATTCTGTGTGTTGGAAGGCTGGATGATGATCCAGAAAGCTTCCAAGATCTTCACCGAACGTATTAGGACCCTTGAACACCACGAATTGGCCTCTAATTCAGAATTCAACTTTGAGATTTCTTGTATTTTTGGGAGCTCGGATTAGGGTTCCTTAGCTGCAGAATTCGTAACCCTAGCATATGGCCTTGTTCATGTATTTATAGAGATGATTTTAGGGCAACAAAATTAAACCAAATCTCTTTGTATCTTGAGATTGAATTTTGGGAAAATTTGATTGAGATATGCTTCCAAATCTTTCTAAAATTGTACTTTCTTGGGCTTCAAGTATTATGCACGAAATTGGCTGATTGGTGGGAAATATTTGATTTAATTTTTGACTTAGAATTAAAGCAAAATCAAATCTTGCATTATTTTTATATTTCATATAATTAAATCATGATTTTAATGAATTAAAACCATAAAATAATAAATAAAATAGTAAAAATAACATGCTTCTAATTCTAGCACGTGGATGGGCTTAGAATAAGGTTAGAACAAAAAGATTATAGGCCCATTTGGAAATTTTTTTGAGTTTTGGCCCTTTTCTTTTTACATTTTTTCTCAAAAATAGTCCAACTTTAACAAGGTGTATCTCCCTCAATTTTTGAGGTATGGAAGTGTTCTAAGACTTTTTAGAAACCTTGGAGAGTCCCCTAACTAGTGTCTTTGGTCTCGTATCAAAATTATTTTCCATTCTCATTTCATGCCCTTTTGAAAAAAGTGTCTTTTTGTTGACTTTTGAAAAGGACCTATAATGTATGAAGCCATATCTCTCAAACCATTGACCTATGAGCTCTGATTCTTGGACCCTTGGATAGAGGAGTGGATTCCCTTTAAAATGAGCTTTGGTGGGAATTTTTCTGATGAAGTATGAATATTTGGCGAATTTTCAAAGTTTGGTTGACTTTTTCAGTTTATGCCCAAAATAGTAACTTTTGTCTTTTGACTTTTCTGATCTTTCCTTGCATCATCATGATCAACCCTTGATCAAATGATGATTTTAGGGTAATGAGGATGTTGTTGACCAAATATCTTGAATTTTGACTGTATATTGACTTGAAATGACTATTTTGCCCTTGAGAGTTGACTGTTGACCTAATCAAGATTTGAGGGACTCAATTTGCTCTGATTGACTTGCAACTTTACATGAAGATTCTTTGGGATGTTGGTGACCCTATGGAACCACCTTGAACCATTGATTCAGTGATTTTCCTTTGAAAGAACCAAACCCTAGTTCAGAACTTTGTATAGGAGAATTTGTATAGGAGCTTTGCATATGGATTTGAAACTTGAATAGGAGAAATAGTGTGGGCAAATTTTGGGGTATGACAGCTGCCCCTGTTCAATTATCTTAAACCTGAAGATGTAGAATGGTTAGTATGCCAGTCGGTATCTGAAGGTAGAAGGTGATTGAACACAAGAATACCAAGAAATTTGCCCTATTTGAAGTAGGGACTTTTGTCGGAGATGGGCTTGTAGATGCCATCTGGTAGTTGTTAGAGTGTAGATTGTTACGCAATTTCTGCTTTTGCTGTCTTCCCTCTTTTGAATGTTGAGGAACCGTCCAAGGTATCGACTCAAATCTGTGTTGGGTTATTTAAGGAACCGTCAAAGGTATCGACTTAAATTCGAAGCATATTGTTGAGGCACCGTCAAAGGTATCGACTCAGATATGCGGATAGATTGTATAAGGAACCGTCAAAGGTGTCGACTTATATCTGAAGTATGTCGTTAAGGAACCGTCAAAGGTGTCGACTTAACTCTTGATGTGGGTTGTTAAGGAACCGTCAAAGGTATCGACTTAACTCTGAAGCATATCATTGAGGCACCGTCAAAGGTATCGACTCAGATATGTAGATAGATTGTATAAGGAACCGTCAAAGGTATCGACTTATATCTGAAGTGTGTCGTTAAGGAACCGTCAAAGGTGTCGACTTAACTCTTGATATATTAAGGAACCGTCAAAGGTATCGACTTAATACTTGAAAATAGATTGTTAAGGAACCGTCAAAGGTGTCGACTTAACTCTTGTAAATGGAGATAGTGGTATCATGAAAAGTAGAGGTTAGTTTTCTTTATGCCATGTCATGATGCATGCAATGTGTTTGTGTGACGGGATTCTCAAAATAAATGAGGACCTCGTATGTTATGTATGCAATTGTCGCGCTGTTTTATGTATTATGTATGAGCGTGTATGCAATTGTATGAATATGTTTATGACATGTGATATGTGAATATGATTCGTGTTGTCTTGATTGAGAAAATAAATCTCTGTATCTTTGAAGATGTTCAGCTGGGGATTTATGATCTTCGCTTGGGGATGACCAGTAACTTGATGTACCTGACTGGGGATGAAAGATATTAGTAAGCCATGTTGGAGAAGAACAAAGTGTCGATGGTGTTGAAGATGTCAACTCTGTTGGGGATGTGATTTTATGAACCTGGCTCTGCGGGGATGTGATTTTATGAACCTGGCTCTGTGGGGATGTGATTTTATGAACCTGGCTCTGTGGGGAGACATGGGTGTCTTGAGAGTTGCCCCCAGTATTATAGCACTTGTCATTCCTGGATCTGTATTGGGACGCACCGCTGAGTATTGATCAAGATGTCGGACTGGACTTGCATAGATTTGCCCCAGTTAGCTGGAACTTTAGAAAGATTCACCTCGCGAGGACTTTGTGAGATGTACACCATGGGCGATATGCCCCTAGTAATCGTAGGCTCAAGACAGTGTCCCATGTTGATTGGGGACTAGCTTTAGATATACTTGGATGTATGCTCCTGATTGTTCGAGCATCCATGAGAGATTCTCGGAATCTTGACTTGATTGTCCCAGGTTGATCGGGAAATAGTTGGAAGTCCACTAGGGATGAATGCCTTTGACTTTTTGGTATTTTGAGAGATTCTTCGAATCTTGACTTGATTGCCCCAGATTGATTGGGAAAAACATGTCATGCCCCTTGTATACGTAAGAGACATGGCTTCTTGGAGTGATTTTGTTTGTCGGGATAACTTTCAGTCATTAGCCATACCCTGTGCAAATTTATTCTGATGCTAACATTTGAAATTACGTAGCAGAATATGTTTAATAGTGAATTCATGAGATGCAATGCATACATTTGTCTTGAGTTTTTTAAAAAACATTAAAACAAGAGATGTAAAAGCGTGATATTTGTAAAACATGCTATTTTTTGTAGAAGCGAAATATCCACTCAGCATTTTAGTAAACCTTAAGGAGTCGGGATACCTTTTTGGTGACAGTATGCTTTCGAACTAACCATGCTTCAGTTAGGACTTTTAAGGGTTGTAACGTGGTTTGGTTCACGGTTTTAAGAAACAAAAGATAAAGGTTCAAAGTTTATTTATACCCATCCCCTTCTTCGTGATATTCTTCATTCCTAAGCTCAGCTGGTTCGACTTATGCATTCAGGCTCCAAGATACTTTTGGATTTGCGCCTTTGATAATGTTGATGGTTCGCAAACAAAGAGAACTTTTGAGATGGCAGTCACTTCTTCCTTTTGGTAGTCACAACATTGTGTTGTTCAGGAATTTATTGACTTCTCTGTTTTCATCTTTTTGATATCCCTAACTTTTGCCTGAACTGTTTATTTTTGAGATTACAGTCAGCGGGATGCCTTGATTTTTGCCTAAGTCACCTTTTTGATTTTTGACTTAGCAGGCTTTTCTTTGTATATATGTTTTTCGTTTTTTTTTTTTTTTTTTTTTTTCTTATGAAAGATATTGACTGCTTTGCTTAATGATTGATGAACCATCATTGGATTTCGGTTGACATCTCTGACACTTCTTCGATGTGTACGGATGAACGCTTGTGATTGAAACCTTTGTTGAAAGGTGTACAGAGTGATTCTCTTAAAATAGAATGCACAGCCAAAATAACTGAGAACTACCCTGCCCCAGGTTAAAAATGCGGGTGTTTCGTACAAAAAGAAACTTCTACTCCTTAGGCTCAAAGGGGTTGACGAGGGATTACCATCCTTATATCTCCACTGTTTAGGAATTGAAACAATGCCTGTACATCGTCAGCATAGTCCGTTCAAAAGCATATTGTATGAGGTTGCGGTATCATTTTCGTCATCCTCCCTCAAAAGGTATACAACTTTAGCAGGAGTTGAGTATCACAAAAACATATGCAGAATAAAGACATAATTTAAAATGAGTGATAACGAAATAATTTATTCAAGACAAACATATGCAATGCACTGATGATGATTATTAAAACAGATAATGTCTATCATAATTCGAATGTTTAAACAAACAAAATAGAAATTGCAAATGAAAGTAAATCTAATGGTCTAAAAAGTTCATCCTTCTAGACATTAATCAATCTTTTTGTGATTAGGCATAGGAGTAGTGATCACCACAGGGGTCTTGGGATGATAGAATTCAATTTCACCAGCATCGATCATGTCTTGAATCTTGTTCTTCAATGGCCAACAATCATTCGTATCATGCCCAGGGCTATTGGAGTGATATGCGCACCTCGCATTGGGCTTATAGCTGGGAGCGGAAGTGTTGGGCTTTACAGGAGGATCCCTTAAAGTAATCAAGTTCTCTCTCAGCAAATATTGTAATACCTGAGCCAGTGACATGTTGATCTTTGTAAACTGACGTTTAGATGTATCTGACTTGCGTCTTTGTTGCGGAGCTAGTGTAGAGGTCAGAATTGTCCCCACAAATTGGTTGGGTTCATTGTGATCTTTCTGGTCGTACACAACGTGAGATTCCTCGGGAGACTGGCAATCAATGATTTTGTCATCGATTAAGTCTTGGATCTTATTCTTCAGTGTCCAACAGTTATTAGTGTCATGTCCAGGACTATCAGAGTGATACGCACACCTTGCATTAGGATTATAACGAGAAGAGGAAGTACTAGGATTCCTCGGAGGGTCCTTCAAAGTGATTAGCCCTTTCTTCAGCAATTGTTGCAATGCTTCGGCCAGAGTCATATTGATCTTTGAGAATTGGCGCTTGGGTGTATCTGACTTGTGTCCTTGTTGTGGAACTGGTGTAAAGGTCAGAATTGTCCCCACAGATTGGTTGGGTTCATTGTGACCTTTCCGATTGTACCCAGTACTGGCCATATGAGGTTTCTCAGGTGAAATGACGTCAATGATCTTGCAATCAATGAGGTCTTGGATCATGTGCTTCAATGGTCCACAATCCTCTGTATCGTTACCAGGACTGTTTGAATGATAAGCACATCTTGCATGGTACTTGTACCCAGGAGCGGGATTAGTAGGAAGTGAATATGGAGGCAATAGAGTTATCAAGTTCTGATTGAGCAGTTGTTGCAGAGCTTGAGACAGCGACATATGTAATGGAGTAAATGACCACTTAGGCTTGGATCTCTGATTATCTTGACCACCTTGATACTTGTATTGATTCTTCTCCTTCTCGATCAGAAGTGCCTTCAATTCTTCTTGCCCCTTGGCCAGGTTAAGGATCATTTCTTGGAATTGGTTGTTCTGAGTTTGGAGATTCTTCACAGATTGTTCGAGATTCATCTTTGTTACTGAAATAAACAGCACAAAGAAGAGGCATTTATTTTACGAAACCTGTGATGCAATGTTTATGAATGATATGATTATGCACATGCAATGTTCTCAAGGAGTTAAAGGCTTTTTAACACATTTAAAAGAAAAGAAAATAGAAGCAAAATAAATTAATTAAAAATAAAAACCAATGTATTGTTTATTATTTTTGAAGTTACATCGAAGAAATACTATATAATAAATATAAAATAAGAGAAGTCAATCTTCAAGTCGACGCTTTCTCTTCAATCCTCTGATTTCCTCTTTATGGGCTTTGACCATCTCGTTCTTTTCTTGAATAAGCCTATCAATCTCTAACTCCCATGATTGTATTTGTTCAGGAGAGATAAAATCCTCAATCTTCCACTTGCGAGAGAAATAGTCAAGCATACTATCTCGTTCTTTAGCATTAGCCACTAATACTGCCTTTTCTGCTTCAACCTTTTGTAGACGCTTCTCAAGATCAGCCTTTTCTTGTCTTAAATGAGCCACGGTGGCAGCAAGGTCTTCGTTTGGAGCGGGTACATAAGGCTCCAATTCTACGTGGACCTCGGGAGGAGTGATCCTTGGAACAACAGGTGTGTCGGATGGATGTGGTATGCCGAACTCGACGACTCGGTCATAAATCCATTTAAAGTAAAGATCTGAAGGAGTATCGATCCTCATTCCCAATTCTCTTGCACCCACCTTTTTTACTTCATACCAAGCTTTAATGAAGCGATTCTTTTTTTTCAGTTGTATCTGAACCATAGTCAAAATTTTCCGCACTAAGATATATGGAGCGGGGCTTATCTTTTAAAGCAAAACCAAACTGATGTCGAGCAAGTATAGGGTTATAGGTAATTCCTCCATGGATGCCAAGAAGAGGCACATTAGGGAACTCTCCACAGCGGTCATATAACTGAACTCCTTCGAATTTCTTTGGATACCAAATGATGTCGTCGTATGAAAGCTCCATAATCCTTTAAATCCAAGTCAAACCTTCTTCATTCTTTATTGAGGATCGGGGTAAGTGAGAAATAAACCACCTATGTAAGAGAGGGATGCACCCTAGAACACAACCTCGTCTCTTTGTCACTCTAGCGTTGATGGAATGCAATAAATCACCAAGTAGAGTAGGAACAGGATTCTTGCTAAGGAAGATTTTGATAGCAGCCCTATCAACAACTTTGTCGCAGCGGTGAAAAAGAACTTGTCCATATATCAACAGGGTTAGAACACTTTCCAAGGCATCCATGCTTAAAGCTTTAGCAAAGATCTTAGCTTTCTCGATCAAGAAATCCACAGGTATCCCAGAGTAGTCTCTTTTGTTGATCCAAACTTTGTTAATTTCTGATCTTGGTAGGTGTAGAGCAGCAGCAATGTCTTCCAACTTAGGACCTCCTTCCTCACCAGTGTAAGGGATTTGATCAGGTATGGGCATGTCCATTATGTAAGAGAATTCTTCCAATGTAGGTACCAGTTGAAAATCTCTATAAGTGAAGCAATGGAGAAGAGGATCATAAAATTGCATCATAGAGTTGAGGAGAGCTTCATCCACTTTGGTTCGCATTAAACTCATCAGTTTGTTGAGAGATTCAGAAAGAATAAGAGAGCCAGTAATGTCATCACATAAGAGCCTTAATGCAGTAGGTACTTTCTTGAAGTTGAGGAAGAAAGGTTTTCTGATTAGGATTCCCATTATTCAAATAACCTACAAAACAAATTATGGTTAAAAGACCTTTTTCTCCTTGAGATGAGTTAGCCATGTCATGAATGCATGTATGCATGATGCATCACAGAAAAACAAATCCACACAAATCACACAATTTTTGGTTTAAGGCTTGCATGGAGTTTTAGATCAGGTGTCCTTCCCAAGGGCATTTCTACGGATAAGGAGATTTCAGCAACAGGTTCTACAAGTTATCCAGAATTGTAAGCCCTTCTAAAGCACCCTCGGACATGATGCATTTGCACCATGCAATGATACTTTGAGAAAGAACCTATCTGAATTGTAGCATCGGGTAGCGACTAGTCCTTAACATTTGTCAAGGGTAGTCCCCCCACTACGTTCCTAAAGGCCAGGATGGGTTAAGGGTAACTAAAGGTCCTTGAGCTCCGGCGCACCCACAGACACATACATAGACCTCCCTCATTTGAGAAAGGTGTGCATATGCTATGGAGTCCTAACTCAAGCGTGAACTTCATATTGACTCATCTCCCACATATGTGAAAGAGGTCGCCATGACTATGCCACTCCTAATCTTAAGTGTTCTTGAATCCGGGAATAGGATTCGTCCTTCAATTTTCCCAAAACGCCCCTGAAAAATAAAGCAAGCAAAGCAGACAATAGAAAACAATTAAGTGAATCCTAAACTTTTAAGGTAACCCCTCTTTTAATCGAATATCCCCAGCAGAGTCGCCAGTTCTGTAATACAGTGAACTGACTTTTTAATAATCGAAATGTCGCGGTAAGCATGAGTCGCCACCGACTTTTATTTTATCCAAACAAATTCGGAAAGGCTAAAAGAAACAGAAAAAAACCTTTTTAAAGAAATCCAAGTTCGGGGGGTAATTTATGCAAAGGGAAGGTGTAAGGCATCCTTTGCATCCATGGTTTTCCATGGGCTCTTAATTGCTTTGCTTGCTCGTTTGTTTAGAAAATGTAGATGAAAGAGGAAAAAATGGACTTTAGCTCGTAAAATGAGCGTAGCCAGTTTTTGAAGAATTTTGAGAAAGAATATAGAAAATAGAGCATGGCAAGGCAATTAGGGGCAATTACCTTAAACTCAGATGATAGGTCTCTTTTTAGCCTTTCAGAATGAAAGGGTCAATCCTTGCCATAAGAGGGCAGGAAACCTTTCGTTTGGAGGTAGAAGGGTCATCGAAGCATCCTTTGCCATAAGACTGTCCCATGCCATAGAAGGGCAGGTAGTCTAAGGCAAGGATCAGAATAAGCCTTTTCGTAGGCAGCCAGAAGATACCTCAGCCTTTTTTCCGTAGGCAACTTCCGAGGGTCGAGGTCATATTGTGTATCGAAGGCAGCATCATTTAGGGTCGTATGACCTTTAGTATTCGAGGCAGCATGGCTGAGGTATCCTCGTATTCGAGGGACTTGGCTTATTCTGCAAAAACACAAAGGCAACAGGCAACAAGGCAACAAGGCAGCAGAGAGGTTACCCAAAGGGTGCGTGTGTGCAACAATCACGTGATTATATTCAGATATTTATCTTTTAATTAGTTATTCTAATTCAATTTAAGGCTTGCACTCCCTAGGATTACTAACCACGCAGTAATATAAAGCAATAAAGGGGGCGGGAAATTGTAACCAGCGGATCCCTTATCAGGGTTTGATACAAGTAATAATAATAAGAGGCATAAAATAAAATGAGGTTTAGGGTTACCAATGACGTAGCTTTGGCAATGGATAAATCCTGAAAGGGAGAAAGAACAAGAAGGCAAAGTACAGTGAGTGCATTGTCAAATTCGAGGGCAGACCTCATTAACTACAAAAGAAAATAGGATAATCTATTAAAAATAGAATAGGGAGAAGGTACTTAGCTTGGCATTTGCCTGACAGGGTTGAGGGCAAGGGTTTGCCAGAAGCATCGACTCGGACCATTAGGAATGAGCAAAGAAACAAATAAGGCGTGAGTGTATAGGCAGTTCATTGATATTTAATTTTATCCCTAATTTATTAAGGAAACAAAATAAAATGAAAAGAGAACGATTATTTGAATTAGATACGAGATAATACTTAGCTTTTGAATTTGATTTGATATGGTTGCTAAGGTGCCTTTAGGGTTGATCCTGAAAAAGGCAAGGCGGAAGGGATGAAAGCAAAACAAACCCTAATATCAAAATAATCTAGATATAATTTAAATTAAATTAGAATTAAATTACTTAACTTCGGGTTTTCTGAAGGCGCGCACTTGGGACCAATCATGTTGCTAACCCTGATAAAACATAGAAAAGACAACAAATCAGTGTATTATCAATCCTGGTTGAGATTCAAATAGAGTATAATGATGACTTGATTTAATTAATTATTGGTCTCGGGACCTAATTAATTAAATCAGGTTCAGAAAATTAAATCGAGCGTAAAATCGTATTTATGAAATTTTTTGGAATTTAAATGAAATAACCATGATTTTTTTGAATAACTTTAACATGATTAATTAAATTAAATGAATATGATTTAGAATTAAAAATATAAATAAAATAGAATATTAAAAGAAAATAAAAATAATTATTAGATATTAGTAAAAAAAAGTGTAAAAAGTTTTATTATATATATAAAACATAACTTGAATAAAAAAAGAAAGAGAGAAAAAAACAAATATATATATATATATATATATATATATATATATATATATATATTACGTGACTATATAAATAAAAATAAAAAAATTTGAGGGAAACTCAGCTGGATCCTGTGTGGCACAAGCCTGAGAGCGTATGATGGACTGGCGCGTTCAGAGGCATTGGATGGATTGGAAAATTGATCAAACGGCTGAAAGAGAGGGAGCGCATAGCATCCGCGTGGATCATGAGACACTAGATCCAAGGGCTTCTCCCAAACGCGCGCGCCTTATTTCTTTTGAATCAACCAATGGCGCGACGACACGCAGTCGTCTTCTCCACCAACGCCTGCAAATCTTGCTGCGATTTAGCTACGATTTTGGCTCGTAGCGACTTAACCTGCAAAATAGCGAACCCATGCAAAACACCCAGGAAATATGGCGCACCACCATGGATCGTTTCGTCTTGCTCGTGCGAATTCAATAGTGGCAGTGATTTAACCTAATTTTGCTAAAATAAGAAAGCCCTCTTTTGAGCTCGAAGGTCCATCAATGGCAGACAACTCAGATGGTCATAACAATGCGATTAACTTTCCAGAATCCATAAGAACATGATCACGATTATGAATATGCAAACAAAATTCAATGTATATGCATAAATTACTAGAATCGAAGCATTTTAAAAAGACACGAACCGTGAGCAATTAGGAGTGATTCTGTGTGTTGGAAGGCTGGATGATGATCCAGAAAGCTTCCAAGATCTTCACCGAACGTATTAGGACCCTTGAACACCACGAATTGGCCTCTAATTCAGAATTCAACTTTGAGATTTCTTGTATTTTTGGGAGCTCGGATTAGGGTTCCTTAGCTGCAGAATTCGTAACCCTAGCATATGGCCTTGTTCATGTATTTATAGAGATGATTTTAGGGCAACAAAATTAAACCAAATCTCTTTGTATCTTGAGATTGAATTTTGGGAAAATTTGATTGAGATATGCTTCCAAATCTTTCTAAAATTGTACTTTCTTGGGCTTCAAGTATTATGCACGAAATTGGCTGATTGGTGGGAAATATTTGATTTAATTTTTGACTTAGAATTAAAGCAAAATCAAATCTTGCATTATTTTTATATTTCATATAATTAAATCATGATTTTAATGAATTAAAACCATAAAATAATAAATAAAATAGTAAAAATAACATGCTTCTAATTCTAGCACGTGGATGGGCTTAGAATAAGGTTAGAACAAAAAGATTATAGGCCCATTTGGAAATTTTTTTGAGTTTTGGCCCTTTTCTTTTTACATTTTTTCTCAAAAATAGTCCAACTTTAACAAGGTGTATCTCCCTCAATTTTTGAGGTATGGAAGTGTTCTAAGACTTTTTAGAAACCTTGGAGAGTCCCCTAACTAGTGTCTTTGGTCTCGTATCAAAATTATTTTCCATTCTCATTTCATGCCCTTTTGAAAAAAGTGTCTTTTTGTTGACTTTTGAAAAGGACCTATAATGTATGAAGCCATATCTCTCAAACCATTGACCTATGAGCTCTGATTCTTGGACCCTTGGATAGAGGAGTGGATTCCCTTTAAAATGAGCTTTGGTGGGAATTTTTCTGATGAAGTATGAATATTTGGCGAATTTTCAAAGTTTGGTTGACTTTTTCAGTTTATGCCCAAAATAGTAACTTTTGTCTTTTGACTTTTCTGATCTTTCCTTGCATCATCATGATCAACCCTTGATCAAATGATGATTTTAGGGTAATGAGGATGTTGTTGACCAAATATCTTGAATTTTGACTGTATATTGACTTGAAATGACTATTTTGCCCTTGAGAGTTGACTGTTGACCTAATCAAGATTTGAGGGACTCAATTTGCTCTGATTGACTTGCAACTTTACATGAAGATTCTTTGGGATGTTGGTGACCCTATGGAACCACCTTGAACCATTGATTCAGTGATTTTCCTTTGAAAGAACCAAACCCTAGTTCAGAACTTTGTATAGGAGAATTTGTATAGGAGCTTTGCATATGGATTTGAAACTTGAATAGGAGAAATAGTGTGGGCAAATTTTGGGGTATGACAACTACCAAAAGGAAGAAGTGACTGCCATCTCAAAAGTTATCTTTGTTGGTGAACCATCATCATTATCAAAGGTGCAAATCCAAAAGTCTCTTGGAACCTGAATGCATAAGTTTGATTTAGCTGAGCTTAGGACTGAAGATCATCACGAAGAGGGGTGGGTACAATAAACTTTGAGCCATTATCCTTTGTTTCTTAAAACCGTGAACCAAGCCACGTTACAACCCTTGAAAGTCCTAATTGAAGCATGGTTAGTTCGAAAGCATACTGTCACCAAAAAGGTATCCTGACTCCTTAAGGATTACCAAAAATGCTGAGTTGATATTTCTTTTTTACAAACATCACGTTATTACAAATAACACGTTTTACAAACAACACGTCGTTACAAATATCATGTTTTTACAAACATCACACTTTTACATCTCTTGCTTTAATGTTTTTCAAAAACTCAAGACAAACGTATGCATTGCATCTCATGAATTCATTATTAAACATATTCTGCTACATAATTTCAAAAGCTAGCATCAGAAAGAACTTGCACATGGCACAACTAATGACTAAAAGTTATCCCAACAGACAAGATTACTCCGAGAAGCAATGTCTCGTACGTATACAAGGGGCATGGCATGCTTTGCCCAATCAATCTGGGGCAACCCAGTCAAGATTATAAGAATCTCTCAAAAGCCAAACAATCAAAGGCATACACCTCAAGTGGGTTTCAAACTATTTGTCCAAACAATCTGGGGCAATCAAGTCAAGATTCCGAGAATCTCTCAAGGATGCCAAAATAATCAGGGGCACGCATCCAAGAAGATCTGAAGCTACTTCTCAACCAACATAGGACATCATATTGGGCATATGATTACTAGGGGCATGTCTCCTAAAGTGCACATCTTATAAAGTCCTCGCAAGGTGAATCTTTCCAAAGTTCCTGCTAACTGGGGCAAATCTATACAAGTCCCGTTTGACATTTTAAGTGACGTGTCCTAAATCAAGTAGTAGTTACTACAATACTGGGGGCAACTTTCACCCATGTCTCCCCACAAAGCCGGGTTCACAAGATCATATCCCCACAAGAGTAATCATTAAGAAGATATCTTCAAACGCTCCCGATAAAGACATGGCTGCCCAACAGAGTTTACATCTTCAACACTGTCGCTCTCCTCCAACATGATTTATCAATATTTTTATCACCAATCAGGGAACATCAGGTCACTGATCATCTCCAAGCAGAAATCATAAATTCCCAGCTGAGCATCTTCAAGACAAGATCAGACAGTACAACTACAAGGACATAAAGATCTACTTTCTTAATCAAAGACAACATAAATCATATTCACACATCATATGTCATAAACATATTCATACATTGCATACATTACCTCATAATGAACTCATACATAACATGCAAAAGCTCTCATTTATTTTGAGGGATTCATTACATAACCCATGCATCATGACATTGCATAAAGATTAACCTTACCTTTTTCAGAATACAGGTACCGACAAATAAACGAAATCTCCAACTTTCCAAGATCTAATTCAGCTACTACGAATGGTACTGACACGATCAACGCTCGAAGATCTAATTCATTTACCACGAACGGTAATGACACGATCACTTTCAAAGTCTAATTCAGCTACTACGAACGGTACTGACACGACAAAAGATATAATTCGGTTACTACGAACGGTACTGATACGATCAACTCTCAGAGATCTAATTCTATCATCACGAACGATGAAGACACGATTATCTCCTCAGATCTAATTCTATCATCACGAACGATGAAGACACGATCATCTTTCCAAGATCTAATTCAAGTATCACGAACGATACTGACACGATCAATTCCCAAGGATCTAATTCATCTACCACGAACGGTAATGACACGGTCAACGCGCAAACAACATCTTCTCAAAATTCAACTACCAGATGGCATCCACAAGCCCATCTCCGACAAAAGTCCCTACTTCAAATAGGGCAAATTTCTTGGTATTCTTATATTCAATCATCTTCCACCTTCAGATACCGACTGGCGCGCAAACCACTCTACATCTTCAGGTTTAAGATAATTGAACAGGGGCAGCTGTCATACCCCAAAATTTGCCCATGCTATTTTTCATACACGAAACCAAATCAAAAGACAAAGCTCCAAAACACAGTCCCCCACACAGAAGTTCTAAATTAGGGTTTGAATAATTCAGAGGAAAATCATTGAATCGATGGCTCAAGGTGGTTCCATAGGATCACTAACATCCCAAAGTATCTCCATATAAAGTTTCAAGTCAAACAGAGCAAATTTAGTCCCTCAAATCCTGATTAGGTCAACAGTCGACTCCCAAGGGCAAAACAGTCATTATACAGTCAAAACTCAAGATATTTGGTCAACAACATTCTCATAACCCTAAAATCATCATTTGATCAAGGGTTGATCATGATGATGCAAGGAAAGATCAGAGAAGTCAAAAGTCAAGAGTTACTATTTTGGGCATGAACTGAAAAAGTCAACCAAACTTTGAAAATTCACCAAATATTCATACTTCATCAGAAAAATTCCCATCAAAGCTCATTTTGAAGGGAATTCATTCCTCTATCTAATGGTCCAAGAATCAAAGCCCATAGGTCAATGGTTTAAGAAATATGGCTTCATACATTATAGGTCCCTTTCAAAAGTCAACAAAAAGACATGTTTTTCAAAAGGACATAAAATAAGAATGGAAAAAGATTTTGATGTGAGACCAAAGACATTGGTTAGAGGACTCTCTAAGGTTTCCAAAAAGTCCAAGAACACCTCCATACCTCAAGAACTGAGGGAGATACACCTTGTCAAAGTTGGATTATTCTTGAGAAAAAATGTAAAGAGATAAGGTTCAAAATCCAAAGTTTTCCAAATGGGCCTATGATTTCTTCACCCAATCTTCACTTTGAGCCCATGCATGCCCTATGATGAGATCCTTTTTATTTTTAAGTTTTTATCATTTATTTTATGGTTTTATTATTTTAAAACATAAATTAAATACATAAAATCATAAAAAATAAGATAGGGATCTTATTTTGCTCCAATCCCAATCAAATATATTACATTAATGACAAAAATTTCGTGGTCTTGAGAGCTTGAGTGAAAAATATTGGGTTTGGACTTATTTAGAAAGAATTAAAATATATTTCCAATCAAATTTTCCAAAACTTGCAAATCAAGATTCAACAAGATTCTTTTTAGTTTTGTTAACCTAATTGCACCTCTATAAGTACCTGAACAGAGACAATTGCTAGGATGGACGATTTTGCAGCCATAAGCACACCAAACCCGAGTTCAAAATCCTTCAAAAAACTCAAACTTCAATATTGAGATTCAGGCCGATTCAAGTGTCACTAGCGATCTCAATACACTCCTGGATCATCACTGAAGGGTTCCCAACCACTTTCGAGTCACAAACCATCCAGAATCGAACACTGTAAGTGATTCTTGGCCGCTTCTTGAATTGCTTCGATCCTACAGATTTACGCATCCATATCCATATCCAATTGCATATTTGTGTTTATTATGTTGTGTTGATCGTTTCTGGAAAGTTTTGGACGATTTAACGCTGAGATGAATATAGTGCCATGTTAGGGTTTTGTGCTCCGATTTGGGGCTTTTTAGTACAGGTGAAATTACAGCCAATCAATGACGTGGTTAAACTCGCAAGAACCACACGATCATATTGGTGAGGGTGCGCCATGTTTCTACTGCGTTTTGGGCCTATTCGTTATTTTCTGCAGGTGTTAAAAGTAAGTTTTTTATAGCGCATGCGCAATAAGCGCTGTAAAAAATGAGTTGCAGAATCTGGGTGGAGAAGATGAATAGCTGGCGCAACGTGATTGGCCTGTTTTGAATGATTTTGGCGCGCAGGGGTGGAAAGTGCTGGTTGATCTGGCGCATTAAGACGTTCCAGTCAACGTGTTCCCTCATTATCTCAACCGTTGGATGTGCTTGTGGATCAATCTCACGCATCAAGGATTGCAGGTCCACCATGTACCATGCACGCGCGCCACACCGGATCACTTACGCTAAGTCCCAAATTTTTTTCTTTTTAATTACATAATACTTTTATTTTGTTTAATAATATGTATATGTATTGTTTTTTTTTTCTTTCTTCACATAAATTTGCTATATATATATATATATATATATATATATATATATATATATATATAAATTATATAAAAAACTTATAAAAATAATTTTTTTTTAAAATACTTTTATTTATTTTATTTTTATATTATTCCTAAAAATTGATTTAAAATGATTTAATTATTTATATATTATTCCAAAATTGCATATTGGCTTTATTTTAACTCCAAAAAATTCTGTAAAATTATTTTACATTCGATTTAATTTCCTTATTCCGATTTAATTAATTAGGTCGCAAGACCAATAATTAATTAAATCAATTTGTCATTATAGTGAATTCGAATCCTAATTAGGGTTTACCCTACACTAAAAATCTTCTTCTTCTGTACCTTTTCAGGGTTAGCAATATGATCAATCCCGACTACACGCCTGATCCACAATACGAAGTTAAGTATTCTGTCTAATTTAATTTAAATTATATTTGATTTATCTTATAAATTAGGGTTTTGTGTCGCTTTCATTTTTTTTTGCCTTGCCTCTTTTCAGGATCAACCTTAAAAGCGCCATATCAACCGTATCAGATCAAATTCAAGCTAAGCACCTTTTCACTGTTCTATTTTTAATTCATTTTTAATTCATTGTTCTATTTTCTTTGTGGTTAATGAAGTTTGCCTCCGAACTGATAATGCACTCACCCTTCTGTTTATTCTTTCTTTTCCGATTTTCAGGGTTTGTCAAATTGTCAAAGCTACGAACGTCGGTAACCCTAAACCCTAACTCTAATATTTTCTGTTTTAATTGTTTAATTATATCCCGCTGGTTTCAATTCCCCTCTCCTCCGCTGGTTACAATTTCCCGCCCCCTTTTATTGTTTTATATACTGCGTGGTTAGTAATCTTAGGGAGTGCAAGCCTTAAACTGAATTAGAATAACTAATTAAAAGATAAATATCTGAACATAATCACGTGATTGTTGCACACACGCACCCTTTTGGGTAACCTCTCTGTTGCCTTGTTGCCTGTTGCCTTGCTGCCTGTTGCCTTTGTGTTTTTGCAGAATAAGCCACGTCCCTCGAATTCGAGGATACCTCAGCCATGTTGCCTCGATAAAAAGGTCACGACCCTAAATGATGCTGCCTTCGATACACAAAAATGACCTCGACCCTCGGAAGTTGCCTACGGAAAAAGGCTGAGGTATCTTCTGGCTGCCTACGAAATGGCTTATTCTGATCCTTGCCTTAGACTACCTGCCCTTCTATGGCATGGGACAGTCTTATGGCAAAGGATGCTTCGATGACCCTTCAACCTCCAAACGAAAGGCTTCCTGCCCTCTTATGGCAAGGATAGACCCTTTCATTCTGAAAGGCAAAAAGAGACCTATTATCTGAGTTCAAGGTAATTGCCCCTAACTGCCTTGCAATGCTCAAACCTTTTTATTATATTCTTTCTCATAATTTTTCAAAAGGGCAACGCTTATTCACAAGCTAAAGTCCCTATCTCTTTCATCTACATTTTCTAAACAAACGAGCAAGCAAAGCAATTAAGAGCCCATGGAAAACCATGGATGCAAAGGGTGCCTTACACCTTCCCTTTGCATAAATTACCCCCCGAACTCAGATTTTCTTTAAAAGGTTTTTTCTGTTTCTTTTTGCCTTTCCGAATATTGTTTGGATAAAATAAAAGTCGGTGGCGACTCTTGCTTACCGCGACATTCCGATTGATAAAAAGTCAGTTCACCGTATTACAGGAATATAGACCTCTAATACGAAGATTGGAATTCGGACCAATTTATGACAAAAATGAGATGTCTCAGTCATGAAGTGATTTTGTTGAAAAATGAGCGTGTTTGGAGATTGAAATCCATAGTATAGGAAGAGCATTACAGAGTTTATATAGAGAGTGTGATCAATATCGGGGATGTTGTGGACATCACCCAATACTTTTGGGAATTTCTCTTTACACTCTTATACAATGGAGTGCACCTCTAAAAACCCCAAAATACCATTGAATTTATTTGGAGATACATCTCTGAACACACCAAATCCCATCTTTTACTAAAATTTAGTTCGAAGATACATCTCCGAATTAACCACAAAAAATTCGAAGATGTATCTCCGAATTTTTCTCATTCCTATATTACCACCATATGAAGTTCATTATGTTATTTGAAACATGAATATTTTGAAGACATTGTTGGATTTTACCGTGCATATAATCTCACATTCTCATTGTTATTAGTTTGAAAGTTAAATTAAAAATTATCACTATTAACCATAACATATTTAATTTATCTTCTTTACAATATCTATTATACATAAGAATTTTATCTTAATAGTCTGGATTTTCATCTCGAAAAGGTTACTTGTTCTGAAATGCATGTCATTATATTTTGTTTACCATTAGTTTTTTGTCCATGCCATCTATTTGTTTGTGGGATAAGTAATTGGATGAGTAATCTTCTCTATATTTAAATGATTAGGATATTTTTATTGTTCTCGGTGTGTGTATACTGTATAGTATACCCTTTAATTATACTTGTCATATATGTGTTCTTCACTTTGTATCTCTGAACTTTTTTGAAGTTCAAATAAACTTAATTAACTTTCATCTCTAGGATGGAATTGATGAATGTCATAAATTATGTAGTTGTCATGCTTATCTTATTAGCAGTGGTGTCATGGTTATCTTATTAGCAGTGGTTTATTTGAATTATTTGTCGTTTATGTTTCTACCTACGCATATGAAAGAGCCAATATTGTGTTGCTTTTTCAGGTGTATTTTCGAAAATACATCTCCGAATTAACCTCAAAAAAATTTGGAGATGTATCTCTGAACTAAATTTTAGCAAAAAAATAGAATTTTGTGCGTACGGAGTTATGGACCAGTTTGTTTCAGCTTTAAAAAAATGGATTTTTTCTTTGTATTTTTTAAAATAGATTTTACAAAAGCGTTTTTCAAAATATTACAGGTTTTTTTATATTCGTTTTTTCTAAAATGAAACACTAATTTTGACATCTTATAACATAAACCAACATTATGAAGAACAAAACATAGTCAAAATCACAATTTTTTCAAAAAGTGGTATTTCAAAAATGATTTTTATGAAAATTTATTTGAAATAGCTTCAAAATTAAGTGATTTTTTGAAAATTTGATATCCAAAAAATTTTTCAATAAAGAGATGAAATACCTGAATAACTATTCAAACACAATTTTCATTTGAAGCTTTTATGAAAAGTTTCTTTGTAAATTTTTTTTACACAAAATTATATAACACTATAAAAATCATTTTTTTAAAAAAACCAAAACAAACGGGCCCATATATCTTCAAAAATAGAGGATATTTTTTACATTTCGTCGGGAGTCTGGGAGAAGGTATAAGAGTGCAACGAGAAATTCCAAAAAC
Source organism: Vicia villosa (assembly GCF_029867415.1). Taxonomy (NCBI): domain Eukaryota; kingdom Viridiplantae; phylum Streptophyta; class Magnoliopsida; order Fabales; family Fabaceae; genus Vicia; species Vicia villosa. Next base: position 3,045,016 of record NC_081182.1, on the reverse strand, counting down.
TAAAAGTCCAGCTGAAGCCAAGCCCAGCCCAACGAAAACCTGTTAATTCCGGGCAGTACAAACCGATGCCTGAATTTGGATAAAACCATAGCCAACAAGAACACAGTAACTTGTCACGATAACAACCTACGAGATTTAGTTCTGTGTCTACCGTGTCACGTAGATTTGCACAACAATGATCTCTTCCTTAATGTTACCATCTGCTACAACTTTAAAACCTTACTGTAATTGCAGCATCATTCCCTCATCATCATCTTCTTCTTCATCTTCAAGAAGACTCACTCTCTTTCATCTTCTCACCACCGGTGCCATTGGTAACCACTCTCTCTACCTTTCTCCTCACACAACATAACCTTCCTTTATTATCATTATCATTCATTTTTCTTATCACTTAGTTTTCTGGTGCTGCTGCTGCATTTGGTTATTCCTTTCCTTACTAGTTCTCCCACCACAATCACAATTCTTCGGTGCAAAGCTATCACAAGCTAATGCTGCTCAAAAGCTTTTCAAATCAGACCAAGACCTGTTTGATTGGGTTCAAAATGACAATAGAAGATTCCTACATGTTGTTTACAGTGTTGCAGATTTGGACAAGACTATAAAGTATATATACTTGCTCACACTTGTTTGATTTTTGAATTGATACTTTTCAGTTTCACTCATGTTCTTGATGTAAAGATTTTTGTATGTGTGAAAATTTGATAGATTCTACACTGAATGTCTTGGCATGAAGCTTTTGAGAAAACGCGATATACCCGAAGATAAATATTCGAATGCTTTTCTTGGTTATGGACCTGAAGATTCCAGTTTTACAGTTGAACTTACTTATAGTAAGTTGAATTCTTAATGCTGCATCTTTTTGTTTTGGTAGAATCGTTATGAATATCGTTGTACGCAAAATTGATTCTTATCGTAGTTGCTATGGTCATTGCAGATTATGGTGTAGATAAGTATGATATTGGAACTGGTTTTGGTCATTTTGGTATTGTAGCTCAAGATGTAAGCTCTTCAAAACGATTATCAAATATCAAGCATTATTGTTTATATTCAATGCAAGAATTCATTTATCGCGATTATTGTGGTTTTATACTGCAATTCTGCAGATTGCGAAGAAGGTTGATATTGTAAAGGCAAAAGGGGGAAAGGTTATCAGGGAGTCGGGGCCTGTCAAAGGCGGCTCTATAGTTACTGCTTCTGTTGAAGATCCTAGTGGTTATAGGTTTGAGCTTTTGGAGAGAAGACTTACTCGCGAACCCTTGTGCCAAGTGATGCTTCGAGTAGGCGATCTAGATCGTGTCATAGCCTTCTATGAAAAAGTGAGTGTTTTTATTGTTCTTACTGTGATGGTTCCTTCTGCTTGCTTAGATGTAAACACGAATAAGTAGCTAAATGTTTATCTTGTCTTTGTTGATTTCAAAAGGCTGTTGGCATGAAACTTCTCCGCAAGATAGACAACCCTGAGGATAAGGTAACAAGTAACAACTACTTGTGGCTATTAATAAGATGCATAGCTATTGGTTCTGGACATTACTATTTTGATTGATGTTTTTAGTTTCTACATAATAAAATTATGATTGTTCTTTCGTCATTGGAGGTGATTCAGATCGGTGGAGGTGGTTGAGATTGTGCGATTCCATGATCTGGATCGCGATTCTGATAACATTACTTATGATTGTTTTCAGAACACAGTAGCCGTGTTGGGATATGGTCCTGAAGCTAATGGTCCAGTTCTAGAACTAACATATAACTACGGTATCACTAATTATGACAAAGGAAATGGTTATACACAGGTAAATTCTATTCTTTTTCTATCATGTGAAGAGGATTTTATGATTTTCGCACGGTCCTACGTGAATCATAATGCATGCCATTATAAGAATGTGACTCATTTTATGTTTGAACAGATCGCAATAGGCACGAACGATGTCTATAAGGCCGCAGAAGCAATCAAGTTATACGGAGGGAAGATTATCCGTGAACCTGGACCCTTACCAGGTATCAACACCAAGATTGTCGTTTGCTTAGATCCCGATGGTTGGAAATTGGTATGGATTTTTCATTCTGTTTCTTATATGTGATGTATTATTGCGTTAAACTTTATATGTCACGCGCTGTTAATTTCACTGATCGGCTTATTTATCACTTCATGCAGGTATTTGTTGATAATGTCGATTTTCTGAAGGAATTAGAGTGACAAAAGCATGGATTTTATAGATCCTACGCTTCACTGAACTTATAATAGGACAACAATTTTTTCAGGGATATTTTATAGTCGCGCTGTCAAATCAACATATCGATAAAGAAAAGTAAACATGTATTTACAGCAATCACATTGTCATCGTTAATATTTTTCAGTATGTTACTTTGGCGCGGCAATTCAACATGTATTGGATTCCTTCTAACCAGAACAGCTTGTCTCCTTTTCTTCCACATTCAAATTCTATTAATCTGTCGGCTGTTTTTATTCCAAAATACGCTCTCTTTTCGCAATGGTCTTCCCTTCCGGGCCAAGCTGGGATATCACTGCAAACTCCAGTGACTATATCTGCCATTTTTAGGCCATACCTTAACATTGCTTACAGTAACAAAAGAGAAAAATAAGTAAGTTATGTGTACCAAAACTTGGCTTACATTTCTTCTTTTTCGTGAATGTTCCTGCAATATGCTTGCTTTTCATTTTCGCTACTACCTGTTGTCATTGTGTCGATATTATTAGCAACTATTTGAACTCATGCCTATGATTTGTTAATGAATGTAGAAGTAGAAGTTTCTTCTTCAAGCAATTACCTGAAAATTTGAATTTATATTGAAAGAAACTTGCTTCCAGTGAAGAATTCCTGTTATCGACCGTTAAAATAACAGTTACTTGCATTAGAAGTTATTCTTTAATTTCAATGAAGCCACTTTTTCAAACGTGTCGGTAGACATACCTTTTCTTGTACGTTTGAGAAGTACGCCTCCTCTAAAGACAAAGTCCAGTGCTGCCAAGATGCTTGCTTCTTTGGCTTCGCCGCACTTCTCCTCAATCGGAGGAATCGCAGTAGCTCCAATCCCCTTCTCCAGACGCGCCTTTAGCGTAGCAGCTCCTCGCAAAGCTGTTGTTTAGTTCATTACATTATCTCTCGTTTTGCATTAGAATTTGAGGTTCATAAATTGACTTTAAATTATAGTACCCGTGGCTGCTCCAGCTGTAAGAGTCATAATATCCCCATTGGTTTTTGCGTTAATAGCCGAGTCGACTGCGGTTACGATCTGGTCCTGTTCAGCTCCCATATCTTCTGCAATCTCAATGCAGTGAGAGGCTACTAAAGAAGCTGCAGAAGCAACTGCAGCAGAAGCCATGGCGTTAGGTTTATCGGACGATGCTATTGAAGCCGCAACTGCTGCAACAGCGGCGGCAACACCAACTACCGATACTGCGGCGTGAAGCTGAGCATTGTGAGTCCGAATTTCTTGCTTTTTCCTCTCCTTCTGATCTTTCAACCACCTACCTGTTGTCTTCCCTCTCATCAAGCTCCTATAGAGCTGGTGAAGTAAAATTCGCATAAAGAGTTAAGAAAATTAAGATTCAGCTAGTATCTGATTATTTAATTGATGGATATAATCACAAGTTGAATGCAAAATACCCCATTTCTCAGCAAGTTTTGACTCGAAATGAAATCCGTAGAAAGTGCTTGATGAAGTAAAAGTAAATCCTGCAGATGAAGCATTACATTGATATTGATTTATATACGCTTTATATTGAATCGATCTATGTTATAGTAATTTAAGTACCTTCGTTTCGCTACTTTCTTTAGGCGAAATCTGAGAATAACGCCCGATAGATAACTGCTCATATAACTTGCATCATAAGTTCAGAACCAATACAATAAAAATAACACGAACACAAGACATTATTAAGTGCATGGTTTCGGATTTTCATGCTGCATTGCATTGTGAGAAGGAAATACTAATAGCTATATTGTTAAACAAAACTTCAAAGAAAATGTTCTTACAGAATCCTTAGAAGCAGTGAAGCCTTTGGTATTAAACTGATCAGAATGGCATAGAAGTTGCATCTCAATAGCCGAGGATGTCGTGGTATTGGTGCTATGCAATGCTTTGGATAGTTCTGTAGCAGAAAGACTCCATGATCTAGCAAGAAACTCCATAGATTCTGTCGGCGTTTCAGGCGGCGGAAGGCCAGATGATGAGGCAGGAACATTCTCATCTAATGTCTCCAACTGATGGACTGAGCATTTAGAGACAGAAGTGTTGAAGTTCACTAAAATTGACAAAAAAATGAGTTATATACTTTCATGAGAATTAAAAAAGTTCAAAATTTCTTTATTTTACCAATATTAATAACACTCACTTGTTAAGAGTTATACTCTTAAGTTCCTTAGGCTTCAATGACTCAAGAGAGCAATATGTTGAGAGAATTTGTGAGCAATAGTTAGATATATGCAAAGAGAAAATGTGATGTTGTTTAAAAGTGCTTATTATTTAGGATGATAAAAAACAAGTTAAAAGATTCTTAGTGGTGATGGAAAGAATATGATTGAAAGGGCAATTATATTTGTCTCCACTTATGATGTATCTTTTGATTTCCACTTGTTAGTGCTTTATGCATAAAGAGTCAAATGCCTGTTTTTATGGCAGCGGGTTCATCATTACTAGGAATTTTCTGTCACCATTATCATCACTTTTTAAAGTAGAAATTAGGGACCCATTTTCTTGTAGATTTGTATTTTGATTAGAAAGAAGTAATCAAAAAATTATTATTTAAAATGAAGTATTTCTTTTGATTTTTATTAAAAAAAATTGTATTTATTAAATACTAATATATAGACTAGATACATTGCTTATTTGATAGATGTAGATGCAAGGTACACCAATTGATAATCTATCAGCGAGGTGTTAGTCAGAGTGGAGTTGTGGATGGTCTTTTTTCTCTATTGTTTCTCTTATATAGTGCTTTCAACCCAACACGTGGGAAGGCCTATGTGAGATGTTTATTGTCATTGATTCTGTTAATCATCCTCTCTAAAGGAGAATTGAGTATCTGGTCATAATGAACGACTCTAATTAATCATTCATTACTCATTAAATGGAGATTGTCTTATCTTTGAGTTGGGTCGGTATGATCTACCTGACTCTCTTTTGTATTTAGTTACATCTAGTCGGACAGACTTGTCTGTATACGGGTCTAGGACTCGGCCCAATAAAATATTTGGGATGTACACAACCTCCCAAGCATGAAGCTTTTAGAGGTGAGATACATGTCTTCATATAACCCCTTACATTTGTCACCTCTCCACATTCTCCAACCCACCCTGAGTCATCCCTTTCTACTTCTTCTCCCCATAGCAACTTTTTTTCCAGAATTCGTCTTTTTTCTTGCTTATAAGCCATCTAGATTTTTCTTAACAAAAGACTTGTTTCTTTCTTCTTCTTCAACATATCATCAGGTAACAACTTTGATATTTTCTTTTTATTTGATTTATTTTCGATGGTGTTTATCCGGGAGTATGATGGGTTTGGAAATCTCATAAAGCCTTAAATTATTTATGAAAGAAATTAGTTATGGAGGTGTTACGTAGAGGCCTCTAAACAAAATATGAGGAAGATGGATTAGTATTTTACAAAGAGGATGGTGTAAGATAGCTCCTTTAGCTCTTCTAGTGATAGCAACACTAACTCAATGTCTTCTTCCACAGGTTCAATCGAGATAATCATGAAGATTTTATCCAATCTTTTTAGAGATAAGGTGTTGAGTTTCGACTCTCTTAGTCTCGACAAAAACTAGGTGGAGACCTTCTGAATTCGAATGAAATTGTTTAACACTGACAATCAATTTAACTTAATCTAGGAGCCCTGTGTACCCAGGGAAAAAGTTTGCATGAGGCGGCTCCCTAGAATGCCAAACGAATACTTATATTTTTATGTTGAGGTCATCAATGATTTTGGGATGGGTATACCATTTACCCTGTTTGAATATGAGCTCCTTAAGGTACTCAATGTTGCACCTTCCTAATTACATCCCAATAGTTGGGCTTATGCTCGAGGATTCGAGGTGATTTGCTAGGGTCTTGATACCATACCCACCACCAGTATCTTATTTTCCTTTTAGGAGACTAAAGGTGTAGCTAAGGGCGGATGGGTGCCTGTGAACATCATTCATGGTCGGGCCCTGTTTTTTCCGTACACTTCCAACTATAAAAACTAGAAGGATAAATTTGTTTGGGGCAAAGGGAATGCCCGTGGATGGGTGTAACATGTTTCCTCTTTTTTGGATTGATGAACATATTGCAATTATGGATTCAGATCCCAAGAGGTTGAGTGAAATGAAGAAAGATGCGGTTGACTTTCTGTAACAGTTTTGTATTATGTGGGTACAAGACCTATTTCGATACGAGGTCGACTATCCCAAATTGTTGGAGTTTTTTAGTAATATGTTTTTGCCATTTTTTCTCTTCTCGCCTTTCCTTTTCTTGTTTTTGTTTCTAATTATTCATTTTCATTTTGTAGCTTGGATGAATCATATCTCTATAGCCGACATAAAGGCGATTATGGGGAAGGAAAAAGTCCGTAGACGCGAGATCCAACTTGTGCACTAGAGTGACCCTTCTGGTTTTCTAAAAATGGTGCCAAGGAAAATAAAAAATATGGTATGGCTAGCCATTGTCAAGGAATTTTCTATGACACTTCCTTCTAGCTCCTCCCCAAAGGATGTCGAAGTTTCCCCCGACAAAGAAAAACAAGGCGAATTTGGGAAAATTGCCCGCATATTTTGGTGTCATCCTTTCGATTGACCTAAATATAGATGGAGTGATATTGAGAAATATGGTACTAAACCTCAAGAGATGGTCCACCTCCACTCAAGGAGGGGGTAGTTTATGTTCTAGGGAAGAAGTTTTGACGGGTTGGTTTTCCTCTATGATCACCTTCACACAATCGAGGATGTCAAGAAAGCAAAGAATATGGGTGCTCAGAAGATTTTACAACTTTTGGGCACCTACTTGATAAGGATCGTTGTCCTTGGGCGAGATTTATATGAGGATTTAGATTCCTCTATGCAGAAGGAAATAGAGTTGAATGGTGAAATTACGATGTTGAGTAAAGCCTATGAGGTTAATCACGCATTGTTGATCTGAGTTAATAACAGGATATCCTAACAACGTTTGGCCATAGAATTCACAAGTCGTGGAGGAATGGTTGCTTTGCCTCGAAGAAAGCCTCCACAATGCTCCTCCGCGAGGGAATACCGTTTAAGAATTTCTGTCAAAGAGAACAGAAATTGTCGTCCTTGAGCCGACCACGACTAAGAAAACTAAATCAAAAAATCAAAAAAGGAGCAAGAAGCACATAAGTCCTCCACAAAGCCCCGAGGGAGATCTAGATAGCCACGCTTTTTCCCCGGATTAGGGAGAAAATCAAGCATTGAAGAATTCTCCGAGATCATCCCTTTAGATTGAAGATAAGAAAGAAAGGAGCGTGAACCACTTGGGAGATGTTGAACATGGCTCAGTATTACATGATCTTGGAGGAGAAATTGTATACATGATTCAATAATAACACTTCCCTCGACACCAACTCTAGCCGCTCAGTCGGAAAGGAGACCTACCGGTGAAGGGATGAGACAGACTGGAGAATGTAGGGTCGATACGACAAGTACACGCCATTGAATGCATCTCGATAGAAGATCTATCAGGATTGTGCTATCCTAGAGTTCAGGAAAAGATAAGTCAGGCCCCTTTTTCCCGTCAGAGAATCTTTCCAACGACAAGCCAAAGTAATTTATCTTTCACAAGGGACATGGATACAACAGTGACAACTGGATCTAGCTGAAGAATGACATTGAAGGGTTAATCAAGAGAGGCCTAATGAGCGAATACGTGAAAGAGGGCACCCTTGAAGACTTCCGAGGATGGAACTAGTGGCGATGACAATTAGGACAACAAGGGGAAACTCATGTATATCGCTGCCATTACAGGAGGAGAGCCCAGGGAAAACCTCCCCTCCAAGGGAGCCATAGAGAGAGAAATCGTTGAGATGTTGGTCGTCCATAAAAAGGAAGGGAGTGTGTCAATGAAACTCCCGGACTGGCCTATGTTAAGGTTTCGGGACTCTGAGAACATAGGTGGAACTCCTTACGAAATCTTCCTCTTAGTGATTAAAGCTACAATCGAGCAGTTTGATGTCTCCCAAATCCTGATCAAAGGCTTTAGCCCATGCGATATCATGTATTGTGAGATGTTTGAAAAGATAGGTCTAAAGAGAGGAAGGTTATAGTCGTATGAAGGTTCAGAGTTGCAAGCATTCTACGAGATGACCACCCGTCCATGGGGGTATGTTGAATTAATGATCTTAGTAAAAGAAGAAAAAGATGTTTGGTCTATCATTTTGCAATTCCTTGGCGTCCCATGCAGGAATGTCTACAATTAAATTCTAGGGAGACCCTTAGCAGCCACCTTGGACGTTGTAGCCTCTATGTTGCATCTTAATCTCAACTACCATAACCTTCCGGGGTAGCTAACCACCCTTAGTGCCAATCTCAAGGGAGCCAAGATAATCCATCAAGCACTTCAATGAGACGAAGGAGAAGGAAAGGCGATGAAGATTAATGTAGCTTCCCTAACCAGCCAGCTCAGAAGCATATGCATGCTTCCCCTAAGAAGTGGCTAGGCAAATGAAAAATAAAATAGGGAGAATAAGCGGAAGTTATCCCGCCTGGTTATGTTTTCTTTCCTATTTGTATTAAATGTTATGTTTCTATAATCATTCTCCTCGTATACAAGAGTATTTCTCAATTATGAATGAAATGTGGTAACTTCTAAAATATTCATTTCTTTGTGATTGTTCCCAATAACAGGGAGTACAGGGTACGAACGATGAGATCGAGGCCCGATGCAAGGAAATTCAAAGGTGTTGTCGCATATGCCTCGCGCGTGCGACCGTAGCAATCAATTCCCTCACAATCAGGGGTGTTATTGCAAACACCTCACACAGGAAACTATTGCAATCAATTCCCCATAGTCAGGGGTGTTATCGCAAATTCCTCTCGTATGCGACTACAATAATAAATTCCCCATAGGCAATAACAATCCGCCCCACTTTGGCATATAGCCACTCTAGAAGTCATGCTGGAGTTTGGAGCTCTACACTCGAGATCACACCAACGTACTGTAGCGGTAAAAATGTGACTCGAGCGCTTTCGCGCATTCGAAGTACAACAGAGTCGCCACCGAACTTTATTTATTCCAAGAAGGAAAGGGAAAATATCGATAAAACCCACAAAGAAAAATGAAATGGATAAGATGGTCGTTCGTAACCAAATTAGGGTTCGGGAGTCGGTTAAGCAAGGGGAAGGTATTAGCACCCCTTACCTCCATCGTACTCGATGGGACCCATTTAGTTAGTTTCGTGTTTGAGTGTTAGCGTGATGTTTGTGTTCTTTAGCTTATTAATCGAGAAAAGATGAAATAAAAGGTTTTTAGGGTTTTTTATTATTATGAGGAAAAAGAAAAGAATTTTTTTTATTATTATGCTCGCCAAGACGTTTGTATCTTGTGCCTACGTATTCCCTAGTGCAATGGGAAAGTCAGAGCAATCGTAGTTCGGGCTAGGAACCACGAAAAGTTTTGTTAATTGATTTTAGCGAGAGGTACTCGATCGCTTTCAAATGGAAATACTACGCGCACATGGATATGATATCACTACAAGAATGGATGACTAAATCAAGATAAGACATGATTTTGGCCATCATCGCACTCGAGTGGAAGATGTTCGATCTTCACATGTGGAAGTATGTTCGTATTGAAGATTGATTAAGTGTCTCGTTTATGAAAGGAGTTTTAAAATGAAAAGCCATAAGGCAAAAGGGTTGAATGAAATTGAGATGTGTTTTAAAGGGGACATTTAGCAAAGGTTTGAGCATAGGTGTTCACCTAGCGCGTCTTTACCCAAGGTATTGAACAGGAGCTAGCCCCATTTTCACTTGTTGTCCAAATTAATTAATTTTGGTTCAAAAGATCAAGGTATTCAAGAGGTGTGCACTTCTTGTCACAAGATCTTTCGGTTTGATTAAGTGTTTTAGATTCAAAAGATCAAGGTATTCAAGAGGTGTACACCCCTTGTCACTCAATCTCTTGGTTTGATTGATGTATTTTGATTCAAAGGATCAAGGTATTCAAGAGGTGTGCACTTCTTGTCACAGGATCACTTTGATTAATTAAAGAGTTTTGGTTCAAGAAAATCAAGGTATTCAAGAGGTGTGCACTTCTTGTCACTTGATTTCTTTGATTTGATTAAGAAAGTTTTTTTATTGTTTTGATTCAAAGGATCGAAGGTATTCAAGAGGTGTGCACTTCTTGTCACTTGATCACTTTGATTTTATTAATGTGTTTTAGTTTCAAAAGATCAGGGTATTCAAGAGGTGTTCACCCCTTGTCACAAGATCTTTCGATTTAATTAGAAGAAGAGATTTTTGAAAAGAAACTCGACGTTGGATCGAGAAGTTTATTGTAATCGCCTTGGCGTTGGACCAAGATTTATTGATTTTTGGATTGAAATTAATTTAATATTTTTTGGTATTTTTAGTACTAAAATCTAACAAGCCTACATAATACAATTATTTTGTGCTTTGCTATATCATAGAAATAAAATTAAAACTACACAATATTAATATTATATTTTTATTTGAGTAAACAAAATCATAATTATTATAATAAGAAAACAATTAAAACAAAACAACAATAAAAATGGGCTTTAAAAAAACAAAATAGGGGTGTGCTGGAAAAAAGGAGGCGCTGGGCTCAAATGCATAAAGGCCCAAGATAGTTGAGAAAAAAATAAAACGATGGACCTGGGCCGGGTCAGGTTGACCCAGAATCCATCCTCGTTCTAACAATCAACGGGTTAAGAAAAAAAACCCTAAAGACAAGTTCAGCACCTCTCTCAATTTTCGTTCTCTCTGTTTCGCTTCTCTCACGGCTCTCTCTTATTCTCGCCGGGAAACAACAACAATCGACAACTAGTTCTCGGTTCTCTCTCTCTCGATTGCATCTCTCATCTAGCGTAAACAATAACAACAACAGAACGAAGAAAATTCCTCACATCTCTCTCGATCTCTTCTTCGATTTCGGTCTCTCAATTCGGTGACGAGCACAGCAAATAGAAAAGTCAAGTAGAAACAAGCAATAACTTGATAACACCCTTATCCCCAACAATCCCTAAATGCCCCAATCCAAATATTCAGTGATACAAGTACATGATTTGGTAGCATAAATGGAAGAAAATGAATAACGAAAGTGGGAAAGAAAAATGAATGCAAACCAAGGTAGTTGTTCTTCAATCTCTTTCTCCTTCTGATTCTTCCTCTCTTTCGTGCTTCTGTTGGTTGTTGTCGCTCGCGTACGGTTTGTATGATTGATGATGCTGAGTTATTGTCACTATGTGTTATGAAACTAAAGCAATTCTGATGCTGAGTTATTGTTGTTGTAAGTGTGAAGGTTAATATGATTTGAGAGATGAGGTTTTTAGTTCTTGTTGTTTGTGTATGAATGTGAAGGTGATAAGCTGATATGAATGCAGGTTTGTGGTGAAGTGTTAGTTCATGAGGAATTTTTGCAAGGATTTGTGGTGTATTTTTTCGTGTGGCTCCCCCCCCTTTTGTGTTACTGGATGTCTTCTTTTATATCTCCTGAGATTAGGGTTTGTGAGAGATTTGAAGAGTTCTTTTGAACAAAAATGGAACTCTACTTTATGGCTTTTTGATGCAGGTTCTATGTTGTTTCCATTTGATGTAAATTTTGGATGCTTTGGGCTGAGTAGTAGAGCAGCAAGAGGTGGATTTGTGAGTAGGGTTGACTTGACAGCATTTTAGTTTGAAGTTTGATGAACTTTATATGCAATTTGAATTTTGTTGCCATTCTGATGAAAATTGACACTTGCTGCAAAAATGTCGCGAGGCTGTGGCTGTAACATGGTTGGTGTTGTGGTCCCAACTTTTTCTATTATTTTTGACAATAATAATAATAATAATAATAATAATAATAATAATAATAATAATAATAATAATAATAATAATAGTAATACTAATAATAATAATAATAACAATAAATAAAAATAAAAAATTAATCTAAACTAAAAGTAAAAAAAAAAAAAATATTAAAACTATAAATTAATCTAAATTAAAACTAAATTAAAAATAAGATAATATTAAAACTTAAATTAATCTAAACTATCTAAAGTTATTTTTTGTATATTTTTTTTAATTAAATTACTAAAAATTAAACCATGTGAAAATGCGAATAAAATCTATTTTTTGCTGACTTTAGTAAAAAAGTCAATTTTTGAATGATGAATACACGAAATAAAAATACTGACACACCAACAATGAATGAAATATGCGAGTCAAAAATTGGGGTGCGACAGATGCCCCTATTTAAATTTCTTCTATCGAAGATGTGAAGAGACTTAAATACAAAGTACACAATTTTTGTCTTTCATATGCAAATGAAATGCAATGCATGGACTCTTTTTTTGTTATTTTGAATGCAATATGATATGAGACAGACTCGATTCTTTGTGGGGAATATGGCGTCACTGGAGATAGATTAATGATGGAAGGAGTAAAGACTTGATGAAGAAGACAATTGGGTAAAAGGTGATGAGCACCAGAGATATTCAGAAAATCATTGAATGAACTCTGGAAAAAGGCATTGAAGTCATCCAGAAAAACATTGAATGAACTTCGAGAAGCAATCAAGTACATCCAGAACAACATTAAATGTACGAGAAACAAACATCGGAGATATCCAGAAAAGCGTTGAATAAACTCTGAAACACAACGTAAAAGACATTCAGAGGAGCATTGAATAGTCTTTGGGAAAACGCATCCAGAAAAGCATTAGATGTGGAAATCAGATGGAAAATCTGGGTAGTCATCCAGAGAAGCATTGAATGATACCACAGATCCTGGAGAAAGCATCCATGACATTCAGGAAATCATTGAATGCATGGAAACAAACTGAATATTCTAGAAAAGCATCAGAATGATCGAAGACATATCTAGAAAAGCATCGGGTTGACAAAGACAAATTGAAACGAATGGATAAAATTATTTGATTGATGCCAAGTGAGTTGGACTTCGATCTTAGGGTAAGATGTTGGAAACAACAAGACTTGGGAAAATGCACATGAGGATGCATGATATATGGTTCTTTCAATGCATGATGTATGAATGATGAATGGAATGCAATTATTTGTGACAACTGAGGTAGACTCTTTTGTGAAGGAAGATTGGGACTCTGATTCCTCAACACAAGAACATTGTCATCTCTGTTATGTCACACTAATGATCCTTTTGAGAAGGACTGCTAAACCGCTTGGGGGTTGCTGAAGAAAACTGCCCTTGATTGAATGATTGTTATCTGATCGTTGCTTCAGTCCTTGAAATAAAATGCTGGGAAGACTTGCCCCAGTATAAGTCTTGAATAATAGGATCTTGAAGTAACATGCCCCTGATAGGATCACTAATCAAGTTTCTCGACTGTTTGAACTTCCTTGAAAGATGAGTGCTTACTTGCAAATAGAATGTTCGTTCAAAAATGGAAATTTTAATGCAATGCTCAAAGCATATTTTGAAATCAAAGTCATTTAGGAATGATATTATTGATGTAAAGCAAATGAATCACAGGGTCTAAACACAATAGTCAAGACAATCAAAGTGATGGATAAATCAAAAGGTATGGTAAAACAAACGATTTGCAAAGGTCTTTAGGAGTCAGGTTAACGCAACCTTGCTGTAGTATGCCTTCAAAATAAACCTTGCTTCAATTAGGTCTTTTGAAGGTTGTAACGTGGCTTGGTTCACGGTTTTAGAAACAAAGGAAATAGGCTCAAAGTATATTCGTACCCACCCCATTCTTCGTGATGAACTTCAATCCTACGCTCAGTTAAATCAGACTATACATTCAGGTTCCAAGAGACTTTGGAATTGCACCTATGATGGTTTAAAGGCCAAGGGAATCTTTAAGATTGCAGTCACTTCTTCCTTTCGATAATCACAACATTTTATGGTTGTTCAAGGAATTTATTTACTTCTCTTTTTTGCTTTATATCCCTAACTTTTGCCTGAACTGTTTCTTTTTTAGGATTACAGTCAGCGGGATGCCCAATTTTGCCTAAGTCTCCTTCGTAGGTTTTGACTTAGCGGGCTTTTTTGTTTTTTTTTTTTTTGGAAATATTTTGTATTCGGAAAGATAGTGACTGCCTTGAAAATGATTAATGATAACCATCTTGGTCATTTTTTGATCGAAACCCTTATTGAAAGGTGTACTTAATGATTTTCTTGAATTGAATGCACAGGTAAATTAACTGAGACCTACCCTGCCCCAGGTTAAAATTGCGGGTTTTTTCGTTTAAAAAGAAACTCCAACTTCGAAGGCTCAGAGGGGTCGACAAGGGATTAACTTCCTTATTTCTCCAGTGTTTAGGGATTGAAACAATGCCTTTACATCATCAGCAAAGTTCTATTTGAAAGCATACAGTTCAACTATTGAGTATTTTGTTTTCATCATCCTCCCTCCAATCTTTGCACAAAACACAAGTTTGATAGAAGAAAGCGAACAAGAGATATATTTTCTGTTTTTTGTTTAAAGATAAAGCATAGAGAAGCACACAATGGATGTAAATGGATTGATTCAAATATGCAATGCTCATTTCATTAAAATTAACATTTTGAAACAAACAACATTCAATGCAGCACACAATATAAACAAGTAAATTGCAACCAGTAAGGAAACATGGCCTAGTGAAATAATCAGTGACGAGGATGAACAGTCCTATCTGATATATTGGCTCTTCAATTGGATAACTTGTATTCTTAACAAATCTTGGCCTCGCTGAAGTTCTTCCATAGTCTTCATATTCACGCCTCCAGTTCAATGTGTTGAGGAATCAACTTAACGGTAGACATACCACTTGAGGATGAAGACGGACGGAATGAGTCTTTTATTGACAGCTTGAATGCATGAATGCAGATGCATGAATTTTTTTTATTTTTTCATGTAGGAATGATGCAATGTCATATGATATGGAGTACAACACGATGCTATACAAAGATTGAATTAAAATGATAAATGTAAATGGATAACAGAACCTACTGAGGAAAGCTTCTTATAATAGGATAGTTCTATATTCTTTACCCAAGAATCCCCTCACAAGGTTAGCTCTAGAGTTTTTGGATATAACATAACCTCTATAGATGGAACGGGTTCTAAAGGTCCTTGGAGTTAGCGACGAAATCAGATTTCTGCCATGCGATGGGCGAACCATCTTATGACAAATTTCATAACTAAGTCTCCTCCAAGTGGGGTTCTCGTATTAGCCATTCAAGGTGTTCACCTTGGGGACTAGCACTACACAACCACCTCCTAACTTATGTTTTTTCTCTTGTTTTTCAAAGCTCGGGTTGAGAGCTTCACTCAAATATCATTCCCATATCCACAATTGAGTATATACATAAATAAATAAAAAGCAGTAAAGCAAGAGTAAAGAAATATAACACAAGAGCAAACATAAAAGCATAAGAATAAGCATAAAGAATATAAGAACAAACAAAAGTAAACACTCAAGCATAAAACAAACTAAACTAGGGTTGACCCTCTTAGAATTTTTATTCCCCAGCAGAGTCGCCACTTTCTGTAGCGGTAAAAATGTGACTCGAGCGCTTTCGCGCATTCGAAGTACAACAGAGTCGCCACCGAACTTTATTTATTCCAAGAAGGAAAGGGAAAATATCGATAAAACCCACAAAGAAAAATGAAATGGATAAGATGGTCGTTCGTAACCAAATTAGGGTTCGGGAGTCGGTTAAGCAAGGGGAAGGTATTAGCACCCCTTACCTCCATCGTACTCGATGGGACCCATTTAGTTAGTTTCGTGTTTGAGTGTTAGCGTGATGTTTGTGTTCTTTAGCTTATTAATCGAGAAAAGATGAAATAAAAGGTTTTTAGGGTTTTTTATTATTATGAGGAAAAAGAAAAGAATTTTTTTTATTATTATGCTCGCCAAGACGTTTGTATCTTGTGCCTACGTATTCCCTAGTGCAATGGGAAAGTCAGAGCAATCGTAGTTCGGGCTAGGAACCACGAAAAGTTTTGTTAATTGATTTTAGCGAGAGGTACTCGATCGCTTTCAAATGGAAATACTACGCGCACATGGATATGATATCACTACAAGAATGGATGACTAAATCAAGATAAGACATGATTTTGGCCATCATCGCACTCGAGTGGAAGATGTTCGATCTTCACATGTGGAAGTATGTTCGTATTGAAGATTGATTAAGTGTCTCGTTTATGAAAGGAGTTTTAAAATGAAAAGCCATAAGGCAAAAGGGTTGAATGAAATTGAGATGTGTTTTAAAGGGGACATTTAGCAAAGGTTTGAGCATAGGTGTTCACCTAGCGCGTCTTTACCCAAGGTATTGAACAGGAGCTAGCCCCATTTTCACTTGTTGTCCAAATTAATTAATTTTGGTTCAAAAGATCAAGGTATTCAAGAGGTGTGCACTTCTTGTCACAAGATCTTTCGGTTTGATTAAGTGTTTTAGATTCAAAAGATCAAGGTATTCAAGAGGTGTACACCCCTTGTCACTCAATCTCTTGGTTTGATTGATGTATTTTGATTCAAAGGATCAAGGTATTCAAGAGGTGTGCACTTCTTGTCACAGGATCACTTTGATTAATTAAAGAGTTTTGGTTCAAGAAAATCAAGGTATTCAAGAGGTGTGCACTTCTTGTCACTTGATTTCTTTGATTTGATTAAGAAAGTTTTTTTATTGTTTTGATTCAAAGGATCGAAGGTATTCAAGAGGTGTGCACTTCTTGTCACTTGATCACTTTGATTTTATTAATGTGTTTTAGTTTCAAAAGATCAGGGTATTCAAGAGGTGTTCACCCCTTGTCACAAGATCTTTCGATTTAATTAGAAGAAGAGATTTTTGAAAAGAAACTCGACGTTGGATCGAGAAGTTTATTGTAATCGCCTTGGCGTTGGACCAAGATTTATTGATTTTTGGATTGAAATTAATTTAATATTTTTTGGTATTTTTAGTACTAAAATCTAACAAGCCTACATAATACAATTATTTTGTGCTTTGCTATATCATAGAAATAAAATTAAAACTACACAATATTAATATTATATTTTTATTTGAGTAAACAAAATCATAATTATTATAATAAGAAAACAATTAAAACAAAACAACAATAAAAATGGGCTTTAAAAAAACAAAATAGGGGTGTGCTGGAAAAAAGGAGGCGCTGGGCTCAAATGCATAAAGGCCCAAGATAGTTGAGAAAAAAATAAAACGATGGACCTGGGCCGGGTCAGGTTGACCCAGAATCCATCCTCGTTCTAACAATCAACGGGTTAAGAAAAAAAACCCTAAAGACAAGTTCAGCACCTCTCTCAATTTTCGTTCTCTCTGTTTCGCTTCTCTCACGGCTCTCTCTTATTCTCGCCGGGAAACAACAACAATCGACAACTAGTTCTCGGTTCTCTCTCTCTCGATTGCATCTCTCATCTAGCGTAAACAATAACAACAACAGAACGAAGAAAATTCCTCACATCTCTCTCGATCTCTTCTTCGATTTCGGTCTCTCAATTCGGTGACGAGCACAGCAAATAGAAAAGTCAAGTAGAAACAAGCAATAACTTGATAACACCCTTATCCCCAACAATCCCTAAATGCCCCAATCCAAATATTCAGTGATACAAGTACATGATTTGGTAGCATAAATGGAAGAAAATGAATAACGAAAGTGGGAAAGAAAAATGAATGCAAACCAAGGTAGTTGTTCTTCAATCTCTTTCTCCTTCTGATTCTTCCTCTCTTTCGTGCTTCTGTTGGTTGTTGTCGCTCGCGTACGGTTTGTATGATTGATGATGCTGAGTTATTGTCACTATGTGTTATGAAACTAAAGCAATTCTGATGCTGAGTTATTGTTGTTGTAAGTGTGAAGGTTAATATGATTTGAGAGATGAGGTTTTTAGTTCTTGTTGTTTGTGTATGAATGTGAAGGTGATAAGCTGATATGAATGCAGGTTTGTGGTGAAGTGTTAGTTCATGAGGAATTTTTGCAAGGATTTGTGGTGTATTTTTTCGTGTGGCTCCCCCCCCTTTTGTGTTACTGGATGTCTTCTTTTATATCTCCTGAGATTAGGGTTTGTGAGAGATTTGAAGAGTTCTTTTGAACAAAAATGGAACTCTACTTTATGGCTTTTTGATGCAGGTTCTATGTTGTTTCCATTTGATGTAAATTTTGGATGCTTTGGGCTGAGTAGTAGAGCAGCAAGAGGTGGATTTGTGAGTAGGGTTGACTTGACAGCATTTTAGTTTGAAGTTTGATGAACTTTATATGCAATTTGAATTTTGTTGCCATTCTGATGAAAATTGACACTTGCTGCAAAAATGTCGCGAGGCTGTGGCTGTAACATGGTTGGTGTTGTGGTCCCAACTTTTTCTATTATTTTTGACAATAATAATAATAATAATAATAATAATAATAATAATAATAATAATAATAATAATAATAATAGTAATACTAATAATAATAATAATAACAATAAATAAAAATAAAAAATTAATCTAAACTAAAAGTAAAAAAAAAAAAATATTAAAACTATAAATTAATCTAAATTAAAACTAAATTAAAAATAAGATAATATTAAAACTTAAATTAATCTAAACTATCTAAAGTTATTTTTTGTATATTTTTTTTAATTAAATTACTAAAAATTAAACCATGTGAAAATGCGAATAAAATCTATTTTTTGCTGACTTTAGTAAAAAAGTCAATTTTTGAATGATGAATACACGAAATAAAAATACTGACACACCAACAATGAATGAAATATGCGAGTCAAAAATTGGGGTGCGACACGTACCTCAATACACATAAAAAGTAATTCATTACAAAAATATACACATATACTTTTCAATTACAAGGGTACATTACATACATTACACGCAAAACATATCCAACAGGGCAACCCCCACAACAAGACGAGTTCCCCGTTTTTAAGCATTTGATTCAGACAAACCTACTTCCGTGAGATACGCGGGGAATGCTAAAAATGCTCCACTTGCTGCAAGGAATTTTCAAAAGACTGCCAAATTGACCAAGACTAGTGATTGTACAGTCAGCCAAACAATGAGTCAAAGAAGTACTCTCAAGTAACATAGACTAATTCCCTCTGAGTTGTTGAAAGAGAGGCTTGAGTAGATAATAAATCACCCAGAGCAAAAACTAGAGCATTATTCTTCCTCTCTAAAATCCTTACCATGTGGTCACCTGGACGGTAAGAGAACTAGGGAGACCAAGGGGACATAAAGCACCACCTACCCCGATAATAGAAATGGAAATTGCATGCATTTCTGGTAGGTACATATTTTGTTGGATCGTCAAAAAATAGAAACTTTCTTCCAACTGATGCTTCTCTTCACATTGCTTGTCAGACCAAAAATTATCCTAACAACTAGTTTCATCAAAAGACAAAGCAGTAGAAATGCATCGAGTATACCATGCCAGAGTCGACAGTTCTTCCTCCAAAGCATGCCCGAATAGATTAGCCAAATATGAACAATCCTCCTCTGAAAGAGAAACTCAATGGCCTCTAGAGAAGCGTGGTCTGACCCTGTCAACAACGTAAAGGCCGAAAGACCCGAAGCACTATGTGGCCTTGAAAAAGTATTATAAGCAACAACGTTTCTATAGGGCTCCGAAGCAGTGGAAGGACCTGCTACAAATCCTCTTGACCGTATTACCCCATCTTAGAAGACAGAGAGTCACTTTATCTGTCATTGAATTTGTACGGTATCATTAGCAAGTAGGGTAAAAGCAATCGTTATCAAAGAAAACATGTCATGAATGATCAAATTGAAAGAAAGGAAGCCAAGAGCTTTCAAAATATACCTAAAATGATTTTCTTTTCTTCCCAAGAAAGGATCTCCACCAGCAAGCGGTATCGATGAGGCATTTCAGGCATTTCTGATCATCCTCATCCAGGGGAATATTTCCTCCGACATAATCCAAGTCTTTGACGAGACTCATCATTTGCTTCTTTTGGTACAAGTCATCCTCAAAAAGATCTTCTTCTTTGCATACATATACCTTGTTTCTCATGAGGAAGTGGTGCTCAGACCAGTATTTGAGGAACAAATCAACACATTTTCCCTTCACATAACTCTTAACAACGATGAACGTGCATGGGCATCTAAACCGATAGGAGTAACCACAAAAAATCAATCTTCAAAATGTTGCATATCTTTAGAGAAATTCGTGAAGCTACAGATGGTCAGCATGAGAGAAACTAAGCCTCTACTCTACGGTCAACCCTGAAGAGCTTAAAGAAATGATTCAGAGAAGGCTTCCCATTCAATTATTCACTCCAATGTTAGAAAACTTTAACATACGCCCAACTTGCAAGATGAAGCTGCGATTGAGCCACTAATGGATTCTCGAGAACTTCCCTCTCAAAATTGTTAAAGGGAAATCGCATGTTCAGGATCGAGAAAAACACTCGTAAAAGGGAATGATGCAATCGCCATAATCTCTACATATGTGATAGTTTTCAGAAGGGTCAAGATACCCCAATCTGAAGATCGACCCACCTCAAGAAATGCTCTATCAAGATTACCATCTTTGACAAAAGCAAAAATAATGGAAAAGTAAATAGAATCTACCCACGAAGATTGACAACTGTTTTGGAATTTTTTTAGTACTCTTTTGTGATTTTGTACTCATGATGTACTAATTTTTCCAAATACAAGAAAGCAAAATATTAAAAGAAAGAACATAACAGTAAACTGGGAAAGACAACTCAAAGAAAAGTGAAGCTGAATCTTCAAAAATTGCACGTTGGCATGCCAAAGAAAGTAGAAAGAGAAAATAAACTCTATCAAATGTTTCAAATCACTCACAAGCAATACTCAAGTGCTCCAATTCCCAAAATTCATAATGAGGATACCTCTGAAAATACGTTTGAGACATGGGGCATTAAAAACTTGGATTTCCATGAAACTAAAATGTTTGTTCTTACTATTCCATAATACATAAAAAAATGGTCGCCTCTGAGGCTAATACGACAAACTCTTACCTTGCTACGTAGAAACAAGGGCTTTTGAGGCAACTTTTATGAGTTGGCCACAATGATTCCCGGACGACCCCTTTAAAAGAACAACAATCCTTCCAGAACCTTCTCAGCACGTAGGAACCACCCTACAAGCGAAAGTAGAGAATCCAGTTCCCCAATGCATCTAATAGTTCTCCGGAATTCACTCCTAACAAATAGCAACTTTTTTGTTAAAGCGTGTCATTTCAAGTATTCAATCTCAATTCACTATTATTCCTCCCATACTGACTTGAGCATTGAAGTGTTAACCTTGTAGGTCAGCTTCTTCTCCACAATGGAAGGTCGGGTCCACCATTACCTCTGATCCTCACTTCGTTTCTGGTTATAGTATAAAACAATATAATTGTCAACGTCACGAGAACCTTCAAGATCACACACATAAGAATAAAATGAATAAGTGAAACACATCATAAGGTATGGTGTACTTAAGAAAATTACTGAACACCGTCATATATAGTGCGCTTAAGTGAATTATAGAACACCGTAAAATACTGTACAGTATGGGCTTTTCACCTTGTTGCCCATACAAGTGGTTCTATAAATAAAATCCTTGTGTAAAAATTTTTTTCACTTGATGAAATTCAATTTTAAACCCTAGTCGTATTCTCTCTCTCAAGGTTTTCATTTGTAATAGCTATCACTGAGATTGAAGATACTTTGTTTGTGTGAACTGAGTAGAAGCGTTGTTTTCCACTCAACGCTTGTTCGTTCATCCAATTCTACATCAAATATTTTAATCACCACAAGAGGTAATTGTTACTATCATTGATCATGTTCAATCGTAATGATCGACTTAAGGAAAAAATTTATTTTCTGCTGTGTTTATATCACAATTTTCCTTTAATGAAATTAGAGCCACTTACGAAACCATATATCGAATAGTTCTTTATATTATGTACTTTCTGTCTTAATTCGAATCAAAACACAAAATAAATTAAATAATAATAAAAAATTAAATATTAACATCATATTTCTATAATTGGGATTAGGAGTGTTCGCGAGGCGGTTTGGACGGTTTTGACGAAAAAAATCATCCGAACCGCAAGAGAAAAAATTGTGCGGTTTGGTTTGGTTCGGTTGGCTTTTAAAAGAAATCCGAACCAAACCAAACCAAACCAAACTAATGCGGTTTGGTTCGGTTCGGTTTATTCAATTTTTTATAAATATTTTATTGAGCTATGCTTACACATATAGATGACAACATAATTTTGTATTTAGACATTCATACACTATCAAATAACAACAAAACTCGTCATACTTAGACAACAATTTTCCATTTAAGATGTAAAAATTAAATTAGACAAAAGTGGAATATTAAACATACAATAATAGCATAAAACAATATAAAAATCATTATAATGAAACAAAAAAATATAATAGACAAGAGATTAGTGAAGGTGAAAAGAAAAAAAGTGTTGAAAGATTAGAGAAGAAGATGTGCGATAAAAACGAAACTGAAATATGGAACATTTACATAAAAATTAGAAGGTTAAAAAGAAAGAATATAAGAGAGTAGAGATTATAGAAGAAGAAGGAAGATGTATGTGGCAAAGAAGGTGCGATAATGTTATTAGAGATTTGAGAAGATCGGGACTGAAATTATATGTGTAAGGATGAGAAAATTGTTGGTAATCATAAGGCTAAGGTATAATAGATTTAAGTTTGGGTTGAATGTGAATTAAGTAAAATTTAGGTTGTAACATAATGTGGTTTGATTCGGTTTGGTTCGATTTACAAAATACAAACCGCAAACCGAACCGAACCGTGCGATTTTGTTAAAAGATGACCCAAACTAATCCGAATCAAATGCGGTTTTTTGCGGTTTCGATTTGGTTTGGTTTGCGATTTTCTATTGGTTTGGTTTTAAAGATTCCTAATTGGGATGATTCGTCATTAACTATACTTCGGAATTCAACCTTTGTAAGATGAAACATCGATACACTGATCATCCGTAAGTGATACAAATATATTTGATCATCCGTAAGTGATACAAATATATTTGATCGATTTATATAAGATATAAATAACTATAGTGCTACGGCAATATATCTGTTATGTTACTTTATTTATTTAATCCATTCTAATAGAGTATTAATTGTCTTTCAAATAAATGATCAATGTTCATTTTGAAATTTGATATTTGTATAGTAATATTCCGGCATATCGAATTGAATAACCGATCAATATATATCTTTATCACATCTCTACCCCACGCTCTCCATTATGAGATTAAGTGATCCAACATTGATTGAACCCTTAATCTTAATAAATACCTTTAAGCCTCCAAAATTCGAACAGAAACCCTCACAATCATTACGTGAAGAACTCCTTTTTCTCCCATTATTGTAGTTTTAACGAATACAATTTTTTTTTAAATAAATAATGTGTAAAAGGTAGACTTACTTACAATGTCAAATAAAAAAACCCATTGGAAATGTTTTAAGAGAAACTGTTAAAAAATTTCTAAAACTAATATGTAAAAACAATTGTGTAAAGTTGCTGGACAAAAAAATTGTGCTAATTAAAAATTATTGTTTCCTAAACATGATCAAATCACCGCTTGCTTTAAACAGTAAAATGATTTGTTATTGGAGCATGAACCATTTTTAAGAAAAAAATAACTTCAAATTAAATAAGAAGCTAAATAACCATTATTACAAAAGGATTGAATTACAAATATATAAAATAGATGAATAATATTAAAAATTAAAATTTTTAATGACAATAATTAATAGGATATACATGAACCATTCAACTTTTAACAATAAAAAAGGATAATTTTTGTTAAGAAATGTGGTTGAGCCTAACTCAACCCTACAAAACCGGCTTGTAGGGTGAGGATTGCCCCCACTTATAAGGACATGTTCAGGCCATATATTGTCCGATGTGGGACTCTTAACACACCCCCTCACGCCCAGGACTAGACAACTGGAGCGTGGAAATAAATGGTGGGTGGACCGATAGCGGAAACCATAGAAGGTGGCCCACCGGATCTTAAACGAGGCTCTTGATACCATGTTAAGAAATGTGGTTGAGCCTAACTCAACCCTACAAAACCGGCTTGTAGGGTGAGGATTGCCCCCACTTATAAGGACATGTTCAGGCCATATATTGTCCGATGTGGGACTCTTAACAATTTTAATGGATGGACAAGAATCTACCTAAAAATAAATAAATAAAAGCAGTGATGCTAATCAGCAGTAATGGTTGAAATTGTTCGGTATTGACTTGTTTATAAACTTCGTCCACTCTAACCACAACCAGAAGGTTGGTAAGGACTAAGAATAAACCCAAGTCCACGTGAGACAAGTCTAAATAGGATGCTAACACCAAGTTCAACAAAATATCTGTTTCAATAAACTATGAATACGATTGATTTGTGAATAATTTAATTGTTGGGGAACGGTTACAATCAAAATCAAATGCTAGCAAACCTAACTGTACACGAGAAAGACAATGGAATTTCTGCACTAAATAAATACTCGTAAGAAAAATCAAATGACTAAGAAAATATAAATCAGCCAGACTTAGTCTCGCATTTTAAGGTCTACAAACTGATGACCCTGAGTTTCGTATCCACCGCCATGCCTCGTTCTTCAAAATTGTACAAAACAATGCTTCCCTCTCTCCAAATTTTAAAGCGTGACAAGTTGTAAATTTGATAGGAATAAACTTGATAGGAAGGTACCGTGTGAAGGAAGTTAATCATGTCAGAAATATTCGATGTCATTACAGTCTATGGTTCCTCTGGTAAGGTGAGTGGCATGATGTTTGCAACATTAAGCTCTAAGGGACTCCTCCAAAATATTAGCTGAGAAACAAACAAAGGCAGTGACTTAGCCAATATACAATGAACAGGACCTGATAATCATTTAGCAGAGTCCAACTTCACACTCTAGACGAGAGATTTTCTTACCTGTTATTTGGTTGAAGAAACCCGTCGTAATGAAGGTATCCAGCTGCTTGAAACATGGGGGTTACTACCAAGTACACGCCCTATGTTTGAGGTTAATGTGGACTTTTCAGGCTTGGATATATTTCGTGTAGTTGACTTTTGCAAGGGAGATGAAGTGGATGGACCATTGTTCACATTCTGCAAAAATTTATTTCAATCAGTTGAATTTCTTCAGCCAAGTAAAAACTCAACATAATATCTATGATCAAACATAATGAGAGAAATGAGGCCACCAAGTCATCAGAAGAAATTACTGAAACTTACATGTTTTTCAGTGTGATTCTTGGCATTCAGTTTCTTAACATTGGATGGCTTAGGATGCACACGCACATTCGGGCGATCAAGATTAGGTAGCATTTTTGTTACAGTAAATTGAGGAGAGTTAGTGATTCCTGAAAAGGGAGTAGCAGGATGTGATCAGTATAGCGCATTATTACAGTACAGCAGACCACTATACTTCAAAGTTTTAAGTCTAGCTTAGCTCAACACTAGTACAGCAGAGCAAAATTCCAAATGAAAAGTAATAAAATAATAATAATGATTACATGGAAATTATTGATTTACATTATTAAAATATGTAAATATAACAAAGTTGTTATTAATATTAATTGTAAATGATTAATAGAATCATAAGCATGTACTTTTGTTGTTATTAATATTATTGTATATATACTCCCATCCACTCTGCCGAAACTGTTCCAAATATCACCATCACGCTGAGTAATGAAAAATGCACATACAAGTATAAAACATGTGGTCCGAACTATTCAACATTCATGCAATAATTTTTCAAGTGTTTGATCACATAATTCCTTCCTCACCCGCTGAGCTAGAAACGACTCCATCTCTCAAAACCATGATCCCCAATTTTGGTTTCACCTTGACGCAGTGTATTTGCAGTGTATATATGGAACCATCTCTCCGATGATCTACTCAACACCATCCTCGAACACAGTTCAACTGCTGAACTTGATAGTTCGACACCATCCTCGAACACGGTTCCACTGCTGAAATTGATAGTTCGACATCTTTTACTATAACAAAAATTCTAGGACTCTCTATTTAGACAAGAATTTTAGCGAAGTCATATGGAACAATTCTCTAATGCATCCTCCAACTGTCAACATCTTAAGTCTCTCTCTAACCAACGTGCTAATGTTTGTGCTATTGTATCTAATAAACAATTGGTTCTTCAATTCATTTCAAGGCTAACAGATGCATATGATATGTAGGATCCCAAATTCGTCAAGGGAACATTAATAATCGTGGAGGCCAGAGCAATGGCCGCGGCCTTTGCGGATGAGGAAGAGGTTATGGACGTGGTGGAAGTCGTTCCCCACATCAACAGTGGCCTTCGTCATTCTACCCGCATAAGCAGTGGGCCTCACCAAGCTCATGTCACAAATGCAGCGCCAACATATTCATATGCTCCATCGGATATTCAACCTGCTATGCATACCCTCACTGTTACTCCTTTTGATGATTAGTGGTACATGAAGTCATGAACATTGGGGTTGCATCTCATATGATGGCAAACGGAGGTAATCTCAGACCTTATTTAAATATGAGCAACAAATAAAACTACTTTTTATAACTTTTTGTCTCATACTTTTATGCCTTTTGATGTTGTGCACAATGATTTATAGACACTGATTATTAGTTCAGAAGGTCATCGTTATTATGTGTTATTTATTGATGACTACACAAAATCGTTACTATGGTATATATATATCACTACCAGATGAATGAAAAGGCACAGCCAAAAATTTTCTTACAAATATTCTTCAAACTTGACTTGACAACTATCTTAACTCAATGTACATCAGACCTCAGAAGCTACTATATTGTGGTTCAGAAACAAGAAAGTTCCTCGAAAAGTACCCAACATATAAATAACAAACTTTTTCCTTTTTCCTAATTTCCAATGAACATAAAATATCACTTCAAATTATAATTCATTCTACCAGAAAATAAAAATTGCATCTGCAAATCACTTCAATATATGTTATGTAGGAAAAATCTCCCACAATGAATCAGAACTCCTTCAAGTTTCAATCACATATGGCAAGAACATAGGAGACTAAAGTTACCTGTTTGTTTTTCCACACGCTTTTCAACAGCCAATGGTTCTAGACTGCTAGGAACAGCACTAGGCACAGCATCTGAAGGCTGCAAATGGTCATTGAGTCAAAATGAGAAAGAGAATAAAATCAGGAAATTTTAATAATCAGGATTCAGGCTATCAGAAAATTCATATGCATTCCAGTAAAAGCAAGCTAAACCATTATTAAATAAATATATTTGAAGGTTCTAAATAAAATACTCACAGATGATTGATTCGGTCTCCTTGTCTGTTGCACCTGCTGATTTCTTAGGATGGTCCAGTCGAATAAATTGTCATACTCATATCCTGCTCATTAAATTAAGCCAAATAAGCTTCTTATGACATCAGGGGAGAAGATAAATACAACACAGAAGACCACCAGAAACAACTTTGAAACACTAAGATTGGAAGTACGTGATACAGTTAAATATTTAATTCTTAACATAAAATTTACAAAACGTGAAAACATGAATTTATTCTTATGGAGAAGATATGTTAAATACATGGTAGCATTCATTTATAACACCTCCAACAGTCAACAGGCTAAAGCAATCAACCAATAAGCAAATTATCATCAACAATGTAATATATGTCCAATTGAGAGCAATTATTTAAAATCAAATGTAAGATTAAGAAAATAAGTCAATATACCTTCACAAGTGAACAAATCACGAAACAGACGCTTTAAGAATCCATAATCTGGATCTTGATCAAATGTCAAAGAGCGACAATAATGGAAGTAAGAAGCGAACTCCACGGGATATGATTCGCAAAGCGTCTAGAAAAAGAAATATAGATTCATTAAACTTCGGAGTAACAAAACTTCAATAAGAAAACCTCTCAGGAGAAGATAAACTAAAATTTGATTAATCTAGTAATAGCAATCCTTAAAAGCTCTTATTGATTTTGCATAATTCATCACCAAAACCTAATCCAATTTCTATTGTAGGCCGGTATGAGGGCGAGAAGAAAAAAAAATTAAAAACTAAACTAAGGATCAGGGATTTAGTCATTTTATGGTATTGAAAATTTGTACCTCAATGGGAGTTGATAACTTCTTTTCCCGAATCTTGTCATATTTTTCCTCTTTGGTGACAGCTTTCAATCCCTGCCAAGGAAGGCTAAAATGCAAGAACTGTAGAGTCAAGCCCTGACTTTACCTTAAAAGTATGTGCAATTGATATTCGTATGCATCATTTTATATAATTTATGTTGCTAAGTAAATTGCAGTGAATAGGAAGAAACATACCTTCCTCTTAAGAAGTACATAAGAACATAGCCAATAGACTCCAAATCATCACGACGACTTTGCTCTGACAAAAGTAAACCAAATTAGAATAAAAAATTGTAGGTTACAAGCAGTAACAGTAAAAAAGGAAATTTATTTCAATGTACCAATTCCTAAGTGAGTATTGCAACTTGCATATCGTGCAGTCCCTGTTAAGTTTTTCTTCTCTCTGTATAAGTTTATCAAGGTCAAACCATTAGACAATGATAAACTTGCTAGTTAAACTGGCAAAGCAAAAGTATCAATAAGAATTAATCGATAAAAAGAGTGCAGAAAAGGAATTATATGAGATTACACAGATTACAAGTTGGAAGATTTTCCATTCATAAACAACAATGTACATTTAATTATCAAATCATCTTGTTATATAGAAAAGCAATCAAATCAAATATATTTGTCACACAAGAAAACCTTAGAACACAGGCCAGACATGTAAAACAATGATCCAAAATAGAACAAGAAAAAATAAAAATAAATTAAACAAAACAAACTATACCTGTAAGCAATATGCTGTTTTGTTTTGGGGTCCCGATATCTTTTCGCTAGTCCGAAATCAATAATATAAACCTATCAATGTACCAAATTGTAAAAAGAAAACATAAGAAAGAGGAAGCATAAAAGAAATTATGGAACATGAAACGTATCAACATAAGTTAGCCACTGAAAAGTATCAACGTAAGTTAGCCACTGAAGATGATGAATTTGGCCGACTTTACCTGACTTGATTTTCTCCTAATACCCATTAGGAAGTTATCTGGTTTGATGTCTCTATGTAAAAATCCCCTGGAATGCACATATTCTATTCTCGAAAGCTGTAGTCAAGTAAATAAAACATAAATAATTTTACATTAATGTGCTTTTGTTAATAAAATCGTGCGGATGGGAGCATTAACTACAAGAGGCAACTTCTAGATAACAAAACTGCTACTATATTGATATGCAACAAACATGGTAGTTATTTCCCAAAACCATAGCCAGCAAGAATAAACTAATGCTGCCTCATGAAAACCAAAGGAAACAATCCAGACATGAATCAGTCGTTACCATCTGGTCGGCCAACATCAAAACTGTTTTTAAAGAAAGCTTGCTCCCACAGAAGACAAAAAGGTCTTCCAGACTACGTCCCAGAAGATCCATTACCAAAACATTATGGTCTCCATCAGTACCACACCATTTCATATTCGGAATACCACCTAAAATCCAGAGTGTAAGAGGAATCAGAAAAAATAATAATAATAACATAACTTTCTTCAACTTCCCAGATTCTTCTTTTATAACTTACTTTCTCCTTGAAGAATACTGTATAATTTGGCCTCCTGCAATAGTTGCGGATGCCTTGCATTCTTCTTTTCCTACAAAATAGAAATGCAACAACTATAAATCAGCATAAGGCCTTGTACATAGCTCTTGAACAATAGAATACAAACGAATGTCAAAAATAATGCGGAAAAAGGGCCGAGCATACACCTAGCAAGTATAGTTCTCTTCATTAAAAATTGACCAAAATATTTTTTTGTCTGTAGACGACGTGGTAATAACCACTAAAAACTCACACACACAATTGTGACTATGAGAGTTCCTTGGTAATGGCATTCAACCTAGCAATAACGGCTCCTGCCAGATAAGCTAGGATTTGCAGACATTGACCAAAGATTTTACTTATAGGGATCCAATCATTATAAGCAAATCAAAAAACAAAACCCAACCCTAATTCGAATAGTATCGAACCAGATAGATCCAACTATAAAATGTTGATGTTATCCAGAAAAAAATCATCTATTCCTTAGATTACCAGAGAATCAAGTCAATCAACTAAAGCAATGAGATATCATCATGACTCTAAAGTAAAGGTAAGCAACAAAAAATTATGCAAACTCACAACTTCCTAAAAAAAATTCAAAAAATGAAAAATAAACCAAAATTTAAAATCCAAAGTAAGCCAAATTTGAATGATGAAATCAAACCATTTTGACGGCAACGATCTCAGAGTTATCCATATCCGAAGCTGAAAAAAAACAACCAAAAAAATCAGCAAACTCATAGCCAGCATATATAATACATATAGAACAATACATAAATAGATGAAAAAGTTCGTTACCGATGAAAATTTCACCAAACGAACCGCTTCCGATTTTGCGACCAATCTTAAACTTGCCGCCGACAACCCACTCCATGTTGAACAGGCCGGCGAACCTTATCCGACGATGATACGAAACGAGAGCGACGATACGTGACGCGATTCAACGGGCGATTCAACGGAAAAAGTTGTTAACGGCGATGAACGGAAAAAGAGGGTTTGGTGAAGATAAAGAGGAGAGAAGAAGAGAGAAATTGAAAGTGGATTGAATAAAGAAGAAGAAGAAAAGTGAGGGTAATTTAGGAAATGGAGAAATAATCGTTTTCAAAAGTCGGTTGGTGATGATCTGTACGAGCTAGCACTCGACGTTATTCTTGTTATACCTTACTCGTTTCCGAGTAAATTACTGTATTATCCACGTGGGAATTGAAAAACACGCTTTTCTAACTTTTTCTTGGAGAGACTAGGTTTCTTTTTAATTTATTTTGGTAATAAATAAATAAATTGGAGTGGATAAAGATAATCTGAGTCAGCAGGATCAAATAATAAGAAAATTTATTTATGGGAGTATTTTTTTAATTTTTACGTTGAATTGTTCTTTTACACCTCCAAAAAATAGGGGAAAAAAGGAAATTTCGACAGATAACTAATAAGTGTGGATAAATTAGCGGTGAAATTTTTAGATTCGGATCTGTTGGAATTATTCCGCATTTGCCAAATGGATATTTTTTGTTTTGGATAAAATACAGCTGCCACGTTGTTGTTTTGGAATGGAATTGAATTGGATAAGGCTGTCAGTCATTGACGTTTGACCTCCGACATACTAAATAAATGCTAAATATCCTTATTTATTTATTTTTTCTTTTACGGGTGAATAATTTTTATGGAAATTAATTATTTTTCAACTCTCAATGTCAATTTATGACGTTTCAATTTTTTTTTTTTTTACCAAATAACAATTTCAAATTAAGAGTATTCAAGAGTTTAATTTGACATTAAATTTTATCACTTTATTAATTATTCAAAGACCTATATTTATTAAAGTAAATATGTGTTTAATCTATTTAATTAATATAATTTATTTATTTTTGAATACTAATATATAATTTATTTTTTAATGAGATGTTTTAGAAAATATCTCTCATTTTTTTCATGTCGAAGTGGTTTTTTTAAATCCTTTCAAACTCTACGTATTTTTAGATATACTCCCAGCAAAATTTTGACTTGTTCATAAGAGTCTTTCGCTAGTCAAAAAAATGACTATTATTAACTTGATTTGTTATATAAAATTTTCTCTCAAAATCAACCATATTTAAATTCTCTTAAATAAGTATCACAAATATGTTGTGTTGATCCAAAATATTAAGGATATTTTACTTGAAAATAATATGTTTTAAGTAAATCCACACTCTTTATGACGGTAACAAAAATGTTATTTTATGAAAAAATTAGTACAACTTCTAATATTGATCTTTTGATTCACAACTCGTCTTTTCTGAGATTGAATAACATTTTTAAAGCGGCCAGAACTATATTTTTAAGATTATAATTTATGATAGCAAAATGATTAGTCACAAAAAAAATTAGAAGAAAATTGGGTTAGATTAATGATTATATGCTTGAGTTTTATTTGTTTTTCAAGTCTAATGGTGAAACCCAACTAACTTGAATAGCTGCAGAATTCACTTATCATTGGTGCTTTCATCTTCTTCCTTAATGCCTCATAAAAACACAAATCTTATTCTAAAAGACCTTGATGATTCTCTTCAAATCACAAACCAGGGTCTTAATGAACTCATCATCTACAACCACAACCTTGAAACAACCATGAAAGATAGCAATCATTTCATCTCTATGTAGTTGAGTCAACTGGAAAACACAAATAAAAAACATGTGGAGAATGCCAAATAAGCAAGCAGACTAAGATGTCCCGCAAGAAGCTCGAATATCTTACCACCTCAAAAGTTCTTAAGTTACTTCATATGGATCCTATGAGGCCAACGCAAGTGGAACGTCTGTATGGAAAAAGACATGTTTTCATGTGTGTGGATGGTTTTTCCATATACACTTGGATCAACTTGATTAAAGAAACTTTTGTCATTGTTGATGTTGTAACACCCCGATATCCGCTACACTCATTAACCGTGTCGGCCAACTGAGCATGTCACCAGCTTAATCAATAATCCCCCTAAGTCCGTTTACCGGCTGCCCAGGAAATATTGTTTTTGCCTTCCGTAGGAATCGAACCACGTACCTAGGGGTTAAGTACCTATTCATAGCAATTCCTACTACCACTTGAGCTACTTCGATTCCTGCGGAAGGCAAAAACAATATTTCCTGGGCAGCCGGTAAGCGAATCTAGGGGGATTATTGATTAAGCTGGTGACATGCTCGGTTGGCCGACACGGTTGATGCGTGTAGCGGATATCGGGGTGTTACATTAAAAAGGGTAGCTCAAGTGGTAGCAGGAATTGCTATGAATACGTACTTAACCCCTAGGTACGTGGTTCGATTCCTGTGGAAGGCAAAAACAATATTTTCTGGGCAGCGGGTAAGCAGACCTAGGGGGATTATTGATTAAGTTGGTGACATGCTCGGTTGGCCGACACGGTTGATGCGTGTAGCGGATATCAGGGTGTTACATTAAAAAGGCCCAAGTGGTAGCAGGAATTGCTATGAATACGTACTTAACCCCTAGGTACGTGGTTCGATTCCTGCGGAAGGCAAAAACAATATTTTCTGGGCAGCGGGTAAGCAGACCTAGGGGAGATTATTGATTAAGCTGGTGACATGCTCGGTTGGCCGACACGGTTGATGCGTGTAGCGGATATCAGGGTATTACATTAAAAAGGCCCAAGTGGTAGCAGGAATTGCTATGAATACGTACTTAACCCCTAGGTACGTGGTTCGATTCCTGCGGAAGGCAAAAACAATATTTCCTGGGCAGCCGATAAGTGGACCTAGGGGGATTATTGATTAAGCTGGTGACATGCTCGGTTGGCCGACACGGTTGATGCGTGTAGCGGATATCGGGGTGTTACATATGTCTTCGAGATGGTGGAACATTTTCTTCAGTAAATGCAGTTTGAGATGAGTCTTGTAAAAGAACTCACTTACTTTCTTGGTATTCAAGTAAAGAAAATGGAAGATAACATGTTTGTATATTAAAGAAAGTATGTAAAGAGTATAATGAAGAAATTTAGTCTTGACAAGGCTAGCCATAAAAGAACTCCAGTTGTAACTCATGTGAAGTTATCAAAAGATGAAAATAGAGTTGATGTAGATCAAAGTATCTACATAAGTATAGTAGGAAGTCTTATATACCTTACAACAAGTAGACCCGACATCACTTTTGTTGAATGAGTATGTGCAAGATACCAAGCTAAACCTAAGGCCAGTCGTCTGAATCAAGTTAAGAGAATCGTGAAATACATAAATAGAACCTATGACTATGGTATTCTCTATTCTCATTATACCAATTCAATATTGGTAGGGCATTGTGGTGCAGATTGGGCTAGGATGCTAATGATAGAAAAATTACATATCTTGTGATGCTTCATTCTTAGCAATAATTTAATCTCATGGTTTAGCACGAAGCATAATTGTGTCTCATTATCTACTGCAAAAGCTGAGTACATTGCCACATAGAGTAGTTGCATTCAATTGTTCTGGATGAAACAGATGTTGAAGGAGTACAATGTTGAATAAGATGCCATCACATTCTTTTGTGATAACTTGAGTGCTATTGATATTTCAAAGAATCATGTCCAACATAGCAGAATCAAGCACATTGACATTTGTCCTCATTTCATCAGGGAACTTGTGGAAGATAAAATAGTAAATATTGAGCATATAGCAACTGAAAAATAGTTAGTTGGCATATTCACTAAAGCTTTAGATGTTGTTTGAAAAGTTAAGGGTTTCTCTTGGTATTTGCATATGTGAGAATTTGTAGCAATCAGTGCAATGGAGGTGTGCAAGAATAGAAAGACTTTTTCTCTCTCTTAAGAATAATGTTGCACGTAAAATAATGCTGATTCTTCCCATTTTAGGGTATCCTTATAAGTGGCCCTTCATTACAAACAAGAACATTTTTCATCTCTCTCTATTAATCTCACAAATTTGTCAATTCTCATTTCTCTTAAGATCTTCCATTTTCTTCCAATATGAGTCAAAGATATGAAGAAACTAAGACAAATACTAGGAAATCTAGGGCTTTTGAGTCAAAGAAGACTGGCCTAGAGAAGAATGAAACAAATGTTGAATCACATGCTACAACATCTGGTGAACCTTCTATTGGAACATCTATGATTGGGAAAAAGTTTTGAGTATTGGAACACTTACTCTTGGAACATCTAATCCTAAAAAATATTTTTAATTAAATTCTAGATATTCCAATAGAAGGTTCACCAAATAAGTATTGGAACATCTAGTATTAGATGGATCATCAAGAATTCAATATGATAAAATGATTCATCTCATCATATAAGTATTGTAGGAAATTTATCAATATTTTATTTACGCTTTAATATATTTTAGAGTATTAAAAATATTAAATATTTTGTGTTTATTATATATATTGTTTAGGAATTGAATTTTTTTTATGAATATTAATTTTTATTTTATTTAGCACAAGTCTTATAATATTTTAAGGGTTAAAATGTAAATTAGTTTTAAAATCCTTCATTTTTTTCTTGTGAACCAAACATATTTTTGATTAAAAATTCTCCATCGCTCACCCTCTATTGAACCAAACATATATTTAATTAAAATGCCTCCCCTCGCCTTTCTTACCTTTCTCTCACCTTTATTAAAATTCCTTCCCTCTCCTTTCTTTTGTTGAACCAAACAGATCTTAAAAACTATAGAAAGGTGTCGATGTCATTTTAATTTAAACCATGAATAATGAACATATAATAATTTGATTGTGAATCTATATATATATATATATATATATATATATATATATATATATATATATATATATATATATATATTAGGGCCGTCTCAAATAATTTGGAGGCCCTGTTCTAATATTAAAAGTGGCCCCTGAAAACTTGTGGTTCTTTTATAAGAAATTTATCAAGAGCTCCTGCTTAATATTGAGTTGAGTTAGTTCATTAAGTGTTTTCTTTTTCTTACATTTCTCACATTCTGAATCAAACCTTCTAAGCTTAGGAGGTAATTTAGAAGATACACAATTTTGAAGTTGAATCGAAAAATAAAATTAAAAGATAATTAGTTATTTGTAAATAAAATAAAAAATTAACAAATAATTAAAAAGCAATAAAAAAGAAATAAATATTAAAAAATATATTTAAAGAATTTATATGTCAGGAAAAAAAACTATACACAAAATTTATATATTTGTTAATTATATAAATTATGAAAAGTAATGCTAGAAACGAAAAACCAATATTTTTACGCAATGCGGCATTTCATTATCTAAATTGTACTTTTGAAAAATTGATTGAGAGATATAGTAAAGATGGCAAATAGATAGATGAACGGATAGTCAATAGTATTATAATATATAATTTGTTATTATTAACCTTGATATACTATTATCCTATCTATATTTATCCTAATAATGAATTAATAATATGGGCATATGGTAGTACACGAGGTCCATACATTATAAGTAATTATTTTGGACAATTACACAACAGTCAATACATTATATTTTGGCCAATTATTAATTGAACTGGGTTGGTAAACAAAATTGTGAGGCCCCCCACTTTCAGAGGCCCTGTTCAGAAGGTCTGGTTGCTCTTGTCAATCACCGGCCCTATATATATATATATATATATATATATATATATATATATATATATATATATATATATATATAGAGGAGCATATCAAGTGAGAGCAATTTTAAATGAGAGATGAGAGGAAGAAATATCAATCATTGGATTCATCAAGAGAGAGAATGTTAATACATTAATGAGGCTATTAATTTCTCTCTCTTGATGAATCCAATGGTTGATATTTCTTCCTCTCATCTCTCATTTAAAAATGCTCTCACTTGATATGCTTCCATATATATATATATATATATATATATATATATATATATATATATATATATATATATATATATATAAATTAAAGAAAATAAAATACTAATAAATAAATGGTTTTTATGATCGTAGACAACTACGAAACTCAAATAATGTCAGAACACTCGATAACCAAACTAGGAACATATTAACCAATTTATAACACTCAACTCAATTAACCAATTTTATTTTTATAACTTAAAATTATTTTCCTATGTCAGAATATATATTAACCAAACTCTGAATTGATTAATCAAATTTTGATATTTTATTAACCAAAGTAATTAAAAAATATATATATTAAAAAGTTGAAATAATAAAAATACACCGTTCATATATTTATAAATAATGTATTAGATGTAGATGTATGAATCTGGTCTCATGATATTATTTCTCTTTAAAAGATCCACATCTTTAAAGTTAAGGTTAAAAAGTAATCAAAATTAAAACTACCTATGATTTTAAAGGGTTTATAAATAATAAATAACTTATAAGCTTAACTTCTACTAGTTCACAAAATCTCAAAAACCACTCAGATCTCTTTTAAAAAAAGAAGCTAGTTTAAAATCTATGACACTAATAAAACACTATTTATAGTTTGAAAGAAGATAAAATAGATGATATAATCAAAAACAAAAGTTTATATTAGTCAAATAAAAATTAGTTGCCTCTTCTCGAGTGGAGAACAAATGTGCTTTGCATAGAGCCAGGATCACAAGTGTCCAAGTGCACATTTGAGTCAAACCTGTCCTCCACTAATAATTATTTAGAAAACTTTTAAATTAAAGTATTAAGGAAGGGATGTTTTCATGTGCAATATTGCATTAACATATTTTTAGTGGTGGGTAGAAATAGTTAGACAAATGTGAAGGTGATTACTGACTAAAGCATGTTTGTATCTATTTGAATGCATCTAACTAGGTTGAAGGTTTTAAAAGTATCTGTCTAGGATTATTATATATTGTCTCGGTTAAAAGAGGCATTTATATTCTGAACTGTGTTAATTATTTAGAGTTTTAGAGATTAAAATGTTGGAAGATTTTAGAAGGAAATCTACATGAAAACATGTGTTAATGAGAAGTAATGTAGAGAAGGATGAAGTCTTGGACTCGTTGGTAGAAATGCTCTTATCAAATACTTCTTTTGGTGAAAACTTATACATTTAATTTATACTAGTACATAAATATTATGTGTATTTGT
Organism: Vicia villosa; assembly: GCF_029867415.1. NCBI lineage: Eukaryota > Viridiplantae > Streptophyta > Magnoliopsida > Fabales > Fabaceae > Vicia > Vicia villosa. Next base: position 3,007,144 of record NC_081182.1, on the reverse strand, counting down.
TGCTCAAATTATTTATTTTTGGTGAAAATATCTTGAGTTACACATATTTTCTTTTAGAAAAGTGGATCATATAAAATTAGAAATATAGAAATGCTATTTACATCAAATCTTACACCTACACCGTATGTACGGACGACACTATTCATGTACGAACGACACTGTTCATGTACGGACAAATACTGTTCATGTACGGCGCTGATACTATTCATGTATGGACGCTTATTTCTAATACCTGATCATGCATTAACCAACTTCATTACTGCATTAACCAAGTTTTTACACTACATTAACCAAGTTTGATGATTGCTAAAAAATATTTTTAATACATGGATGTTGCATTAATCAACTTTATTACTGAATTAACCAAGTTTATACACTACATTAACCAAGTTTGGTGACTGCTAAAAACTATTTTTAATACCTAGATGTTGCATTAACCAACTTCATTACTGTATTAACCAAGTTTTTACACTGCATTAACCAAATTTAGTGACTACTATAAAATACTGTTGGGTGTAAGTATTGGTGTAACAATTGGGTGTATGAATAGCAATACTCGTAGAAATATTATCTATAATTCTTATATATGTGTTCTTGGTGTTGTGGACGTGGTCCTTCCCTTTAGATGCTCCACAGATGTGTCTGTTTCTTGGGGTCACATTTGTGTACATTTGTTCGAAGGGAGATATATGGAGGTCTATGTCTTTGCGACTTTAATGTTTATCTAGGACCGTAAAGGTATCTCCGTCTCTGGATGACTGCCCTCGGTTGTCTCTTTCGAATAGTTAGATGAGCTGTGTCTCCTTTTGTTTCTCTATTTTGGGGTTGATGTTGGCCTACAGAGATCCTATGAAATTAAGTGACTAGGGTGTTAAAAGGGATATTGAAGACCATCCTTAGGGATTTGGTCGGAATAGCTTTGATGTGACTTACTATTAACCCACTGTTGAATAAAGGGTTATATTTTCTAAGAGCTTTTCCATCATATTATTTAGATTTAATTGTTGCAGATTTGATTGCTCGATTGCATCAGAATGAAATTTATTACGACAAATCCACTGTCTTTGAGGTATCTCATAGGTGCTACACCATTGATGGAGGCTATGAAAATCACTAGTACCCCAGCACTCAAGGTTTCCCATGTCTTCTCGTTTCTTGAACAGTATAGTGCAACCTAATCCTTGTTTTGCAGTTTGAAATTAATTATTGTTTGGGAGAGGTGTTCCATTGACAGGTCACTATTGGATTTCACGATATTGGGGATCTCATCAATGATGATCAAATACATTAGAATAAAATCTTGCAATCCTTATTGTCACCAAGGAGACTTGATCCATCTTGATCCAACTTGAAAGTCTCAAAGTATCTGAGTCCAGATCTCAAGTTGGTTGTGTGCTCTACACCATTAAGAGCAGAAGGAATCAGTGAAGATTATATCAAGCTCAGAGCCTTTCCATTCTCATTGCAAGGTGGTGCGAGATATTGGTTATACTACCTTGAGCCGAATTTTGTTTCAAGCTGGAATAATCTCAAAAAAGTGTTCTTAGAGAGATTCTTCTCTGCCTCAAGAGGTGCTTCGATTAGAAAAGAAATATGTGGTATTAGACAAGTTGACATGGAATCATTGGCCAAATACTGAGAGAGATTCAAGCAGTTAGTGTCGAGTTATCCTTAACACCAATTGTTTGAACAATTGCTAATTCAGTACGTTTATGAAGGGTTGTTACCTACGGATAGAGATATCTTGGATGCTTCTAGTGGTGGAGAACATGTCACTCAACTTCTAACAATTCATAACTAGAAACAATTTTGCGGTCCTGACAAAATGAGTGAATGAAATTCAAGCTTCTTCCAATAAGGCGATAGAAACCAGAATTGATGAGCTTACTTCAGTAGTGTAACAATTAGCAATAGCAAAAACTCAAACATAAAGGTTATGTGAAATTTGCAAAATTTAAGTATTCACATTGGAGAATGCCTCCTTATATAGCAACAATTGTCTAGCTAAAAAACCCAGTAGGGTTTTTAACATGAAGGCGGATGGAACCTAAAGTGCATAGTTAATTAGTATTCATAATGATAATGGTGAATCTTGATGAAATAAATCTTGCATAAATATGAATATAAATATTAATCTTGCTAAAATAGATTCATGATAAATCTTTTCCAAACTATTATGTGCTTTAAATAATTGTATCTTTGATTGGACGGAAAAGGAAACAAATCTCAAACACGCAAGATATTCTCCATTCAGACTTGCACAACAAGCAAACACCTCGAAACAAGATGTCTCCTACATTGATAGAACATTGTGCTTAACATGTTGCTTTCTATTAATGTGCCAAGAACCACTTCAAGACAAGATGTCTCACAACTTGACATAACATATTACTTCACATATTGCCTAAAAAATATTGTCAATCACATGTAATAACAGGATCTAATAGTAAGGTTTTTAAATAATACTCTTTTTCTCCTCACGATCTTGTGTAATATAGAAATTAAAGGTACCTAATACAAAAACTGAGCATAATTCCTAAGAAATAATGGAATACCTAGATTTTGCTGCACCATTTTCTTATAATAATCTTCTACCCTGAGTTAGAATCACCACAACCTCCATTGCCTCCTTTGCAACCATCACCACCCACATCAACATCAAGATCCTCTTTCAGATACATTTCTTTATTACCAACCTTTCTCGCCTCTCCACTCACCTTAAAAACTCTGTCCATTTCACCATTATACTACTCATCACGCTGAACTCATCATAGTCTTCCTCATCTTCAACATCACTTTCTTCCATATCTTCCTCTTCTTTGCGAAAAGCAGTTTGCTTAGAAAGAGAGAGACTGATCTCAAGTTGCAAGCATTTTTGTCTCACTAAATCTCTCTTCATTGTTGTTACAAACATCCCTATTCATTGTTGTTACAAGCATAAGTTAAATCTCTTTTCATTGTCTCACTGAAATGATCTATATAACTGAATCTCTCTTCATTTTTGTTACAAGCGTAAGCTAAATATTCCAATTTACCTTTAGATTGAAGTCTTCTAATCAAACTTTTGTTTTTCCTTTCAAGATCAGCAAAGTAATCAGATGTTAGAGAAAAACTACATGAAAAAAATGAAGGAAACATATTGATGAAAAGAAAATTTATGATGTATTGATGGTGGTATATGCTTGAATGTATGACAAGGTTCATGATGATTAAGATTATATGTGAAGGAACTAGATGAGAAACGAAAACTAATAACAGGTGTTGAACATCTTCTTACCAACATATTTTTTTATGATCAGAATTGGACACGGAGGATATTTGTAGCAGTAGACTACTAATGTAATTCATATGCAATAAAAATCACATGATTGATAGTGCTGAAGCTAATAGACACATGCGTCCAAGGAAATCCCAAAGACCAAGAATGGTGGTTGGAATGATCTAATCACTAGTATACAATCACTAGTCCATGTTGATGGACACCTTGTAATGATCCAAAGAGTATTGGAATATCATCGAGGAAGGAGTGGTGGTTTCACACGTAGAAGCAACTCCTAAACTACACAAGGATTCAACAATAAGCAAATCAAAGATTAAAGTCTAAGAACTCTCTATCTCAAGTAATTGATATATATTTTTCTTACAACTATTCTAGTTTGTGACATAACTAAAGACGCTTGGGAATTCATGCGCCAAAAATATTAATGCTCTACTAAGGTAAATAGAACATAATTACAAGCCCTTTACAAAGACTTTCAAATTTTTTTACATGAAGATTGAAGAATGTGTAGAAGATTACTTTGCAAGAACGCTTATCATTTCCAACAAGGTGAATGTTTATGGTGAAAACCCCACTCAAGTTATACTATGACAATGGAAGAACTTCAAAATATTTTGCTTGTTCAAGAGCAACAAATGTGAGACCATATAGATGAAGATTGGGCCTCAAAGATTTCCAATGCAGGAAGAGGCTATGACCTCAAGAGATATTGTAACAGAGGTAAAAGGAGATGAAGATTCAATAAAGAGAATGTGGAATGATACAAGTGTCACAAACTTGAATACTTTAAATCTGAATGTTCAAGTTTGGATGTCCCACATTTCTTTAGTAGTTTCGCAGTGAGAAACTTGCAAAAATTCCTCAAGACTGAGAGCGGTAGTGATGTTGTTTTTTTTATTTTAAACCATGTTTTAAATTTCTTTGTCATCTTTGGACCAATACTTTTTAGGTTTGTCTAATACAACACCATCAACATTGTGAGTAGGGACAAATGGTCCTTCTTTCACAGCTTTCCGATACCATTATTCGTTCCTTCTATGAAAAACTTCGTTTTCTCTTTACACAAACTATACCCTTCTTCATTAAAGGATAAAAGTTTGTTTAGTGAATAACTTGAAGTCATTTTTACTCACGAGACAATTAGTCCTTAACAGGAGTTAGTCTCTGATGCCACTTGTTGAACAAGTGACGTAAAGCATAAGAGAGGGTGAATTGTGGTTTTTTAAATTCATGATTAAATGTATACTATTAGGTTTTAATTTGCTGGATGAATTTTGGTAATGTTCAACAAGATGTCGTAAACATGTTGATACGATATTGCAGCATGTGATGTTTCTATTTCTGGAGGATCAGTTGCTACCGTTTCAGAAGATTTATTTTGTTACTTTTGAATCAACTTGTGCGCTGAAGATTGGATTCTCTGAAGAGCTGTTTCAAAGGTGAAGCAATAACAAAATATTTGATTTTATTGATTGGATGTTAAAACCTTTTGCCTTGCATTTGAAGATTTGATTTGATATGATATGATTTGATTTGCAGAAGGTCATAGCCAGATTGAATATCCAAGCCCAATGATTGTTGTAACACCCTAATTTTCCTTGTGTATTTATAATTAAAATCAGAGTAAAATAATGTCACATCCAACAACGACCTGCTCATATATTTCGATATGCAACACATAGGGTAATTAAAGAACATATCATGTGTCTCAAAGTCTACCTTTTATTAGCAGGGGAAAACACCAATAATTAAATATTTTAATTTCTCAAAACATAATTATCACAAATATAGTTATTACAACAATAATCATAAAGAACGATCAAATATAACACATTATCCAACAATGGAGGTATACACATAGTTTCCTCCCTACATAAACAAAATAAGCGTCGACCCCCGATGTTACATATCAGATCAGACACCGATTTAACAATGCATAAAGAAGATCAACCTCTTCCACGCATTCACGGCAGATCATATGTGCGTTATCCACGTGGAGGCAACATTCTAACAGATGGGGTGATATATCATAACTATATAAAGGAAATGCATAATAATAAGCAAGCATCAGATCACTACATGCAAATCACCTATCCCACAACACAATCCACACAATCAACACAACAACTAGCCAACACCACAATAACACAACCAATATGCAATGCAATAAGACTCACAACTTGAATCAATGCATGTGGTACCAAAATGTGAATTCCCAGTTTCACCGCTCCAATCCCCACCTAGGATCAAAGCTCACCAAACATACCTCCATCCAAAATTGTTACTAAGTAACACTTCACTAATCCATCACCATAGGAATTATATACTCGCACCCAATCCGCATAATAAAATTGAGGCTCACCAAATACGGACCTCCGTCCAACACCATGAATGTATGCAACATATTATGCATACAACATAACAACATGCACATATACCTTCACCATAGTCAATATACCTCTCCACTACTGACCACCATGCACCAAACACCTTCCAAAACATGCAGCAACAACTACATAATGATATTGCAAGCAATAACAATGCATTTGCACACGTTCCACAAAGCAACATAAACTCACTATGCATTAAATACATGCCCACTCCTCAAATTATATGAATTCTGGCACTAAAAATAATTTTATGTTAAATTACATTACAACAGCTTTTCAACACTTTAAACTACGCGTCAATCGGACATCCGAAACTAGAGTTATGAATATTTTACAATTTTTTTGTCATAGTAGAGTAACGAGTCACTTAATTTCAAGTAACAGGTTACTTAAGTCCAAAAAAAAAAACATTTTTCACATTTTTCGCTCCTAGATAATCGGTTACTTCATTTCAAGTAACCAGTTACTTCATTGTAACCAGCCGAGAAACACATTTTCAACTCAGAGTAACAAGTTACTTCATTTCAAGTAACCGGTTACTTCAAACCCAGAAACAAAATATGCAATTTTTTTCTGAGGTAATCGGCTACTTCATTTCAAGTAACCGATTACTTCATCTAAAAATGCCCAGAACACGTTCTTAATAGTAGAGTAACAGGTTACTTCATTTCAAGTAACTGGTTAGTTCGCTGACAGAGGTAATTTTCTGCAACTTTTCAAAATGAAAATCACTTTAGGCCATCCCAAAACCCCATTTTTCTTTCAAATTATTTAGCTATGTTTCAACATGAAATAATCACTTTTTACAGGTTTCAAACCCCAAATATTTTACACCGAAAACACCCATAACTTAGTTTTAACGCTGACTCACAACCACACACAACAAAAAACATCATTAGACAACATTTTATTTATATCTAATTCATGAACAACATACAATTACATTATCCACACAATTATTCCAACTGTTACAAAATTGCAACGATGATTATATCATTGAGAAAAGAAGAGAAACACAAAACCAAGCATAGATATAATCTACCCACCATCATCATACAAACCCTTAGATAATTAGAACTCCACTCTAACCTTAGAGTTCTTGAAAGCCCTTCTATCTTTTAAAAATGGAGGTCTCCTTTCTCCTCTTCTCACTTTCTCGTGTTTCAGAATCTTTCAACCCTTCTTTTCTATTTATTTTATTATATTATTATTACTATTCTCAACTAATTAAAATAATAATAATTATAATAATAATAATTCCAACACTTATTTAATTTAAATAATACACACCTTATATTATTTAAAAAAATAACTACAAACTAGTATTACTGGTTAATTTAATTAATCTTACTCACCATACCATAAAGTTTTACATTTTTACCCACACACCCTCAACACCTAAGATTATATTTTCCAAGGCTACCATCCTACATCAAATGGCTCTCTAATACACTAAAACACCAATCACACGGCAAGATCACCAAATATCATATAATTAAATTACGAAAAATAATTTAAATTAAATCAGGGCATTACAGTTGTATTGGCTTATAAAAGGAGGAGTCTAAACCTAAGAAAAAGGAGCAACACACGAAGAAAAATAAGGAGTAATATTGTTGCAAGAGTCTTAGGGTTTTGGGAGTCTTTTTAAACTATTGTTTTTGTGTATGTCACTCATGTATCATGTTGATACATAGAATTTGACTAATTGTTCACTGTTCATTTTGATTCACTCATGAGCTTTTAAGCAAGAGTGTAATCTATGTAATTAGAAGTATGTCTTCTATCAATTGTTTTTGTTCGTTGACAATCACAGGGGTGTAATTGAGGTAAGTGAGATGGGGGTCTCATATCTAGGGGTGTCCTAGGTAGAAGTTGCACAAGGTAATGATTAGGTGATAAGTTGTAAAGTAAAGTTGTTTAGATTTGAACTAATACTATCATAATGGATTTCATTCCTGTCTTGGTAGTGTGATAAGTGCTTGATTTATGCTAAAATGACTTATTATAACATAGCACTTATCTTGCTTATTTGACATATTTCTCACATAAAAACCCTCAACTATTGAATAAAGTATCATTGTGCAAAATTACTTGGTTTAGTTTGCATTTGTGCAGGTTATAGTATTAAAGCAAAAAACCAGATAACAGGACTTTCGCTGCAGCGAACTCCAGGAAATCAAAGGCAAAATCCAGAAAACAGGGCATTCGCTGCAGCGAAAGGTAGCGAAGGCCCGATTCGCTGCAGCAAACCATATTTCGCTGTAGCGAACGAAGTCAGAAGCAAACTTTCCAGTTTTGCTAGCAGCGAGCAAAAGCAAAGTACATTCGCTGCAGCGAACCATATTTCGCTGTAGCGAACTTTGGCGGTTTCTAGAAGATTTGAATTTCTTAAAGCTGAAAAAACATTCGCTGCAGCGAAATATCCTCCGCGTAGCGAACTCTGGCGGTTCAATAAAGACTTAGCAATGAAGCAAGGTATTCGCTGCAGCGAACTTTTGTTCACGTAACGAACTCAGGCGGCCAGAACAGCTATAAAAGGAGCAGAAACCCGTTCATAAAAATACATTCACTTTTATCTTGTAATACTCTTATAATAGAAGTAGGAATAGAGGTTTTTAGGTAGAGAGAGGTGGATACACATCAAGAGTCGGGAAATCGTCGTTGATGTCATTCCAACTCAAATCTTCCATTGAGCTTCAAACTACCATGAGTAGCTAAATCCCTCTCTTGTTGGGATTGGGCGTAGTTCACCGAAACAATATATATTTTCTTTGATCATGGCGTTATATATAATTTATGTTTGAATCATTATCATTGTTATCTTCGTTTTACCGTTTATTTCATGGATTGAATTGATATTGACAAATACGATTCTAATCTCGATCCAAGATAACGACTATTAAACTCTAAATGCTAGACATATATTTAGGTTTAATATTCACTTTAAGTATTGAATCTTAATGCTACCGTATTGTTTAATAGGCTGAGAAATCGTCGATTAAACCATAAGGTAAGAAATCTCAACAAACGTTTAGACATGAACTTTGTTGTGAGCAATACGTGATGATAATGAAACAAGCACAAATTGTGTATAACTGATCCAAGATTTGCATATTGAATCGGTGGATGAAAATCAATTCCCAACAAGTCTATTCCTCTGAACTTATCTTTCGTTATTTACGCACTTTTACTTTTCGTAACTTTAAACCAAACAAACTTGAAACTTTATGTTTAGAACTATAGAAATTGTTGAATGGTTTTGATATCGCTCCAATCCCTGTGGATATGATAATATAAAATACTTACATTTGACTTGTACTTTCTACAAACATCAAATTGGCGCCGTTGCTGGGGATTGGCGTTTAAGATATTAAAACATCGCAATCGTTTCTATACTTTTAAGCTTTGTGAATTTGTTATATATTGTATATACTTGTGTGTCTTTCGCAACGTTTTCTCAAGTGTTTAGATAGGTGGGAGAAATGTTGTTTATGCTTCGAGGCAAAAGTTCGAAGGAGCAACTTCTTTTTGATCCCGAGATTGAAAGAACAATCTGAAAGAATAAAAGGAAAACAAAGTAACATAAACAACTATCCAAAAAGAAAAACCACAAAGGAGCTTCTACATCAAAGTCTTCATCAAATCATCCTATGAACGAAACCATGGTAGCACAAAACCATGTGGAACCACCCTGTGAAAGCAGCCCAAGACGGTTCGGCCGTCTCACCAACAATCCAGCCACATAACACGCTGAAATGAAAACAGGTATGCTACAAATCATATATGCTAACCCCTTTTCAGGTTTGGACCATGAAGACCCATACACCCACCTCACCAAATTCTACGAGACTGCTGGTACACTAGGTACACCAGAGGCTGAAGAGGAGGCCGTGTTCATGAGATTATTCCCACACTCGTTGATTGGAAAGGCAAAGGAATGGTATCTCGATCAATCAACAGAAACCATGACCATTTGGAACGTTAAGTTGAAAAAAATTCTTAACAGGTTTTTTCCCATAATCGGTTTATGGACGCCAAAACATCCATTGCGACATTCATGCAATCTGAAAATGAAACTCTTTGTAAACCTTGGGAACGATACAAATCCATGCTACGGAAGTGTCCAAACCACGGTTTCGATAACCTCTCACAAATCCACATCTTCCGCAAAGGATTGTTACCTCAACCGAAACTCTTACTCGATGCAACAGCCGGTGGCTCGTTATTAGCAAAAAGCGCAGAAGAAGCAGTAGCAATTATTAATAAAATGGCTCTCACAGACCACCAAGTGCAACACAATTGAGGTAACGTGCAAAAGAAAGCTGGAATTTTGGAATTAGGCACGAATGACGCAATCCTGGCCCAAAATAAACTGCTCACTCAAACTGTGGAAGAATTGACAACCCAACAATGGAAATTACAAAGAGAAGAGAGAAAGAGAAAGCAAACATGTCTTGGTTTGTCAACACCAATTGATGAAGAATACACTCCCAATCCACCAATTGCAAAATCCAATGTTGTTATCTATTCCTAATCTAACAAGAAATGAGGTGATGGAGTTGAGAGAACCCTAAAATTGGCCTCCCAAAACCATAACCCTAAAATTGGAATGAAAAGAAACTATATACACAAATCTGTCTCGACGCATTCGCCCGGTGAGCTAATTGCTCCGCCCGGCGAACGACTTATTTCTGGCCACACAGTCTGCGCCACGTCATCAAGTGGGCAAAAATATCTACTTTCGCCCGGTGAACGAATTATTCCGCCCGGCGACTCCTTCTTCTTCCGCCCGGCGAACGAGAGGCGGCCCAAGGCAGAAGCAAGACCAAAATTTTCCAACACTAGCCCGGCGAGCCAATTGCTCCGCCGGGCGACTCACACCAGTCTGCAACTTTTTATTTCTTCAATTGCTTCTCTTTTTATTGATCCAAAATTGCATCCTTGAAGCTTTATTACTCAATGCTCCATACATGCTCAAATACCTACAAAATGAAAGAAAAACTATTAGTCGGTACATAAATGAATCAAAAACTCGATTAAACGCAAAAGCTACATATTGTATGTAATATACACTAAAACTAGTCTAAATTGAGGAAAAAGAGAAAATAAGTGCCACAAAACTATACACCGAATAACTACAATTTGGAACTCATCAAACTCTCCCCAACTTAAACTTGTTTGTCCTCAAACAAGAAACAAACACATCTCACTCAAAAGAAATTTTGTCCTCAAACAAAACTAAACAACTCGAAATGACAAAAACGATCAATCAAAAAATCACGAAACGACAAGTTTTAAAGAAGGAAACAGATGTATGGCTCAACCGAAAACGATACACACAAAGTATATCACTTACCACTACTTTGATGATAACATAAAAACATGAAACGAATGCTAAATACAAAATTTATGCCAAACATTCTAAAACAATGCAAGTTCACATATGAATCACACCTAGCAAATAGAATCATCGATAGATGAAAAACACAAAATGAAGAATTTTCACTCATCCAACAATCTTGCAAACGATAGACAAAATTATGCGTTTATCTCAAAAATTCACATTGACACATGAACACATATATCACAAGGGCTTTTCAAGGTTGTAATGTGGTCGGGTAAAGAAAAAGGGATGATTCCTAAAGCTAATCGAAACAAAAACTTGCCTAATTCTAAGGGAGATATAACTTCCACAAAGTTTCAAACAATATAATTTCAATTCACTTCTTCTTCATCACAAGTGTTACACCAAGCACACCACTTATTAACACACATTATTCATACTCTTTTTGTCTTTCTATTTTTCAAAGCTTTTCCTCTTTTTTCTTTCTTTTTCTTTCTTTTTCTATTTTTCTCTTTCTTTATTTTTTTTCTTTTTCCTTTCCTCAACACATACTCAACAAACCAAACAAGCGCATAATCAATGCTCTCCCCAACTTGAATTCAACCAACGTTATACACTGAATACTCCTAACTTTCTAAGGCAAGGTAAAAACTCATACAACAACAAAAGGTTGAGGGTTCAAGAAAAAACAACAATCAAAATCCACCAAAAAGCGAACTAATTCTCAAGTTCAAAAAACGAAATGGATAATGACAAAAAGCTCAAAGGGGTTAACAAAAGATCACACACTCACAAGGTGAAATGACAATATGGCTAAGGTAGTTGTGCTCAGAATCAAACAAAATGCCTTGATCATTTTTATGCTTTCACAAAGTCAATACAAACAAAAGATTAAACATAATAACATCTAGTTAAAACAAGAATTATGGTCTCCCGCATATGTAAACAATAGAAAGCTTCCTCACAAAAAGGTTGGGAACTAAAGTGATTCACAAATGAACAAGTATACGAAAGAATGAATGGCATACAAGTTGCAAAAAGCCCAAGTATCATGAATATGCTACAATCTAGAAAGCGATAAACACATACCTCAAACGTGTACAAACTGTTAAACTCTATCATTACCATACATCCGCAAGTCACAATGATCAAACTTGACAAATCACCAATTGCGACCTCAAGCTATCGAGCCAAACTTTGAACACAAACAATCAAAAAAAAAAAAATTATACACAATTTACAAATGTTGGGGTGCCTCCCAACAAGCGCTTGTTTTACGTTGTTAGCTCGACGCCTTTATTGAGCTCGGTTAGTAACTTCCTCTATCATGCCATGGTGAGGATTCACCGTGCAACCTAAGAAAGTTTCCTAACAAAAACTCAACAAACATTAAAAAACAATAATATTTACAACAATAAGTAAATAACATAAATGATAAGAAAACAAAAAGTTTGGTGAAATTAGTTAAACAAGTTGAAAAGTGAAGATTTGAAATTAAAGGACTATCTGAGTTCAACTGGTTTAATAAGTCAACTAAACTAAAATAAAACAAGTATAACTATACAAAGTATATAAATTCACAAATGTATGATAGTTACAACTCAAAAACAAAGAAACAATCGCAATGCAAAGCACATCCCCGACAACAGCGCCATTTTGTTGGAGCGGTAAAGCGGCAAGCAACAAAAGTAATGGGATATTATTCCCGGGTGATATAGTTATATCGTATCGTAGTCCACAGAGATGTGCGCCATTTGACATATTAATTCGTTCTTGAGTTTGGTTTTATAAATGTACAAGAAAGTAAATGTATCAACAATTAAACTACTCATTCCTTAATAGAATAGAATTGTCAAGCTGGAATATGATCTAGTTCTCACAGACTTAAACTTATTAACCAAATATACTCAACTTGTAACCTATCAATGTTATCACATGTCAACAATACTACCCACAATATTATCTAAGTGACGATCTCTCAACCACCTAAACAACACATGAGATATCCGAACTTCCCGTAGATTATCAACCTAATCCATCTCTAGAATTAAGTTAATAGAAAATTATCCTATATAAGCATTAGAGCCCTACGTCTCCATAGCGACTCAAACACACTAGCAACAAAGCAAAAATCCAAGATAATAATCCACCAAGATATGAAAGCAAACTTTATACAACATAATGATCAACAAATATACATGAGTTCAAAGGAGATACATACAAACAACCCAACAATGGAAATTACAAAGAGAAGAGAGAAAGAGAAAGCTAGCATGTCTTGGTTTGTCAACACCAATTGATGAAGAATACACTCCCAATCCACCAATTGCAAGATCCAATGTTGTTATCAACTCCTAATCTAACAAGAAATGAGGTGATGGAGTTGAGAGAACCCTAAAATTTGCCTCCCAAAACCATAGCCCTAAAAATGGAATGAAAAGAAACTATATACACAAATCTGTCCCGACGCGTTCGCCCGGCGAGCCAATTTCTCCGCCCGGCGAACGGCTTATTTCTGGCCACACAGCCTGCGCCACGTCATCAAGTGGGCAAAAATATCTACTTTCGCCTGACAAATGAATTGTTCCGTCCGACGACTCCTTCTACTTCCGCCCGGCGAACGAGAGGCGGCCCAAGGCAGAAGCAAGACCAAAATTTTCCAACGCTCACCCGGCGAGCCAATTGCTCCGCCGGGCGACTCACACCAGTCTGCAAATTTTTATTTCTTCAATTGCTTCTCTTTTTATTGATCCAAAATTGCATCCTTGAAGCTTTATTACTCAATGCTCCATACATGCTCAAATACCTACAAAATGAATGAAAAACTATTAGTCGGTACATAAATGAATCAAAAACTCGATTAAACGCAAAAGCTACATATTGTATGTAATATACACTAAAACTAGTCTAAATTGAGGAAAAAGAGAAAATAAGTGCCACAAAACTATACACCAAATAACTACAATTTGGCACTTATCAGGTAGCCCATAGAGTAAGTGAGTTGCACCGAATTGGGTTAACAATTGATTGTGTCTTTTACCTTCAATTCTGCATAATTTGATATTTTAGAAAAAGTTTTCTATCAGCAGATGATGTCTTACCATCTGTATTGACATATGTGTACAATGACATAATTTCAATTGGCATTAGACCAGACACCCTATTCTATCCAGGGAAGATGTTTTCTCTAGTACTATGGAAGGAGGATTTTAGCATACCACCTATTTTAGATGGCACCAACTATAATTACTAGAAGGCGCGTATGATGGCTTTTATAAAATCCATGGATAACTAAACCTGACAAGTAGTTATCAAAGGTTGGGAACACCTTTTGGTGAAGGGTACAACTGAATTAAAGCCAGAAGATGACTGGTCTAAGATAGAATATGAACGTGCTCTTGGAAACTCCAAAGCTTTGTATTCATGAATTTCACATGAATATTCTTGATGTTACCAATTTATCTAGTGCCTTGGGAGAGAAGATTTCAGAGGAGAAGCTTGTTAGAAAAATCTTGAGGTCCTTGCCTAAGTAATTTGACATGAAGGTCACAACTATTGAAGAAGCCCAAGACATATGCAACATGAAAGTGGAGGAGCTTATTGAGTCACTTCAAACTTTTGAATTGGCTATTAATGATAGATCTGAAAAGAAGAACAAAAGCATAGCTTTTATCTTCTGCACTAATTAATTAGAGGTTTAATGTGACATGGATATTGATGAAGGAATTTCTAATTTTATCATGACAATTGGGAGGCATTTTAATAAGGTACTAAAGATAATTAATAGGAAGCCAAAACCTAATGTCAATAACATGCCATTCAACATCAGTAAGAACAGTGACCTTCATAGAAAATCAAGAATAGAGATGAATCTGATGAAGATTCCTATGATGAGGATGTCTTTTTCGAAGAACTGGAAACTTCCTACAAAGAGCTTTGTGTCAGAGGTGAAGAGGTGTGTATGATAGGAGAAAAGAAGAAGAGAATCATAGCTCAACTGCAGGCTAATAAAGAGAAACTGTCATCCACTATCTTTGATCTTCAAAATAAGGAAACCTTATTGACTTATAAAATTGAAAACATGATTAAATCCATAAGAATGTTGAACAATGGATTTAATATGTTGGATGAAATTATTGGTTATACATTTTCTATAAGTTACAATGTTGTTCACCGGATAATTTGGTTATATATTTTTCACTAATTTTCTTATTTACAACATTGTTAAATCTCATAATAGACCGCGGCTTGAAAAACTTTGCCAACAATGGTCAAACTATGTTGGTTGTCAAACATATAATTATCACAAAGCATTGACCATGCTAATGAAAATAAAATTAATTTATATCTCCTTAAAGTTTCCATAAGACAAACTTATGAAAGTTATGATATGTGGGTCCCACAATTTAAAGATCATACTTTTTCTTCCAATTTTTCTCTTCTTTACTCTTCTCGAAACAAAATAGAGAGTTTTGATGTTTGGGTTAATTCTCTCATTTTCATATATAGGAAAATGAGGGGATCAATCAAAACATAAACACTATCTATTTTGGTTCAAAAGATTTAAGGAAGAGAAATAGTGGAAAAGAGAAGAAATATTTAAAATTGTGGGATCTACGCCTATTTACTTTCGTAAGTCTTGCCTTATGGAAACTATAAGAGGATACAAATTAATTTTATTCTCACTATCATGGACAATGCTTCGTGAACTTTGTACTTTTGACAACAGTTATAAACGTGGTTTGACCACTTTTGGCAACAATTTTAAGTTGCAGCATATTATGTCATTAAAATTGCTGAAAAGAAAACTACCGAAATACTTGTAACGAAGTTAGCAAATGAAAAAATTATATACATTCCTGTTCTATGGTTTTTCTTTAGAAACATTACCTTGAACATCGAGTGGAGTAATCATTTGAATTGGTTCAACATCATGAACCTCCTTGGTAGGTTATTATGCAGCGTTAGCTTGATCTTCAGGGATATGATTGACTTTAGAATTTATACTTTCATTATCTTTTCTCCATGTAAGATCTGACATGGTTAATGGTACCTTCGAAGATTGATCACCAGCCTTCCTTAGCTTCTTATTTCTGACCTCTTTAGAAGTTTTTATGGTGGGAGGACCTCTGGTCGAACCATTAACCTCCCTTATATAACAACTCCTTTCATTTTGACACTATGCATGTTAATCACCATGTGGTCTTCCACCATATGCTCTTAAGGTTTCGTTGTTGATTTCTTATCTTTTCCAAAAGTTTTAGTTCCTTGCCTAGATTAAACCATGATTGCAAACCTTTTATATATAAGTGTTGAAAGTATTTTTGGGTAAATATTTTCGGTAATATATCGTATCCACAGGGATTGGTTAATATCACTCCCGTTCTATAGTTGTTTATTTTGAGTTAGGAAAAATTGGGTTTGGTTTGTTTTATACTTCTAATATCAAAAGCAAATAATAAAATAAAAGCAAGTAAAGGATTTTGTGTTAACAATTAAAGAAAGATGTTGAGCCTTTAGGGTTCATCAACCTAATCCTATACAATTATCAATTAATTCACAATAGAACAATCCTTTGAATCATTATCTTCACTTATCCTCAAATAAGATTCCATGTCTGCAAATCAAATTAGATAAACTTTTACCGGTATGAGATTCGATCTCTCCAAATATCAATAACGATAATAGTAATTAAGAACGATAATTATGAAAACCCAATTACAATTTCATCTCTGCAAATTGCAATTGAATCAATATAGTAACCTAGGGCAAAAGTTAAATCCTTTCTTTCGATCAAAGATTCAACGATAATTTAAGAATAAGAACAAGGTTTCTTATTGATAATGAATTCAAATAATTGTTCACAGGAATTAATCAATGGTAATGTATATTCATAGGTTAACTACTACCTTAGACTCAACAAGAGGGATTTAGCTCTCCATGGACATGGAGAACACACAAGGATTAATGGAAGAATTCATCTTCATCAAAGGAATGTCTTCGCTTGATAGAGAATTTGTCTTCTATTGATGATTGTGGCTGCACCTTCAGATTCCTCTCCTAATTTCGCTCTTCACAAAAGTTCCCCCTTGCACTTGGAAGCTAGGGCTTCTATTTATAACTTTTGGGCTTTTAACGCCGAGGCCGCGGCGCGACAACGGAGGTGCGCGGCGCGATCAGAAACAGAGACTTTGGCGCGGCGCTGGCTAGAACTCCCGCGGCGCGCCCTTGTCAGACTTCAACTTTTTGCTTTGCCTTTGAGACTTCCAGCTTCCTTTCCTCTTCTTGTTTTCCTAAAGCTTCAGTTCAGCTCTAAACCTGCATAAATAACACCCACAAGTGATTCGATTTGCTTTATACATGAACTAAACTTATTCAGTTCAATTCTTCATAAAAACCTATGGATTCATCACAATTTGCATTAGTTTAGAGAAGAAATCACTTATATTAACACATGAATTTACCATTAATTTACTCCTAACAAACTCTCCCCAACTTAGAGTTTTGTTTGTCCCTAAACAAAATTACTTACCTCCAGCAAAGTTTACCGACAATCATGTAACAGGTTTTTTCAAAAAGTTTTTCTCAAGTGGTTCAATACAGTAACTAAGTCAAATACTCCTCTTCTACCTGCAAACTCAGAATATACACATGAAACAAACTTTGAAAGCAAATTACCTCCAGAAGGTCAAAACACTACACAATTGCTTGAACCAGCACTAATCACTCTCATCAAAAAGTATGATGAATAAAAGAGGGGTTAAACACTCATCCAAACAATTAAATCAACAATAATCCATATCATACGTTCACCAAATTGTTAGCATCAAGTCGTGTGGAATCTGAGAATCAGAAGGTCTTTCTAGGATTGTAATGCGGTTTAGATTCAAAGAAAAGACGATAATCAAGGGTTGTTCCTAATCTAGGGAAGCATCCAAATCATAACTCATTCCTTCTTCTCTATACTTTAATTCTCACCCATTCATCTCTTTTCATTCGTAGCTCAGTGTTTCTTTTTCTTTGCTGTTTCCTTTTTTTTTCCAACAACTGTTTAGATTCAAACGTTGTTACTTCTCTCTTTTTTTTTTCAAGCTACGACTTTTTTCTTTCACCGCTTACCATAAGTACTTACTCTTCTTTTGCATATGACTCTCCCCAACTTGGAGATCAACCTGTATTCAGATTATATGAATGCTCCCCTACTTTCTAAAAAGGTCAAAGAGAAAACACATCACCAAATTTTATGGTTGATGATCCAGAACAAAACTTTTTATTGAGATCAAAACTCACCAGGTATTTTCCTTGGTGCATATTATGATGCTTATCTTGACCTCAGGCTCAAAGAATGGTTAGCAAAAGATCACACTCTCACAGAAGAAATTAAGTTTTACGTTAGAATAGGCTAAAAGAACTCTCAGATTCAAACAAGTGCCTAAATCACTTTCACAGATTTCCACAAACGATGCAACAACCGGTTTAGCATGATACGAACAAGTCAAAATAATTGATGGTCTCCTGCATATAGTAAACAATGGAAAGCTTTCCTCACAATGGTTAAGGCTAAGCTGATCCAATAAACAATGTACCATAAAGAACTTCTGACAGTATTTACTAACATCTTAAGTTTCATTGCACACATTAGGAGTTTGAGTTCAAAAATTCATACCTGCCTTGTCACTTATTGAAAAAGAAAGTGACACTGAAAAAGTTTGAACATTCACTTCCTACCACTTTTCATACATGTTGCTTCCTTGTTGATACTTCGCTTGAGATTCTCACTTTGTTATGGGACTACCTACTCTAACTGGGAGTACATAATTAAATAAAAACAGAAAATTTGAACAATTCAAAAAAAAAAAATAGCTCCACCCCCCAAACTTGAACTAAACATTGACCTCAATGTTTCGTAACAAGTCCGAGAGGGTGACTTACAGAGAGTAACGCAATATCAATTGCTGCCTCCTAGCTTTCACCAGACGGGTTCCCTGATTTTTTTCCTGAAATAAAAGCTAAACAAAACAAAACATTAGAAGTGTGGGTTACCTCCCACGAAGTGCTTCGTTTAACGTCGCATGGCTCGACGGTTCATGGTTGAATCATCAACCAATGTCTCTTTTCCTTGGTACTTTTCTTACCAATGTGAAGCCCCAAAAGTATTTCATGTTTGCTTGTTTGGTTTCTTCATCCTTAATTCTTACCCCTTCAACTCGCGATCTCTCTTCCTTCATTTGTTTTTTCCTCTCCTCAAGAGAGATAACCTCCTTACCCGTTAATTTCTTCGTCAGTGAGAACCTATCCTTGACAAATGTTGGCTTTAACTTTAAACCTTCTAAAAATGGGACGGTGATTTGCAAACGGCTAAACATTTCCATTGGTCGAAAGCAATGAATCTCCTTCCCTTCTTTATTAGGAACTTGTGGAGGAAGTAATTCCAATGAGAGTTTATGCTCATTTGCATTACTACTCTTCTTCAACTCTAAGTCCACCCTATTCTCTTTTGAAAAAGTTTCAACTTTTGAAGTTTCTAACTCATTCATGACTTCTTTGATTATATCCTCCTTTTTTGTTCCTTCGACTAACACATCATCTACTTTTTTAGGAGGTCTTGGATAAGGTAGCTTCATTGAGAACTCATACTCAACTTCTATATTTTTCTTGATGTTTCCATACTCTATGTTATCCTTTTCAACAACATCTTCTTTGTCATCAACTTCCTCCTCCAATCTCTTCTTTCCATCATCCTCACCAATCACTTTTACACTCCTTACAGAAGTAGCATTGCAAGTTTCTACATAAGTCATATGGTTTTGAAAAGTTGAGACTTGACTTACGTTTTGCTCGGTTAAGAATTTGGTAAGTTGAACATCTCGAATTTCTCGGTTCTGTTGAATGGTTGAAGAGAGTTGCATGAATTGATTCATGGTTTCCTCTAACTCAGAGGGTCCACTTTGATAACCTTGATTATAATGTGAAAGCCCTTGTTGTTGATTTGTCATTGACATTTGTATAAACTGATTCATGGTCTCTTCCAACTTAGATTGTCCTCCTTGTTGTTGTGGCGATGATTGAGTGTAAGGCTGAAAGGCTTGTTGTTGATAATCATGGTTAGCCATATGATACTCCATCGTATCTTCCGGTGTGCCCCATCCGCTATCATAAAACTCACTAACTTGAGGTGTGAACTGTGACACACTTTGAAGGAGATACTCCATTTGTTGAAAAAGGATCTCGTTTTGAGCATGAATCGCGTCATTTATATTTGGGTCAAACATTCTGAGAAACAAACATCTACAAGACTAGCAAACAAGTGAAATAACAAGATAGAAAAAATTATACAAAAATCAAAATTAAAAGACTATTGCAATAACAAAATCTAAAATAAGGTAGTTAACTAAAAATCTAAAATAAGGGAACTAAACTAAAAATCTAAAATTTAGGAACTAAACAAAAATTCTAAAATAAAGGAACTAAACTAAAAATCTAAAATTAAGGAACTAAACAAAAAAATCTAAAATTAAGTAATTAAACAAAAAATCTAAAAATAAGTAACTAAACAAAAAATCTAAAAATAAGTAAATAACTAAAAATAATATAACTAAAAATAAGGAAATAACTCAAAATAAAAAACTATTGCAATGCGTGCAATATTGACACCAATCCCCGGCAACGGCGCCAATTTGTTGAAAGTATTTTTGGGTAAATATTTTCGGTAATATATCGTATCCACAGGGATTGGTTAATATCACTGCCGTTCTATAGTTGTTTATTTTGAGTTAGGAAAAATTGGGTTTGGTTTGTTTTATACTTCTAATATCAAAAGCAAATAATAAAATAAAAGCAAGTAAAGGATTTTGTGTTAACAATTAAAGAAAGATGTTGAGCCTTTAGGGTTCATCAACCTAATCCTATACAATTATCAATTAATTCACAATAGAACAATCCTTTGAATCATTATCTTCACTTATCCTCAAATAAGATTCCATGTCTGCAAATCAAATTAGATAAACTTTTACCGGTATGAGATTCGATCTCTCCAAATATCAATAACGATAATAGTAATTAAGAACGATAATTATGAAAACCCAATTACAATTTCATCTCTGCAAATTGCAATTGAATCAATATAGTAACCTAGGGCAAAAGTTAAATCCTTTCTTTCGATCAAAGATTCAACGATAATTTAAGAATAAGAACAAGGTTTCTTATTGATAATGAATTCAAATAATTGTTCACAGGAATTAATCAATGGTAATGTATATTCATAGGTTAACTACTACCTTAGACTCAACAAGAGGGATTTAGCTCTCCATGGACATGGAGAACACACAAGGATTAATGGAAGAATTCATCTTCATCAAAGGAATGTCTTCGCTTGATAGAGAATTTGTCTTCTATTGATGATTGTGGCTGCACCTTCAGATTCCTCTCCTAATTTCGCTCTTCACAAAAGTTCCCCCTTGCACTTGGAAGCTATGGCTTCTATTTATAACTCTTGGGCTTTTAACGCCGAGGCCGCGGCGCGACAACGGAGGTGCGCGGCGCGATCAGAAACAGAGACTTTGGCGCGGCGCTGGCTAGAACTCCCGCGGCGCGCCCTTGTCAGACTTCAACTTTTTGCTTTGCCTTTGAGACTTCCAGCTTCCTTTCCTCTTCTTGTTTTCCTAAAGCTTCAGTTCAGCTCTAAACCTGCATAAATAACACCCACAAGTGATTCGATTTGCTTTATACATGAACTAAACTTATTCAGTTCAATTCTTCATAAAAACCTATGGATTCATCACAATTTGCATTAGTTTAGAGAAGAAATCACTTATATTAACACATGAATTTACCATTAATTTACTCCTAACAATAAGGTGATATAATTGACTTTCAGGGACATAATTGACTTCAGAATTTTTACTTTCATCATATTATTCTTCGTGTACCATTTGACATGGTTAATGATACCTTCAAAAATGGATCACCAATCTTCCTTAGTTTCTTGTTTCTAACCTCTGTAGAAGGTTCTATGGTGGGAAGACCTCTGGTTGGACCATCGACATCCCTTGTATAACAACTTCTACCATTTTGACACTATGCATGTTGATCACCATTTTGTCTTCCGCTGTGTGCTTTTAGGGTTTGAACCAAGATTGCAAACCTTTTGAGTAGAAGGCGATATGAAAATCTTAGGGTTAGAGAAATGTGAGTTGGGAGAAGTTTGGAAAATATGAAAGAGTTTTTGAACCACTTGAAGCGTGTAACATAAAAGCGTAGAGTTATATTCTTTACCAAATAATGTGGTTATAGGTTTTCTGTTAGTTATTATGTTGTTCACCAGATAAATTGGTTATAATTTTTTTGGTAGTTTTCTTATTTTCAACATTTTTAAATGTCATAATAGACCGTGGCTTGAAAACCTTTGCCAACAGTGGTCAGACTACGTAGGTTGTCAAAATTATAAAGATCATGAAGCATTGATCAGGCTAATGAAAATAAAATTAATATGTATCTCCTTATAGTTTCTCCATAAGACAAAACTTATGAAAGTTATGATATGTGGTTCCACAATTTAAAGATCTTACTTTCTTTTCTAATTTTTCTCTTCCTTACTTTTCTCGAAACAAAATAGAGAGTTTTAATGTTTGGGTTCATCGATGTATGAAAATGAGGGGATTAATCAAAACATAAAAAATCTCTATTTTTGTTCAAGAGAAGTAAAGAAGAAAAATATTGGAAAAGAGAAAAATATTTAAAATTGTGGGAACTACACCTATTTACTTTTATAAGTCTTTCCTTATGGAAACTATAAGAGGATATAAATTAATTTTATTTTCATTAACATGGACAATGCTTCGTGAACTTTTTACTTTTGAAAACATTTATAAAATTGTGATTTGACCACTTTTTACTTTCCACAATTCTTTACCTAGTTCAAACCATGATTGCAAACATTTTTGTAGAAGGTGATATGACAGTTTTAGGGTTAGATAAAGTTGAATTGGGAGAAGTTCAAATAAGATGAAAGAGTTTTGGAACCACTTGAAACGTGTAATGTAAAAGTATTGAGTTATTTGAATAACATACGTATTAGGAATACCTATGGTCAAGATAAAATGTGGAACATGTGTCTTGGTTATGTTGGCTATGAGAGATAAAATAGGGACACAATAATTCACTTGCCATCTCAGCATTATTTGTTAGAGATTCTCAATAAGGCATATACACATAGCATTTCTTAATTTTTATAGCTATGTAACTGTTAGAACATGAAATGTTTTGATCAATATTTCTAGTTTTGATGATAACATTATATATGAATTTTGTATAAGACAATGTGGTACTCTAATTATTCACGTTTTCCATGTCAGGAAAAGTCTAAAAGAGTATGCACAAAATCAGCGTTTAGAAGCTCTGACCCAGTAGATCTGGATGGCTTCATCAGAACATGGTCTGGCAGACATCAGAAGATGGTCTTGAAGAAATCAGAACATGATCTAGAAAGCATCAAAAGATGGGAATCAGAAGCAAAGCTCTGAAGATCTGATGGTATCACGCTCCAAAGCACTTCCATAGTCTGTTGACTGAATTTGCATCTGCACCAAAGCTGAAGACTCTGATATCCAAACGTTATTCTAATAATCTGAGTCCAGAAGCAAGTACAAGATGAAAAGGCTACAACGTCAAATCTGACTGACTGACAAAAGGAATGTTAGAAGCTACAAAAGGCAAAGTCAGCAAACGCAGTTGAAGCATGGCTCGAGGTAGTTGACAAAAGAGTGAAACATTAAATGCAGCAGTGTACTATTCACACAATACATTAAATGCGCTCAACAGTCACATTTTTCTCACTGCCTATATAAAGAAGTTCTGATGTTGAAGCAGCCAACAACTCTCGCTCTTAGTACGGAAATGTTGTCAAAACGCTATCACACAAAATCAAAGAAGAAATTCATCTTCAACCTCACAACTTTTTAATATCTTAGTGAGTGTTAAGAACTTAAACTTAAGAGAAAAATCACTTGGTGATTATAGCTTATTAAGAAGAAAATTAAACTCTTGTAATATTTGTTTACATCTTTGTATAAGGAATTTCCTAGAGTGATCAAGTTGTGATCTGTATACTCTAGAAGACTTAGAAGTTGTCTAAGTGGAGAACCATTGTAATCAATATTGATTAGTGGATTAAATCCTCAGTTGAGGTAAATCACTCTGTCAGGGGTGGACTGGAGTAGTTAACAATGAACCAGGATAAAAATAACTGTGTGATCTTTTTTATTTACCCTTTTTTGGAAACAACCTTTATTCAATCCCCCATTTCTAAGTGTTTTTCACTCCTTCAATTGGCATCAGAGCGCCGGTTCTAGGTGCAAACACTTAACCGTGTTAGAGAAAAGATACATAAATAAAAACACGCTATGGCTAATCCTACTCCAACCACAACTAATATTGATCAAATCAACAATGGTAACTCTAGCTTCAATGGATTCAATAGACCACCAGTCTTTGATGGTGAGAACTTTGAGTATTGGAAAGATAGACTTGAAAGTTACTTTCTTTGCCAAGATGGTGACTTATGGGATCTAGTGTTGGATGATTACACACATCCAGTATCTGCTCAAGGAGTCAAGCTCACCAGACAAGCTATGAGTGATGATCAAAAGAAAATGTTCAAGAATCATCACAAATCAAGAACTATTATGCTAACTACTATCTCTCATGCTGAGTATGAGAAGATAACAAACAGAGAAACAACTCATGATATCTTTGAATCTCTAAAGATGACTCATGAGGGAAATGCTCAAGTAAAGGAGACAAAGGCTCTGGCTCTCATCCAGAAATATGAAGCATTTAAGATGGAGGAAGATGAGAACATTGAAGCAATGTTTTCAAGATTCCAGACTCTGACTGCTGGACTGAGAGTGTTTGATAAAGGCTACACCAAAGTTGATCATGTAAAGAAGATTATCAGAAGCTTATTCAGAAGATGGGGGACCCATGGTGACTGCCTTTAAGATTGCCAAGAATCTGAATGAGGTGTCTCTTGAAGAGCTGATAAGTGCCTTGAGAAGTCATGAGATTGAGCTGGATGCAAATGAGCCTCGGAAGAAAGGTAAGTCAATTGCTTTAAAATATAAAAATAAAAACTGTGCTAACACTTTTCAGGCAGAAGAAGAAAGACCTGACCAGTCAGAGTCAGAAGAAGAAGATGAATGGTCTCTTATATCTAGAAGAGTGAATCAACTCTGGAAGAGCAAGCAGAGAAGATTCAAGAACTTCAAGAGACCTGAAAAGGGAGAATCTTCTGAACATAGAAGATCTAGCAAGAAGAGGGTAATGTGCTATGAATGCAAAGAACCTGGACACAACAAGAATGAATGTCCAAAGCTTTAGAGGGAAAAGCCCAAGAAAAGATTTGAAAAGAAGAAAGGTCTAATGGCTACCTGGGATGACTCAGATTCTTCTGATCAAGAGTCAGACTCTGAAGACGAGCAAGCCAACTTAGCATTCATGGCAACTATAGATGGAGAATCAGAATCTACATCAGTCTCAGACTCTGAAGAGGTATTCTCTGAACTTACTAGAGAAGAGTTAGTTTCTAGTCTTTCAAAACTTCTGGAAATTAAGAGTAAGATTAGTATCAATGCAAGCTATCTGGGCCATACGAATCCACTCTATCCCCATTTGGCCCATAACTGCCATTTTTGGCAACTCAATTTGATACAAAAAAAAACGCATTTGGGCCTTATGCCCCATTGCTACTCTTACCCCCATGAGCCCATTCACTTTTTTGTTGCATAACAAACAACAATTGCTGGGCCTCCGGCTGGGCCCTGCGCCCATTGCTATTCACCACTGTATTCATTTCACACCCCCTGTTTCCATCATTTTTATTTTAGGTTAATTAGATTTTTTTCTATTTTCTTTTACCCAATAAAAATCATATTTTCTCATGCTAATTTTAGACCTCAGTGCTAATTTTTGACATAAAGAATAATCACAAAAATATTAGTTTAGGCTAATTCTTTTATTCATCTTTTGCTTGGTTTTGAATTCTTTTTCATATAAAAAAATCATAGAAAATAAATAGTCCCTTTTAATTCAATTTTTGCCTTATATTGTGAATCATTTCGTGCTATATTTTGCATCATTTATTTTCATGCTTTGGTACTATATTTTCAAGTCATTTTTAATTCAAATTTTTGTACCAATATTATGTCATGATTACATTAATTTCTGACCTATAATTTTGATCTCTCCTTTGTACATTCCCTTAAGATTTTTACGACCTATAATGTTCACATAACCTTTAGGTTAGTCTTTTCTCTCAAAAAATCTATAATTTTAGGTAGAATTATAACTTGACAATTTAGGACTTAGACATTTCTCTTAGTTCATATTAGGCTAGATTCCCATTTCTTTTCCTTTTTCAACTTTAAAACATTTAATTAAGGACGACGCGAATCATGCTCATACTTCTTTTATCGTGGGAAAGAAATGATTGGGGCGTAGGCCCGGGTGTATTTCTTTTCTACTTAGTGGGAGAAATGATTGAGGTGTAGGCCTCGTTGTATTTCTTGACCGCTATTTAGAGAAATGATTGAGGTGTAAGCCTTGGTGTATTTCTCTAAACACTTAAACTTTTGGGGCATGATTCAAGTCACAAATAAATTTCCTTTAAAAGACATCTAACCAAAAACACTTAAAACATCTAATAAATGTTCAAATTAAAACAAAGTAAGGAAGTGATGTGAAGCCTTGTAGTGGGTTTTGTCCATCATGGAATTACATCTAAAAGATACAAACCAATTTTCTCTCTCCTCTCTCGTGCCTCTGAGGCATTCTTTCTCTTGCCTTCAGGGCTTTCTGTAACACCCCTTTTATACCCCAAAATAAATAAGCATATAATCAGAGAATAAGCATGCATATAATAAAAGGGCGTCACATCGATGTTTTCAAAAACTAAAAACCTTTAAAAACCGACAGCATTTACTTACAATATATGATACACCTGGTCATTTCAAATAACACTTCTCAATTCATCAGATTTTATCCAGAATATGCATTCACAGCGGAAACTACTAAATACTCATGTGTTTCATAAAATGATCCATGTCCCATACCATGATCAAGTCTCAATAATCATATCAACATAAATTAAAACATAATTCAGAATATTTGGCTTAAGAGCCTATCAAACAACAAGTAGTAACATAACAGGTTCTCAAATCAAACGTAATACATAACCGAATAGAAACATGAGTTCAAATAACTAGTCAACCCAGTGTTACATGACCAGAGCACTGACTCACTACCTAATCTCCAAACAACTCGGAAGACACTCCGACTAAGATCACACGCGAGCTACTAACTCCAGAACCTGCATGTCGCCAAACGAGGGCAACATTAAAACAGAAGGGTGAGAATACGAACCATTATGAAGAAAGTATAATAAGATACAATGGTTAAATCAACAATTATAGGAATACATTACACCTTGCCTAATCATGTAAATTAATACTAATCAATATAATCACACACGTTAAACGTACAACAAGTATAAGAGTATAATATATCAATACTATATCCTCAATTATGCACATAGCCATGATTATGACATATTCCCGCATTTAACCAATTACATATTCAAGCATCACCCATTCTCAATTATCAACTAATACAATATCACCACAACACCAAGTGTACATAATCAATTACCAAACTCATACTCATAGCATTACGACATCAATGCACATAATCAATTATTCACTCGTACACTTATCACCACCATATAATGCACATAATCAATTATCACAATCATGCACATATCACGACAACATAATGCACATAATCAACTATCACATAACTCTAATGTGACTCAATGAAACATGTGACACTATGCATGTGGTACCAATGTGAAATTCTAAGTTTCACCGGCCTCCGATTCATATCTCTAGAATCTAAGCCACACTTCCGATCCGGACAAGACCAAAGTCCACCAATTGTAAACATATAGTTTACGGCTTCCGATTCACTCTAGAATCCAAGCCCGCTTGTGTTTCAAAGCAAATCCACATGTGTTTCAAGGCACACTATGATATGAATGTATGTACAATATCACAAATATATGCAATTAAGATCATCTCTAGCATCTTAACTTTCCGCATATCACAATAATTCAACTCTATGAATTATCCACCAATTGTACACAACATTCACAACACACACACATCATTAACATATAAGAGGCCAATTAATCAATTACGATTCACACAATCAAATTAACACTAGTAACCATACTATCTCATGTTAATTCTCATTTTGTCAATTATACATGAACACACACTTTCAACATCAAGCAATTAATCATTAGAATTAATATTAACTAACTACTCACAGAGAATCAATATTAGCACAACATCATTGACATGGAAATATATATTTCTCAACATACATATTCAAGACAAAACACAATTACGGACAAATCCTCAAAAT
Source organism: Vicia villosa (assembly GCF_029867415.1). NCBI lineage: Eukaryota > Viridiplantae > Streptophyta > Magnoliopsida > Fabales > Fabaceae > Vicia > Vicia villosa. Next base: position 2,978,649 of record NC_081182.1, on the reverse strand, counting down.
ACCGTAATTTACCGACAAACCGAATAATTGATCCAACTTCAAATATATTCCAATCAATTAAACTCATTGCAATTAATTTAACTATTAATTAAATCAACTAATTAATAATTACACTTCATTTATTCTAAGTTACTAATTCATTTTCTATTCCTAAAACTAATATTTAATATAAAAGATATTTAAATCCTAACTATTTCGGTCGGTTCGTAAATATCACATTTCAACAAAATAACACTACCACGTTAATCTACTAATTAAACTTAGCTACCACGTCAATTTTCACTAAATTCCGGACAACTAATTGTATCGTTTAATTCGGCTATTTCGATCGAACGAGACTGTTTTGCATTTCATCTTATTTTATAACAGCCACTGTTTCCAACCATATATTCATTTTATAATTGTGCTCATTTCTATTACATACCATTATATATATTTAATTTATGTTTCATTTCTATCATGTATCATGTGATGCCATTATATAATAACTTAGATACTAGTGTGAGAACACATCATGGCACATGTAGGGAATAGCAAAGAAACAAATAACAGGACACCACGGGACTGTGCTGGAAACGAACAGCAAGGAACAAAATCACCTCACATAATGAACTAGCACAAGAGATGAAATTAACATAACCTCACATAGTGCCGCAGGATTTTCCATTATTTCTAATCTCCTAATACAAAATCAATTTCTACTTTCTATTAACAAAACTCAGCACTACCAAAACAGAATTAAACCACATTTTATATAAATTTCAACTAAGAACAAACATACACATGTTAATCTACCCAATATTCCCATCATACTAGCCCATAATAATAGGGATTCTCCCCCTTACCTCTTGATTTCTTCTCCAAAACCCTAGTTCCTCTTTGTTCCTCCTTTTTGCTCCTCTTCTCCTCTTTTTCTTCTTTTGAAAAAAACTCAGCAAATGAAAAAATGATACTCCTCTCTCTCATTCTACCCTTTACTATATTATTCATATTGGGCTTAACCCATATAATTCCACTTCCTAACTAATTAAGCCCAATTGATGAAATAGAGTAGTTCAAATAAATAGTTATGCTCCAACAAATAATATTATTACCCTTAATATTATTTTCCGATTAATCCAATTAAATCCGACTTTAACTCAATTAAATAAAAATTCAATAATAATATTAATTCTAATATTATTCCTCTACATATTCCACTTTATTAATTCTTCGATTAACCGAATAAATTCCAACTTCACTTAATAATCCGAACATGTTTCTCAATAACACTGACGATCCAATTAATTATCAAACTTCGTCCAAATTAAGTAAATAAATCCTTATTTAATTTAATTAGCCAAATAATAAAATTCGGGCTGTTACAACTCTCCCCCACTTATAATATTTTCGTCCTCGAAAATTCAGTCGACACAACCATCTCAACACCAAAACCACATCCACTCTCTCTCTCTCTATTCATACCGATACAAAACGTTGTACACTTACGACCACACAAAGCTTCAAAATATTTCATTCCAATATCCGAAGAAAATACCATGCAACACACAATCCTTTCGATGCACAACTTAGCAAGTCTCTTCATCGAAGAATCCATCTTCATCGGAATAAAACGAGCACATTTCGTCAACTATCCACACTGACCCAACTCACTTCACAATTACTCGATGCCTCGGCAATCTCGAAACAAAATCCATAGAGGTATTATCTCACTTCCACTCGAAAAATAGATAACTGTTGCACCAAACGAAACGGTTCCTGACAAATCCAACTCAAATACACGATTACGGTATATCCCTTTTCATATTTTACCACTACACATTTCCTCAAATTTCGATACATCATTAACACCATGATTAATACTCAAATCATTACGATGTTCCTCATCCAAAATTCTCTTTGTCCGAATTCGAACCATCAGGAATATAAACTCGATCACAACATCTCATGACACCGTTCTCGACGATCCGAAAGTTATTACCTTTTTCCTTGCTTCATCAATGTCATCTTGTCAACTAATTCTAAATCCAATTTTTTTGACCCTCTCTAACCTCTTCAAGAATACCACAAGTAAGCTTCAACATACCAACTTAACACACGAAGGCGTCATCTCACAAACCAAACTCGAGTCTCTAAATTGTTCCAACACCTTTAATTCTCGAATCATTGACATAGACATATGCAATGATTTCCTACTCAATGCATAAGTTACAACATTCGATTTTCCAGGATGGTAATTCAAACCAAAGATTAAAATCCTTCGAAATTCTACTCGTCTTGTTTACCTCATATTCAACTCTTGTGATCACTCAACACATCAAACCTTGATCCACACAAACAATGCCTCTTACATTCCAAAACAAACACAAAGGCAACAACTCCAATACATACATCGAATAATTCCTCTTATGAACTTTAAGTTACCTTGAAGCATAAGCTACCACTTATCGATATCTGCATCAACACACCTCAACTCGAAATCCCATATCCAAGAAAATTCACTTCTTCCAACCAAAACTCACATTCAGAAAGCTTTACATAACCTTCTCTTTCAGCACCGATAACACAATCCTTAAATGTTCAACATGATCATCGTTGCTCTTAGAATCGAATATCCTCAAGAAACATTACGTCATAGAACCTTCTTTCTTCTTACTCGACGAACAGGATAACTCTACGACTATACACTCAGACAATGAACCTCCTCTAAAACAATTCCTCAAATCTACTCTTCAACTTCTCCTTAGTCGCTTTACACGCTACCAAGTTAGTAAGACAAGTCTATCTCGTTCAATATGATATCGTCTCCTATAAACAATAGATTAAGGGTGATCAAGTCCTCAAGTTGTCAATAGACAGTAGACAATCATAGTGAAACATAAACCTCCATTACTAAACTACAATATCGTCCCTTTAGAACTTGTACTAAATCAATTCCAAAATCTCTACCAAGGAGGCTCAACGGATAATTCAACACACAAAGAAGTAGGACAAAACTCATAGCAAGTGTATCAATAACCATACTTCTACGTATACAGATAAAGTAAGATCCAAACTCGTAACATAATCCAAAGAAATGAAAGAATGCATCGCATCATTATAATAATAAAGCACGTACCTCAGATTAGCTCATCCTTAGCAATGGTCTCAGCACCAGACAACACAATCACTTTCCCTTCTGCTCGCTCCTTCTTTGGCTTGTCACACATGGAACAATTGTTTCCTTGCTCACCACAACTGTAGCAAATCCTACTCGAACCAACTCCACAATCAACAGTTTTGTGACCCGTATCGCCACACCTGTAGCACTTAATCGAAGTGAAATCTCCTTCCCCACTTGGCTTCTTGCTAAAACCAGATTGTTTCCTCACGCCATCATATGGTTTCCCACGAAATTGTTCTCTTCCTCGCTTCAATTCCAGAACTCTCACTTCTTTCTTTCCACGCATATCTTCTGGAAAATAGTTTTCCAAAAATGCATCACGGAAAAGATTCCAAGTAACTTCAATACCTTCCTCATTAAATCTCCGCACGATATTACTCCACCAATCCTCAGCTCCTTTCGTCAGCATGTGAGTACCAAACCGTACCTTCTGTACATCAGTACAACTCATGACTTGAAATATCTTCTCCATTTCTCTCATCCATGCATGTGCTTTGTCTGGTCCATACTTTCCTTCAAAGATCGGCGGATTGCACCTTCGAAAATCTCCAAAAGCACGGAACTCATCCTTTCCTCCATAACCGGCACTCTCTTGTGGCGCTTGTCCAATCGCACCAGTCCACCTCATCACTGCCTCAACATTAATGTTACCATTCCTTCCTGCAGCCATTGTCCTAAGACATCCAACAACCAAACAGACAGTATTGATCGTGTCAGATACACAAATCAAATACGACAAGATTAGATAACATTAACAACTATTGACCAACTGGTCGACCATGCTCTGATACCACTAATGTAACACCCCTTTTATACCCCAAAATAAATAAGCATATAATCAGAGAATAAGCATGCATATAATAAAAGGGCGTCACATCGATGTTTTCAAAAACTAAAAACCTTTAAAAACCGACAGCATTTACTTACAATATATGATACACCTGGTCATTTCAAATAACACTTCTCAATTCATCAGATTTTATCTAGAATATGCATTCACAGCGGAAACTACTAAATACTCATGTGTTTCATAAAATGATCCATGTCCCATACCATGATCAAGTCTCAATAATCATATCAACATAAATTAAAACATAATTCAGAATATTTGGCTTAAGAGCCTATCAAACAACAAGTAGTAACATAACAGGTTCTCAAATCAAACGTAATACATAACCGAATAGAAACATGAGTTCAAATAACTAGTCAACCCAGTGTTACATGACCAGAGCACTGACTCACTACCTAATCTCCAAATAACTCGGAAGACACTCCGACTAAGATCACACGCGAGCTACTAACTCCAGAACCTGCATGTCGCCAAACGAGGGCAACATTAAAACAGAAGGGTGAGAATACGAACCATTATGAAGAAAGTATAATAAGATACAATAGTTAAATCAACAATTATAGGAATACATTACACCTTGCCTAATCATGTAAATTAATACTAATCAATATAATCACACACGTTAAACGTACAACAAGTATAAGAGTATAATATATCAATACTATATCCTCAATTATGCACATAGCCATGATTATGACATATTCCCGCATTTAACCAATTACATATTCAAGCATCACCCATTCTCAATTATCAACTAATACAATATCACCACAACACCAAGTGTACATAATCAATTACCAAACTCATACTCATAGCATTACGACATCAATGCACATAATCAATTATTCACTCGTACACTTATCACCACCATATAATGCACATAATCAATTATCACAATCATGCACATATCACGACAACATAATGCACATAATCAACTATCACATAACTCTAATCTCCTTTGATGCTTGTTGATCTTCATCCTTTACTTCTTGAGCAAGCTACCATTCTCATGGATAGCTAAACCCCTTTTGTATCAAGATAAGATGTAATCTTCCTAGCCTTTTGTATGTTTTTCTTGTGAATATATGTGTATGAACAAGTGATGATCAATATAGATGGTTTAGTTTGTTTATTAAAGCTTTTTCTTTGGTATAAGTGTTTGAGACATCAATATTTGTATCTAGATCTAACTTTATCATCTATCAAACTATAAATTGCAGACATGGATTTAGCGTTTGATGTTTACTTAGTATCGGTTTTAAAACGTTATTTGTATTGTTTAAAGGATGGAGAAATCGTCGGTTAAACAATACGGTAAATCTAACTATATCATTGCAGACACGGATGATATAGGCGTCGATACGTAATTATGTTGATCGTTACCATGTTCATATACGTATATTTATAAGGAGACATACAAATTTAGGTCGATGAAATCGAATCTTGATACATTTTCTTTAACTTAGAACTTTCATTAATTTACTCTTTGCTACTAAAATTGAATGATCTTTTGCAAACCTAAAACTAAAGTAACATTAACTCAAGACAAAATAGGCTATAGAACGGCGGTGATATCGCAATAATCCCTGTGGATACGATAATAACGAAAAGTACACCACAATACTCTTTCAACAAAATGGCGCCGTTGCCGGGGATTGTTGTTTAGATATTGCAAGCATTGCAATAGTTTGTTTTGTATTGAGTCTTATAAATTAATCTCTTGTTTCTAAATTTATTTTCCTTGTGTTTGTTAATTTGCTTGGTTAGTTTTTCAGATTACAGTTTATGCAAGGACGTATACCTGCAGATCAACTCCTTTTTGATCCTGAGATTGAGAGGACTGCTCGTAGAGAGAATAGCAAAACTCGTAGGAGGAGACAACTAGATAGGGAAAGAAGACAACAACAAGAGGCATCTTCTTCTTCAACTCCGGTTGAAAACTTAGTTGAGGGAGAAATGGCGGGAGAGATCCCTAATGTTCCAGCTCGAGGGCCATGTGTTAACAGCCCTCGTCTCAATGCACAATTTGCTCGTGATCAGGCCAATGGAAGAAACTCCGAAATGAAGACGGGGTTACTTCAATTATTATACCAAAATCCGTTCACAGGGGCAGATCACGAGGATCCATTTACTCATCTAACAAAGTTCTACGAGATCGCCGGAACAATTGGTGCTCCGGAAGACCAAGAAGAACAGGTGTTCAGGAGACTTTTTCCTCATTCCTTAATTGGAAAAGCTAAGGAATGGTACATTGATCAACCTAATAATGTCATGACAAATTGGAACGAGTTAGAAGAGAAGTTCTTGGATCGGTTCTTTCCTCACAATAGGTTCATGGAAGCGAAAACTTCTATTGAGGTGTTCTCTCAAGGTTCGAATGAATCTCTCAATGAAGCATGGGAGAGGTTCAAGTCCATGGTTAGAAAATGCAAAGGTCATGGGTTTGATGAATTGTCTCAAATCCATATCTTTAGGAATGGACTCCAACCTCAACCAAAAACTCTTTTAGATGCTACCGCGGGTGGTTCGTTGATGTCAAAAACAGCTGCTGAAGCAATTGCTATCATTGATAGGATGGCTTTGAATGATCATCAAGGGCAACACAACCGTAGTGCATCACAAAGAAAACCGGGAGTTCTTGAATTGAATACTAGTGATGCAATACTTGCTCAAAACAAGTTGTTGACACAACAAGTAGAATTGCTCACTCAACAAATGTCAAAACTCCCTCAACAAATCAAAGAGATAAATGGGAGCCCTTCTAAAAATCAACATGTGATGTGTTGTGAATTGTGTAGGGGTGACCATCAAACAGGTTTTTGTCCTCCACCGGGTGAAGAGGTGAATTATGTGTCTAATCCTAATCAAGTTTATGGTGGGAGACAACAACAACAACCTTACAACAATAACCAAGGTTACCAACAAAGAGGTAATCAAGGTTATCAACAAGGATGGAGGCCGGAAGCGGGCCCATCGAATCGTCAAAATCCTTATCAAGGCGGTTACAATCAACAACCTCAATAAACAAAGCTTTCAATCGAGGACACTCTTAGCCAATTCATGCAATTGCAAATTGCAAGCCAAAAGAGTACGGATGCCGCAATAAAGAACCTTGAAACTCAAGTCGGGCAATTGTCAAAGCAACTTGCCGATCAAAACAAAGGTCCCTTTCCGGCTACTACACAAGAAAATCCTCGTGAGCATTGTAAGTCAATTCTAACTCGTAGCGGTAGAAATATTGATATGGGTGTAGGAGAGATAGTTGAGGAGGAAATTGTTGAGAGTGAAAAAGATAGGGTGATTGAATTAGAAAAGAATGTTGAGGGTGATTTAGTTGAAAATGAGAAAGAGAAAGAATTAGTGGAAAAAGAAACTCTTGAGAAAGTTGTAGAAAAAGAGAGAAAAAAATTGAGTGTGAGTGAGAAGGGAAAGAAGAAGGTGGAAGATTCTATTCAAGTGAAGAAACTACCTTACCCTCCCGGTCCGTCAAAGAAAGAAGATGCAAAGCACTATGCTCGGTTCTTGGATATTTTTAGCAAGTTGCAAATTAATGTTCCTTTTTCCGAGGCATTAGAGCAAATGCCGATGTATGCAAAATTCATCAAAGACATCATCACTAAGAAGAGAAGATTCTTGGATCCGGAGGTAGTAACGGTGAGCTCTTGTTGTAATGCGTTAATTCAACGCACTACTCCGATAAAATCAAATGATCCTGGGCGGGTAACCTTACCGGTGTCTATTGGAAATGTTCACATAGGCAAAGGTTTGGTAGATACCGGTTCTAGCATTAATTTGATCCCATTGTCTATGGTGAGAAGATTAGGAATCAACGATTTGAAGCCGACAAGAATGACGTTATCATTAGCGGATAAATCCACAGCTCATCCTCATGGAGTTGCGGAAGACTTGCTTGTCAAGGTTGACAAATTTTGGTATCCTGTTGATTTTATTGTCATAGACATGGAAGAAGATCCTGAGATTCCATTGATCTTAGGAAGGCCTTTTATGAAGACGGCCCGAATGATGATAGATATTGATGATGGCTTAATGAAATTAAGGTACAAAGATGAAGAATTATGTCTTGATCTCTTTGAAGCCATCAAGCATCCTAATGATGAGGATGATTGTTTTAGAATCGATGCTACCGAAAGAGCTATTATGAAAGTGGAGAATCAAATGCACTTGTCGAATCCTCTTGAGAAGACTTTAATGGAAGCTCTCGAAGTTCTCACCAAAGATCAAGAGAAGGAAATTGAATATTGCTTGAGAAATTTAGAGGCTTGTGAGGAGATGAATCCATTTGAAACTCAAATTGAAGAGTTGAAGGATGAACCTAAAGTTGAAGAGCAAAAGGTGGAGTTGAATGTGTTACCGTCTCACTTGAAATACGTGTTTCTCGGTGACAATTCTACTAAGCCGGTTATCATTAATAGTGGTTTGTCTAACAAGGAAGAGCATCGATTGAAGGAAGTGTTGACAAAGAATCAAGAAGCAATAGGATGGGTTTTATCCGACTTGAAGGGTATTAGTCCGGCCTATTGTATGCATAAGATTATGTTAGAAGATGATTTTCGGCCCGTGGCACAACCTCAAAGGCGATTGAATCCAACCATGAAATAAGTTGTTAGAAAAGAGGTTGTGAAGTTATTAGAGGCGGGGATGATTTATCCCATCTCCGATAGCGAATGGGTGAGCCCGGTGCATGTGGTTCCTAAGAAGGGTGGATTGACAGTTGTGAGAAATGAGAAGAACGAGTTGATTCCTTCGAGAGCGGTGACCGGGTGGCGTATGTGTATTGATTATAGGAGGTTGAACCAAGCAACAAGAAAAGATCACTTTCCATTACCTTTTATGGATCAAATGTTAGAGAGGTTAGCCGGAAGAAATTTCTATTGTTTCTTGGATGGTTATTCGGGATACAATCAAATATCAGTGAATCCGGCGGACCACGAGAAAACTGCTTTTACATGTCCTTTTGGCGTTTTCGCATACCGAAGAATGCCATTTGGACTATGTAATTCTCCTGCAACATTTCAAAGGTGCATGCAAGCTATCTTCTCAGATTTGATCGAGAAAAGCATTGAGGTGTTCATGGATGATTTTTCTGTGTACGGGTCGTCATTTGACTTGTGCTTGAAGAACCTTGATGTGGTGATGGAGAGATGCATTGAAACAAATTTGGTTCTCAACTGGGAGAAATGCACTTTCATGGTGACGGATGGGATTGTTCTTGGCCACAAGGTTTCTTCAAAAGGGCTTGAGGTCGATCCGGCAAAAATTGAAGTTATTGAAAAGCTTCCCCCTCCGGTGAATGTGAAAGGCATAAGGAGCTTCTTGGGACATGCTGGGTTCTATAGAAGATTCATCAAGGATTTCTCCAAGGTCGCAAAGCCTTTGAGTAATTTGCTCAACAAAGGTATGGAATTTAATTTTGATGAATCATGTCTAAAAGCTTTCCTAGAACTTAAAGCAAATTTGACCACCACACCCATAATTGTCGCTCCTAATTGGTCGCTTAAGTTTGAACTCATGTGCGATGCGAGTGACTATGCGGTTGGTGCGGTCTTAGGCCAAAGGAAGAACAAACAATTCCATGCTATACATTATGCGAGCAAAGTTTTAAATGAGGCACAGATTAACTATGCCACTACCGAAAAAGAATTGCTCGCAATTGTATTTGCATTGGAAAAGTTTCGCTCTTACCTCATTGGTTCTAAAGTGGTGTGTTACACTGATCATGCCGCAATCAAATATCTTCTCACCAAGCCTGATTCAAAACAGAGGCTTATTCGGTGGATTCTTTTGCTTCAAGAGTTTGATCTTGAAGTGAAAGATAAGAAAGGTACAGAAAATTTGATTGCGGATCATTTGTCTCGGTTAGTGAATACCGAGGTGACAAACAATGAAAAAGAGGTGAGGGAAGAATTCCCAGATGAAAAATTGTACATGGTACAAGAAGTTAGACCCTGGTTCGCAGATATGGCTAATCACAAAGCATCTGGCTGGATACCGGAGGATCTAACTTGGAATCAAAGAAAAAAGTTTTTAAACGATGCTAATTTTTATGTTTGGGATGATCCTCACTTGTTTAAGTTGAGTAGTGACAATCTTTTGAGAAGATGTGTCGCGGATGAGGAGACAAAAAGCATTTTGTGGCATTGCCACAATTCGCCGTATGGTGGTCATTTTAATGGTTTGCGTACGGCCACAAAAGTCCTTCAAGCGGGATTTAGGTGGCCTACTTTGTTCAAAGATGCTTACCACCATGTTGCCTCATGCGACAGTTGTCAAAGAACTGGTGGAATTGGGAAAAGAGAGGAAATGCCCCTTCAAAGTATTGTAGAAGTAGAAGTATTTGATTGTTGGGGCATTGATTTTGTTGGACCATTCCCTTCCTCAATGTCAAATGAATACATCTTGGTAGCTGTGGATTACGTGTCTAAGTGGGTGGAAGCGATTGCTTCACCCAAAGCGGATGGTAAGACCGTGATAAAGTTTTTCAAGAAAAATATATTTTCGCGGTTTGGCTCGCCAAGAGTGATAATTAGTGATGGTGGATCTCATTTCTGTAATGCTCCGCTTGAAAAAGTGTTGGAGCAATATGGAGTAAAGCACAAGGTAGCTACTCCATATCATCCACAAACTAATGGGCAAGTTGAGAGGACCAATAGAGAGATTAAGAGAATTCTTGAGAAAACTGTGTCTAGCTCTAGGAAGGATTGGTCAATGAAGTTAGATGAAACCTTGTGGGCGTATCGGACCGCTTTCAAAGCACCGATTGGTCTTACACCATTCCAAATGGTGTATGGTAAAAGTTGCCACCTTCCCGTAGAACTAGAGCATAAGGCATATTGGGCCTTGAAGCTTTTGAATTTTGACCACAAGTTGTGTGGAGAGAGAAGAAAAATCCAACTTAATGAGTTGGAAGAGATGAGATTGCATGCCTATAAGTCCAATTCGATTTACAAGGAAAAGACCAAATTCTATCATGATAGTAAGGTTAGAATGAAGGACTTTAAGGTAGGGCAATTAGTTTTACTCTTCAATTCCCGGTTAAGACTTTTTCCGGGAAAGTTGAAGTCTAAATGGTCCGGACCGTTTTTGGTCAAAGAAGTGAGAAGCCAAGGGGCTATTGTGATATAGGACCAAAAATCAAACCAAGAGTGGGTAGTAAATGGTCAGAGGTTGAAGGTTTATCGAGGAAGCGATTTTAATCGTGAAACTTGCGTTTTATCGTTTGGCGATCCTTGATTGCCTTTGACCGTCGAGCTGACCGACGTTAAACAAAGCGCTCTTGGGAGGCACCCCAAGTTGTATATATTCACTTGTATTTGTGTTCTTTTTGCAGGTGGGATTTTTGAGTTGTCGTCGAGCCAGAAACGATCTACCGGTATTTTTGGGCTTGCTGAAACAATGCAGTTTTTCTGCTGTTTCTGGTGTAGCGCGCGTCGCACCCATATGCGCGCGTCGCGCGCTAGGTGAATTCAAGAACCCCTTCCTGGCAGAGATGAGGGCGCGTCGCGCCAATTCTGCGCGCGTCGCGCGCTGTACATATTTTTGAAAAAAAAAAATTGGTTTGGGCCCACCCATGCTGGGCCCGACCCGGTTTCGTTGGCAGAAGAGTTAGTAGGGTTTTTGGAGGTCTTTGCCTCCATTCAAACCCTTTTTCCTCTTTGTGTCAAGAAAGTTCAAACAAAACACCACCTTGTTCTTGCATTATACTGCATTCCCTCACTATTTTCGTTGCTTTATTGTCATCATCATCAAAGGTATGTTCTCTCTTCCCTTCTATTTCCATTAATTTAAGTTTTAGAAGTTTAGGTTTTTAGATTTAGGAATTTTTGATAGATTTTGAAAAACTAGGGTAGAAACAACCATGTGCTGTATCTTTTGCCTGCTGGAACCCTTAGAAGGGAGGAGAAGCGAGTTCTTCTCTTCTGTTTTGCAGAAAAATGAAGTTTTATTCTGGGTTTCGCAGAGCGCGCGTCGCGCCCTGTTCAGCGCGCGTCGCGCCCTGGGTTCATTTTTGAATTTTTTTTTTATGTTGTTTGGGGTGTAGATAGGGTCTGTTTGATGATTGATGATGACTGTGGCTTGAATTGTGCTGTTAATTTTGAACATATGCTAACTTTGTTTCAATTTTGTGTGTTTTGGTTTGATTTGAATTTGTGCAGGAATGGCACCCTTTTTAAAGAGAAAGAAGACTGGTTCTGGTGAGGGATCTTCCTCACAAGCTGGCAGGTTTGATCGGACGAAGTTTCTAGGTCCGGAGCAAGAGGCGAGGTACCATGAGCTCGAAAGCCGAGTTGTGTGGAGTGAACGCACTGTGGTTCCTATTGACCACGGCCTCTTCCAAAGGGCGTGGACTGCTTTGTCTGAAACATACTGGGACAAGTTGTTCGCTCCACCAAAATTCTATCAAGTGGAGATTGTCAGAGAATTCTACGCAAATGCCTTGCCTCCGAGCGGTTGGTCAGGTACTGAAGCTTTCCCGTTTAAAACATGGGTGAGAGGTAAGGCCATTGATTTTAGCAAAGAGGCTATTTTTTATTTTCTGGATAACCCTCTTGCTTTGGTAGAAGAATGCCAGTACCATCCCAGGTTGAATAGAGGAAACTGGGACGTGGAGAGTATTAGGGAGAGGATTTGCAGGACTGGTTTCACCTATACTCTGACTAAAGCTGGGCTGCCAAAGACTTTTACTCGTAGTCAGTTGACGGAGGAGGCTCAGTTGGTGACTTCGGTGGTCCTTTACAACATTAGGCCACGGAGTCACACTTCCTCCCTCACCATTGATACGGCAGGTTTGGTTCAGGGTATTTTGAATGGTGATAACATTGATGTGTCCAGGATTGTGGCGAACGAGCTGAGAAGAGTCGCCCTGAATGGGACTCTTCATGGAGATGGGGTGAAATGTAGGTTGATTTTTCCTGGTTTAATAATGGGTTTGTGCAGGAAGGCTGATGTCTGGTTTCCACCTGGTGGCAGGATTCCCATGGATGGTGTTATAGATGATATTTTTGCTAACAGGTACTGTTTGCCTGGAGGTCGTCCTTTTGGTGTTGCTGCTGGTGCATCTGACCTTCCCGATGCTTCTCAAGCTGTTCCGGTTGATGCTGCACCGCCTGCTGGTCCTCAGTATGGTGATGCAAGTGATTGGAACTATCAGATGCATATGGCGCATCAGAGGGCGTTTATGTTTTTGCAGGATTCTATCCGGCAGCTTTCTCTGCAGCAGCCTGTTGGTTCCAGGGATGATTTATCTGCTTATGCTTCATGGCCTGAGGGCAGGCCAGATCCTGAGGAGGGGATGGCTGATGCTGATGAGGATACTTCTGATGAGGAGTAGTTTTGTTTTACTGTTTTATTTTTATTGTTTTTAGTTTTATGTTAGAACAATTTTTAGTTACTTTGTTTTTAATGTTTATAGTTTTGTTCCATCCTTTTGGATGAGGTACTTTGAAAGGCTAAGTTTACGCCTTTGGATAGTTAACACCCGTTTGGTGTGGTTTTTATTTTATATAAGTTCAGTTTATTTTATTTTTGCATTTATTTATTTTTAAGTAGTTTATTTTAGTTTAGTGTTTATATTTTAGAAATAATGGTTTGATAAGTTGTCCTGATGATTAATTAGCTGGAACACGAATTTTTGTTGCCACGATGAATTTGGATGATGCAACACAATTTGAGTGGTGATGATATAAGTTGAAAACTGTACGCGCAAGGTACATCCTTTATCGTTTTATTTAGCAAGTACCTTTGATTCTGATGCTTTTAATTGTACAAATTAGTTGTCATTAATTTCTGTGGATAAAATTAGTTCAATTGTGAATCACTTTAGCCTAGCTGTAGTTGTGAGGAGACTTTCCACTGTGTATATATATAAATTGTGCTGGATACCAGCAATGTGCGTTTTAACTCGTTTTTATTATGATTAAATCTTGCATTATTATTAAATTGTGTTAAGCATGAAAGTGATCAAGGCGTTTTGTTCTGCACTATGAGAAAAACTTCCAATCCAAATGTAACCTACCCGGTGAGTGTGTGAGTTTTTGCTAACCACTTTGAGCCGTTTGCCAAGATTCTTATCGGTTAAGCTTATGTTGTATATAGATCTCTATACCGATTTTTGATAGAATCTTGATGACTTTCTTTTCTTTCTACCTTGAACTGTTTCCATTTGATATGATAAGGATTGATTCCTTTTTGCCTTAGAATAGGGAGCATTCTTAGTGATGTCTTGGTAATATACAAGTAGGGGAGAATAAAATAAAGGTGTACATTGGTGAGGATAAATCAAAAGATAGTGCTCAAGGGGTATATATATTTATGTATATAATAAAATAAATAAATAAATAAATATATATGAAAAAAAAAAAAAAGAAAGAAAGAAAATTTTTTTGTGACCCTTGAGCAAGTAAAGAATAATGGGATGAACTTGGTTGTTGGGTTGTGATAATTGAATTGAATTTGAATGCTCTCTTAGGTTTTGACACTTTCGTTTCAATGGCCGTGAGATATGACACTTCCTTGTTAACCAAGCCAAGCTACAACCCGAAAGTCCTTAGTGATTCATGCTTATACACTTTTTATATGTCTTGTGCTTAGATGAGTTTATAATTAATTCGGTATGTTTGCGTCATTGTCTGGTAAGTGTTAGGATCCTCCATTTTTGTTCTCTCAGTAGAGAAATACGTAGGTGTGATTCATTCTTGAACTTCTTTTGCTTTGTGGAATTTCTGACATAGAATTTGTATATAGGATTAGCATTGCTATCATGGTACTTTGATGAAAACTGGTAAGGATTGATCTTTGTGTACTTTTGGAATTTGAACCATTCAATTGTTCTTGTTTCTACCTTGTTTTTTCATTTGTGATATTTTGTGTTCCCGGTAATTTATCGTTGTTTTGTTTGAGGACAAACAAGAGTTTAAGTTGGGGAGAGTTGTTAGGTGCCAAATTGTGTTTATATTTAGTTTAATTAATGGCACATTTCGACCGTTTTTATCGGGTATTCGTACAATTCCCTGAAGTTTTAGATAATTATTTATAGTTTATAATATTAAGCTTTCATTTTATGTTAATATGTGTTTTAGTTATGATTTTGTAGGTTTTAGCCAATTTTGGGGAAGTTTGGAGCTTGTTTTGAGCTTGACAAGAGAGTGCCTGGCAGAAGTAAGCGCGCGTCGCGCGGAGATGTGGGCGCATCGCGCCCTGGGCAAGATTTTTTGGAGCTTCAAAGCAGAGAGTTGTGCGCGTTGTAACATCCCAATTTTTATTAATTTTTAATTATATTAGTAATTATATTGTTTGGTGTTTTTAATAATTACTTATTTATTTAGTTATTATGTGATATAATAATTATTTAAGTATTTAATTATGTGAGTGTTTGTGTTGTTTGACTTAATTGAGTTATTAGAGAGATATAACTAAATGGACCTAAGTGATAGAAACATAATGGATGGATTGGTGGGTCAAGCCCAATTGACATAAGTGAGATAGTAAGAGAAGGTTAGGGTTTTAGAGGTTACTATTTTCATTTGGGGAAAAAAATAGGAAGAAGAGAAAAGAGGCAAAAGGGAAGAGAACAATGGTGGAAGAGAAAAGCTAGAAGAAACCTCATTTTCGCAGCAAGTTTCAGCATTGAGTCACCTTAGCAAAACGGGTGTATCTCTCAATCCAACCGTTGGATCGTCGCGTGGTTTTGACACAACGTTCCTGACTCATAGAGGTAAGTTCTGACCGGAGCGATTTTGATTTTGAGGATTTTAAGTTCGTCTGATAAGCTGATTTCCGAACTGGTTTTTAGGTGTGTCTCCAAATTATGTTTGAAGGATTTATTTTGGAGAAAAGCTTAGAACTATGGTGAAAGAGTTCATATTTGCCAAGGTAAGGGTGGGGTTCTTTCATGCTAAAGGGTTGTATGATAGTATGTTATAGTGGGTTTAATTCTATACTTTGATATCCATGTTCTTCTATGTTGCAATTTTGGGTATTTGATGATTTGTTGGAATGTGATGATATAAATGTGATAAGTTGTGTGCAATTGATAATCTATGTGTATTAGATTGTTATGTTTGTTGTGAGTAAACCATTGATAGTGAAATAATGGGTTTTGTTATAGAATTGGAAAATAATGGAATAGAAATATATTAGTTGAATTGAAATTAATATAGTTTAATTAATAATTGGATAGTTAAATTATTAGTTGAATTGATTCCAATAAGTCTATGTGATTGGAATATACTTGGACTTGGACCAATTATTCGGTTTATCGGTAAATTACGGTATTTTGAGAAATTGTTTGTAATTGTGTTTTGGCTTGAATATGTATGTTGAGAAATATATATTGTCATGCCAATGATGTTGTTTTGATATTGATTCTTTATGGTTAGTTGGTTAGCATTAATTCTAATGATTAATTGCTTGATGTTGAAAATGTGTGTTCATGTATAATTGACAAAAATGAGAATTAACATGAGATAGTATGATTACTAGTGTTAATTGGATTGTGTGAATCGTAATTGATTAATTGGCCTCTCATATGTGAATGATGTGTTTGTGTTGTGAATGTTGTGTACAATTGGTGGATAATTCATAGAGTTGAATTATTGTGATATGTGGAAAGTTAAGATGGTAGAGATGATCTTAATTGCATATATTTGTGAGATTGTACATACATTCATATCACAGTGTGCCTTGAAACATAGGTGGAATTGCTTTGAAACACAAGCGTGGCTTGGATTCAAGAGTGAATCGGAAAGCGGTAAACTATATGTTTACATTTGGTGGCTTTGGTCTTGTTCGGATCTGAAGCGTGGCTAGATTCTATATGAATCGGAAGCGGGTGAACTTTGGGTCCATATTGGGTACCACATGCATAGAGTCACATGTCTTGCATTGAGTTACATTGGAGTTATGTGATGTTTGAATATATGTAATTATGTGATTAGGTGATTGTTATGTGTGCATGAGATGTGATAATTAAATTTGGTGATGTTTGATACATGATTTTGGTGATATATGTAAATGAAACGTATATGATGCGAATGCAAATATATATATATATATATATATATATATATATATGTATATATATATATATAAATATATATATATATATATATATATTAATGATATATGTATATATGTGGAATATATGAACCATGTTTTGCCATTGTTGATAGTTGTTTTAATTTACGTTGTGATTATGAAGTATAAGTTGTTAGAACAAGATTTGTTCTTATCAATTATCTTAGTTTTGATGATAACAATAATATGAATTTTGCTTAAGATAATATGGTACTCTAATCCAATGCAATTTCCCTTTCAGGAAATATATAAAGAGTACGCATAATCCAGCGCTCAGAAGTTGTATCTCAAATGGTTCAGCATGCAACATCAGAACATGGTCTGGCAAGACATCAGAAGATGGTCGAAGCAGAATCAGAACATGGGTCTATGGAAGCATCAGAAGAACATGAGATCAGAAGCACTGAAGATCAGAAGATGGTATCACGCTCAGAAGCACTTCAAGGTCAGAAGATCAGAAGATGCTATGCACCAAGCTGTTTTGACTCTGATGATATTCAAACGCAGTATTCACAAACATCAGATCAGAAGGAAGTACAGGTGGCAGACTACGCTGACTGACAAAAGGAACGTTAAAAGCTACTAAAGGCTACGTCAGTAGACACAGCGTGAACAAGGCTCGAGGTAGTTGACAAAAGCGTATAACATTAAGTGCAAAGCTGTACGGAACACGCAAAGCATTAAATGCATTCAACGGTCATCTTCTCAACGCCTATAAATATGAAGTTCTGATGAGAAGCAAGGTTACCAATTCTTAACAACTCTGAACGAAAATAAACTTGCTGAAACGCTGTTCAATCAAAGCTCAGAATCTTCATCAACTCACTACATTGCTGTTGTAATATTTTAGTGAGATTAAGCTTAAACGATAAGAGAAATATCACAGTTGTGATTATCGCTTTTAAGAAGCATTTGTAAACTCTTAGAATTACATTAAGTTGTAAGGAACTAGAGTGATCAGTGTGATCAGTATACTCTAGGAAGTCTTAGCAGTTGGCTGAGCAGTTTGTAACTAGAGTGATCGTGTTGATCAGAATACTCTAGGGAAGTCTTAGGAGTGAACTAAGCCTAGAGTGATCGTGTTGATCAGTAGACTCTAGAAAAGTCTTAGAGGGTATCTAAGCAGTTGTTCCTGGAGTGATCAGTGTGTGATCAGAAGACTCTGGAAGACTTAGTTGCGGACTAAGTGGAAAACCATTGTAATCCGTGCGATTAGTGGATTAAATCCTCAGTTGAGGTAAATCATCTCTGCGGGGGTGGACTGGAGTAGCTTCGTTAACAGCGAACCAGGATAAAAATAATTGTGCAATTTAATTTTATCGTCCAAGATTTAAAGTCACACTTATTCAATCCCCCCCTTTCTAAGTGTTTTTCTATCCTTCAATTGGTATCAGAGCGCCGGTTCTAAGGTGCAAGCACTTAACCGTGTTTAGAAAAGATTCAGGAAGAGAAAAACGCTTCATTTAAAAGATGGTTGATGAAAGTGGAAAGTCTACATCTACACCTGCATCTACATCTGGCTCTGCTGAGCAATACAACGGAAACAATGGTTATACTAGACCGTCGGTATTTGATGGTGAAAAC
The DNA here is from genome assembly GCF_029867415.1 of Vicia villosa. NCBI lineage: Eukaryota > Viridiplantae > Streptophyta > Magnoliopsida > Fabales > Fabaceae > Vicia > Vicia villosa. Next base: position 2,959,960 of record NC_081182.1, on the reverse strand, counting down.
TTTGAATACTGGAAAGATAAACTGGAAAGTTATTTTCTGGGTCTAGATGGTGATCTATGGGATCTTCTAATGGATGGTTACAAACATCCAGTAAATGCCAGTGGCGTGAAGCTGTCAAGGCAAGAAATGAATGATGATCAAAAGAAGCTTTTCAGGAATCATCATAAATGTAGAACTGTTTTGCTGAATGCTATCTCTCATGCTGAGTATGAGAAGATATCTAACAGGGAAACGGCCTATGACATATATGAGTCCTTGAAAATGACTCATGAAGGAAATGCTCAAGTCAAGGAGACAAAAGCTCTTGCCTTAATCCAGAAGTATGAAGCCTTCAAGATGGAGGATGATGAAGACATTGAAAAGATGTTTTCGAGATTTAAAACTCTGACTGCTGGATTGAGAGTTCTTGACAAAGGATACACAAAGGCTGATCATGTGAAGAAGATCATCAGAAGCTTACCCAGAAGATGGGGTCCTATGGTGACTGCATTCAAGATTGCAAAGAATCTGAATGAAGTCTCTCTGGAAGAGCTTATCAGCGCCTTGAGAAGTCATGAAATAGAGCTGGACGCAAATGAGCCTCAAAAGAAAGGTAAGTCTATTGCATTAAAATCAAATATCAAGAAATGCACTAACGCTTTTCAGGCCAGAGAAGAAGATCCTGAAGAATCAGAATCTGAAGAAGAAGATGAACTGTCCATGATCTCCAGAAGGCTAAATCAACTCTGGAAGACCAAGCAAAGGAAGTTCAGAGGCTTCAGAAGTTCAAGGAAATTTGAACGTGGAGAATCTTCTGATGAAAGAAGATTTGACAAGAAGAAGGTCATGTGCTATGAATGCAATGAGCCTGGACACTACAAGAATGAATGTCCAAATCTTCAGAAGGAAAGTCCCAAGAAAAAGTTTCATAAGAAGAAAGGTCTTATGGCAACCTGGGATGAGTCAGAAGATGATTCAGAAGATGAGCAGGCCAACTGTGCGCTGATGGCGACAGAAGATGACGGATCAGAATCTACATCAGAATCAGACTCTGAAGAGGTATTTTCTGAACTTACTAGAGATGAGTTAGTTTCCGGTCTAACTGAACTTCTGGAACTCAAGTCTCAGATAAGTCTCAAATACAAAAAGCTGAAAAAGCAATTTGAATTTGAAACAAAGAAGCTTGAGTTGGAGAATTCTGAATTAAAAGAAAAACTTTTAAAATTATCCAATAATGTTGGATCTCCTTCTGATTCAGAAAAATCCACTCCTAGTCTAAACCATATTCTGAAAGAATATGATTTAAGTTTCAGGAAGTTCTTATCTAGAAGTATTGGCAGAAGTCAGCTAGCTTCTATGATATATGCCGTATCTGGAAACAAAAGAGTTGGCATTGGTTTTGAGGGTGAAACCCCATACAAACTTGAACCTGTTGATGAAATGAAAATTACATACAAGCCATTGTATGATCAGTTCAAGTATGGCCACTCTCATGATATTAGGCACACTTCACATGCTCAAAGTTTTCACATAACACACACCAAAAAGCATGTGACACAACCTAGGAAATATCATGAAACTCACATTAAGAATTATCATGCTGTTCCTCCTATTGCTTATAATGTTAAACCCAAGTTCAATCAGAACTTGAGAAAATCTAACAAGAAAGGACCCAAGAAAATGTGGGTACCTAAGGATAAGATTATTCCTATTGCAGATATCCTTGGCTGCAAGAAGGACAAAGCACAACATGTCATGGTACCTGGACTCTGGATGCTCACGACACATGACAGGAAGAAGGTCTATGTTCCAAGACCTGGTGCTTAAGTCTGGAGGAGAAGTCAAGTTTGGAGGAGATCAGAAGGGCAAGATAATTGGCTCTGGAACTATAAAGTCTGGTAACTCTCCTTCCATTTCTAATGTACTTCTTGTTGAAGGATTAACTCATAACCTCTTATCTATCAGTCAATTGAGTGACAATGGTTATGATATAATCTTTAATCAAAAGTCTTGCAAGGCTGTAAATCAGAAGGATGGCTCAATCCTATTTACAGGCAAGAGGAAGAACAACATTTATAAGACAGATCTGCAAGATCTTATGAGTCAGAAGGTGACCTGTCTTATGTCTGTTTCTGAAGAGCAGTGGGTCTGGCACAGAAGATTAGGTCATGCTAGTTTGAGAAAGATTTCTCAGATTAACAAACTGAATCTGGTCAGAGGACTCCCTAATCTGAAATTCAAATCAGATGCTCTTTGTGAAGCATGTCAGAAGGGCAAGTTCTCCAAACCTGCATTCAAGTCTAAGAATGTTGTTTCTACCTCAAGGCCATTAGAACTCTTGCACATTGATCTGTTTGGACCAGTCAAAACAGCATCTGTCAGAGGAAAGAAATATGGATTAGTCATCGTAGATGATTATAGCCGCTGGACTTGGGTAAATTTCTTAAAACACAAGGATGAGACTCATTCAGTGTTCTTTGATTTCTGCATTCAGATTCAATCTGAAAAAGAGTGTAAAATCATAAAGGTCAGAAGTGATCATGGTGGTGAATTTGAGAACAGATCCTTTGAAGAATTCTTCAAAGAAAATGGTATTGCCCATGATTTCTCTTGTCCTAGAACTCCACAGCAAAATGGGGATGTAGAACGAAAGAATAGGACTCTGCAAGAAATGGCCAGAACCATGATCAATGAAACCAATATGGCTAAGCATTTCTGGGCAGAAGCAATAAACACTGCATGCTATATTCAGAATAGAATCTCTATCAGACCTATTCTAAATAAGACTCCTTATGAATTGTGGAAGAATAGAAAGCCCAACATTTCATATTTCCATCCTTTTGGATGTGTATGCTTTATTCTGAACACTAAAGATCATCTTGGTAAGTTTGATTCCAAAGCTCAAAAGTGTTTCCTTCTTGGATATTCTGAACGCTCAAAAGGCTACAGAGTATACAATACTGAAACATTGGTTGTAGAAGAATCAATCAATATCAGGTTTGATGATAAGCTTGGTTCTGAAAAACCAAAGCAGTTTGATAATTTTGCAGATTGTGATATTGATATATCAGAAGTTGTTGAGCCAAGAAGCAACGCATCAGAAGCAGAGCTCCTCAGAAGCAAAGAACCAGAAGATCAAGTATCAGCTTCTCTGGAGGATCTAAGTATTTCTGAAGAACCATCTGTCAGAAGATCATCCAGACTCATCTCTGGTCATTCAGAAGATGTCATTCTTGGAAAGAAGGATGATCCAATCAGAACAAGAGCATTCCTTAAGAACAATGCAGATTGTCAATTAGGTCTTGTATCTTTGATCGAGCCAACTTCTGTTGATCATGCTCTAGAAGATCCAGACTGGATAATTGCTATGCAAGAAGAACTGAATCAGTTTACAAGGAATGATGTTTGGGATCTTGTTCCAAGACCAGATGGATTCAATATAATTGGTACAAAATGGGTCTTCAGAAACAAGCTCAGTGAGAAAGGTGAAGTGGTAAGAAACAAAGCCAGACTGGTGGCTCAGGGTTATAGTCAACAAGAAGGGATTGATTATACAGAAACCTTTGCACCAGTGGCCAGGTTAGAATCTATTCGTCTATTAATTTCTTTTGCCACTCAACATAACATCACTCTCTATTAAATGGATGTTAAGAGTGCCTTCTTAAATGGTTATATAGATGAAGAAGTTTATGTCCATCAACCTCCTGGTTTTGAAGACTCTATGTCTCCGAATCATGTGTTTAAACTAAAGAAATCATTATATGGATTGAAGCAAGCTCCCAGAGCTTGGTATGAACGCTTAAGTTCTTTCCTTCTAGATAATGGTTTCACTAGAGGAAAAGTGGACACTACTCTCTTTTGTAAAACCTTTGAAAAGGATATTTTAATTTGTCAAATATATGTAGATGATATTATTTTTGGAACATCTAATGCTACACTTGGAAAGGAGTTTGCTAAGTCTATGCAGGCTGAGTTTGAAATGAGCATGATGGGAGAACTCAAGTATTTCCTTGGAATACAAATAAATCAAACATCAGAAGGAACATATGTTCACCAAACCAAGTATGTGAAGGAACTTCTGAAGAAGTTTAATCTTCTGGACTGCAAAGAAGCCAAAACTCCTATGCATCCAACATGCATCCTAGGTAAGGATGAGGTAAGTAAGAAGGTAGATCAGAAGTTATACAGAGGTATGATTGGATCTCTTCTATATCTGACTGCTTCTAGACCTGACATTTTGTTCAGTGTTTGTTTGTGTGCTAGATTCCAATCAGATCCTAGAGAATCTCATTTAACTGCTGTTAAGAGAATTCTAAGGTATCTGAAAGGTACTACTAATGTTGGCTTAGTTTACAGAAAATCTAAAGAATACAACTTAGTAGGATTCTGCGATGCTGATTATGCTGGAGATAGAATTGAAAGAAAAAGTACTTCAGGAAGTTGCCAATTTCTTGGAAGTCATTTGATCTCCTGGTACAGCAAGAAGCAAGCAACTATTGCTCTATCAACGACAGAAGCAGAATATGTAGCTGCTGCTGGTTGTAGTACACAGATGCTCTGGATGAAGAGTCAGTTAGAAGATTATCAGATATTTGAGAGTAACATTCCTATATTTTGTGATAATACTTCTGCTATATGTTTATCTAAGAATCCTATTCTTCATTCAAAAGCTAAACATATTGAGATTAAACATCATTTCATAAGGGACTATGTTCAGAAGGGTGTCATATCTTTAAACTTTGTTGATACAGACCATCAATGGGCTGATATCTTTACAAAACCCCTGGCTGAAGATAGGTTTAAGTTCATTCTGAAGAACATCAGTATGGATTTATGCCCAGAATGAGAAGATGAGAAGTTCTCATGTATGAGTATCTTCTGAAATGAATGTGGAACATTTTTTTGTCAGAAGTTCTGATTGAAATCTTTTAGAAATTATGATTCGGTTATTACTAACGTTTCATTGTCTAAGTTGATTCAGAACCTCTTTTAAAGCAAAACAGCTGTTACGTTTTATCTCGGGATGGTAAACCTGTCGTTACTATTCGTGGATAAACGTGCGTGCAGTTGAAGGGACGCCGACCATAGGTAACTGTGCTAGTCACCTCATTTGTCTTTATTATCTCTCCTCACGTCACGTAACATTAAATGCTATTCATCATTTGTTTCATTTTATTTTGTTTAAATACTCTTCAAACTCTCCTCTTTCCCTCTCATCTTTGCATTCCTCATCAAGTTCTTCTCTCTCTCTCTTCCATATCAAACCCTATTTTTTTTCGCAAACCCATCATGAACTCTTCATCAAACCCAGGAAATAATGAAAATGATCAAAACAACAAAAGAAAAGCTGTTGAAACATCACCTTCTAAACCCAAAAAGATCAAAATCATCTATGATCCTCTCAAGGTGAATCCTTTCGAAGCAATGTTGTCTGGAAATTATTCTAGACGAGTGTTTCATCCTCCTGGTGAAAGCCCTCCATCATCTCCATCTTCTTCCTCATCTTTCGACCTTCAAGACTCAGCCTCCTCCTCATCTATCCTTTCCTCTCCCTTAATCTCTTCTGAAGAAATCTCTTCATCTTCACCTGCTGGGAATGTTGTCTCTGGTAAAGATGGTGGCAGATCTGCATCAGAACCAAGTCTCCCTGACTCCTCGCCTGAAAGCCCGAGAAGCAGTCAATGAAGCGTTTCACTCCTTCATGGCATGCTGGCACAGACGTTGTCTTAGCTAGGGTCTTAGGTTTTGGTCTTTGTAGTTTTCTTTTCCCTTGTTGCATCTGCCTGTTAAACATAGGAACTTCTTGTAATCCTTTTTTGATTATAAATGAAAAGTCTCTTTGATTTACATTCCAGTAAATATTTTATTTGTCGATTTATGCATCTGAATCTTTTGAACTATTCTTTTTGATGTTATGACAAAAAGGGGGAGAAAGATAAATGATAAATGATTTGATTAATCTATCAGTTGCTGGGTAAAGGCTCCCACACATTCACTAACAAGAACTGCAAGTTCTATATGGTTTGAGTGTTTTGCAGGTACAGAGAAGTGAAGTGAATCTTCAGAAGCAAACACAAGAAGCAAAACCATGGAAACTGAAGCAAGCTGAGTGCTGTCAAGCTTCAGAGATCAGAAGCAAGAAAGAAGAATGAATCAGAAGCACTGATAATAGAATTTGAATATCATTGTCTATCCTGTCCTGACAAAATTCTATTTGCTATGATACATATAATGTTATGGCTCTGATACATTATTTGCTCTGATACATTATTTCAGCCTATATGGCTCTGATACATATAATGTGTTCAAACATACATTTTTATGTTCTAACTCGTTCATGCTGACTTTTGTCGTTTAGTTTTTTGTTCTGTAACATTTCAGGATGTAGAGATGCTCTGATGATGCTCTGGTACATTCAACAATGTTCTGATACAAATCTAGCATGAAGTGATGTTGGTAGACATTCAAAGTTCTGAAGCTATCCGAGGGAAGCAGAAATCAGAAGATGTGAATGTTCTAAAAGATCCAGAAAATTCAAATTCTGAAGCTGTCCTGAATGGAAGCAGAAGTCAGAAGCTGTGAATGTTCTGAAGATCAAAGAAAGTCAAGTTCTGAAGCTGTCCTGAATGGAAGCAGAAATCAGAAGCTGTGAGTGTTCTAAGGATCTAAAGAAATTCAAGTTCTGAAGCTGTCCAATGGAAGCAGAAGTCAGAAGCTATGAATTCTCTGAAGGCAGAAAGCTTATATGATCGTCTCTACCGAAATAATCAGGGAAGTCTTTTATCAAAGTTCTTCGAGTATTTATTTCAGGGGGAGATTATTTATCTCAGGGGGAGATTGTTAATCTCAGGGGGAGACATATTCATATGCTTATGCTATAGCTGTGTAATTTGTCTTTTGCCGTCTACTCTTTCTGATCGCAAATTCATATCATTTATATATGTTTTTGTCATCATCAAAAAGGGGGAGATTGTTAGAACAAGATTTGTTCTTATCAATTATCTTAGTTTTGATGATAACAATAATATGAATTTTGCTTAAGATAATATGGTACTCTAATCCAATGCAATTTCCCTTTCAGGAAATATATAAAGAGTACGCATAATTCAGCGCTCAGAAGTTGTATCTCAAATGGTTCAGCATGCAACATCAGAACATGGTCTGGCAAGACATCAGAAGATGGTCGAAGCAGAATCAGAACATGGGTCTATGGAAGCATCAGAAGAACATGAGATCAGAAGCACTGAAGATCAGAAGATGGTATCACGCTCAGAAGCACTTCAAGGTCAGAAGATCAGAAGATGCTATGCACCAAGCTGTTTTGACTCTGATGATATTCAAACGCAGTATTCACAAACATCAGATCAGAAGGAAGTACAGGTGGCAGACTACGCTGACTGACAAAAGGAACGTTAAAAGCTACTAAAGGCTACGTCAGTAGACACAGCGTGAACAAGGCTCGAGGTAGTTGACAAAAGCGTATAACATTAAGTGCAAAGCTGTACGGAACACGCAAAGCATTAAATGCATTCAACGGTCATCTTCTCAACGCCTATAAATATGAAGTTCTGATGAGAAGCAAGGTTACCAATTCTTAACAACTCTGAACGAAAATAAACTTGCTGAAACGCTGTTCAATCAAAGCTCAGAATCTTCATCAACTCACTACATTGCTGTTGTAATATTTTAGTGAGATTAAGCTTAAACGATAAGAGAAATATCACAGTTGTGATTATCGCTTTTAAGAAGCATTTGTAAACTCTTAGAATTACATTAAGTTGTAAGGAACTAGAGTGATCAGTGTGATCAGTATACTCTAGGAAGTCTTAGCAGTTGGCTGAGCAGTTTGTAACTAGAGTGATCGTGTTGATCAGAATACTCTAGGGAAGTCTTAGGAGTGAACTAAGCCTAGAGTGATCGTGTTGATCAGTAGACTCTAGAAAAGTCTTAGAGGGTATCTAAGCAGTTGTTCCTGGAGTGATCAGTGTGTGATCAGAAGACTCTGGAAGACTTAGTTGCGGACTAAGTGGAAAACCATTGTAATCCGTGCGATTAGTGGATTAAATCCTCAGTTGAGGTAAATCATCTCTGCGGGGGTGGACTGGAGTAGCTTCGTTAACAGCGAACCAGGATAAAAATAATTGTGCAATTTAATTTTATCGTCCAAGATTTAAAGTCACACTTATTCAATCCCCCCCTTTCTAAGTGTTTTTCTATCCTTCATATGTTATTATGTGCTTGAATGACATACTTGTAAACTTGAATACATTGTTATAGTTGATAGTTAACATTATTGTTGTGATGCAAATTGCTTATATTGAGAAGTGGTGAATTGTGTATGATTTTATCTTTGCTATATGTATTATCATACTTTCCTTTATAATGTTTGATATCTCACCCCTTCTGCTGATGTTTCCCCTACCATGGGAAATGGGCAGGTACTCAAGTATAACTGTGGAAGTTTGTAGATTCATCGTGTCTGGTTGGTGTGTCGCTCTGATACGTAGCACTCGGGGGTTGTCTATATTGTTGTTTCTATGTTGTTCATGTTTTAGTTGTTGAGTTCCAAATTGGATAATGAGAAGTACTATGATGTTTGAAGTTGTTTCTGATTAAATAAGATGATTTGTTTATAAATACGAATGTTATGATTCCGCTGCATATTAAAATGAAGTTGGTTTGTCTAAGAGCTGTTATAAGTTGTTTTGTGCTTCTCTGAGATTAAAGTGCTATGTATCTGTTTATGAGTTGTTTATAGGAAGTAAATGTGATATCCCAAATGCTTGTTGATAGTTTTTAAAATACTCTGATTTCTCGCATGATATTTTTGGGTAGAATTTGGGGTGTTACATTAGTGGTATCAGATTGGAAAAGTTGTCGAAGTTGTTGGAACGTTCAAGTCGGAGTTAGAAATGCGAAGGGACGAGTATGATTCCAAGAATAAAAAGTGTTGATAGTGGTCTAAAGGAATTATGTTCAAATGTTATCACAAGGTGTGTGTTAGCATGTTCAGATGATTTTGGGAGTTAATGAAGTATGGTACTTTTGGTGACGTAAAGGATTCTATTGCAGTTAAGTAACGATGGTTTACGCTACCATTATGGTTGTCGGCTATCTATTGACAAATTGAGGAACTGATCACCCTTAATCTCTTGTTGATAGTAGACGGAATCGTATTGGAATGAGATAGACTTGTCTTACCAGCTTGATAATATTGGAAGTGAATAAGTTTGTGCAAGATGGTGCGATGTTGTTTAGGTTGTTTGCAACTTTGGATGTTCATGAGGAAATAACGATTGGGGGATTATCGATAGTTGGCGCATTTGCATAAGTGTTTCCTGAAGATGTAAGTGATTTACCGTCAGAAAGAAAAGTTGAGTTTTCGATCGATTTAGTTTCTGGAACTAGTCTTGTATCGAGGGCTCCATATAGGATGTCTGCTTATGATGTTGAAAGAGTTGAAGAGTCAACTTGAAGATTTGTTTGAGGAGAGGTTGATTCGTTCGAGTGTGTCGTCTAGAGGTGCATCTGTTTTTGTTGGTTAAGAAGAAGGAAGGTTTTGCAAGGCTTTGTGTTGAAGCAAAAAGGACAAGTTGTAGCTTATGCTTCAAGGCAACTTAAGATTCATGAGAGGAATTATCTGACGCAAGATTTTGAGTTGGCCGCCGTTGTTTTTGTTTTAAAACTTTGAAGGCAATACTTATTTGGATCAAGATTCGATGTGTATAGTGACTACAAGAGTTTGAAGTATTTGCTTGATCAGAAAGGGTTGAATATGAGACAGGGAAGGTGGCTGGAATTCTTGAAGGACTAGGATTTTGCTTTGAATTATCATCCGGGAAAAGCGAACGTTGTAGCCAATGCATTGAGTAGGAAATAATTGCATATGTCTATGTTGATGATTCAAGAATTGGAATTGTTGGAATAATTTCGAGATTTGAGTTTGGTATGTTGAAGCTTACTTGTGGTATTCTTGATGAGATTAGAGAAGGTCAGAAATCGGATTTGAAATTGGTTGACAAGATGAAATTGATTGATTGAGGATAAGGCGATAATTTTGGGATTGACGAGAACGGTGTCATGAGATGTCGTGATTGAATTTGTATTCCTGATGTTTCGGATTTGAAAAAGAGAATTTTTGGGATGAAGGGCATCAAAGTGGTTGAGTAATTATCCTGGTGCTACTAAGATGTATCAAGACTTGAGAAAGTTATTTTGGTGGCGCGATATGAAGAAGGATATTGCGGAATTTGTGTATTCGTGTTTGACTTGTCAGAAGTCAAAGATTGAACATCAGAAACCATCTGGTTTGATGCAACCGTTGTCCATTCCTGAGTGGAAGTGGGATAGCATTTCTATGGATTTGTTTTGGGTTTTTCTAGGAAATCGATTAATTGTGAGGCAATTTGGGTCATTGTAGATGGATTGACGAATTTTGCTCACTCTATTTCGATAAGCAGGGATTATCCGATGGAGAGACTTGCAAAGTTGTATTTTGAAAAGATTGTGAGTTGGCATGGTATTCCATCGAGTGTTGTTTCTGATAGAGATCCGAAGTTTACTTCTAGATTTTGGAAAGTTTTGTAGAGTACTTTGATTATTAAGTTGTGTTTGAGTTTTGTTTATCATCCGCAAGCTGATGGTCAAACGGAGAAGACGATTCAGTAACTTGAGGATCTTTTGAGAGCTTGTATTTTGAAGCTTTGTATGGTCGAAGGTGTGGAACGCCTTTGTGTTCGTGTGGTTATGGGGAGAGTAAGTGTAGTTTTGGAGATGAGATGGTTGTGTCGATGGTATTTTCGAGGACGAAAATATTCTAAGTGGGGGAAAGTTGTAACATCCCGATTTTTATTAATTTTTATTAATTATATTAGTAATTATATTGTTTGGTGTTTTTAATAATTACTTATTTATTTAGTTATTATGTGATATAATAATTATTTAAGTATTTAATTATGTGAGTGTTTGTGTTGTTTGACTTAATTGAGTTATTAGAGAGATATAACTAAATGGGCCTAAGTGATAGAAACATAATGGATGGATTGGTGGGTCAAGCCCAATTGACATAAGTGAGATAGTAAGAGAAGGTTAGGGTTTTAGAGGTTACTATTTTCATTTGGGGAAAAAAATAGGAAGAAGAGAAAAGAGGCAAAAGGGAAGAGAACAATGGTGGAAGAGAAAAGCTAGAAGAAACCTCATTTTCGCAGCAAGTTTCAGCATTGAGTCACCTTAGCAAAACGGGTGTATCTCTCAATCCAACCGTTGGATCGTCGCGTGGTTTTGACACAACGTTCCTGACTCATAGAGGTAAGTTCTGACCGGAGCGATTTTGATTTTGAGGATTTTAACATCGTCTGATAAGCTGATTTCCGAACTGGTTTTTAGGTGTGTCTCCAAATTATGTTTGAAGGATTTATTTTGGAGAAAAGCTTAGAACTATGGTGAAAGAGTTCATATTTGCCAAGGTAAGGGTGGGGTTCTTTCATGCTAAAGGGTTGTATGATAGTATGTTATAGTGGGTTTAATTCTATACTTTGATATCCATGTTCTTCTATGTTGCAATTTTGGGTATTTGATGATTTGTTGGAATGTGATGATATAAATGTGATAAGTTGTGTGCAATTGATAATCTATGTGTATTAGATTGTTATGTTTGTTGTGAGTAAACCATTGATAGTGAAATAATGGGTTTTGTTATAGAATTGGAAAATAATGGAATAGAAATATATTAGTTGAATTGAAATTAATATAGTTTAATTATTAATTGGATAGTTAAATTATTAGTTGAATTGATTCCAATAAGTCTATGTGATTGGAATATACTTGGACTTGGACCAATTATTCGGTTTATCGGTAAATTACGGTATTTTGAGAAATTGTTTGTAATTGTGTTTTGGCTTGAATATGTATGTTGAGAAATATATATTGTCATGCCAATGATGTTGTTTTGATATTGATTCTTTATGGTTAGTTGGTTAGCATTAATTCTAATGATTAATTGCTTGATGTTGAAAATGTGTGTTCATGTATAATTGACAAAAATGAGAATTAACATGAGATAGTATGATTACTAGTGTTAATTGGATTGTGTGAATCGTAATTGATTAATTGGCCTCTCATATGTGAATGATGTGTTTGTGTTGTGAATGTTGTGTACAATTGGTGGATAATTCATAGAGTTGAATTATTGTGATATGTGGAAAGTTAAGATGGTAGAGATGATCTTAATTGCATATATTTGTGAGATTGTACATACATTCATATCATAGTGTGCCTTGAAACATAGGTGGAATTTCTTTGAAACACAAGCGTGGCTTGGATTCTAGAGTGAATCGGAAAGCGGTAAACTATATGTTTACATTTGGTGGCTTTGGTCTTGTCCGGATCTGAAGCGTGGCTAGATTCTATATGAATCGGAAGCGGTGGAACTTTGGGTCCATATTGGGTACCACATGCATAGAGTCACATGTCTTGCATTGAGTTACATTGGAGTTATGTGATGTTTGAATATATGTAATTATGTGATTAGGTGATTGTTATGTGTGCATGAGATGTGATAATTAAATTTGGTGATGTTTGATACATGATTTTGGTGATATATGTAAATGAAACGTATATGATGCGAATGCAAATATATATATATATATATATATATATATATATATATATATATATATATATATATATATATATATATATATATATATATATATTAATGATATATGTATATATGTGGAATATATGAACCATGTTTTGCCATTGTTGATAGTTGTATTAATTTACGTTGTGATTATGAAGTATATGTTATTATGTGCTTGAATGACATACTTGTAAACTTGAATACATTGTTATAGTTGATAGTTAACATTATTGTTGTGATGCAAATTGCTTATATTGAGAAGTGGTGAATTGTGTATGATTTTATCTTTGCTATATGTATTATCATACTTTCCTTTATAATGTTTGATATCTCACCCCTTCTGCTGATGTTTCCCCTACCATGGGAAATGGGCAGGTACTCAAGTATAACTGTGGAAGTTTGTAGATTCATCGTGTCTGGTTGGTGTGTCGCTCTGATACGTAGCACTCGGGGGTTGTCTATATTGTTGTTTCTATGTTGTTCATGTTTTAGTTGTTGAGTTCCAAATTGGATAATGAGAAGTACTATGATGTTTGAAGTTGTTTCTGATTAAATAAGATGATTTGTTTATAAATTCGAATGTTATGATTCCGCTGCATATTAAAATGAAGTTGGTTTGTCTAAGAGCTTTTATAAGTTGTTTTGTGCTTCTCTGAGATTAAAGTGCTATGTATCTGTTTATGAGTTGTTTATAGGAAGTAAATGTGATATCCCAAATGCTTGTTGATAGTTTTTAAAATACTCTGATTTCTCGCATGATATTTTTGGGTAGAATTTGGGGTGTTACACGCGTCACGCGCATGGGCGGTTTAATTTCTTAAGTGTATTGGCGCGAAGCGCGCTGGAGGGCGCGACGCGCCCTGGACAGAAAATGGTTTTACTATATAAATAGTAATTCTGATTTTTGGATGTGTGGACCTTTTTCTTAAGAGCTCAAAAACCCTAATCACTGTAGCAAACTAAGAATTGAAGATTGGAATCCTTGATCGTCGATTAATCGCCTTTGATGCTTGTTGATCTTCATCCTTTACTTCTTGAGCAAGCTACCATTCTCATGGATAGCTAAACCCCTTTTGTATCAAGATAAGATGTAATCTTCCTAGCCTTTTGTATGTTTTTCTTGTGAATATATGTGTATGAACAAGTGATGATCAATATAGATGGTTTAGTTTGTTTATTAAAGCTTTTTCTTTGGTATAAGTGTTTGAGACATCAATATTTGTATCTAGATCTAACTTTATCATCTATCAAACTATAAATTGCAGACATGGATTTAGCGTTTGATGTTTACTTAGTATCGGTTTTAAAACGTTATTTGTATTGTTTAAAGGATGGAGAAATCGTCGGTTAAACAATACGGTAAATCTAACTATATCATTGCGGACACGGATGATATAGGCGTCGATACGTAATTATGTTGATCGTTACCATGTTCATATACATATATTTATAAGGAGACATACAAATTTAGGTCGATGAAATCGAATCTTGATACATTTTCTTTAACTTAGAACTTTCATTAATTTACTCTTTGCTACTAAAATTGAATGATCTTTTGCAAACCTAAAACTAAAGTAACATTAACTCAAGACAAAATAGGCTATAGAACGGCGGTGATATCGCAATAATCCCTGTGGATACGATAATAACGAAAAGTACACCACAATACTCTTTCAACATGACACTATGCATGTGGTACCAATGTGAAATTCTAAGTTTCACCGGCCTCCGATTCATATCTCTAGAATCTAAGCCACACTTCCGATTCGGACAAGACAAAAGTCCACCAATTGTAAACATATAGTTTACGGCTTCCGATTCACTCTAGAATCCAAGCCCGCTTGTGTTTCAAAGCAAATCCACCTGTGTTTCAAGGCACACTATGATATGAATGTATGTACAATATCACAAATATATGCAATTAAGATCATCTCTACCATCTTAACTTTCCGCATATCACAATAATTCAACTCTATGAATTATCCACCAATTGTACACAACATTCACAACACACACACATCATTAACATATAAGAAGCCAATTAATCAATTACGATTCACACAATCAAATTAACACTAGTAACCATACTATCTCATGTTAATTCTCATTTTGTCAATTATACATGAACACACACTTTCAACATCAAGCAATTAATCATTAGAATTAATATTAACTAACTACTCACAGAGAATCAATATTAGCACAACATCATTGACATGGAAATATATATTTCTCAACATACATATTCAAGACAAAACACAATTACGGACAAATCCTCAAAATACCGTAATTTACCGACAAACCGAATAATTGATCCAACTTCAAATATATTCCAATCAATTAAACTCATTGCAATTAATTTAACTATTAATTAAATCAACTAATTAATAATTACACTTCATTTATTCTAAGTTACTAATTCATTTTCTATTCCTAAAACTAATATTTAATATAAAAGATATTTAAATCCTAACTATTTCGGTCGGTTCGTAAATATCACATTTCAACAAAATAACACTACCACGTTAATCTACTAATTAAACTTAGCTACCACGTCAATTTTCACTAAATTCCGGACAACTAATTGTATCGTTTAATTCGGCTATTTCGATCGAACGAGACTGTTTTGCATTTCATCTTATTTTATAACAGCCACTGTTTCCAACCATATATTCATTTTATAATTGTGCTCATTTCTATTACATACCATTATATATATTTAATTTATGTTTCATTTCTATCATGTATCATGTGATGCCATTATATAATAACTTAGATACTAGTGTGAGAACACATCATGGCACATGTAGGGAATAGCAAAGAAACAAATAACAGGACACCACGGGACTGTGCTGGAAACGAACAGCAAGGAACAAAATCACCTCACATAATGAACTAGCACAAGAGATGAAATTAACATAACCTCACATAGTGCCGCAGGATTTTCCATTATTTATAATCTCCTAATACAAAATCAATTTCTACTTTCTATTAACAAAACTCAGCACTACCAAAACAGAATTAAACCACATTTTATATAAATTTCAACTAAGAACAAACATACACATGTTAATCTACCCAATATTCCCATCATACTAGCCCATAATAATAGGGATTCTCCCCCTTACCTCTTGATTTCTCCTCCAAAACCCTAGTTCCTCTTTGTTCCTCCTTTTTGCTCCTCTTCTCCTCTTTTTCTGTCAGAATATAATTCTGTCAAGGATACAAAACCAGAATTTGTGTTTTCTCTGTTGTATTTTCATTGATTTGATGCTATCCATATATATTACATAAGTCATAAATGGCATTAATAATACAAATATTCTAATTCCTATAATTTATATATAATTAGACAGCCTAACCTATATTCAGCAACTAACATCAAATATAGTTATAACAAAATCACTGCAATAAGTATTCCTTATTGACATCCCCCCTCAAATTGATGCGGTCGGTCAAGAAGCATCAATTTGCTGATAAGAAACTGATGTCGAGGTCGAGGTACAGCCTTAGTGAAGATATCTGCAAGTTGAAGTTGCGATGTGACATGAGGAAGAGATATAACATGATTGTCCAATGCTTCTCGAATTGAATGACAATCCACCTCAATATGCTTTGTGCGTTCATGAAAAACTGGATTAGTAGCAATTTGAATAGCACTAGTATTGTCGGCAAAAAGTGGTGTGGCTGTATGTTGAGGAAAACCGAGCTCAGCCAAAAGTCCACGAAGCCAAGTAATTTCAGAACAGACTGTAGACATTGCTCGATACTCAGATTCTGTTGAAGACTTAGAGACGCGAGACTGCTTTTTACTCTTCCACGAAATCAACGCAGGACCAAGAAACATGCACCAACCAGTAACTGATCTTCGTGTGTCGGGACAACCGGCCCAGTCTGCATCACTATAACCAATCAAACTAAGAGGCTGCCGAGAAGGAAAACATAGGCCGCGTGTAGATGTGCCTTTCAAGTACCGTATGATGCGACGTACTGCAGCTAGGTGAAGATGGCGGGGAGTGTGCATATATTGACTCACTTGCTGAACTGCAAAGGAAATATCGGGGCGAGTAATGGTCAAATAATTAAGGCTACCGACCAGCTGCCGGTATAACAAAGGATCAGATAATTGATCACCTTCATCACGACGATATTTCACATTAACCTCTAGAGGAGTATCCACTGGTGTGGCTGAAGTTAGGCCCGCCAAAGAAATCAAATCTTCAGTATATTTATGTTGATGGAGAAAAATTCCCTGGGAATTAGAACAAACCTCAAGCCCTAAAAAATAATGAAGATCCCCTAGATCTTTCATATGAAAAGAAGCCTGAAGTTGTTGCTTAATGTGCTGGATCGCGACATGATCAGAACCGGTAATAATCATATCATCAACATAAATAAGTAGAAGAACAATACCATTTAATGTGCGATGAATGAACATGGATGAGTCAAATTTACTCTGAGTAAAAGAAAAACCGAGTATAGTAGTTCGAAACTTTTCAAACCATGCTCGTGGAGCTTGTCGTAATCCATATAGAGAGCGTTTGAGCTTGCACACCCCTTCAGATGAGGAAGGCAGCCCTGGAGGAAGGGTCATATAAATATCTTCTGCCAAGTCTCCATGAAGAAATGCATTCTTCACATCCATTTGGGTAAGTGGCCATCCTTGAGAGGCAGCAATAGTCAAAATGGTTCTAATACTAGTCATTTTCGCGACCGGTGCAAAGGTCTCATCATAATTCACCCCATACTCTTGTTTATTGCCTAATGCAACCAATCGAGCTTTGTAACGATTAAGAGTACCGTCTGAATTCAGCTTTACCGAATACACCCATTTACTCCCAATAGGCTTAATACCTGGAGGTCGAGGAACAATGTCCCAAGTGAAATTTTCTTGAAGGGCTTGTAGTTCATCGTTCATTGCCGTTACCCAACGAGCATCTTTAACTGCCTGAGAATAACAAGTAGGAATAGGTGTACCAGATAGAGTAGCAGTAAGAGAAATAGGGCTATATTCATACCTATCAGGTGGACGAGACACTCGTTGTGAGCGTCGCAGAGGTGCTGGTGCAGGCTCAAGTGACGGATTAGTGGCGGGAAGGGACAAAGTCGGAGCGCGTCTGACATAAACATGACCTGGTTTAAATCGTTCTACAGGAAGAGAATCATTAGAAAAATCAACAAGATTAACAAAATCAATAGAGGAAGGCTTAGTATTTTGGAAAAAATATTGTTGATCAAAGAATATAACATTCCTAGATATGCGTAAGCGACGAGAGGTGGGATCATAACACAAGAAGCCTTTATAAGTGGTACTATAACCCAAAAATGCACACATAACTGATTGGGCGCCAAGTTTATTTCGTTCAGAAGGTGGAAGATGAACAAAACATACACAACCAAATGGATGAAGATTAGTGTAATCAGGATGTGCATGAAAGAGACGAAAATAGGGAGAATCAAGCCCAAGAACCTGAGAAGGAAGACGGTTGATGAGAAAGACAGCTGTTGACAAAGCTTCAACCCAGAATTGGGGAGGGACAGAGGCAGCCAGAAGCAAGGAGCGCGTAACATCAAGTAAATGACGATTTTTGCGTTCGGCGATGCCATTTTGTTGAGGCGTATAGGGACATGAACGCTGAGACAGGATGCCTTTTTGTTGCAAAAATTCCTGAAAAGGATGAGAAATATATTCCCCACCGGAATCCGTACGTAATATCTTAATGGTGGTCTGAAATTGGTTTTCAACGTAAGCCAAAAATTTCATAAACATTGCAAAAACTTCAGCTTTAGAACGAAGAAAATAAACCCAAGTAAAACGGCTAAAGTCATCAATAAACGTCACAAAATATTTATATTTGGCATGAGATAAAATTGGAGACACGCCCCAAACATCACTGTGAATAATTTCAAAACATTTTTCAGCACGATGAGCATGAAGAGGAAAAGGAAGAGTTTTGCTTTTGGCAAGTTTACACACTGAACAATTAAAAGATGAGTCAACACTGATATTTTTGTGGCCCGATAAACCTGTTTTTATTAAGTGAGACAAAACAACAAAGTTTGGATGTCCTAATTTATTATGCAAATCCGCAAACGGATGTGAGACATCAATACAAGAAAAAGAAAAATTAGAGGAATGAAACTGGAGCGGAAACAATCTGCCTACTTTAGGTCCCTTCGCGATCACTTTCCCCGACACTTGATCCTGCACAAAACAACCGTTACGAGAAAAATTAACATTATAGTTATTATCCACCAATTGGCCAACGGAAATTAAATTAGAGGCAAGTCCTGGTGACACAAATACATTGTTAAAGGAATGATTGATATCACCAACAGCAGAAATAGGCAGAGTGTTACCATCAGCAATTTGAATGTTTTGGGTGCCCTTATAAGCATGGACATTTTGTAAGTGTTTAGGGGATCCAGTCATATGATTAGAAGCCCCTGAATCCACAAACCAAGGTGTTGAAGCACTAGTAGACTTACCCTGAATGCCCAAAGCTGATAGAGCTGAGAGAACAATCTGTTGCACCTTCTCCGGAGTCAACGTATCAGATGCATTAGCGATGATAGGAGTAGACAAACCAGCAGCTTGGGTAGTAGCTTGAAAGGCTTGGGTAGGGCGCCGAGCAGGTCTCGTGGGGCACTCAGTAATAATGTGATCACGTTGTTTGCAGTAGTTGCAGAATTTCTTACTGCAGTTGCGAGCAATATGACCAAACTGTTTGCAGGAAAAACACTGGACACGCCGCGTATCACGTCTGTCGGCTGTATTTTGGGCTGAATAGGCGACTGTGAGAGCATCAGTAGTATTCTGGTCCGGTGACATGCTGTTTTGGGTGAGTAGGCGCTGCTCTTCGCGGAAAAGTTCCCCGACACAAACTTCTAAACTAGGAACTGGATTACGGTTAAGTAAAGCTGCACGAGCCACTTCAAATTCTGCGCGAAGTTTCATAAGAAACTGATCGCGTTTGCTGACTTCATAAATATTTTGAACAACTGCAAGGGATGTTTTAGGAACATCAGCATGCAAGATCTCAGAATGTTCAGCCCATAGATTTAGAAAACCAGAGTAGTAATCTTGAATGGACAGAGAGCCTTGTCGATAATTTGCAATATCTAGTTCGAGTTGAAAGCGTTTCGCTGCATTATTCTGATCGTATATAACCTTAAGGTGATCCCACATGGCTTTGGCGGTCGAGAAGGAGCGCAAATTATTAACCATTTGAGGCTCAATTGAGGCAAGGATCCAAGAAATTATTTGCGCGTCCTTTGTTTCCCATGTATCTAACGCAGCCTTCTCGGTTGGAGTCTTCGAAGCCCCATTGAGATGACCAGACATTCCTTTCCCTTTCACATACATTTCAAATTGAAATGCCCACGAAGGATAGTTTTTCCCAGTAAATCGAACACAAAAATTCTCTCTTTCTTTTTCCGAAGCCATGAAACCAAACAAAAACCAAGAAACAGCGACAAGAAAAAAAAACGAGTGCAGAGAGGACCAAAAGCAGAGAAGGGGACCAAAACAAGAGTCACCCAAAACTAAACAAGAGCCGAACCCCAAAAAAATCGAAAAACAACAATGTCGAAGAGAACACTTATCAACAAAAATCTGACAGGTTAGATCGATAACCTACTGATACCATGTCAGAATATAATTCTGTCAAGGATACAAAACCAGAATTTGTGTTTTCTCTGTTGTATTTTCATTGATTTGATGCTATCCATATATATTACATAAGTCATAAATGGCATTAATAATACAAATATTCTAATTCCTATAATTTATATATAATTAGACAACCTAACCTATATTCAGCAACTAACATCAAATATAGTTATAACAAAATCACTGCAATAAGTATTCCTTATTGACACTTCTTTTGAAAAAAACTCAGCAAATGAAAAAATGATACTCCTCTCTCTCATTCTACCCTTTACTATATTATTCATATTGGGCTTAACCCATATAATTCCACTTCCTAACTAATTAAGCCCAATTGATGAAATAGAGTAGTTCAAATAAATAGTTATGCTCCAACAAATAATATTATTACCCTTAATATTATTTTCCGATTAATCCAATTAAATCCGACTTTAACTCAATTAAATAAAAATTCAATAATAATATTAATTCTAATATTATTCCTCTACATATTCCACTTAATTAATTCTTCGATTAACCGAATAAATTCCAACTTCACTTAATAATCCGAACACGTTTCTCAATAACACTGACGATCCAATTAATTATCAAACTTCGTCCAAATTAAGTAAATAAATCCTTATTTAATTTAATTAGCCAAATAATAAAATTCGGGCTGTTACACTTTCTCCTAATCGGACATGTTACTTTCTTTCAATCCCAGATTGGTAACGCATAAGACTCCACCCATCGAGCTGCTATCCTGATGCTAGATTGTGAATGTAACTCCGTCCACTAAAAAACACAAAAAACAAATAAAAACATGTGAGCTGAATTACGACGCTCTAATTCCTGAAAAGGATATGTAGGCATTATGTCTCGGGGCCTAAGCGAGCACAACTATTTATAAACCTTATTTTCCCTGGATTTTCTTTTCTTCCGTTTGCATGCGTTCCCTTTGCATTAAGCTTTAGATTTATAGATAACACACCTTTAGAATAGAACAAACATAAGTGGATCTTGTGGAGTACCACAGACGTGAGGGGTGCTAATACCTTCCCCCTGCGTAACCGACTTCTTACCCAATCTTTGGTCGTAAGACCTTTTCTTATCCTTTCGTTATTCCAGGTTTTATGATATTCCTTTCCCTCGATGGGATAAATATATTAGTGGCGACTCAATTCATTTTCGCGAGCGTGCGACACCCAAGAGACTTTGTTTAACTCTTATCCGAAGGCTTGATAGAAGTCTTATCCTAGAGATCCAATGCCTCTCCTGAGGGACTTACATGCTCATCAACCAGGATCAATATAACTTCACTTAAGGGACTAAGATTTCTCAATAAACATGTTATCTAAAACTCTCCACTTGAGAGACTAAAAGTTTCCTTAGGCGAGACCCTACATATAAATCTCACACAGAAGGCACGGCTGAAGTGTATCCTAAGATACTTTGCTCAAGTCTTGTATGAGGGCTTGATAGAAGTCCCGCCGAGAGGTACAACGCCTTATTTGAAGAATTAACAATCTCATCAATAAGGCTTAATAAAACTTTTCTTAAGGGACTGAGATTTTCTATCAAACAAGTTATCTATACTCCCCGCTTGAGAGAGTTATATTTTCCTCGTGTAGGATCAAACATATAAATCACGCAAAGGTTGTGCGACTGAAGTCTAGCCTAAGAGACTTAGCTTAAGTCATGTATGAGGGCTTTATATATGTCCCTTCTGAGAGGTCTAACACGTCTCCTGACGGGCTTACAGTCTCAACAGACAGGCTTAATTTAATTTTGCTTGAGGGACTAAGATTTTCCATCAAACATGTTATCTAAACTCCCCACCTATAAATCTTGCACAGGATGCGCGACTGAAATCTTGCCTAAGAGATTTACTTTAAGTCTTGTATGACGGCTTGATAGAAATCCCTCACGAGAATTTCGACGCCTTTCCTGAGGGACTTACAGTCTCATCAACCAGACTTAACATTTGAGGAACTAAGATTTTCCATCAAGCATGTAACATAAACTCCCTTCCTGAGAGACTTGGAGTTTCCTTGGGCACGACCCAAGAGACTTATTTAAATTCTTGTCTGTGGGCTTATAGAAATCCCTGACGAGAGGTCCAACACCATAACTAAGGGATTTACAGTCTCATCAGCCAAACTCAATATATCTTCGTTAAAATGGCTACGATTTATAATCAAATGGGTTATCTAAAATTCCCACTTGAGATACTTGGATTTTTCTCAGGCAGGAACCAACATATAAATTTTTATCAGTATTAATTGTCTAACTTCGAGAGTGACTCTAATCATTTTCAAAATTCAAACCGGCAATCAACATTGACACTAAATTGCTAATAATATGTCTCTAAAATTTCATGAAGATATGCAAAGAGCTTTTGAAATTTAGAAAACATGGACATGTGATCGACATTAGGAATCACTTTAACATTATTTTTAGGATTTCGTTCAATCATTAACAATTGAAAATCATACTCTAATAATTTGCCAACACAAACTTTAGCAACAATTCCGTAATGATCTTCTGTGACAATTCTGTAATGATGTTTTGTGACACTTGTTTTCTCTTATAATAGTCCTTTTTTTTTTTGACAGACTCTTATAATAGCTATGTAAATAAATAACATAGCTCTTATAATAGTCCTTAATCACCAAAACTAGAGCTGTCAAAATGGGCCGAAGCCCATGGGCCGGCCCATTTGGCCCGAAAATTTTTAGGGCCTGGGCCTCATTTTTCGAGCCCATTTACATCCGGGCCTTTTTTAGTCCGGTCCTAAAAAGCCCTAAAAAATATGGGCCGGCCCGTATGGGCCATGGGTAGCCCACCGGCTCGAAAAAATTAAATATTTTTGATATAATTAAAATTTATCCTTTCCTAATTATAATTATTATAAAAATTTATAACATTTTCTTGTTATAATTATTATAAAATTATAATTGTCATGAATATTTATAACTTAAAATTTGTTGGAACAAATTATTTAATTATTTGTGCTACATTATATAATTTGTGATGTATTTTGGATAGTTTAAATTAAGTTAATGTGTTGTTTTACATTTTAATTATTAACTTATATGGATTATTTAGAAATTATAATTTTGGATATAAAATTTAATATATATATATATATATATATATATATATATATATATATATATATATATATATATATATATATATATAATATGTATTCTTGCATGCAATTATATGGTTACTAACAAAAATAAGGAGAAAATTTTAATTTTTTATAGAAATGGGCCTTTTAGGGCCGGGTAGCCCGCAGCCCAGACAGGGCCGGGTCTGGATAGTAAAATTAGAGCCCATTTAAAAATGGGTTTTTTAGGCCCGGCCCTAAAAAGCCCGAAGCCCATATGGGCCGGATAGCCCATATTGACAGCTCTAACCAAAACTATGGGTAGGCCTTTGTAATAATAAAACTGTAAGAAACAAGTCTTATGTCATATATAATAAACATTGTCATAATAATCAATTATTATTAACATTTATTTCCAAAATCTATTATATAAATATATAAAAATTAAAGTACCGGGAAAAATCAGGTTTAACCCCACTAATTAAAGCTTAATCTTATCTAATTTCAGGGGTAAAAAAGACTTATTACACTAATGCTTGATTTATATGCATTTAGCAATTAATGATACTGATGTGTCATCCCAGTATTTTTTCATACATTTTAAAATTATTTTAATCCCAATTTTAATCACTTGCAACCACTATCAAAGTTGTGGGCCCAACTTTAATCACATTTTGAATATTAACTGTATCACATCTTTGTACTGAACCGTTCAATTCTTAATTTACACGTATAATACTCAACACAACTTCCCAGGGTTGATTCTCATTAAGTGCATCGTTTAGGATTCAATTTTTTTTCTCTCTATAAAAACCTCAAGGATGCAAAACCCTAACACAGCTTCTCATTGTCATCGTTCACATCTGTAAACTCCATTCTTATTCCATTCTTCAAATTTCAAAAGTGCACGGTCTCACAACCTATAATCATCTACAGGTTTCTGTTTTATTTTATCATGGTTTAATCATTTTTTCCCGTTTTTCAGGTTAACAATCAAGTCATGGCTCGCCCAATTGAATCTGTCAAGGAGAATCAAAGGATTGTCATCAGTGCTTCAAACAAAGAACACATATAGTTAATATTGGTTGTTTCAAAGGTATAAATCTGGGTCATTCACTGTTTTCCTCTTTACATGTGTATTTGTTAATTGTTAGTAATTTAAAATTGTGGTTGTCGTATTTTTCAGGGTGATATGATTCAAGTGATTGTCAGTCTTCCAAGTTTAAGTCTGCCGAGCTCCCATTATCCTCATTCTACCATTTAAGTTTTCTGTTCTCATATTTATAGATTTGGTTTCTGTTAATTTTTTGGTTTCAATATGTAATCACATCATCTTTGGATAACTTTTGGCCGTTGTTTCTGTTGTAATGTTCTTCCCATTTATGTAGTTTTCTATTGTTAAAATCCACAATTGTTGCAGGTATAATATTTCAATTTGTTGATTTAGTTATTCATTTAAAGTTTTGAATCGAGATAGTAATGATAACTGTTGGTTGTGCTGCAATTTTTAATATTGTGATGAATTGTAGTGTCGAGTGTGAAATTTTATTTGGCTATATTTATTGTACTGATTTTAACTATTATTGGAAGTTGGAATTTGCGGTGTTAATGCTCTCTGTCTTCATAATTTTATGACTATGGCAAGGAGGATAATCTTTTGATTGAGACAGCCAAGAAGTATGATGGAAGCAAATGGAAAAATATAGTGGATGATAGTATATCAGTATAATTATCAATTTCAATTGAACTATTTGTTTATGTTTAATTTTTTGCTGGCTTATCAACAATTTGGTACTGTCTATTCACAATTTTATATATGAGTTTTATCTTTAATGGCTAAAGTGACATGATGCACTTAACTGCAATATTGGATTTTACTCCACTGTTTGGAATATATAGCATTAATAGAAATGATTTGAATATTTCGAAATTTTAGATAATCTTATTTCCAACTGATGTTAGTGTGGTTGTTCAATGGTCTTTTACAGCTATGTATCTTCCTGGACAAACTAATGCCCAGTGCTTTCATCGCAGGCAAAAGGTTTTTAATACGAAGAATGACGGGTCAAAAGGGAGCAGGAAGTGGTTCACGTCCTTTAGTATTTTTATATTTATTTCTCTAATATAGTTCCCAATTGAAATCAATATTTTTTCCGAGCAGATAAATGGTTCTTTTTAGGAGTGTGTTTCATTCAAAGGTGAGTTTATTCATGCATTACCTTTTAATTATATGGTTAAGCGGTGGTATGAATACAAATATATTCTTTTCTTTATGTTTGTAAGGTTCTAATTTAAGGAGTAAAGTGTAAGTATGTTTTTTACTAAATTATATCTAGCATCTTGTGGGAAAAAAAATACAAGTTTACCCATGATTCACTGTAAAAATGAAATTCCAAAATAGCTTTCTTCAAGTGTGAAGATATCTATAAGTCGTTTGCCCATGATTGAATGTACATTGATAATGTGTTGTCAAATATGACTACTTTATTAGATCACATGTTTTTGGATGTGAAAGTAATTAAGTTTGAATTCTAAAATATGATTTGTTAACTATTTACATGCATACAATGACTTGAAGGGGTTGTGTTTAGAGGTTAATGGGAGGGTGCAGCATGATAGTTATGACTTGAAATACCTTCAGCAAAGCAAATTCCCAACAAATTCACTTGAAAGAAATTGGCTTCAAAAAATAGAGGGCTGCATTTTGAAGATGATTGTGAATGTTTACTGGAACTATGATAATGATTAAAAGGCTTCCACATTTTTTTCTAATGCTTTGGCATCACAAGTCTTGATTAACTTAAGTGAAACTTCTATTTAATTCTCCATCTCTAAACTTTATTTTGTTTTTACTTATTTTATTTTATGGTTATGCTAGGAGATGTTGTTCCCGTTCATCAATGTTTGTTTCTCAAATATGAATTCTTCACGTGGATGTTACATAAAACATGAGTTATTGTATTATTTTTATATATACAAAATGTTAATTTATTAAATCTGTCTCATAGCTTTGTTTTGGGTCTCCGCTTGATACATTATCAGTGTTTGTTGGACACAGTGTTATGGATTAGTAGAATTTGAACAAATTTCTTCTCTTTTTTTTTTTTCTTTTTCTGCTTTTCATCTTTCAATAATTATACCCACATATATGATTTTGATCTCAATTATACTTCATCTTTTTTTTCTACTTTTCATATTTCAAAAAATTGGTGCAACGATTCAATATATACAGATAATGTGTTAGAACAAGATTTGTTCTTATCAATTATCTTAGTTTTGATGATAACAATAATATGAATTTTGCTTAAGATAATATGGTACTCTAATCCAATGCAATTTCCCTTTCAGGAAATATATATAAAGAGTACGCATAATTCAGCGCTCAGAAGTTGTATCTCAAATGGTTCAGCATGCAACATCAGAACATGGTCTGGCAAGACATCAGAAGATGGTCGAAGCAGAATCAGAACATGGGTCTATGGAAGCATCAGAAGAACATGAGATCAGAAACACTGAAGATCAGAAGATGGTATCACGCTCAGAAGCACTTCAAGGTCAGAAGATCAGAAGATGCTATGCACCAAGCTGTTTTGACTCTGATGATATTCAAACGTCGTATTCACAAACATCAGATCAGAAGGAAGTACAGGTGGCAGACTACGCTGACTGACAAAAGGAACGTTAAAAGCTACTAAAGGCTACGTCAGTAGACACAGCGTGAACAAGGCTCGAGGTAGTTGACAAAAGCGTATAACATTAAGTGCAATGCTGTACGGAACACGCAAAGCATTAAATGCATTCAACGGTCATCTTCTCAACGCCTATAAATATGAAGTTCTGATGAGAATCAAGGTTAACGATTCTGCACCAAAACAACTTATATCAAACTTGCTGAAACGCTGTTCAAATCTAAACTCAGAATCTTCATCTTCATCAAAGCTCACTACATTGCTGTTGTAATATATTAGTGAGATTAAGCTTAAACGTTAAGAGAAATATCACAGTTGTGATTATCGCTTTTAAGAAGCATTTGTAATACTCTTAGAATTACATTAAGTTGTAAGGAACTAGAGTGATCGTGTGATCAGTATACTCTAGGAAGTCTTAGCAGTTGGCTGAGCAGTTTGTAACTAGAGTGATCGTGTTGATCAGAATACTCTAGGGAAGTCTTAGGAGTGAACTAAGCCTAGAGTGATCGTGTTGATCAGTAGACTCTAGAAAAGTCTTAGAGGGTATCTAAGCAGTTGTTCCTGGAGTGATCAGTGTGTGATCAGAAGACTCTGGAAGACTTAGTTGCGGACTAAGTGGAAAACCATTGTAATCCGTGCGATTAGTGGATTAAATCCTCAGTTGAGGTAAATCATCTCTGCGGGGGTGGACTGGAGTAGCTTCGTTAACAGCGAACCAGGATAAAAATAATTGTGCAATTTATTTTTATCGTCCAAAATTTAAAGTCACACTTATTCAATCCCCCCCTTTCTAAGTGTTTTTCTATCCTTCAATTGGCATCAGAGCGCCGGTTCTAAGGTGCAAGCACTTAACCGTGTTTAGAAAAGATTCAGGAAGAGAAAAACGCTTCATTTAAAAGATGGCTGGTGAAACTCCGACAAATCCACCTGCATCTACATCTGGCTCTGCTGAGCAATACAACGGTAACAATGGTTATACTAGACCGCCGGTATTTGATGGTGAAAACTTTGAATACTGGAAAGATAAACTGGAAAGTTACTTTCTGGGTCTAGATGGTGATCTATGGGATCTTCTAATGGATGGTTACAAACATCCAGTAAATGCCAGTGGCGTGAAGCTGTCAAGGCAAGAAATGAATGATGATCAAAAGAAGCTTTTCAGGAATCATCATAAATGTAGAACTGTTTTGCTGAATGCTATCTCTCATGCTGAGTATGAGAAGATATCTAACAGGGAAACGGCCTATGACATATATGAGTCCTTGAAAATGACTCATGAAGGAAATGCTCAAGTCAAGGAGACTAAAGCTCTAGCCTTAATCCAGAAGTATGAAGCCTTCAAGATGGAGGATGATGAAGACATTGAAAAGATGTTTTCGAGATTTCAAACTCTGACTGCTGGATTGAGAGTTCTTGACAAAGGATACACCAAGGCTGATCATGTGAAGAAGATCATCAGAAGCTTACCCAGAAGATGGGGTCCTATGGTGACTGCATTCAAGATTGCAAAGAATCTGAATGAAGTTTCTCTGGAAGAGCTGATCAGTGCCTTGAGAAGCCATGAAATTGAGCTGGATGCAAATGAGCCTCAAAAGAAAGGTAAGTCTATTGCATTAAAATCTAATATCAAGAAATGCACTAACGCTTTTCAGGCCAAAGAAGAAGATCCTGAAGAATCAGAATCTGAAGAAGAAGATGAACTGTCCATGATCTCCAGAAGGCTAAATCAACTCTGGAAGACCAAGCAAAGGAAGTTCAGAGGCTTCAGAAGTTCAAGGAAATTTGAACGTGGAGAATCTTCTGATGAAAGAAGATTTGACAAGAAGAAGGTCATGTGCTATGAATGCAATGAGCCTGGACACTACAAGAATGAATGTCCAAATCTTCAGAAGGAAAGCCCCAAGAAGAAGTTTCATAAGAAGAAAGGTCTTATGGCAACCTGGGATGAGTCAGAAGATGATTCAGAAGATGAGCAGGCTAACTGTGCGCTGATGGCGACAGAAGATGACAGATCAGAATCTACATCAGAATCAGATTCTGAAGAGGTATTTTCTGAACTTACTAGAGATGAGTTAGTTTCCGGTCTAACTGAACTTCTGGAACTCAAGTCTCAGATTAGTCTCAAATACAAAAAGCTGAAAAAGCAATTTGAATTTGAAACAAAGAAGCTTGAGTTGGAGAATTCTGAATTAAAAGAAAAACTTTTAAAATTATCCAATAATGTTGGATCTCCTTCTGATTCAGAAAAATCCACTCCTAGTCTAAACCATATTCTGAAAGAATATGATTTAAGTTTCAGGAAGTTCTTATCTAGAAGTATTGGCAGAAGTCAGCTAGCTTCTATGATATATGCCGTATCTGGAAACAAAAGAGTTGGCATTGGTTTTGAGGGTGAAACCCCATACAAACTTGAACCTGTTGATGAAATGAAAATTACATACAAGCCATTGTATGATCAGTTCAAGTATGGCCACTCTCATGATATTAGGCACACTTCACATGCTCAAAGTTTTCACATAACACACACCAAGAAGCATGTGACACAACCTAGGAAATATCATGAAACTCATATTAAAAATTATCATGCTGTTCCTCCTATTGCTTATAATGTTAAACCCAAGTTCAATCAGAACTTGAGAAAATCTAACAAGAAAGGAGCCAAGAAAATGTGGGTACCTAAGGACAAGATTATTCCTATTGCAGATATCCTTGGCTGCAAGAAGGACAAAGCACAACATGTCATGGTACCTGGACTCTGGATGCTCACGACACATGACAGGAAGAAGGTCTATGTTCCAAGACCTGGTGCTTAAGTCTGGAGGAGAAGTCAAGTTTGGAGGAGATCAGAAGGGCAAGATAATTGGCTCTGGAACTATAAAGTCTGGTAACTCTCCTTCCATTTCTAATGTACTTCTTGTTGAAGGATTAACTCATAACCTCTTATCTATCAGTCAATTGAGTGACAATGGTTATGATATAATCTTTAATCAAAAGTCTTGCAAGGCTGTAAATCAGAAGGATGGCTCAATCCTATTTACAGGCAAGAGGAAGAACAACATTTATAAGACAGATCTGCAAGATCTTATGAGTCAGAAGGTGACCTGTCTTATGTCTGTTTCTGAAGAGCAGTGGGTCTGGCACAGAAGATTAGGTCATGCTAGTTTGAGAAAGATTTCTCAGATTAACAAACTGAATCTGGTCAGAGGAGTCCCTAATCTGAAATTCAAATCAGATGCTCTTTGTGAAGCATGTCAGAAGGGCAAGTTCTCCAAACCTGCATTCAAGTCTAAGAATGTTGTTTCTACCTCAAGGCCATTAGAACTCTTGCACATTGATCTGTTTGGACCAGTCAAAACAGCATCTGTCAGAGGAAAGAAATATGGATTAGTCATCGTAGATGATTATAGCCGCTGGACTTGGGTAAAATTCTTAAAACACAAGGATGAGACTCATTCAGTGTTCTTTGATTTCTGCATTCAGATTCAATCTGAAAAAGAGTGTAAAATCATAAAGGTCAGAAGTGATCATGGTGGTGAATTTGAGAACGGATCCTTTGAAGAATTCTTCAAAGAGAATGGTATTGCCCATGATTTCTCTTGTCCTAGAACTCCACAGCAAAATGGGGTTGTAGAACGAAAGAATAGGACTCTGCAAGAAATGGCCAGAACCATGATCAATGAAACCAATATGGCTAAGCATTTCTGGGCAGAAGCAATAAACACTGCATGCTATATTCAGAATAGAATCTCTACCAGACCTATTCTAAATAAGACTCCTTATGAATTGTGGAAGAATAGAAAGCCCAACATTTCATATTTCCATCCTTTTGGATGTGTATGCTTTATTCTGAACACTAAAGATCATCTTGGTAAGTTTGATTCCAAAGCTCAAAAGTGTTTCCTTCTTGGATATTCTGAACGCTCAAAAGGCTACAGAGTATACAATACTGAAACATTGGTTGTAGAAGAATCAATCAATATCAGGTTTGATGATAAGCTTGGTTCTGAAAAACCAAAGCAGTTTGATAATTTTGCAGATTGTGATATTGATATATCAGAAGTTGTTGAGCCAAGAAGCAACGCATCAGAAGCAGAGCTCCTCAGAAGCAAAGAACCAGAAGATCAAGTATCAGCCTCTCTGGAGGATCTAAGTATTTCTGAAGAACCATCTGTCAGAAGATCATCCAGACTTATCTCTGGTCATTCAGAAGATGTCATTCTTGGAAAGAAGGATGATCCAATCAGAACAAGAGCTTTCCTTAAGAACAATGCAGACTGTCAATTAGGTCTTGTATCTTTGATCGAGCCAACTTCTGTTGATCATGCTCTAGAAGATCCAGACTGGATAATTGCTATGCAAGAAGAACTGAATCAGTTTACAAGGAATGATGTTTGGGATCTTGTTCCTAGACCAGATGGGTTCAATATAATTGGTACAAAATGGGTCTTCAGAAACAAGCTCAGTGAGAAAGGTGAAGTGGTAAGAAACAAAGCCAGACTGGTGGCTCAGGGTTATAGTCAGCAAGAAGGGATTGATTATACAGAAACCTTTGCACCAGTGGCCAGGTTAGAATCTATTCGTCTATTAATTTCTTTTGCCACTCAACATAACATCACTCTCTATCAAATGGATGTTAAGAGTGCCTTCTTAAATGGTTATATAGATGAAGAAGTTTATGTCCATCAACCTCCTGGTTTTGAAGACTCTATGTCTCCGAATCATGTGTTTAAACTAAAGAAATCATTATATGGATTGAAGCAAGCTCCCAGAGCTTGGTATGAACGCTTAAGTTCTTTCCTTCTAGATAATGGTTTCACTAGAGGAAAAGTGGACACTACTCTCTTTTGTAAAACCTTTGAAAAGGATATTTTAATTTGTCAAATATATGTAGATGATATTATTTTTGGAACATCTAATGCTACACTTGGAAAGGAGTTTGCTGAGTCTATGCAGGCTGAGTTTGAAATGAGCATGATGGGAGAACTCAAGTATTTCCTTGGAATACAAATAAATCAAACATCAGAAGGAACATATGATCACCAAACCAAGTATGTGAAGGAACTTCTGAAGAAGTTTAATCTTCTGGATTGCAAAGAAGCCAAAACTCCTATGCATCCAACATGCATCCTAGGTAAGGATGAGGTAAGTAAGAAGGTAGATCAGAAGTTATACAGAGGTATGATTGGATCTCTTCTATATCTGACTGCTTCTAGACCTGACATTCTGTTCAGTGTTTGTTTGTGTGCTAGATTCCAATCAGATCCTAGAGAATCTCATTTAACTGCTGTTAAGAGAATTCTAAGGTATCTGAAAGGTACTACTAATGTTGGCTTAGTTTACAGAAAATCTAAAGAATACAACTTAGTAGGATTCTGCGATGCTGATTATGCTGGAGACAGAATTGAAAGAAAAAGTACTTCAGGAAGTTGCCAATTTCTTGGAAGTCATTTGATCTCCTGGTACAGCAAGAAACAAGCAACTATTGCTCTATCAACGACAGAAGCAGAATATGTAGCTGCTGCTGGTTGTAGTACACAGATGCTCTGGATGAAGAGTCAGTTAGAAGATTATCAGATATTTGAGAGTAACATTCCTATATTCTGTGATAATACTTCTGCTATATGTTTATCTAAGAATCCTATTCTTCATTCAAAAGCTAAACATATTGAGATTAAACATCATTTCATAAGGGACTATGTTCAGAAGGGTGTCATATCTTTAAACTTTGTTGATACAGACCATCAATGGGCTGATATCTTTACAAAACCCCTGGCTGAAGATAGGTTTAAGTTCATTCTGAAGAACATCAGTATGGATTTATGCCCAGAATGAGAAGATGAGAAGTTCTCATGTATGAGTATCTTCTGAAATGAATGTGGAACATTTTTTTTGTCAGAAGTTCTGATTGAAATCTTTTAGAAATTATGATTCGGTTATTACTAACGTTTCATTGTCTAAGTTGATTCAGAACCTCTTTTAAAGCAAAATAGCTGTTACGTTTTATCTCGGGATGGTAAACCTGTCGTTACTATTCATGGATAAGCGCGCGTGCAGTTGAAGGGACGCCGACCATAGGTAACTGTGCTAGTCACCTCATTTGTATTTATTATCTCTCCTCACGTCACGTAACATTAAATGCTTTCCTTCATTCGTTTCACTTTATTTTCTTTTAAATACTCTTCAAAATGGTTTTTGGTTTCCTATCTCCTTGCATTCCTCTTAAAGTTTTTTTTCTCTCTCTCTCTCTCTCGTTTTTCATTTCTTCTCTCAAAACCTAGCGTTCACTCGAAGTCTGTTGAAGCTCCATGACTCAAAGGCGACACATCTCTGTGCATCTCGGGATAGCTCTTCTAATACCTCTCAAGTCAGATCCTTCTTTGATGTTGTTATCAACTTTCATCCAAAGACAGAAGACTTTCTTGAGTTGTAGGAAGATATGCTCAACTTCTATGTTGAGTTTCTTGACCGAATGTTGTATTTTTTAATTTTTGTAGTCATTTCCTCTTTGGAAACTCTACTTTGTGTTTGCTAGGAATGTTTTTCATCTTGTTAAACATAGGAACCTTTTGTAATATCTTTTGATTATCAATGAAAAGTTTCTTTGTGTTTTACATTCCAGTAAATGTTTTCTTTTGTCGTTTTATAC
This sequence comes from Vicia villosa, assembly GCF_029867415.1. NCBI lineage: Eukaryota > Viridiplantae > Streptophyta > Magnoliopsida > Fabales > Fabaceae > Vicia > Vicia villosa. The sequence continues at coordinate 2,926,243 of NC_081182.1, read as the reverse complement.
ATCTAAATCTCTTTAAATTTTCTTTTTGATGTTATGACAAAAAGGGGGAGAAGATAAATGATAAATGATTTGATTAATCTATCAGTTGCTGGGTAAAGGCTCCCACACATTCACTAACAAGAACTGCAAGTTCTACATGGTTTGAGTGTTCTGCAGGTACAGAGAAGTGAAGTGAATCTTCAGAAGCAAACACTAGAAGCGTTATTCTGTAAAAGGAATAAGCTCTTGGAAACTGAAGCAAGCTGAGTGCTGTCAAGCTTCAGAGATCAGAAGCAAGAAAGAAGAATGAATCAGAAGCACTGATAATAGAATTTGAATATCATTGTCTATCCTGTTCTGACAAAATTCTATTTGCTCTGATACATATAATGTTATGGCTCTGATACATTATTTGCTCTGATACATTATTTCAGCCTATATGGCTCTGATACATATAATGTGTTCAAACATACATTTTATGTTCTAACTCGTTCATGCTGACTTTTGTCGTTTAGTTTTTGTTCTGTAACATTTCAGGATGTAGAGATGCTCTGATGATGCTCTGGTACATTCAACAATGTTCTGATACAAATCTAGCATGAAGTGATGTTGGTAGACATTCAAAGTTCTGAAGCTATCCGAGGGAAGCAGAAATCAGAAGATGTGAATGTTCTAAAAGATCCAGAAAATTCAAGTTCTGAAGCTGTCCACGATGGAAGCAGGAATCAGAAGCTGTGAGTGTTCTAAGGATCTAAAGAAATTCAAGTTCTGAAGCTGTCCAATGGAAGCAGAAGTCAGAAGCTATGAATTCTCTGAAGGCAGAAGCTTATATGATCGTCTCTACCGAAATAATCAGGGAAGTCTTTTATCAAAGTTCTTCGAGTATTTATTTCAGGGGGAGATTATTTATCTCAGGGGGAGATTGTTAATCTCAGGGGGAGACATATTCATATGCTTATGCTATAGCTGTGTAATTTGTCTTTTGCCGTCTACTCTTTCTGATCGCAAATTCATATCATTTATATATGTTTTTGTCATCATCAAAAAGGGGGAGATTGTTAGAACAAGATTTGTTCTTATCAATTATCTTAGTTTTGATGATAACAATAATATGAATTTTGCTTAAGATAATATGGTACTCTAATCCAATGCAATTTCCCTTTCAGGAAATATATATAAAGAGTACGCATAATTCAGCGCTCAGAAGTTGTATCTCAAATGGTTCAGCATGCAACATCAGAACATGGTCTGGCAAGACATCAGAAGATGGTCGAAGCAGAATCAGAACATGGGTCTATGGAAGCATCAGAAGAACATGAGATCAGAAACACTGAAGATCAGAAGATGGTATCACGCTCAGAAGCACTTCAAGGTCAGAAGATCAGAAGATGCTATGCACCAAGCTGTTTTGACTCTGATGATATTCAAACGTCGTATTCACAAACATCAGATCAGAAGGAAGTACAGGTGGCAGACTACGCTGACTGACAAAAGGAACGTTAAAAGCTACTAAAGGCTACGTCAGTAGACACAGCGTGAACAAGGCTCGAGGTAGTTGACAAAAGCGTATAACATTAAGTGCAATGCTGTACGGAACACGCAAAGCATTAAATGCATTCAACGGTCATCTTCTCAACGCCTATAAATATGAAGTTCTGATGAGAAGCAAGGTTAACGATTCTGCACCAAAACAACTTATATCAAACTTGCTGAAACGCTGTTCAAATCTAAACTCAGAATCTTCATCTTCATCAAAGCTCACTACATTGCTGTTGTAATATATTAGTGAGATTAAGCTTAAACGTTAAGAGAAATATCACAGTTGTGATTATCGCTTTTAAGAAGCATTTGTAATACTCTTAGAATTACATTAAGTTGTAAGGAACTAGAGTGATCGTGTGATCAGTATACTCTAGGAAGTCTTAGCAGTTGGCTGAGCAGTTTGTAACTAGAGTGATCGTGTTGATCAGAATACTCTAGGGAAGTCTTAGGAGTGAACTAAGCCTAGAGTGATCGTGTTGATCAGTAGACTCTAGAAAAGTCTTAGAGGGTATCTAAGCAGTTGTTCCTGGAGTGATCAGTGTGTGATCAGAAGACTCTGGAAGACTTAGTTGCGGACTAAGTGGAAAACCATTGTAATCCGTGCGATTAGTGGATTAAATCCTCAGTTGAGGTAAATCATCTCTGCGGGGGTGGACTGGAGTAGCTTCGTTAACAGCGAACCAGGATAAAAATAATTGTGCAATTTATTTTTATCGTCCAAAATTTAAAGTCACACTTATTCAATCCCCCCTTTCTAAGTGTTTTTCTATCCTTCATAATGGAATACAACCATTAGAAACATGCGTCTCTATGTCAAATACTTCTCAAGTGGATATAAGTTGCAGTAAATAGATGAGTGGAACGAAATGATAGATGAATTGGTTGATATCAAAAATTATATATAAGTTGCAGTGATATTTTTTTTATTTCTTAATAATCTAACTAAATAAAACATATTTTAAAAAAACTATGATTCAATTTATTAAATCTAATCAATTATTATTCAACCATTTACATTTTATGTAATTATAGTATATTTTATTTTGTAACCTTTATAAATAAATAAAACACGTAATTTTAGTTTTCATATTGTATGATATTTATTCATATATAATTATAAACATGAAAAGTGTATTATTTGTCAATCATTTTTTTGTTGATTTTATAGTATAATTAAATATTATTTGTTAGATTAAAATATGTTATCTTTTAATAAACATATAAGGGTTTCACTCTAAAATTATTATATTTTAAAAATTATATTAAATTTCAATAAGCAAAATTTAAATAGACAATAATTATTTAATAAATAGACAAAATTTTAAAAATTGAAACGTTCACGGCGTTATTAGATTTATTATAATAGAATAATTTAAAATTAACTCTAATTTTAAAATTTAAATAAACAATAATTATTCAATAAATTATATTTCCAAAAATATTAAATATTTTAATTGTGAAAATTGAAAAGTCCAATCATTATTATGAGACAAATCACACTTTATAACATTTAATTATTATTATCGAATTGGAAACTAAATCACTTTATGTCTTTTGATTATAGTGTAAAATATATTTCATACGTTATACTTTTTCATTGGGCATAAAACAATCACTTTATTACTTTTGTGTCAATACCAATTTACTAAGGAAATTCGCATTGTGCAACACTTAATTATTTTATTATTTTATTTTTCATAATAATCAATGTTATCTTTCATTATTAAGCATAATTATCATTTGTTTTTTTAAAACTGATATTTGACGGGAAGCTGCTATAAATTTTATGTTTGGAAAAATTGACTAATATTTGAAAAATAATATTATTTGAATTGGAAAAATTATTTTATTCAAATATGTAGTTTTACGATTACCTCATCTAGATTCAACTGACTTTTGTTAATTCATTTGAATTCACGGGTGAATGTAAACGTATCTATGAGATACCAACTGTGGACTGTTCATTTTAATGTCCACCTTTTAAATATTTATCTTGCTGTTGTTTTAAATATTATTGTAAGTACGAATCAATGTTTAACAGTTGATGCATATTATTAGTATATATTTGTAACTATGTCATTGTTAACCAATTATTTGTAACTATGTCAATGTTAACCAATTGAAAAATGAATTCAAACTTTACAAATGATGATTTGATAGACATGTGATGTGAATCCAAGCAGGACCCGTGCGATAGCACGGGTTTCTTACTAGTACTATACATAAAATAGAATACAAATATTAATATTATTTAATGGTAATAAAATGATGAATTTAGGTCTATAAATTAAGACAAACAAATCAAATTAGGTGGGGAGTATAACCCGCTGTTTCATTCCAAAAATCAAAATCAAAGAAACGGTAGTAACTAGTAACAATGTAGAAATTAAACAGCAATTTGATTTGATTTTCAAATCAATTAAAATACAAAAAACCAAAAACAAACTCAATCTTTATCCACAACTCTTGGAGGTGGTTTTCTTGTTTTCAAAAGAAGAAGAATGTTTGTAACTTTTATCTTTGGAATATTCGACCTCTTGATAGTAGTGAGAGTTAGGAGCTTTCCTTTTTGTATTGGGGTGGAGCATCCCTTTTGCTCCCTTTAATACATATTGCTTATTTAAAAAAAAACAAAACAAAACCATTTTGCTATACTCATCAAGAAATAATATCTCCGCAAACACATACAAATAAACACATGAATGGAGAAGAAAATAATAAGGAAATAATCTATCATTACCTCCGGCTGCTTTCGCTGTCTCCCCGCCTCCTCGATCCATTTCCTGAAGTGTTCGCTTTTGCTATTAACTCCTGCTGCAGTGTGGAAGATGCAGGTTTCTGGCAAGATGATTTATGGCATTGGAATTTAGCCGGCATTGTTGAGTCCTCAAATCCGGTGGTCCAGAACTTAGGAGGCGAAATTGTTGCGTTGCTGAACAACATAACGCTGACTAGAGAAGAAGAAGACAGCTTTGGATGGTTGAAGAACGATGAAGGTATTTTCACGGTCCGGTCCTGTTACTCCTGGCTGACGGCGGAAACAGCCCTGGATTCTGTTTCTCCCGGTGTGTTGGGGGCTTTATCGAGTTGTTGGAATTCTGCAGCCCCCTTAAAGATGCAGTATTTTGGTTGGAGATTACTTCACGACAGGCTTCCTTCCAAGGACCAGCTTTTCAAACGTGGTATCATTACGGAAATCACCCAACTCAGGTGCGTTTTTTGCTCGTTTGATGAATCTGCAGTGCATTTGTTCGTGTCGTGTCCTTTTGCGGATAACATATGGAGGAAAGTCTATGATTGGATTGGGTCAATAACGGAACTGAGTTTGGATGAATTCAAGTCCTTCCTCTTCAATTGTGAGAAAATCTTGAGCAAGAGGAAACGCAGAGTGGTGTCGGTGATTTGGTTTGTCTCTGTGTGGAGCATATGGCTTATGAGGAACGATATTATTTTTAACAATGTTAGCCCGAGTTTCGTCGATTGTATGTCGGCTATTGTTTTTAGATCTTGGAATTGGCTATCCTCCTTTTGTAAGATTATCGATTGTTGTAATTTCTACACTTGGAACTCTTTTCCTCTCTTTTGTTTTGAGATGAAATAGTTTCTGTCGGTGTTTGTTCTGTTGGGTGAAGCTCCCTTTAGCTTCCTTTAATAGATTGTTTGCCTATTAAAAAAAAAAAAACCGGTTGCACTGATTCGACGATGGATATTCGGTGGAAATCAACGACTCTCATTTCATAGTAATTTTTCTTTTTCTTTTTGGAGGAGAATCATCTAACTTTAGTGCGAAAATTGCACTCTGCGTTTCTCTCTATCTCTCACTAAAACTGCACTTTATCTTCTATTATTTTTTTCATTTTATTTATCTCATAAAAATTGCTTAAAATGAGAGGAAGTTAAAAAATCCAAAATTATAGGATCTGCTTGGTGAAACTCGCTTCTCTCTCACTAAATTATAGCCGCTTTCCTTTTTTTTTTCTTTCTTTCCTATTGGCTATTGCTAGGTAGTTATAATTTTAGGTACCTTGATTATGATTATTTAAATTTCTTTTAGTTTAGTCATCGCAAACATATTTCAGTAAAATGTTAATTAAAATATTCTATAATGAATATATCAAATTCACTTTTGATTTGGTCATTATGTTTTTGAAGTTCATAATTACGTTGATTCTCTTTTAATTTAATTATCACAAATTTTCTATTTAGACTATTTACAATGGAGGTGTTGAATTTTTTTTCAAAAGTTGAATTGGTACAATGGTGTGTTGAATCATATGTTGAAAGTAAGTTGAATTGGTACAATGGTGTGTTGAATCATATGTTGAAAGTGATGTGAATTATTTAGTGTTGAAAACATTCACCATGTTGAATGAAAAATTAGTGGGGGCCACATAATATTTTTGGCAAATTATTATTGGTTGTTGTGAGTGTTTATATTTTTATTTCATGATAATTATTTAATATCATTTATTTTATAGTAAATAAATTATTTATTTATTTTTATTTTTACCAAAATTCATATTTTTTTTGTCTATAAATAGAGACTTGGTTCATTTGATTTGGACACACCAAAAAATTCCACTTTTTTCATAATTTTTCATAATTTTTCATAATTTCAATTGATAATAATATTAATATATAATTAATTTTAATATATAATCATAAAACAAAAATATAAAAGAAAATAAGAATATGAAATAAAAGTAATGGGGTAGGGTGTTGAATTTTATTAAACAAAACTATTGTAGTGAGTAAAAGATGAATGTATGTTAAATTATTAGATGAGAGAGAAGATGATGTGGAGTATAAAAAGTGAAAAAGTAGGGTGTTGAATTTGGAAACCATTGTAAATAGTCTTAGTAATAATATCATGATTGAAACCACTAATAAGCCAACTAGGTCTTTCCACTCCACTAATAAGCCAACTAGGTCTTTCCACTCTCCCTTTCTTTTCTTCTGCAGAGAGAATATCATTGAAGTCTCCCAAAATGCACCACGGTAGATTGGAACTAGCAGAGAGGTTACGGATAAGATTTCAAGTCTTCAAGATGTCCATAAAAACCCGTGATTCTTCAATTTCCAAGTCTAATGTCATGCACTATAACGTCAATATGTTTGCCAGAATAATTTTGTATTTCACAGTGGGTAGTATTCTTCCAAAACACCACCAAAGCTCCTCCCCGACCTTGTCTATCAACCGTAAAACAGCAGTCAATACACAATCGATACTGCAATTTTTCAATTTTATTAGCATAACTTATTGTTTCTTACAAAAAAGTACATCCAGTTTATAGTTTCTGATGAAGTATTTTAAATTCGGAACTGCACTCGGGTTACCTTATCCCCGGAAATTCCAACTTATAACATTCATGGCTCTTGGAAGGCTTGAAAATTGTTGAGAATCAAGTGTGAGTGTGGATCATAGTCCCACATTGAAAATGTGTGTGGTGACTTGAGCATATATAAGTGGGAGAACCCACTCACCTATCACCTTAAGGTTTTAGGTGGAGAAGTGGTGTCTCTCCCACAAAGGTGTGTTGCTCAAAGGAATGTCCCGGAATTATAATGTTGCGCTAACAATGGTATCATGAGCCTTTGGTTCGAGAAAAAGGGATCGGCTAAAACTTGTAGTTGAAGTCAACGGATACAAGTGTATGTGGAAGAGAAGCTTCCACATGAGGGGGAGCATTGTGTAAACTCACACTTGAGGGGGAGTGTTGAGAATCAAGTGTGAGTGTGGATGTCAACGGATACAAGTGTATGTGGAAGAGAAGCTTCCACATGAGGGGGAGCATTGTGTAAACTCACACTTGAGGGGGAGTGTTGAGAATCAAGTGTGAGTGTGGATCATAGTCCCACATTGAAAATGTGTGTGGTGACTTGAGCATATATAAGTGGGAGAACCCACTCACCTATCACCTTAAGGTTTTAGGTGGAGAAGTGGTGTCTCTCCCACAAAGGTGTGTTGCTCAAAGGAATGTCCCGGAATTATAATGTTGCGCTAACAATGGTATCATGAGCCTTTGGTTCGAGAAAAAGGGATCGGCTAAAACTTGTAGTTGAAGTCAACGGATACAAGTGTATGTGGAAGAGAAGCTTCCACATGAGGGGGAGCATTGTGTAAACTCACACTTGAGGGGGAGTGTTGAGAATCAAGTGTGAGTGTGGATGTCAACGGATACAAGTGTATGTGGAAGAGAAGCTTCCACATGAGGGGGAGCATTGTGTAAACTCACACTTGAGGGGGAGTGTTGAGAATCAAGTGTGAGTGTGGATCATAGTCCCACATTGAAAATGTGTGTGGTGACTTGAGCATATATAAGTGGGAGAACCCACTCACCTATCACCTTAAGGTTTTAGGTGGAGAAGTGGTGTCTCTCCCACAAAGGTGTGTTGCTCAAGGAATGTCCCGGAATTATAATGTTGCGCTAACAATTGATGTTGGAATTAGACTCTCAAACCTTTGAGTAATTCCTTATCGTTAAAGATGACAATGAAGAAAAATAGGATTAGGGTTTGCGGAAATATTAAAAGGAGAAGGAGAAAGTATTTTCTGCAGAGCTTCTCTCTGCCCACAAACTACTGTGGAAATTCTGTTATACTACTGTGGAAATTCTGTTATTCACTTGCAACTGCAATTTCTGTGAATACAAGATAATGACTTGATTACAAATAATGAGGGTTACTCCCTATTTATAGATTTAGGTTAGCCTTCTCCCTAAGCCAAAGCCCAAAACTATAAAAGGCCAAAATACCTATTTTGGAACTAAATCAAATCTAATCTATTTTAAATCTAAATCAAATCTATCTAAATTTAAAACTAACAAACTGTTACACACTTCGACACACCTTGTGTTCGAGTAACAACCTGCCTCGACACAAGGAATTACAAATTAACAAAAATCAGCGTCCGCCATTACCATAGTGACATCAGAATCATGATTAAATTGCATGGTTATGTCATTTCCAGCCAGCAAGTACTATTTTTGTTTACCCCGCAGGCTATGCAGTTTCAGTATCTTTGTTTGTGTTTTTTACCAAGCCGAGCTTCAGACCATTAGTATTTGTGCCCTTTGTTCTAGACCTCTTCTTCACACTGTTGCCCAGAATATTGCTTTCCTCAGTGTTCTGATTCCTTTCCTCCACCAGGATGCTTTTTGTCGGTGTTTTGTGGCGGGCTTGATTCTTCATGGAAATTTTGTTAACTGGAATTTTGTTCTTATAGGTCTCAGAAGCATTGTCTATGTTTGCTGCAGTTTCAGGCTTGTTACTGCAATTAAATCGCATCTTTCCCGACATATAGTTGTTGGCTTCGGTAGCTTGACTCTTGACCGCTTCAGTAACTTGACCGAGATTCTGGTTTGTGGTGGTGAGAGCATACAAAACTGAGTTTTTTTCCTTCTGTACACCTTGAATTTCTATGCTTATCCGAATCATTTCCCACCAAATCTTTAAAGAAACTGTTGGCTAGCATTATTTAAGATGAAGGTGTGATTCATCATCATTTAGTAATAAGCTGTGTTCAATGGTAGAAATAAATCACAAATATTGGTTGAGATATTTAAGTATGACGAGACTTGTTTCAAACACAAATTTAAATTGGCAATTTTAGACATAAATTTGAAATATTTTTATTATTAACAAGTATATTTGATATAATTGTACAAAAAAAATCACAAGAAAACATAACAAATATTTGTCATTTATAATATATAGAAATACATGATACAATTATTTATGTTACTATTCCTTTTTACATAATATTTTTGTTTTTTCTATTTAAAAATATAATACATCAGCTAAAATTAGATTATCATTTTTATATAACTTATCCAAGTATATAAAATCACACGGGAAGAAAATGAGTTATTGATCCAAATATGACAATAATTATATAAATGTACTTACGGGAAAAATGTTTGTCATTTATAAATTGATTAAAATATTTTTTATTTGAATGCAAATATTTATTTAATGATTTATTTAATACAACATTAAATAACTTTTAGTTTTAAAGATGTATATTCTCACCTTATCTATTCTACAGAGCCGGCCCTGGACTAGGGCAAGCAGGCCCATAGCCCAGGGCCTAAAATAAAATAGTGGCCTCAAATATTTTAATGTGGGTTTTATGAATTGTAATGATAAATTATTACATATATTTTACTTTTAATTACTATTGCGTGTTGTCTTTATGATGCAGCTGTAATAAAGTTCGGTATCATAGTTGACGTGGTAGGTTCGAATCTTGCAATGAGTTTTAATGTTTTTAACCAGCTATTTTAATAAAATGCCTAAACTGGATTCAACTTACCAATTGAACTAATATTTTTAATTAGCTACTTTGATAAAATGCCAAAAGTAGTTCTGCATATATTACCGATTAAACTAAATAATTTCATTGTTAACTGCTAGTACTTTTTACTATATATATATATATAATATTGTTTTTATTAACTTTTCTAATTTTATTTCTTTAATCTAAATTTTATTATATATAATTATTAGTGGTTTGCTCATGTTTTATAAAAAAAAATTGTTAATTATATTTTATAATAATATATCTAAAATTTTGGATATTAATGTTATTTTTAACTAATTCTTATAAATATATAAATAATAAATTAAATTTATAAGTTTAAAACAATTTGATTTAAGTTAGTCTAACCTAACACAATCTTTATAAGATTTTGTAAAATTTTAATTAATTCAACTTTTTTCTTTTATATCAATTGCAAAAAAAAATTGACGGTTTATCAAAGTGTCACAAAACAATTAATTATCTTTTTGTAATTACTACTAATAATTATTTATAGTTTTTTATAAAAAGATAAATTATTAAATTATTTTAAAATAATATATTAAAAAAAATTAACAACATTAATATTATTTATAACTAAATTTTTTAATTAATTATTCACTTTTTTTAAGGGTCCATTTTTGTTATCTGCCCTGAGCCTAGCGACCGGCCAGATTCTCACCCCTAGTAATAGGTACAATTTGATCACTACGATTTCTCTAATACGACAAAAATGTCTTTCATTTTCATTTTTTTTATCGTTGTCTTGGTCACTCTAAGCAAAATATTTCCACAAGTTTATGTTTTTTTCTCCCCTTATCAAGTCATCATTCAAACTTTATGTAGTCACGATCTTTAATCAACTCTGATGGAACCATAAGATATTTTTGTAAGGCACGTTCATGTTTAAGAAATGTCAATACTTGCTGATTTAGATCAATACATTTATTTAATTATGCTTTATTACATTAGTTCTGGACAACCAAACAAAGAACAATGTTGCTGTGCATCATTGCACTAATAACGAATTATTGAAAACATCACAAAACTGATCACCTCACCACTTAGAAATGGTGAGACAATTGCTTCACAAACTCAATGACAACAGCAACGGAGTTAGTGGCGGCAAGCGGCGAGAAGGTATCAGCCTCGTTCGACTCCGCTGTGCCACCGCCGGCTAAATCAGAAAGAGCCCTAATAGCAATGAAAGGAATCCTTTGCTGCAAGCATATAATAGCAACTGATGCACTTTCCATGTCCACTGGACTCACGTTAAATTTACTGTGAATAAATGTTCTGTATGCTGCATTGTCTAGGAAGAATCCTGCACTTGTTCCTCTCTCCACAAGTACAACCTTTGGTATTGTTGTCAAACATGTGTCTGAATCTATGCACGCCTCTAGCTTCATTTTCTGAAATAATATATTAAAATAAACAAGCATATTAGGGTTTTAAAAAACTGTGGCAACCGCTCGGTCCCTACAGGTGTAGGAACACTAATTACAGGCCGGGCCGGCTCAAGGGCTAAGCCACTAAGTTTAGTGCTTTAGACCTAAAAATTTTGGTTTTAAAAAAGGTCTCAATATTTTTTTATTTAGTTATAAAAATATATAATGACACATTAGTCAACTATATAATTGTAGTTGAGTTGGTAAAATTTAGGCCTCATTTTCTTACGGTCTTGAGATTACAGTCGTCGCACTGTAAATTACCCACAATTTATTCTTTAATATAAAAATGATAAATAACCGAATTGATATATATATATATATATATATATATATATATATATATATATATATATATATATATATATTAATACCATTTTGTCATTATCATTTTCGCGGCAGCTAGACCGTTTTTTAAAACCATTTGTTTATGGAAACTAGGCCGTTTTTACCTCAAGTTTTTTGGCAATACGGTAATACTTGGCATTAACTGGAACCCAAAGAGCATGTTGCCTTTGTTCAGGAATGCCATCAATGGGAAAAATCTCTTCTGGTTGATACCAAAGGCTGTTGAGATGGTTATCAACTGTGACACTGTCGGCAGCACTTATGTTTGAGGTGAAGTCTGAAAATTTGATGAATCCGACGTCTCTTGTGTAGTCTCCATTGTTTTCTAATGGTAACGTATCGTTAGCACCTTGTCCAAATCTCTGCATTATATTAATAAATGACTTAGTCAAGAATCTATATATAGAATGACTCAAAAATGTTTTAAAACACCTAAAATCTTGCTCTTATCATCTAAGAAGTATCACCTCATTGTTTGAAATAAAATAATGATACCATTCAAAGTTAATTAACTAAAAACAATATAAAATTAAAATTATTAGGATATTTGGATTGCATTCTGAAAGTTTCCGATTCAATTTTAGTGGTGTAAAATTAATTTTAGGTGATTTTGAGGGGTTTGTTTTATTAAAAGTGAAATTGATTCTCTTTTAGAATTGATTGTATTTAATGGAAGGTAGAATTTGTAGCTTCTATTTTCAGAATTGATTTTGAGTGATTTTTACACTGAAATTTATAGTTCAACTCACTTTTATATAAATAAATCAAACCATGAATTAATTCTGCCAAATGCAATTCTAAAAAAAATTAATCAAATATTTAATTATGATATTATGATATTTGATTGCACTTTCTATATTGATTTTACTTTTGTTATTTTTAATTAACTTAACTACAAATATTGGCAATCATCAAAGTGCATATTTGGTCACCTATGAAGATTCAAAGGTATGATTTGTCAACTAGAAAAATCAAAATATATATAATAAGCTAATTTCAAATTTTTGAACGTAACAAGTTTTTCAACATTTGACTAATTTTATTTTAATAAAGACATTTTATTAAATAAAAAGGATGAGTTATATAAAATCTAACCTATCAAAAAAATTAGTAAAATTGATAGATGGACATATTTAACTTTAAAAAAATTAAAATCAATCAAATATCATAATTAGTCAATTATATATATATATATATATATATATATATATATATATATATATATATATATATATATATATATATATATATATATATATATATATATATATATATATATATATATATATATATATAGGTGAGAAACATTTTTGTCTAGTGTATTATATCATATACTAAATTATAATCCTATAACTTCTCCCATTAATTTTTAATCTTTCCCTCCAAAAGTTTTAAGGTTAATATTGGTATTTTAACTTCTACAAATTTATAATTAATAATAAATATTAATTAATTAAAATAAAATCATTCACTAAATCAATTTATATAACTAAGTTTTAAGGTTAATATTGGTATTTTAACTTTTACAAATTTATAATTAATAATAAATATTAATTAATTAAAATAAAATCATCCATTAAATCAATTTATATAACTAATTAAATTAAAAAATAATATAAGAAATTAATTAAATAAAATAAACCAAAACGTGGATCTTAAGGTCCTCAGAAATTTATGATAAATAATAAATTAAATAAATAAGAAAAATAATTAATTAAAAATTTATTTTATTTTGGATCACCATACTATGGCTTAACCTTGCACATTTTGAGTTAGTGTGATGTTTCATGGAACTTACATCTTTGAGTTTGAAAGCTTTTCAAATATTCATATTTGTTGGAAATTAAAGTTTCTAATTTCACACATGCAAAATGAAATATGACTTTGTTTTTTACTAAATATTCTCAAAATCTGATTACACGCAAAACGGGAAAAATCCACCAACAAGAAGAAATTACAGACCAATTAGAATTACGATAGAAATAACAAAGGATCTTTGTTAAATGCGTAAAAGCTACAAACGAGATGAGTAATTTCTCCTATAAAAGACCACTTCCAAACCAAAGATTTAATATTCCAAACCTCGTTGCGAAAGCAAATCCCATTCCTACTTAACCAAATAATCCACACGGTCGCTAACCACACTATTTCCAACTTTCTATCTTTCACTTTCTTTTTTTTACAAAAAGAATACCAATCCATGAAACACGATATACACTCTTCTTCCACTACCGCATTATGACTTTGTTGCTCTTGCTTTCTAAAAATAAATCTTCTGTGATTTATTTCTTTTACTCTTTTGTATATAGTTTTATTTTAATTTGTTTCATATATGTATTCTAATGTGTTGTTTGGTGTGTTTGAACAGGTAGTACCCTTAGCTCTTCAAAAGTTGTTTCTGATGAACAATTTAACTCCTCTAAAGTGACACTCAGTAGTACTAATTCACGATCATAATATATTTTAATGTTATGTTTTATTTGCTATAGCATTGTCTTACATTTCTTGATTGCTTTTAATTAAGTTAAAATTATACATTAATGTTTTATTAAAATTTAAAGTATTAAGTTGTTACTAATTTTATATTATCAAAATTATTAAATATAAAAAATTATATAATTTAAATATTTTATATACTAATTTAAATTATAATATTTATACATAATAAATCAATAAAATCTATCCGTGCATCGCACGGGTAGACGGCTAGTTACTATTAAAACTATTTAGTTCAATTATAGTTGTTTTAAAACTTTTTACATTTTATTATTTTTAATTTTTGAAGAAATTATTTTTATTATATATAGAAATATTTTCTAATATAATATACCTGCCAACTCCAAAGTCCCAAATGAGCCCAATAATTAGGAATAGCAACATCTCCAATATGCAAGGAAGGATTTGCATTTCCAGCAATACCATAATGAACAACTCCATCTATATTAAAAAAGCTTAACAGAAGCTGTGTTGTTATTGCTGCATTTATCTACATTTCATACATTAATACAAAAATATTAGACTAATTAAATAATTAATTATATATAAACTTTAATTAATTTAAAAAGTGAAACCATACCACACTCAATCCAGTCATGACTAATATAACAGGTTTGTCACTGATGTATCCAAAACGAAATCTCCTTCCTTTGTCAATAGCCATAAATAAAGGTATTAAGCAAATTTAAAATATAAATTACTAATAGATTTTTACCAAAAATAAATAAAATAATTGTTCATATATCTCAAATTTAAATATTGTTAGGTGTAAATTGCTTATTAAAAAAAATTATTACCCGAAAAATCTATGGTGGTGTTAGGAGTATAGCCTGGATTTTGAAGAAGAGGGTTAAGTTCAAAAGAATTTGGTATGACTAAACCCAAATAAGGACCCTCTTTGTTGAGTTTAGCTATTTTGTTTTGTAATTTTGGTGTTAAAGCACAACTCACTAATGAATTTTGGACATTAAACCACATAAATGTTGCAAGCAACATGAACAAGACTATTCTCCCATTAGTAGCTGCCATTTTTGACCTACACTTGGGAAGATAAGAAATGTGGGAGTTGAGTAATATGTATGACCCAAATGGTTTGGTTTATATAGAGAATAAAAAGAAGAGTAATCCATGAAGGAGAGACACACAATTAATATTTAAATGTGAGTTTAAAGATATTTTACTTAATACGAACCTTTGAATGGTATTAGATGCCTTTTAAAAAAAAAAAAAAAAGAATATTAGATGATCTTTATTACTTTGATAGAAACCTTTCATTTAATAGATTAAAGTAATATTTTATTTTAAAATATCAATTATAATAATTATTAATCACTTAAAATTTTAAAATATTTGATCGATTTTCAATGGTGTCACATGCAAGTATACATGTTATTAATTATAGCAAGTAATAAATATAAGAATATGGTACCCACATGAATTGTTACTCCTTAGATATTACTTTTGTATTCTTTCAAATTAAGAAAGAGTAGAGAAAATAATAATAGGTGATGATTTGATTTCAGCTTTCACTTAGAATAATACTAAACTATAGAGAAACGTGGCGTAAAAGTATTAAGAGTAATAGAGTTGAGCTTTGATCCATTAATATCTTTAGTGTAGTTATGTGTTTATGATGTGTGGTGTCGTGAAGTGTAAGGTCGGAAGGGTCTGGTGGTGTATTTCTACATCATTCAAAAACATGTATAAGAGGACAAGGAAAACAAATCTCTAAGCTCCACTTGTAACCTTAATATACGTCTGTTAAATGTTCTGATTATCCTTAATGGTTACAGTTTCTTATCTCTAAGCAAACTAGGTCAAGTGAATATCTCTATCCTACTCTTTCAACCATTTTTACTCATGAAATACACTTGTTGTTGGATCTCTCACAACAACAAGGTGTTACCTATTTCTAAGTTGATCAATCAAAGAAACGCGTTTTTAGATATTGTAAACACATGGTAAAGTAAGCACTAACCACACAATCATATAACATAAACACAACTTAATATTGATATTACATTGCTCAACTATAAAAGGTTTAGCTCATAGTGACCTAAGTACAAGCTACATACATGGTTATCAAAGGAAACATCTTAAGACAATAAAATGAATAAAAGATATAAACCTAAGAGGAACCTTGGAGTGAGACTTGAGTCTGTTAATCTTCAAGAGAAAACTCCAGTCGCACCAATGGTCATCAACCAGTACAGACTTGGTTCATGGGAGAAACTCTTTCACACTTCTGCTATTCACGAACTTTGATTGTTGTAATGGTATTTTGGAATTTGCTGAACACTTTTCAATGTTCAATCCAACTCTATTAGTAGACCAAGGATTAGGGTTTTTATATAGCATTGGATCATGGGTTTATGTTCATGAAATTACATCAAGCTCACGCAACAACTAATTCTTCAGCATAGGTTTAAGGAATCTTCGTACCAGGCAGACAACAGTGGGAGACAAGGTGTAATGTGGCAGACAGTCAGAGCAGGTGCAAGTGACGCTCTCTGCAGGATCAGCATACTATTGTACTAACTTTTGTCTTCTAGTGCTACCACTCTTATCATTGAATTTGAAAATTTTCTTTCTTATTTTCAGCACCACCAAGTCTTTCCCTCCATTTAGTATTTCCTTCCACGTTATCCTCACTAGCTAGCAGTTCATATAATATCTTCCCAAGATCTAAGTTCCTTCACCTCATACTCCATCAGCAGACTAGTTTAGTCTTGCCTCAGTTTGACTCTGCTAACCTCTGCATACACATAACACAAATTAAACTAAAACGGGAGCATCTATTTTTCTCCACACTATTTTGACTAAGACGTTAAAATTGCAGGAAATTTTAGCAAATAACAGAATATAAACTAAACTAATAACTACAAAGGCATGTATTAACTCACAAAATGTGGGTTAACAATATTAAATATTATTTTTTTTCTTTACAAATTATTTATCACTGTAGAAATTAAAACAATATTCTATATACCTTTTCAAACAATAGTTGTATATAATTAAAAAATCATTTATCTATTCCATTGCTACCCTTTAATTATGCGACATATCATCATCACAATTTCTAAAATCAGTCATCAAGAGAGACATGATTGCTATTATAATATCGAAAATAAATATCTTACATGCCTTGATACATGTAAACTCAATCTATACACTAGAATAATCTTTCCTAAGGGAACGACCCCTCATAAGGTTGGGGTCCCGCAAAACAAGTTAAAACTGCTTTAGCGAAACTCTTGGCAAATGAGGGATTACATCACTTGGGAAAGGGGTCTACGAGTTCAATTCCTCAACCCTAGAAGACTCACAGCAAGTCAAATCAATTAGTTTGTGGAATCTGAACCCCGACCTCTTAAAGTTTTTTGTGATGATAAAATATTTCAACCTAAATGTTCAACCTTACTCTTCAACAGAGGTTTGGATTAAGATATTTGACCTTGCGCAAGAATATTGGCGTCCAAATTTTTTTTCCTTAGGAAGTTATGTAAGCACGCCTATATGTATTGATTAATTCACAAACAAGCCAAAATTTGACAAGGAATTTGGTCATTATGTTAGATTATTTGTGGACACTGGCCTAAGGAAGCCAACAATTCATAGAGTCTTAATTATTAAAATATGGTGACTATTGCACCTATTGTAACTGTATATGCACATATAATCAGTGTGCAGAAAGATAATGCAATTGATAGAAAATTTGTAGACCTTTACCAGAACAAACCAACCTACCCAGTTGTGAGAAAAAACAATAAACAGACAGACACAACTTAAAAAAAACACTACACATGTCCAAACTCCTACAATTAGTCCTTGAAATGAAACATCCAATCAGTTTCAAGATTATTGTTGATGATGTTGAAGTAAACAATGACATTTCCAAATAACGAACCACCAAAAACCCTGTGGAAGTCACAGGTCTTAATCCTTATAGCCTCATTCAAGAATATGATATAGTTTGCTCAAGCTCCGAATTTGTTGATGCAACCCAGTTGGACAACCAAGAGGATACACTAATACTATACTCTCTTTTAGTCATCCTTTAAAGCCTCTACCTATAACTCCCTCTATAGTTAATAAGGACATGGATTTCCTCCAAACCTCATGGGCCAACTTTTGCAGGCTTAGACCCTAACCTACATATTAGTCCCATAGAGAACGACACCAACCTTCCAGATTATTTCCAAGTTACCCTGAACCTAGATGAACCTTTTCAAAAAGTCACCTTAAATTAAAAAAAAAAAAAAAACAAAGCATGAGATGAAAAGTTAAAGTGTGTCACTAGGTTAAGTTTTGGTTCACTCAACTAAAAAAAAGAATTTTTGTAATGTTGGGGGGTCTTTCCAACTTTCCAACAAGATTGGCTTTAAAAAAATCCTTAAAGTCTATAAATCAGATTTTTTTATCATTGTTTATCCTTGGATGTGCTTAAGAAACATCTCTCATAACTGGCTTCATAACATTAACATAGGAATGAAGATTTTTTCAACCAACACTAGACAAAACATGCTCCCTCAACATATGGTGTCTTTATTCCAATCATTTAAGCCTTACTATAATAAGCTCTGATGAGCAACATGTCACTTTCTCTTTTCTAAATAATAACAACATTTTTGGAATCAATGGTATCCATACCTTAACTAATTACTTGAAAAGAAAACAAAAACACAAAACAACATAATCACCTACTAAAAAAATAAGAAACCAAAATATTTGCGTTATCAAGAGAGAAAGCTCATAATCAGCTCAAAAGAGAACCAGAAACAAACTCAACCAAACCACCACCATTAGAGAATGGGACAAAAATTGCTTGCAACTAAAAACTCATTCAAATGATGGGGTCTTCTTGTCACTCAAAATAGGAACAAGAGTACTGAGGCACCTTGGCAAGATACCACTTCAAGTAAGGGAAGATGAATTTATTAAAAAAAAACCCTTATTTACCGTTATTCCTAAAAAGATATAATCATTTTAGAATTTTCAGATGAGCCAAGCTACGACATGTTAAACAAAATCAAATTAGATTTAGCTCAACACCTACTATATAATAATCTAATAGCCTTTAAAGCCAAAGAAAGATTACTAGGTAAATCCAAAAACCAAACTAAGCCATCTAAAATTATATACCATAAGTTGGCCATCACCTCATAGGTAACAAAAATATGAGTCATCATCTCAGGAGCACCTAGACAAAAAGAGCAAGTGATGACAAGTTTATCTGAACTAAGCCGAGGCTTGAACACATTGGCTTAAGTGAGGATTATATCTCAAAAAAGTTATCATATAAAGACAACCACCTTAGAAGGTGTACGACTCTCTCAAACGTAAGAAAAATGAATAATTTTTAAATTATTTTGAAATTATTTTTAATTTATGATAAATTTTAAAATCATTTTAGAATTTTCAGATGAGCCAAGCTACGACATGTTAAACAAAATCAAATTAGATTTAGCTTAACACCTACTATATAATAATCTAATAGCCTTTAAAGCCAAAGAAATATTACTAGGTAAATCCAAAAACCAAACCAAGCCATCTAAAATTATATACCATAAGTTGGCCATCACCTCGTAGGTAAACAAAAATATGAGTCATCATCTCAGGAGCACCTAGACAAAAAGAGCAAGTGATGACAAGTTTATCTGAACTAAGCCGAGGCTTGAACACATTGGCTGAAGTGAGGATTATATCTCAAAAAAGTTATCATATAAAGACAACCACCTTAGAAGGTGCAAGAGTACTCTCTCAAACGTAAGAAAAATGAATAATTTTTAAATCATTTTAAAATTATTTTTAATTTATGATAAATTTTTTTAAGCAAACAAATATAAAAAATTGATAAAACAATTTTAATAAGGTTTATAAATATTTTTTTCTTTTAAAAATAATCAACTCTTTTGATAAAATAAATTTATTTGACAAAAGTGTGCATATCACGTCAGTACCCTTGTGAACGCACGGGTAACACACAAATACCGTATAAACGCACGGGTAACTCACTAGTACCGTGTGAACGCACGGGTAATCATACCAATATTCGTGCGAACACACGGGTTTTAACATTTTTGTGCAATTAAAAAAATAAAAGTAAAACTTATTAGTTATACTACTAACTTTTTATTTTTTTAAATATTTTAAACCGTAGTCCAAATTTTAATAAATGAAACATTAAACTTAATTCTTTTATATCATTCTCTTTTTGGCCTTTTATGTAAAATTATGTATCTATTGATTTTTAACTAATTTTAATTTTGAATATTTATTTGTCTCATTTAATAAACTTTATAAATTATTTTATTATTACAACTCTATGAATCCTAAAAAAAAATATTTGTCACAATTTTTTTTACAAATTATGTGTTTAATAGTTTTTCTTAACAATAAATGTTTTTTACAAATTATTTATTTGAATTTTCATGATAAATTGATGATATATCAGTGGTCCACACCAGAATTCGTGCGGACGCACGAGTTTCCCACTAATTTGTAGTAATGATCGGTGAAAAATCAAATTTTGTGATTATTTAGGTTGACTAGTATGCACACACTCCGGTACCCTTGAATTTGGTTGGGTACTGATACCTTTCTCCAATCAAATTAAGATATTCAATGTCACATCATTTCTTAATATTATTATTTTTTTAATTAAAATGTTAAATTAATTAACACTAAGGATAGATGTACCCAAGTAAAATTTAAGGGTACCAACTTTTATAATTTGATTGTTACATGATTATATTATGATAATATCTGATTTTGTACCATAACATGACTTAGAGTTCAAGAATCAAAGAAGTCTACAACTTGAATTCAATCAATATATGATGCAGTCAAAAACTCAAATCTAAGACTTTCAATCTATTCATCTCAAGGTTGTTTTTAATTATTCACTTCTCATCTCACCATCTTTTCAATTGTAAGCTTTATGTTAATTTTACCTTATGAATAGCAAACATTTCTCCATCTTAAAATGAGTTTTCAAAATCAAATGTAAACTCTTGCAGATTTAGATTAATGCATTCATATATGCTTTATTATATTCCGGACAACCAAACCAAGAACAAAGTTGTTGCCTACTTGTGCATAACTGCACTTCTTAAGGAATATTGAAAACATCACATAACAAGATTACCACTTAGAGTGGCCTGACAAGAGCTTCACAAACTCAATGACCACGGCAACAGAGTTAGTGGCGGCGAGTGGCGAGAAAGTATCAGCCTCGTTCGACTCCGCGGTGCCTCCTCCGGCCAAATCAGAAAGAGCCCTAATAGCAATGAAGGGAACCCTTTGCTGCAAGCATATAAGAGCCACTGATGCACTTTCCATGTCAACTGGACTAACGTTAAACTTGTTGAAGATGAAGGTTCTGTATGCTGCATTGTCTAGGTAGAATCCTGAACTTGTTCCTCTGTCCACTAGCACAACCTTGGGTGTTGTTGTCAAGCATGTGTCGGAATCAATGCATGACTCTAGCTTCAGTTCCTGAAAAATACATTCCAACAATCATAATAAGGGATCAATTTCACTGTCCATTTGCGAGGGGCCATATCAGAACTTAATTCTGTATAGACTGGTTCAACACAGAAATTGTTTTACCTCGAGTTTTTTAGCAATAAGGTAATAGGTGGGATCAACTGGAACCCAAAAAGCATGTTGTCTTTCTTCAGGAATGCCATCAACTGGAAAAATCTCTTCTGGTTGATACCAAAGATTGTTGAGATGGTTATCAACTGTGACACTGTCGGCAGCACTTATGTTTGAAGTGAAATCTGAAAATTTGATGAACCCTATCTCCCTTGTATAGTCTCCATTGTTTTCTAAGGGCAATGTATCAGCAGCCCCTTGTCCATATCTCTGCATTCATTGTTCAGAGTTGATTAAATATATAATTTGTTAATCTATAATTACTTTCTTAATTTTTATTATTTTGTTAAGTGTCATATATTTAGAGGAGAGGCATTATAATTTAAGTGTAACTAACTTTCTTAAAATATTTCTTATTCATAGATATTTTTATTTTATTTTTCATTTTTTTTAAAAAAGTTAAGGGTATTAATAAGAGATATATTTTAATAAAATATAAAATAAATATATTAAAAAATTTATAAATCATCTTATATTAAGTAACATATAAAAAATTATTAAAAATAAAATGAGTATTTTTTAAGCAACAATAAATGTATTAATGTATTTATAGTAAACACTTTAGCACCTTTAAAAAAAATGTTAAGTAAATAATTTTTATAGTAAATAATTTTAATTGGTCCTTATATATTGATATTTAACATGTTATTTAAGACTTATTTAAATAAAAGTATTTAAATTAATCATTTAAATTACAAATCTAGAAAATTAATATAGTGTCTTCACAAAACAAATATTTATGTCTCTGTGTCCAAATCTGTAAAATTAATACTCATCTCTGTCTAATAGGAGATCTTTTTTTTTTTAGAAAGCTCTAATAGGAGATCTGATAGTAGGTCAAATAAACTGCTTGATTCTTTTTCTTTAATATTTTTTTCAAATCACCAGTTCTTTTTTATTTCTCAAATCAATCTCATATATGCAATGTGATTTTATTTTAGCATTTTTTCCGTTTTTGTGTAAATTTCAGAACATTGAGGAAAAAAATTTATTCTTCAATTCTTAAAAACAACACGTTTTGGTTGTAATGACTTGTTAGTTGTTAGCTGTTGTCCATGTCTTAGTAAGAATGTACGAATCATTTTTGTCTGGTCTATATTATTTTACTTTATGATATTCCGTATCATATTTCACTGTATATGAATTTACACATTAATATAATATTATTATATAAATATAACACGTGAGTTTTGTATGGACAAATAGAAAACCCAAAAGAAGATAATACTCCTTCGGTTTTTATTTCTCCTTTTTAAATTTTTACACAATTTTATTATATTAGAAAAATAAAATAATTACTAAATAATAATATTATAGAAAAATAAAATAATTAAGAAATAATAATATTATAGAAAACAGTAATAATTTAAATAAATTATAAAATAAATTCAGTTTTTTTTTATAGAATATATAGAATTATTGCCCTGTATAGTACCTGCCAGCTCCAAAGTGCCAAATGAGACCAGTAACGAGGAATAGCAACATCTCCAATATGCAATGAAGGGTTTGCATTTCCAGCAATACCATAATGAACAACTCCATCTATATTGAAAAAGCTTAGCAGAAGCTGTGTTGTTATTGCTGCATTTATCTACATTTTATACATTAATACAAAAATATTAGACTAATTAAGTAATAATAAGTTATAATAATAATTAGTTATTAATTAATAATTATGAAATCTTACCACACTCAATCCAGTCATGACCAATACAACAGGTTTGTCCCCAATGGATCCAAAACGAAATCTCCTTCCTTCATTATTAGCCATTAAAAATATATATTAGGAGAATCAAAATATATATTTTTTCCATAATTATTAATTTGCTGTTGATGGTAGTTATTATAAATTAGTTGTTACCTGCAAAATCTATGATTTCGTCACTAGCGGTATAGCCTGGATTTTGAAGAAGAGGGTTAAGTTCAAAAGAGTTAGGTATGATTAAACCCAAATAAGGACCCTCTTGGTTGATTTTAGCAATTTTGCTTTGTAATTGAGATGTTAAAGCACAACTCACAAATGCATTTTGGGCATTAAACCACATGAATGTTGCAAGAAACATGAACAAGACTATTCTCCCATGAATTCCTGCCATTTTTAGCACTATACTTAGACACACTCAAAGGAAGACAAGAACTGTGGGATTTGAGAAATGAATGAACCGAGAGGGTTGCTTATATAGAGAGAAAAAAATTTAATAGAAACATAATATATTAAAAAATTGGAAGTAAATGTCAGAAATAATGAGATAAGAAACAGACTCACACCATCAAAAATACATCATCAACATAACAAAAAATTTTGAGGTACCACTGTACTTATAATTTAATTAAAAAAAATATTACTATAGTATGTGTCTTTATAAGTGTATTGTTTTAAATATTATTTGTCTTAAATTATTTTTTGACTTTAAAATATCAACAAAAAATTATTAATGTATGATGTTTATTATTTGTTAATTGTTCAACAATGTTTTCATTTAATTAAATAATTCATATAATTATTTCACTACTTTTACTTTCAATCAATTTAATTCTTTAAATATTTATATGATATACATTATTTTTATTATTAAATTTAATATAATTAATTATTTTTAAAAATTAAAATATTGAACTGAAAAGTTGTGACTTCATTGTCTTTAAATACACTTTTTCTTTTACCGTGGAAATATATTGTTTAGTGATAAGAGTTTAATTTTGTAATCTCAAACGATATAATTTAAATCCAACTCTATAGATAACACTCGAAAAAATCTTGTCTTCATGCTATATTGACCACATTTAGCCAAATGCTCATAGCTATAGGGAAATCTTGCATCACATGAAATTCTTTTTATAACACTCACTACAATGGATGCAAAATGATATTTTGGTAGGTTGTGACCTACTAGTACTCTTGTTCTTTCTTTGCATGATTTCAAAACCCTATTAGTTGAGTCAATGGTGATTTTAAATTTTTGACCTTGGTTCTTGGGACGGAATGTTCCTCTTATTGATGAGATCTAATTAGTTTTTTTTTTTCTGTGGTGCATTGATTTTTAATGAAGTCTTCTCTTTTAGTAGTTGGTTCATATGAGGCTTTTTAATTCCTACTATCTAGCTTGTTCTGTTATATGTAATTTTTGAGACATTTAAATGTCCCTCTTATTTATGCATAATATATTTTCTGTTTGAAAAAATATATTTTTGCAACTCTTTAATCAATTAAAACTTATTTAGTTTCGTTGTGGAACAAAAGATTTGTGATGTGATAACAGAAATTGCTGTAAAAAAATTTCGGTATGGAAGTGTGAGTCTTGCGTACAACTGAGCAAGGTGTGTCTACAAAGTTAGTACTCAAACCCACAAGTCAGTGAGGTCATAGAGGTAGCTTGCAAGAGTGAATAAAATTTAACTAGTTATGACGTGAAACTAAATTTATATATGGTTGACGGTTGAAACCGCTCTCAGTAGGCATAGGGTGGAATACGGGAGTCCGTTATATTAGATCTAATAGCTTAAAACGAGCAACTGGATTTACTCTGGTGTGTTTTCTCCTGTTGAAAGTCTAGATGTCCCCAAGTCTTGAATACAACGGTGTGAATCGTTAGGCCGTTTGGCCAGTCGGAAATAGTTGCACACTAAGTTCTTGCTAACGTGCATGGATGTAGGATTGTGATAGAAATATTGAGACCGCATCTAGACCAATATCCTATGTTGTTTCGAGGTTTCCGAGCAAACCTATATACTAAGGATGAGGATAAAGTCATGTAAAGTTTGAGAAGGTGATCTCAAAAATATGCACATTAAATGCTTGTCTTGCAATTAAAATATTTTACAGTGTAACTTGTCCCACCTGACTGTAGGCGCCTATCATAGAGGAATGAAGACTCCGCTATAGCACTCGTGTGCACTCAATTATTATAAGACTGAGGTTAACCTAGATCGGTTGATTACTCTTTTATGTGTTGTGTTGATTCCTAGTTGTAGAGTTATACTTCCTAATTATCTTTAAAATGTGCGGTATTTCAGTAGTTTCTCTTTTTCTCCTTTGCATGAAAGTTTTGTATCTCTAGTCCTCCCTCTAATTTCTATTTTGCAAATGATCTTCTATTGATTCTTCCAAAAAAAATTCTACACTCGTGCGACCTTCCTGGGTGGTGATCTTGTCATCGTTTTTTACTCAAACTCTACAATTTTCTTAAGGTAACACAGGGAGCCCAAACATTACCTTCATAGAGTTGTCTAGTAGGGGTGCTATAAGTGATACTTCTTCGCGAACAAAGGCGATCAACCCTGAAATATATATATATATATATATATATATATATATATATATATATATATATTTCATAGTAATTAGTGATGGTTTTGAGTTTGTGGGAAACTCTTGTGGAATTTCTAAAGAGTCACAAGGTGTTCAGGATGTAAAAGACCTTGAAATGAACATGGACAGTGAGGAGGAATTTAAAACTTTAGAATTGATACAAAGTAAGTTTGTGTTAGATTTTCCTTCCTTGAAATCTCAATTCCAAACCAGAGATGGTAGGGGAGTAATAAAAATGATCAGGAGGCTCGCATTTAAATTAAATCCTTTAAGTGTCACTATGGTCAAGAACCGAGTGATGATGAGGTTAAGTCATGGATTGAGTCTCAATTGCATCTTAGAACTCATGGCCATAATTGTTTACTTGTTGACTTTGTGCAGGAAATGGTAAAGAGGGGACAACGGTCTCTTGAGCTCCAAGTTGATGCACACTAGTACCTGTGAGTGGAACAAAATGTCTTTCCGTACAACCTATGTCTTCAATGAGGAACTTCGGATGACGAATTCCAACCAAGATGTAGGCTAATATTTTGATTGGAAATTCTCCCATTTAGAGTTTGGTAAATGATTGTGCATTCATATTGATGGATTCGTGTTGTCACTCATTAATGTATTTTTTTAAGAATTGGGTTCAAACTTTCCTTCGACAATTTAGAAGCGAAGGGAAATCATGATATAAAATATAGCGGAAAATAAAATTTCCCTTAAGTTTATTCTTACAAATGGACAAGATTAGTGATATAATGGTTACCTCTCGTGGCGATTAATCATTAATGCAAAATCCCGTAGAACAATCACAAGCATGTAGGTTATCACCCTACTGGAGGTTACAATCTGTTTGATGTTGAAAATAGGGGGACTGTGATCAACAAGGACATTTTGGTCAATGAATTGAAGCAAGTGGAACAACTTGTAACGGGTTATGGAAAGTCGTTAACCGATTACATGCAGAAGTTAACCGGTTATAGGAAACCATTAACTGGTTACAGCTTCGACTTTCCAAATTCTAAAGAAACAGAAAGTGGAGAAACCCAACGTGTCAAAGCCATAATAGATGAAAATGTGAAATGACCAACCAGGAAAATATGTTTACCTCAAATACTCCAAGATTGTGAGATATTCCACAACAACAAAATCAATTATCATGGTGATTTTGTCTATTTTGCACTTATGGTCGAATCTGAACCCGTTAAGACGGAAGAGGCCTTAAGTGATCCAAAATAGATTTGTGCTATGAAGGAGGAGCTGGAATCGATTGAGAAAATAGTACTTGGGAGTTATTTGATCTTCTGGAAGGAAATAAGTCAACTGGTGTAAGATAAGTTTATAAGATGAAGGCAAATCCCAAAGGTGAAATTATCAAGTATAAGACTCAATTAGTTGCAAAGGGATTTTTGCGAAGAGAAAGTATAGAATTTGATGAGGTATTTGCACTAGTTGCTATGATCGAAACCATAAGGCTAGTTGTTTGTATTGCGAATAGAAATAATTGGTCCATCTATCAAATGGATGTGAAGTTCGTTTTTTTAAACGATTCGCCTGAAGAAGAAGCGTATGTAGAACAACCCCCTGGTTTTGTTGTGAAAAACCAAGATGGAAGATTATACAAGTTGAGAAAAGAGTTATATAGTTTGAAGCAAGCTCCGAGAGCTTGGAATAAGAGGATAGATGGTTTCCTAATTGAAGTTGGCTTCAAGAATTGTATGTTCGGGCATGGAGTTTATGTGAAGACGAATACTAGTGAAAGTGTGATTATTCTTTGTCTATACATAGACGATTTGTTGATCACAGGCAGCAAAAAAAAGAGTATTTCTAAGTTCAAGAGTGAACTTATGAAAGAATTTGAGATGAGTGACCTTGGTATTATGACATACATCCTTGGCATAGAGTTCTACAAGTCCAAAAGGGGACTGCTTATGCCCCAAACGAGACATGCTCTTGAGATATTGAAGAAGTGTGATATGGAGCATTGTAATACTACCATTACACCAGCTGAACCAAGGTTGCAGTTGTCCAAGAATGAAGAGGAGCAGAACGTATACTCAACTCAATATAGAAGGTTGATTGGATTATTACGTTACTTATGCAATATATGGCCAAGTTTGGTATTTATTGTCGCTATTGCGAGGAGAATCATGGAAAGACTGAAGGTGTCTCACTTAGAAGCAATCAAAAGAATCCTAAGATACGTAAAAGGGTCTATTGGCTGCAGAATTTTCGTTCTCACGGAGGATACCGACAAAAAATGCAATTTGCTTGGTTTTACCAATTTCAATTCGTGCATAGATATAGATGATTGAAAGTCTACAACTGGATACATATTTAAGTTCACTAGAACACCAATCTCATGGTGTTTGAAGAAGGAATTTACAGTTTCACTCTCGTCTTGTCAGGCCGGGTATATTGTCTCTTTGTTATATATGTGCGTGACAAGCTGTGTGGCTAATGAATCAATTGAAAGAGTTGGGCAGCAATGAGGGTGAGGTTGTCACACTCTTGGTTGGTAATGTTTCAGCTATTAACATTGATAAGAATCGAATCGCACATGGGAGGGTAAAGCACATTGAGATAAGTTTTCACTACTTGAGGGAGCTTGTTAGTGAAGGCAAGTTAAGATTAGGATATTATAGAAGTGAGAACCGTGTTATATGATTTATTGAGTAAGGGAGTCACAAATGATGTGTTCAAGAGGTTGAAGATGAGCATGGGCATGGAGAATTTGGAGCACTTAAATTAAGGTGATGTGTTAAAAGAAACATTGTAATTCAAGTGTTGTAACGGTTAACACGGGGGTTTAACCAGTTACAGCTGGAAGAAAAGCACTTTTGGACAAGGAAAAAGCACTTTTGGAGTCATGTTAACCGGTTAACCAAACGCATTAACCGGTTACACCTGATTGTGAATATTTTACTTTTGTCAGCTCTAACCGTTTAGCCATTTGCGTTAACCGGCTAAAGCCCCGAGTTTTGGTTCTTATATTTTGTTGGCGTGTTTTAGGTCTCAATCATTTTGTAACACTTGTAAAATATCTTGGAGGCATCCTCACCATTGGTTAATTAAAATAACCATTCTCACCCTCAATTATCTCTCTCTCTCTCTCTAATTGTCTCTTTTCTCACTACCTCTTTCTCGACATACTTTATAGTTTACTAATTGCGTGATTGTGTGTTTTAACAAAAAGTTATTTTTTTTCTAAATTTGTTCATTCATCATCATTAGTTGAAAAAGTTGAAAAGATAAATACATTTAAAATAAATACAATGCGTAATGTGCTACTATTTTAATAAGGTGTGGTAAAAAAATCGTACTCGTGGATATCTGTGTATAAAATCTGTCACGAATATGAGGCGGATAACTTAATGGATATGCACAGATATTTAAATATCTGTTTTTTAATGGATATAGATGTGGGTTTAATGATATGTGTGTCTGCTGTAACGCCCTAGACTGCTTTCGGGATGATCGTCTTACCCCACAAACCAACACGGGTCTTTTCAGCATGATTTTTCCTCACTCGCATGCTTTCTGGGAAACTTCCCAGAGTCACCCATCCTAGAATTGCTCCAAGTCAAGCACGCTTAACTGTGGAGGGGAAACTTCCCAGAGTCACCCATCCTAGAATTGCTCCAAGTCAAGCACGCTTAACTGTGGAGTTCTTATGAAACGTGCTACCGAAAAGAAGATGCATCTTGTTCCTTCAACCATGCAGCCGCATACCTGCATAGCCTCAGGATTCCTCTCATTCCAATGTGGCGACCACCATATCCCTTTTTGGCCTCAGGTGTTACATGCGGTGCAACCACCCCTCGCCTTCTTCGGCCTCGGGTGTTACATGCCCACCAGCTTCCGTATGGTTCGTCCTCAAACCACATCGTACTGGAAGAGGTCTGGCTCTGATACCATTTGTAACGCCCTAGAATGCTTTCTGGATGATCGACTTACCCCATCAACCAACACGGGTCTTTTCAGCATGCTTTGACCTCACTTGCACGCTTTCCAGAAAACTTCCCAGAAGGTCACCCATCCCAGAATTGCTCCAAGTCAAGCACGATTAACTGTGGAGTTTTTAAGGAACGGGCTACCGAAAAAAAATGCATCTTCTTTTCGGTAGCTCATTCTATATATATATATATATATATATATATATATATATATATATATATATATATATATATATATATATATATATATATATATATATATATATATATATATGTCACTACCAGAATTAAAAGCATTGGGAAAAAGGAAAATAAAGAAAAAACTAGGATAAGAAATGAACGGACAGACGAGAGAGAAATTAAGGGAGCATCATGGAAGCCTAGAATGGAGATGACAACAAAAATTTAATTTTTAACTTATTAACTTTTAGAACTCTGTTCAAAAAAAAAAAAAAACTTTTAGAACTACTCTGAATATTCTCTTTAAATGTATACAACTCATGTTAGATTAATAAAATGTTAAGTAAAATTTAAAATAAAATTTGTACAGAAGAAATATAAACAACACAAAATAGTATGACAAACATATTCATACCTCATACTAGTTGTGCACTTGGTCATGATGACGTACTATTACCAACACATTTTGATTTTTGACGTCTTTGTCATCTGATTAGTACGACAATGCGTTCTTCACGTGTTCTACAATTATTGAAAGAGATTATTAAAATTTATAGTTGATTTATATAAAAAATATTTTAATTTCTGTAATTTTTGTTTGGTTTTAAATTCACATGAAAAAAGTAAAGTAAAATTACGCTAAGATGTTAATATTATAGATACATAGCCTAGTTGTTAGGCATGGTAACTTAACAGGAAGGAAATACGTTTAATCATCTCCTCTTTTCTATATTAGATCCAGTTAGGGTTAACAATTTAACCTCGCTCTTCACTTCAACGGAACAAATTTTTTCGACCTCACGCTCGCATCCACCCCACTCGTATAAATTGTATTTTTTTTTTTAATATTTATTTTAGTAGCAATAAAAATTAATAATTAAATTAAATATTTAATTATTTTAAAATAATTATAATTTTGAACATTTTTATTTAATTTTTATTTAAAACAAATAATAATTATAATAAATTCGATATTTTAAAATTAAGAAAGGTGAATGGGTAATCAAGTTATAAAAAATAAAAATAAAAGTTAATTTTAATAAGCCAACTTTGAGGACATTCTTAGCCAGTGCTCGAGCATCCATGTGATGCCCTTTTATTCCTTCATGTATCTCGACGCGTAAACGGCTTAATCTTTTCCCATACATTTGAACAAAGGGGTTGACAATCCCTTTCAGTATAGGTATTTTCAATCAAGGAATAAGAACTTATTATATTCTCTTTAGGAGGGTGACATGAGCTAGGCTAGTAGCCAGTACTCTCTACTCGATATATATTGCAATAGGGGCTATCCACGATGGTCATGCATTATCGTTTATTGCCATTATCTTAACTCCTGACTTTTCTATGTTGGATCTTTTCAAAGTTTCTTGGATGAAGGAATGGTTTACGTCAGATGATATGGTAATGGAAAAATTCATACAAGACGTATGCTGGGGTGTTCTACTATCTTGTGATGTGCGATATATCAAACATTTTGAACTTTGCAAACTTTTCTCTGGCCAAGATGACATAGAGTTGCAACAAAGACTCTTTGGTTTGACTTTTTCCCTTTAATTGTAAGACTACTAGCTGGAACGCGTGTTCAACATGATACTATATGCTCCCATCTCAGCGACCAATGTTAGGCCGATGATAATTGCTTTATACTTGACTTGGTTATTGGTGGTCAGGAAATCGAAATGCATATATACCTCAATCATCAGGCCGACTTTGTTTTCTCTAACGAGTCCAACTACACTTCCACAACTATTAGATGACCCATATGTAAATACTACCCAAGTATGAGCTAGTTTCGCTGCACCTGGAGTCATTCCTGCTATGAAATCTACAAACAACTACACCTTAAAGGTTTTCCTATATTCGTAAGAAATATCAAACTCATGCATTCTGATATAACATTTTGTCAGACGCCCGACTAGATCTATTCGGTGGAACACTTGCGTTAGTAGTAGGTTGGTCTTGAAAATGATGATGTGTGCTAGGAAATAACGCCACAACTTTCTGGATGTCGTCATTAAACCCAAGTTCAACTTCTCTATCTTTGATATTGTGTCTCTAGTTTGGCTAATGTTTTGGAGATGAAGTAAATCAGGCTTTTCTGAACGATTGGTTCTCATACGAGGATAATGGTATTTGCTTCCTCGGATACGACCAGATAAAGGTACAAAGACTCTCATGTTGTAGACCAAGACAACACAAGTGAAGTTTTTAAAGACGTGTTGTGGGACGTGAACGCTTTGTTGGGTTTAGGTTCCCTTCCTATGTAGAGAAAAGCCCAAATATCAATAGCCCATTTGTCTCACTTATTTAAGTGGAGAGTGTCAATTTAGGATTAAGATAGATAGAGAGAAAATAAGGATTCAAAAGAAAGAAAAGAGGAGAGAAACTCATTCCAGTTTTTCTGCACCAGCCCCACTAAATTGACGATCCCCGCAAGAGGAGAGAAACTCATTCCCCACAATTGCTATATCAAACTGTCGTAAAATGTAAATAATTTTTATTTAAAAATAAATAAAATAAAGACGTCTGACTCTTAAGAGGTCATAATGGTCCTTCACACAATCATGGTGAAAATAGCGCCATAATATGTATTATTTGTAGTAATTTGTGGTGATATTTATGTAATGAGCTAGTTAATGGGCCTTTCTTGCCTAGGGCCTGAGGTATTGTTCAAGCTTTTGGTGTGAGAGAACTCTCATAACTTTATCCTTTAAAAAATATACTCTCATAACTTCTATGTGTGTTATATATAAACTACCATTAGCCGGATTCTCAAGCAATATCAAACTATTTTGGCCAGTCCAAAACAATTGTCTCTAGTCGAGACTAAGAGACAAGGTCCAACCCCTTCCTATAGAGACAATGTTTCAATCGACCTCAAGTATGTGCTACCATGGCTACGAGTTATGTTTGTTTTAGGTGTGAGAATCCTAACGAATTCATTATTTAAAAAAGACGCATCATTGAGTCGAGATGTGTAAGTGTTAGTGTATAAATCACTCCTAATCTCAATTCTCAAACAATATGAGACTATTTTGACCGGTCTAAATTACAAAAGTGTAAGTTAGTCGTCGCACACTTTTTTTTACAATAAAATATTTTTTTTTAAACTATTTAAAAATTTTCCAAAATAATAAATAAAAATAAAGTTTGAAACATGAGTTTTTAACTTACTAACTTTTTTTTTTCCGTCAAAAAAAAAACTTACTAACTTTTTAGAATTATTATGAATATTCTTTTTTAATATGTTAACATAACATTGACTTTTAAATATATTAAAAACTCATGTCAGATTTTGAAAATGTTAAAATAAATTATTTACAGATGATAAATTCAACTTAAACTTAATTTTTTTTAATTAAATTTAATCTATCTAAACAAAACAAAATATAACAAACATATTCATACCTCTATATAGTACAAGACCCACTCTGTTTGTGACGTCCTTTTCACCAGATTTAGTACGGCTACACGTTTATCGCGTGTCACTACAATTATTGAAAGAAATTATTATAATATTATTATTTTAAATATCAACAATCTACATAAATAAAAATAAATATTATACCAATCGTTAGTTGGTCCAGTGGTGATTGGCGCTGGACTTGGTAGGGAGAACCACGGTTCGATCCCCCGCAACTGCGATCGGGAAAAAAAAATAAATATTATTATTAATACTTTATCATTAAATTAGTAGTTTAGATTCACTTAAATAACTAGTAGTATTTATTAGTCGAGTTATTCCATCTAATAAGTATAATTGATTTATATAAATATTTTTTATTAATGTGTGTAATTTTTTTGGTTTTACTTGTAGAAGATTTGATTTTTGGCTCCATATGTCATTAATATTGAAAAGACTATAATCAAATAATATATATTACCGGTGGTATAAAGCTTAAAAAAAAAAAGTCTAAAATAAGTTATATTTGAATAATATATTAAAATAAATTAAAAAATGAATTTGGATCTAAAAGTCGTGTATGAAATAAAAAAACAATAAATTTCTCATTCATTAAGTCCCCCTTTCAATGGGTTTAATAAGAAGACTTTAAATATACAAAATCTAATTCTAAACAAGTTATGTAGTATGGTTAAAGTTCACATTAAGAAACTGCGATAGGAGAGATTGGATCTAATTACTATCAGAACTGAATCAGATTAAATTGGCGGTGATAAATAAAAAATTAGACTAAGAAAAAAATATTGTCAAATAAAAAAGAAAATAAAAAAAATGAAGAGTAAAAATGATGAAATATTAAATACATTTATTCATATTTAAAATATTAAAGTGTGTTTATTAAACAAAACAATTCAATAATACTTAAAATTACATAAAAACATGAATATTAGTGAGAAACACCTTCTTTATTCGAGAAATAAAACCATTTTAATTTAATTTTAAGTAAATATTTGAAAATAGAGCCTAATTATCTAGTATTAATAATATCTACATTAAGTCAATGTTTTTTAAGTTAATTTGATGAAACAATCAATATGTTTTTATATTATTTGTCTTTGATATTTTGATTTTCTATCTTCATAATTTTTTTTTTTACCGATAATGCAAAGATTCTAACAACATTGTGTCTTTTAAGATTGTGAATAGTTTTTAAGAGAATTGATTTAATCTTTTAAAATAGATAGTGACGCAATTTATTATCCGTTTATCTGTTATTTTCACATAATAATAAAATTTAAATTGTCAAAAATTTATATTTATACACTTTAACTTTTTTTAAAAATACTATAATGTGTGCATTTTTAATAAATGTCTGCAAATCTTAATAAACATTATTGCCTGCTTATATATATATATATATATATATATATATATATATATATATATATATATATATATATATATATATATATATATATATATATATATATATATATATATATATGGCCGTCCCAAACATTTTGGAGGCCCTGTTCTATTTTAAAATTAGGCATTTATGACAATACAACAAATTAAAAAAAATATTTTTATTTATATTAGAAGTAAAATTAAATATATAGAGACTAAACTGATATAGAAATTTGACTTATCGAAGTTTAGTTTTTTTTTTTTTGCATTTTTCTACTATTACAATCCTGAATTTATAGAAAAGTTCATACCATTTAAGATTTTTTTAACAATTTCTACAATATTAATAACAAAGTATTTTATTTAATAAACAAAAGAAAATGTGAAATTTTAAATTTTTAAAATTTCACAACTACTATGTCAAATATACACATCTATCAAACCCTTAAAATTTTAAGGTATTGTATTATGGATTGGATTGTAGTTGAACGGAGAAACTATGATAGTTACTCATATCTATAAATATAGATATAGAGTGATAAGTAAAATGAAAATTTAAATTAATAGGAAAGCTTGTAAGAAAAATTAGACTAAAAGAAATAAAAAAATCTTTCAAAGTTAATAACCAGTAAGAAAGAAAAAAAGAATTGATTATAATTTCAAAAATGGTTCCATGTGGGAGTAATGTTGATTAAAGATTAAAATTCATAATAGTAATAACGGAAATAAGAAAATAACTTATTGGTTCCATGTAGGAGTATATAGTAAGCGTTTGTTTGGTTTTGAGGAAAAATATGAGGAAGGAAAGAATGTCAGTGGAGAGATTCATGTTCCACTGTTTGGCAACGTTAAAAATAAGGAAGGAAGGGAAGATTTCAATGGGACCCACCATAAAATTGTTTCCATGCCGTGTTGGAGAGAAAGAAGAAATTGACACTAGATTTTAATCAAGATTCAAGAAGACAAAAACAACACTAAAACATATATTATTTATAACTAGCGTTTAAATGGGCACTCTCATGCCCGTTTGTCTGCTTTTTTAATGTGCGCGTCAAATCATAAATGTTTTTTTTAATTTTATTTTGATCTTAATTTAAAATATTTAATAAATCAATTTTGTGATAAAAATTAAAAATTAAATAGATGAATTATATAATAACATCACTTAAAAATGAATTAATTAAATGAGTATTAAAGAGGAGTTAATTACATGTATTCATTTTCATTACCAAATGTATTTAAACTAAAATATATATGTTTAAACTCACTTAACTCTCGAGTCCATATGTCCATTTTTTATTTCAAAAATGCATTGTATTTTATTATATTTTTCGTATATGTCTATTTAAAAATATATATTATTTGAACATAGTTATTATAAATAAAAATAAGATAATAATGTTTAATTTTAAAATATTTAAGTAATTTAATAACAAAGTAATTAACACTATGAAAAATGCTCTTAAGACCAATTTAACATAGCAAATTGTAGATTGATATAATTAAACTTTATCAAATATATTATACTTTTAAAAACTTCAATGTTAAACAAAGTGTTTCATGTTTTTTATCTCTCCCCCTCTCCCCTCTCTCTTTAACATAGCAAATGGTTGATTGATATATTTAAACTTTATCAAATATATTGTACTTTTAAAAACTTGAATGTTAAACAAAGTGATTCATGTTTTTAACTCTCTCTCTCTTCCGCTCCCTCTCTTTCTCCCCCTCTTTGATCTCTTGCAATCCATCAAAGAGAACTTTTCCAAGTATCATTAGGTTTCAAGCGCTTAATTCATATCTTTCGTTTAGGTTAGATTTTCAATATTCAGCATAGTTTTATAATGGATATCTCTTAGGTTTCATGCGGATCACTAGTGAGATAACATTAAACATAAAGGAGATAACAAAACATAACATCTTCAAATTTCCAAAAAAATTCTCTGATTTCAGTTTGTTCTTCAAATTCTTATTCTTCTTCTTTGAATCCTCATACATAACTTTCAAATGGTCCATAGCTTTCATACCTTCCAACTCTGAGAGCATTAGGGTTCCAAAAATAAACTCATCAAAAAATGATTTGAAACCCTAAATCGAAAAGTCTAAAATTGAATAAAATAAACCAACCTTGCAAACTTCTAAAGAATAAAGATCACGCCTCTAAAACAACTAAGGCCAGATGAAAATCCTCATATTATCAATGACTCCAAAATTGCTGCAAGAAATGTTAGTGAAGTGGGTAAGTTAAAACGTCTCATTCTTCAAGAACCCAACCATAGAAAGTGAAATCAGAGGTGGGAGACTTACCAATGGATGAAGTAGAGGTGGTATTCTTCATATCAGTTAGTTCCCTTCGAATCGGTGATGTTCTTCGTTTGAGAAGGAGGGGTTTAACTTTGGAGAAGAAAGGGTTTTTATGAACTTCTTTGAATTTCTAGGGTTTATCATTTCAGAGGAAAGGGATTTATTTTTTCATTCTGAGCTTTCTAAGAAGAAAGGGATTTTTCGTTTGAGAGACCGAGAAAAAAGGGTTTAACGTTTTTCTTGTTTTATGTTAGAGGTTTTTTTCTTTTGTTTTTATTTAGAGAAAAGAAGTGATGCAATGACAGTGTAAAATAGTTTTACACTGTCAACCAATCACAATCATGCATCCAATTACACCCCACTTTTATTTTTAAAAACTTTTAATGACATGGCATTTTGTTAGTTTTTTATTGGTTGGATGTGTAAAATAACGTTACACCGACAGTGTATGAATATTATTCTCTTTTATTTAACTAGTTTCATTGTATATAGATATACTTTTATTTAGTTTTATTTTATAGTTATAATTTTATTGTTATAATTTTATTTAGTTTAATTTAATTTAATAGATTTTAAGTCAAATTAGGTTTTGTTTTATTATTTTATTTTATAAATTTAGTTTTAGTTATAATTTATAGTTTGATTTATAATTTATAGTTTTATTTTAAAATTTAGTTTGATTTTATTTGATTATACGAAAATAATTTAGTT
This sequence comes from Vicia villosa, assembly GCF_029867415.1. Lineage (NCBI taxonomy): Eukaryota > Viridiplantae > Streptophyta > Magnoliopsida > Fabales > Fabaceae > Vicia > Vicia villosa. The sequence continues at coordinate 2,888,217 of NC_081182.1, read as the reverse complement.
TTATTTATTTAGCATAAAAAATATGCAAACTATAAATAAGGGGATAAAAAAAGGAGGCAAACCAAAATTAGGGGGAAATGAATTTTTTCGCATCAATAGATTTACATTAGCGTCCGCTAGGACTGATGCTAGTGAAGAAATATAAATAAATAAAATACATTAAAAAATAAAATAAAACGCTTCAAACGAAAATAGTGGAGGGAAAGGTCCGCGCTTCAATAGAATTTCATTAGCGGCGGCCGGACGGACCCTGGTATTTCAACAAATAAATAAATATATGAACAAACGATAAATGAATATGTAAAGAATTAAGAACATTAGCATCGGTGTAGTCGACGCTACTAGATAAATAAAATACATTAAAAGATAAAATAAAATGTCTCAAATGAAAATAGTGGAGGGAAAGGTTCGCGCTACAATAGAATTTTAGTAGCGCCGGCCAGCCGGACGATCGTATTTAATAAATAAATATATAAACTAACAGATAAATAAATATGAAAATAATTAAGAACATTAGCGTCAGCTTCACCTACGCTACCATTTAAGATTTATTTAAATATTTTAAACAAAGGATTAAACCTTTTAGCGCCCATCAGGGAGACATAAATCCGACGCTATTAGCGTCGATGTCGGGGGCCGATGCTAAATACCTGACACTAAAATGCAGTTTTTTAGTAGTTGCATTTATGTTTGGGATTTGTGTTTCTTTAGAGATAAACTTCACGGATCCTGATTAGGGATGGAAAATTATTAGTTTCTAAACTCTAGAGATTTATTTAGAGCTGACAATCACTTGTGTGCCGAAGCTTAATGCTTCCGCGTTCGAGTTGTGCGCGAGAGATTGTCGACGTGAGAATACATATGTTCTTGCAATTTTGTGTTCGAGATAACCTTGACTGTGATTGGTCTTGTAGGTGCTTCAAAGATGAACACTGATGTTACAGACACATGATGGTAATGACGAGTATTGTAGGTTGAGTGCAATTGAATGATAGGTTCAAGTTTGTGACGAATGAATATATTTGCATGCCATATATGTTATTTCTCTCCTAAGAATGTATTTATTTTTCTTGTTTATATCCTTTTCCTTTTTGCCCATTCAAACCCGAGCTCGAAAACATATAAACAGTTGAATGGCATTCTAACGACCATCTTTGTGGACATAATAAATTCCCGGAGTAATTGCTTCCAAAACTTTTGTTGATTGCCACTATGCCTGCTTCAACAAAGACACATGTTCTCTATAACCTTAAACTCAACCTTGAAAGTTCTATTGGTAGACATAAGAGCTTTAAGGATCAAAACCCTGTTTGCATATGTAACTTGTAGCTCATTGTTCTCCATACGAATCTTATAACCCTTCTAAAGTAATTGGCCAATACTTAGAAGGTTAAACTTGATTCTAAGAATATACAACACATGCTTTATTAAAGAATATCTATTATCCCTTATATCGATCGATACATCACCGACCTCATCCACGGCTAGAGTGGGATCATCTGCGAACTTCACTTTGTTCTTCATGGCATGATTGATTGTAACATGTAAGTTTAAGAGTGCGCCTAAGAGGGGGGGTGAATTAGGTTTTCGAAGATTTATCCGGTTTTTAGAATACTTGTACTTATTTTTTTGGTTAAGTATTTGAAGGATTTTGAATGGTTCTTTTCTTTTCTTGATAATAGTGATGAAAGCGGTAAATTGCGGAAAAGTAAAGAACACAACGATATATACTGGTTCCCCTCACAATCCGAGAGTACTCCAGTCCCCTTTCAAACACGAAAGAGATTTTTACTATTGTTAGATCTTTGTACAAGCCTATACCAAGACTCCTCCTACAATCTTCTAACTAAACCACCAAGAACAATCCTCTTGGATTTCAATAAGTCCTTAAGAGAACACCCTCCCTAAGGATACCTCTTGTTTCCAAAACTATGGACAACAAGGTTACAACTACCAAGAACAATCCTCTTGGATTTACTAACTTGATTATGAGAACAATCCTCTCACTAATCAACAACCCTTGCTTCCAACAATCCTGGATAGCAAGTCAATAATAACAAAATATATTTGAGTAGAAATGTTGATAAACATATACCAATCAATAAGATTGATCTTCTCTTTCAAGCAAGACAATTTACAATGATATAATAGTGCTCAAGTGTTTATGTATGAATGAGAAACTTTTCTAACAATGTGTAGAAAAAGTTTCAATGAAAGTTCAAGTACGAAACACTTGTATGCAAATATATGATGAAAATATATGATCAAAAAGTGTGGTAAATTGTAATGAAAGAGGTAAGATTTAAATCTGAAGTTTATGGTATTTATATAGGTATTTACACCCTTTAGAAAGAGTATAAAATGATCAACCAATGCAATGTTTAAGGTTTGAAAATATATTTTCGTTTGAGTGAAAACATGCAATGGAAAAACACACTGGTTCAGTAGGAACCGGTTCCTGCCTGGGACAACCCGGTTCCTGCTGAACGTTACAGCAGAATATTTGAATTTTGAACGTGGGAACCGGTTCCTGCATAGGGACAACCCGGTTCCCCATAGTAAACCACAGAATGCTGAAAATTGATAATGCTGGGAACCGGTTCCCTCATAGGGACAACCCGGTTCCTAAAACCTTTATTTAGGATTTTGACTTTGAAAAAGGTTTCAACAAGAGTTTACTTTGGAGTGAAACTTATGCCATGCATATATAAGTTTGAGTATGTATGAATTAAAGTTTATATGATTTTTGAGCACTAAGAAATATCAAAGTAAAAGGAATTTAGCTTGTACCATTATGACATGAAGATCAATCAATCAAAGCTAATCTCCATGAAAGTTGCAATCTTGATCCATAGCTAATTTGATCTTTTTTTTTTTCTCATCCTTTATTGATGCATGCTCATGATAGTTGTCTTCATCAAAACATAGTATTGTAGAAGCTTGCCTTCACATTCTCCCCCTTTTTGATGATGACAACCTTTGAAATCTGAAGTGTAGTGCTCTTATGTGAATGCTCCCCCTAAATTTGATAACTCCCCCTTGATCAAAGCTCTCTCTTGATTTATAGAGAATTTTACTTCTTTGTGGCTGCAAATGTTAGAGACAAGCAAGCATACACATATACACAAATATCTTCTCCCCCTTTGTCATTATCAAAAAGGATGGGAAAAAGATAAATTATTATAAAATATGAACACAAATAATTATTTACCTATGAGTTTTACCTCATGAGTGACTTCATAAAACATTCATCTTTGATGAATATTATTTTGAAGCCTTTGTCACAAAGTTGGCTTTTGCTTAGAAGATTTTGCTTTTAGTCTTTCAACATAAAGTAAGTCTTCAATTGATATGAAATTTAGTACTCCAACTTTGTCAATGCCAAGAATTCTTTCTTTAAGTTATTCTCCATATGTGAAATCACCCTTGGACTTTATAACTAGATTTGAAAGTTAGTTTATTTCTCCCATCAAATGCTTAGAACCACCACTTGATAAAAACACCATAGAATTTAAGTGGTCCTCAAGCAAACCTACAAAACAAATTAAGTTTTATTTGGTACCCAAGTGGCTTTGGGTCCATCATAGTTAGTTCCTTTCTTCACCCATACATAATGTCCACTAGGAACACTAAAGTTCCTTACATAACAAGCATTGGGTGTGTGACCAATAATACCACAATAAAAACAAGTAGGTTCAAAGTTACTTCTATATCTAGGAACATATGGTTTCTTTTTAGGAAACCTTTTAGGATGATGATGAACCTTTTGTGCTTTATCCAATTTGTTGATTTGTTCACTTGCCTTCACAAAGATAGTTTTACTAGTACTTGGTTTAGACTTTGCATATCCAAGACCACTTTTATCATTAAGGAATCTTTGTTGCCTAAGGACACCTTCCAACCCAATTTGTCCTTTTTCATACCTTTCAAGGACTCTCTTTATTTGAACAATTTGAAAAGAAAGTGATTCACAATTCTTGCATGCAAAACTATCTTCTTGAACACTAATCATTTTTTCTTTGTCATCTTTTTCTTCTATTATCTTAACCTTCTCTTCTAAAGATGATATTATTTTCTTTTGAGATGAGATAGTTTTATAGAGAATTTTGCACTCATTTAACAATTCATTTATTGCATCTTGAACATCATTATCAAAAAGAGAAAATTCATTACTAACCTCATTGTCTTCATCATCGGAATGGTGTGTTGCTACCAATGCAAGATTCACATGTTCTTCATCTGAAGATGAACTTATTTCATTGTCATCCCATGCTACATATGCTTTCTTTGATTTTTTATCTTTATTTTTCTTGAAGTATTTGTCATTCTTTACAAGTTTAGGGCATTCACTTTTGACATGTCCTCTTTCTCCACATTCGAAGCATTTAATCTTCCTTGTTGGTGCTTCCTTTTTAATGATCTCCTTTTTCTTTTCTTTTCTTAGAAATTTTTCAAACTTTTTGATAAACTCATTATCTTCTTCACTAGTGGATTCATCCTCTTGATTGCTATCATGATGCTTGACTCTTGTCTTCAAGGCAATATCTTTTGAATCTTTCATTTGAATTTCATGCGTTTCAAGTCTTCCGAGTTCTGTTTCATATTCTTGAAGTTTACCGAACAAGGTTGCGGAAGTCATCTTTGATAGATTCTTTTTCTCGGATATCGCCGTTACTTTTGGTTGCCATTCTCTTGTTAAAGATCTAAGCACCTTTAGATTTAGTTCTTCGGTAGTGAGAGTCTTACCAAGTGCCTTCAAGTGATTTGTCAAATGTACGAATCGTTTTTGCAAATCGAGAATAGTTTCTCTGGGCTTCATTCTAAACAGTTCGTATTCTTGACTTAAAGTATTCAATCTTGATCTTTTAACTTCAGCGGTACCTTCATGAGTTTCTACAAGAGTATCCCAAATTTCCTTTGATGTTGTACATGTTGATATTCGGAAGAATTCATCCATACTAAGAGCACCATGAAGAAGACTGATCGCCTTTTTGTCAGCAAGAACTTTCCTTCTATCATCATCGTTCCATGAAACTTTAAGCTTTATTGATTCAACACCATCGACGATAGTTGTAGGAACAAAGGGACCATTTTGGACTGCTTCCCATACTTCTTCTCCTTTTGCTTCTAAATGAGCCTTCATTTGGATTTTCCAAAAGTCAAAGTATTCACCACAAAATAATGGAGGCTTGTTGTTACTACCACCATCTCTAAAAACTGGATTCTGATTTGCGGAAGCCATTCTGGATCTTTAGGAACAAGTTACCTATAACTTGCTCTGATGCCAATTGTAAGTTTAAGAGTGCGCCTAAGAGGGGGGGGGGGGGGTGAATTAGGTTTTCGAAGATTTATCCGGTTTTTAGAATACTTGTACTTATTTTTTTGGTTAAGTATTTGAAGGCTTTTGAATGGTTCTTTTCTTTTCTTGATAATAGTGATGAAAGCGGTAAATTGCGGAAAAGTAAAGAACACAACGATATATACTGGTTCCCCTCACAATCCGAGAGTACTCCAGTCCCCTTTCAAACACGAAAGAGATTTTTACTATTGTTAGATCTTTGTACAAGCCTATACCAAGACTCCTCCTACAATCTTCTAACTAAACCACCAAGAACAATCCTCTTGGATTTCAATAAGTCCTTAAGAGAACACCCTCCCTAAGGATACCTCTTGTTTCCAAAACTATGGACAACAAGGTTACAACTACCAAGAACAATCCTCTTGGATTTACTAACTTGATTATGAGAACAATCCTCTCACTAATCAACAACCCTTGCTTCCAACAATCCTGGATAGCAAGTCAATAATAACAAAATATATTTGAGTAGAAATGTTGATAAACATATACCAATCAATAAGATTGATCTTCTCTTTCAAGCAAGACAATTTACAATGATATAATAGTGCTCAAGTGTTTATGTATGAATGAGAAACTTTTCTAACAATGTGTAGAAAAAGTTTCAATGAAAGTTCAAGTACGAAACACTTGTATGCAAATATATGATGAAAATATATGATCAAAAAGTGTGGTAAATTGTAATGAAAGAGGTAAGATTTAAATCTGAAGTTTATGGTATTTATATAGGTATTTACACCCTTTAGAAAGAGTATAAAATGATCAACCAATGCAATGTTTAAGGTTTGAAAATATATTTTCGTTTGAGTGAAAACATGCAATGGAAAAACACACTGGTTCAGTAGGAACCGGTTCCTGCCTGGGACAACCCGGTTCCTGCTGAACGTTACAGCAGAATATTTGAATTTTGAACGTGGGAACCGGTTCCTGCATAGGGACAACCCGGTTCCCCATAGTAAACCACAGAATGCTGAAAATTGATAATGCTGGGAACCGGTTCCCTCATAGGGACAACCCGGTTCCTAAAACCTTTATTTAGGATTTTGACTTTGAAAAAGGTTTCAACAAGAGTTTACTTTGGAGTGAAACTTATGCCATGCATATATAAGTTTGAGTATGTATGAATTAAAGTTTATATGATTTTTGAGCACTAAGAAATATCAAAGTAAAAGGAATTTAGCTTGTACCATTATGACATGAAGATCAATCAATCAAAGCTAATCTCCATGAAAGTTGCAATCTTGATCCATAGCTAATTTGATCTTTTTTTTTTCTCATCCTTTATTGATGCATGCTCATGATAGTTGTCTTCATCAAAACATAGTATTGTAGAAGCTTGCCTTCACATAACAAACCAGTATTTCCTCCCCTTCATATGAATAGAACACGTAAAGTCCAAATACCATTGCTCGCTACACTGAATTGACTCTTTCGTAGTCACCATGGCAGATTCTTCTTCTTGTAACTGGTTATAGCGTGCTTACAACTTGAATTTGTAATTTTCTCCAAATTACTGTTGCATTGATCTTGCAGCCTGCTACTGCATTCCCCTTCTGTAATCATGATAATGTTATCCTCATAAAAAAATTGTCTTGCAACCTTGGCTGCATCCACTTGAGGTTCCTTCTTGTTCGCATTGCACTCTCTTGCAAAATAACCAAACTTTTGACAAAGAAAGCATTGCACTTTTCTTTTGTCAATCCTTCTTCTTTCACATCTAAAGTTTCCTTGACCACCATTCTTGTTGCAAATTCTCTCACCCTTTTGAGAAGTCGAATTCTCGGAATTCTGGGATTCTCTTCCACCAAAATTCTGAAAACTCCCTTTACTTTTCATGAACAATTTTCCCTTTTATTTCTTGTCTTTATCGTAGAAATAAACTTGTTAAGCGATATCTGCCTTTGCCTTATCACAATTTCTCTCTTCCATTCTTTTCTCATGTGGCTGAAGAAAGCTTTATAGACCCTCTTTGCTCATCGTCTCAAGATTATTTGATTCCATAATCGTTACGACCACATTTTCAAATATTGGCGTTAAAAAACGCAAGAATTTCGCGACAACATACTACTCCATGATCGTTTCTCCACATGTTTTTATTTGGATCAACAATCGAGTAATTCTCGTTGGGAAATTGTTGATGGTCTCCTTCTCCTCCATTTGAATCAACTCAAGTTGAAGTATGTGAGTTTGTGTCCTCACAACCTTTGCTTTGTCATCCCCTGTGAATGCCTTATCCAAGATTTCCTACGCTTGTCTCGATGATTTGCAATTACCAACTTTCTCGAAATTATTTGTATTAACGCATTGATGGATTAAAAACAATGCCTTGAAATCTTTCTTCTTTTCTTCCTTATGCGTTGCTTATCGTGCATCCTGCCATACCCCAATTTTTTTATCCTAAGATCCCACTTCATTTTAATTGAATTTAAAATAGTGTGATTGTGGATGTCGTTTTCTTTACCTCCCCGTTTCACTTGGGAGGACGGCACGCTAAACCCTTCACGCGAAATTTGGAAGGAGAATGCGCCCGTGGTGGGATGAATTTTGTTTCAGTTCTTCCTACGATAACACACGAACTTTCTTATTGGTCCTACGAGTAGGAAAGGGAAAAAAAGATCTCAACTAAACCCTAGGAGTTTGCTAAGTGTGGGGATTCACCTAGACTAGAAATTCTGGAGTCCGGGAGGTCGGTTATACATAGGGAAGTGTTTAAACACCCTACATATCTGCAGTAATCTACAGGAACCTTCTCTGTGTCATTGTGATTGTGTTTGCTGCTAATGATTGGGAAAGTTTCTCCTTTGTGTTAGGAGAGAGAATTGAATTGATTAAAGAAAGACAGACAGATAGACAGACTGACTATTTTTGGTACTTTATTAGCTCGCTGAGATTCCTTGTGAACCTCATGCCTACATATCCCTAGTGGAAGTCAGAGCTTAATGTAGTTCGGGGAACTAACTAGGGAAATTACTTGTTTTTGGTGCCTTGCTTGAAGCTCAAGGTTGAAGCTTGGAATTAAATCTCTGTTTACAGTAAAGAGACATGAAATCATCTTTACAGAGAGGTATTTGTACTATTCTACCACAAACATTTAAAGGAGTGACAGAATAACTGAATTCATTTCATTCAAGAGGGGGACCTTACTTGTGTATGTGCAAGTATACCAGTCAAATGCCTCTTAAATGAAAGAAAGATGCTCATCCAAATTAGGGAAAGTTACCACATGTCTGGGTTTTACTGCCAGCTCATGCCTTTCAAAATCCTAAATGGGAGACTTGATTGAAATTGAAATAAAATGTAATGTTTGTTTGTTTGAATGTGGTAGAGTAGTAAAAATATCTCTCTATAGAGATAAGCTAAGTCTATCTACTGTATAAAAGATTTGACTTTAGCTGGCTTGAATGAGGCCCAAGCTTGAGGCTTTTTGATTGATTTTATTGATTTATTGAAATGATAACTCTACTGGGGAGTATTTAAACTAAGGAGTTTTTGGTGTTCTGTACGAAGCCCAGAATTGAGGCTGACTCTACTTAGGGAGCCTCTATTTGGGGAGATTATCTCCTAAGAGAATGAATCTTTGATTTTTTGAAAGACTGATTTTGGAGGCTAACCCTTTCCAGGGGTTTTGACTCAGCTGGAGAAATTGTCTGTTAAAAGACTGACTTTATCATGTTTTTTTTTGGAGGCTGACCCTTTCCAGGGGTCGTGACTCTTTTTGATTAATTGACTTTGGAGGCTAACCCTTTCCAGGGTTTTTTGTTAAAATGAAGGAATGTTTGGAGGCTAACCCTTTCCAGGGGTTTTTGTTAAAATGAAGGAATGTTTGGAGGCTAACCCTTTCCAGGGGTTTTTATTGAAATGATGGATTGATTTGGAAGCTAACCCTTTCCAGGGTTTTTGTTAAAATGAAGGAATGTTTGGAGGCTAACCCTTTCCAGGGGTTTTGATTCTTTTGGTGAATGGCAGAAAGATTATCTAGTGGAGACTTCTTGTTTAAAGCCCAAGATGAAGGCTGACTCATGCTGAGGATAAGCAAATATGGATCCTAGACTCTGCTAAGGAAGATTGATGAAGATAAGGGTGACAGAGACTGTCCATGTCTCTCATTCCAAAAGGTGTACTCAATGCAAAATTGAGACAAACTTGGCTTGTTAAAAGTCTGGTTTAAATTGGAAGAAAACTCACCAGGGTAGGCTAAAAGGTGACTAAAGACCTGTTCCTATGTTTATAAGAAACCTGATGGGTCCTTGTATACAAGCTCAAGAGGAAGCTGGAAATGCTTTTAAGAAGCCTGTGGGTCCTTGTACAAAGCCCAAGAGGAGGCTAATCGAGGGTCCTTGTTATAGCACAAGAGAAAGCTATGTAGTTTTGAACTTATTTTGGCTCTAAGCAAATGGGTAAGAGGTTTCACCGGGAATAATTCCTCTTTGGGTGGATGTGTCCTATATTTTTGGATTCTAAGGTTTTTGCCAAGATGTTTCACCGGGAATAATTCATCTTGGGGGTTTGAACTACAGATCTCTAATTAGGAAAGAGCCTTCACCGGGAAGACATTCTCAATCCTAGGCCATATTCCTATAATATATATATATATATATATATATATATATATATATATATATATATATATATATATATATATATATATATATATATATATATATATATAGTTTAACTGTCTTAAGGTTTATACTCAAACGTAGTTCTAAACTAATATATATATGCACAGTTTATATTTGACAGTAATTTAAATAAAGACTGTAAATTGAAAGCTTGTAAAGCCTAACCTGGATGGAGTGGAGGCCTTTGAAGAAGTATGTACAGAGCCTCAACAGTAATTTTTGTTGTTTTGATAACAGTTGAATATATATATGATAAACAGTTAATGGTTTTTGAAAACAGAAGAAGTGAAGATGGACAAAGGTCACATAGGTATCTGAAGAGTTTCACCGGGAATAATGCCCTTCAAATACCAGAAGAATGTTTTTGAAAACAGAAAGAAGATTTTGAAAATACAGTTTTGAAAACAAGCTAAGAAGAGAAGGTGTTTGGGACTTACACTCTATTAGAGGCCCAGTACTTTATAGTACTGGTGTAAAATTAGTTTTGAAAATGATTTGAAATAATATAAGGTTTTGTTGTTTGAAAACCTTAATTATTCGATTTATTCAGAGATTGAAAACAGTTTTGAAAATTGACAGAAAGTCAACTTAATTAAGGCAAAGATGAAATCTATACCTAATTAAGACCTAAGTAAATAGGGTTTCATCATAAAATTATTCACAAAGTAATTAGGTTAAAACAAAATGAATATATATATTTTAAAGTATTTAAGAAAAAACATTGAAAACATACTATTTTGAACCTAATTAAAATACATGAAATAAATAATATTTTTATGATTTTTTTGGTTATTCATAAAATAGGTATATTAAATAACAAGTGTGTGAAAAATGAAGTGAAAATGATTTAATTTGATAAGTTTATTAATTGTGTGAAGTTGTGAAGAAAAATGAAAAGGAAAAGTGATAAAAAATAATATTTTGGCCTCACCATGGTTTGAACCCACGCCCTTGAAGCCAACAATCAAAACACACACCAACCAGCCAACGCGCGCATGGTGTTATAGAGGGGATTTCATTGCAATATGTGTGTTGTCTAGTGCATAGAGTGGAAAAAAGAAAATAAAATCAAAAGGTCTGAGGTGAGGGGGATTCGAACCCCAGACCTTGGGCATGAGGAGACTTTGGACGCGCGCTGTAACCATTGAGCCATTACGATGAATTCGTAAATAACACAACTACCACTAAATTTATTTTAAACTTAAACCTAAGAATTCAAAAAAATGGCGCCACCACCATTGTCATCTTCAACCTCTAGCTCCTCCATCTTGGGTTTCTGATCTTTCTTATCTCTCAACCATTTTAAATGATTCAAACATCAAACTTGCTCGTTTTCAAACGAGGAACATGATCATGATCTCAGAATTTATTTATTCTAAGTGTACTTAAAGAATTTCAGTATGAACACGAAGAACACATAAACCCTAAATTTAAAATTAAATGATGCACAAGATGAATAAATGAATGATGATAGAGGGTTTTCAATCCTCTGATGATGCTGAACAAGATAGAATCGAGCTTTATCACAAAGAGTGCTTAAATTAAAGAGGTGGAGTTCAGAAACTTACCTCTGAAAATGGAGGTCGTGAGGATGGTAGAGAGCACCTGAGCTTGTATGAATGATCCCAAAAGCTTCCCTGGGACTCAGTGATGCTAACTGAATGCTTATTGTAACTTCAATTCTCCTGAATTGCTCTATGGACCTCCCTCGATTTGAGCTTCAAGTGAACATGGAGGATGATGAATCTGCAGTTACAGATGAGTTGCGACCATCTGGATAGCTCCACTACCTTCTATGGAACGTGCCTGGATGCTTAACCTTGCTTGGAGCCTTCTGAATTGCTCTGTGGACCTCCAACTGCAACTGCTCCAAAGTGAGAGCAACAATGGTGTTCCTCCACTTACAGAAGTGATCCAGGTGCTTGGATCACCTCAAATGATCCCCTTTGAGATGTTAGAATGCTTACTTTCCAAAGATAAGCCCTGGTTTGAAGAAAACGATTCTTCTTGCCAAAGAACTTTGAAAAACAATAAGCATGAGAAGAGAAAGAGAAAGCAAGGAATATGGTTGCTTTGGTGTGTTTTTCTACTGAAGTATGCCCTCCTATTTATAGGCAAATGAATGCAGATCAATTGGCTGTGGTGAGCTTGCTTAATGAAAGAAGTTTGGTTTCTTAGCCAAGAAGAAATTTTGAAAAGATCCTAAATGCAATGATGCATTTTCGGGCTAGCTTCCCCTATCCATTGATTCTATCTGATCTTGGGGAACATTTCAGATGCAAAGTGAGCTCTAATTGGTTGGTGAGAAGATTCCTTGGGTGATTCATCAATTTGCCATAAATTCACAAATGTAATCATTACATAATCACATGTTCTTGTTTTAGGAATCTTCTTCAATTATCATGGCATGGTGAAAATGAATGCATGGTATGTTTTCAGATGTGTTATGGGTCGTGTAGCATCCATATTTGAGGTCATGTGCACAAAATTTCAAAGTTCCAAAATGATGCATGACCTATAATTTCACTTCATGAGGCCAACTTTGAACAAGCATAACTCTTAGCTCAAAATGAATTTGGAGAAGGTTGAACACAATTTGGAAAGCCCTAAACATCTACTTCAAATCATTAGTTTGGAGTTTCTTCAGAATCCTTTGGCAAATTTGTGAAAAATGAGGCCAAAGTTGGAAGAAAACTAGGTTAAAACACTTAGAAAAATTTCTAAGTGTTTATGACCTAAAACTCCAAAATTTCCAAAACTCTTAAATGATTGATCTTTTGAAAAAAGTTCCTTTGTAAGATGTTGTTTTATTTTGCAAGATCTACAACTTTCATGTTGGAAGTTTTTTGAGTTGTGTAGGTGAAATTTTGAGTTCTCACCATGCCTTAAAAAACCCTAATTCCCGACTTTTTGCTCCTTGATGAATTTCTTTGAATTTCCTTGGTCAAATGACTTTAATATCCATATATTGATGATATTGATCCTTGAAAGTCATGTTTTGACCAAAAATCTCAAAAGTCAATGGTGATCCCATACAGTTGACTTTTTCCAAATAAGGTGAGATTTTGGACTTTTGTGTAGAAACAAGATCTTCTCCTTAAATGAATGATGTAAAGGGATTATATTGAGGTAATAGAGACTCTTGGATCATGTCTTGAGTTTTAGATCCATGCCCTGATTAAAAGTCAACTATCTTGGGGAATTAGGTCAAAAACCCTAATTGTCGACCAGAGGACAATGATGACTGTAGACTTTGAATTGAGGTGTAATGTCCAGTGGATCTTGTCATATGAGTTATTTGAAGATGATTGATGTCTTTGAATGGTCCCCTAGGGCTTTTTAGGGTTGCCCAAAAGTGTTCCCTGATTTTAGTCCTTGATAAGGCTCCAAACCCTGGTCTGTTGATCCGAGTAATTCTGTACTTAGATGACTGGGTGTCTAATCAATCATAGGTGAAATAATGAAGCTCTTGAATCTCATTATTGTGTTAGAGACTAATCCTCCTATTGATTGATCCTTTGCCTGAGTTTTCTTGTCTTTGAACACCCTCGATTGAATGTCAGAGTGCTCTGGGTACTTGCTTTGACTTGATGAAAATCCTGAAGATATGTCATCTCAGGGGGGTCAAAAATTAGGGTATGACAGATGCCCCTGTTTAAGTTTCTTTTATCTGGAGGGAGAGAGATTGAGATCTCGATTTCTCCTGCGTAAAAGAGACTTAAATATCAAAGAATGCCCGAATTTTGGGCGCTCCTGAGATGATAAAATCTTTGCATGATTTGATCCCGTTGTCGCACTTGGCGGGGGATGAGGAGACAAACTCCTGCAGAAATACTTGATGTGGATTCTGGTGAATGGATGGCAATCTAGGATGCGCAATCCATCTTCTTTAACTAAGTGTTGATACTTAGAAAAAGGTAAACAACCTCCTCTCGTTCCGGATGTCCAAATCTCGAAACTGGTCTCAATCGTGTTTGGACAATATCTCAGATAAAGAGAAAATTTCCAAAGATTTGTTTCCTCATCAAACTTCTCATCAGCACTTGGAGACGAGATACCATTTGATGGTAATAAAGAAACTTCAAAGGTTTGTTTCCTCATCAAACTTCTTACCAGCACTTGGAGGTAAGATACCATTTGATGGTAAATAAAGAAACTTCAAAGGTTTGTTTCCTCATCAAACTTCTCATCAGCACTTGGAGGTAAGATACCATTTGATGGTAAATAAAGAAACTTCAAAGGTTTGTTTCCTCATCAAACTTCTTACCAGCACTTGGAGGTAAGATACCATTTGATGGTAAATAAAGAAACTTCAAAGGTTTGTTTCCTCATCAAACTTCTTACCAGCACTTGGAGGTAAGATACCATTTGATGGTAAATAAAGAAACTTCAAAGGTTTGTTTCCTCATCAAACTTCTTACCAGCACTTGGAGGTAAGATACCATTTGATGGTAAATAAAGAAACTTCAATGGTTTGTTTCCTCATCAAACTTCTTACCAGCACTTGGAGGTAAGATACCATTTGATGGTAAATAAAGAAACTTCAATGGTTTGTTTCCTCATCAAACTTCTTACCAGCACTTGGAGGTAAGATACCATTTGATGGTAAATAAAGAAACTTCACCATCTTCCCTTTTGACTTGACGTCTTTGAAAGAATGTCATATGGCCTCATGATCTTTTGAGGGGCTAATGACTTTGTTTGAAGGCGGACGAACTGTTTTCGGGATGAAAACTGCCATTCGTCAACTGATGCCTGGGGAATCAACGAACTGTTTTCCTAAGAGGAAAACTGCCATTCATCGACTCTGTGGGGAACTAGACGTCCCAGAGATAGACAAACTGTTTGAAGAAACTGCCATTTGTCGATCTCTTGAGTATTTAACAGACAAACTGTCTTTTCTTGGGAAAAGACTGCCATTTGCCAATTGCTAGGGGAGCAAACTGTCTTCTACTGGGAGAGACTGCCATTTGTCGACCCTGTCATGAAAGAAAGTGAGCAAATTGTCTTCTGCTGAAAGAGACTGCCATTTGCTGACTTTGTTGGGGAATCTGAACTATCTTCTGGACGAAGACTATCATTCGCTGACTCCGCTGGGGAATCATTTGTCGATCTGCTGGGAGATTCTGAATTTTTCTTTGACAAGAAGCGGCACCTCTTGACCCTGCTGGGGAAATACCAAACCTGTAGGGAATTCCAAAATGTGAAGCAGACTATCTTATCTGAAGAAGACTGTCGAATGTCGCTCTGCAGGAGATTCTCGGCTGAGGAATTCCAAAAGTGAACAAACTATCTCTTTGAGGGAGACTACCATCTGTTGACTTGCTTGGTGAGATCCTTGTGTATGAACTGTTGTTTCGAAGGAAAAAGTTTCTCCGGAACTTGCAGGGGAAACTTGAGTTCATGCCTAAATGACTTAGGCATTCACAGGATCAAAGCCTGATTCGGCTATGCAATCATGATGTAATGTGTGCATGAATATTATGATAAAATGATAAAATGTAAAGTGAATGTGAATAGAATTGTCGCGGATGGAAAATCCTAAGATACGACTTGAATTCTTGTTGATCAGAAGATGTACTCTTCTTGTAGTTCGAACTCTGTTGGGAATATCTGGTTATCAGTTGTCCGCTGTCCGAAATGAGTAATATGAATTGAAGTAAAGATTCGTCATCGGGAGATGTTCGCAAAGCGACCTCATGGGGAAATTTTAATTCCCGGAGCCTCAACCGTTCTCGGAGCAACTGTTTGCATTCTTCCTATTGTTTGTAAACCTCAGAAAGAAATTTCACCTTTATTTTTGCAAGTAAATTCATTTTATTTTATGAAAACAATTGTTTCAAGAAAATGACTGTTTAAACTTAAAATGTATTTCAAGAAACTGAATAAGACTAGATTGCAAAGAAAAGCACAAGGCTCAAATTATTATATATGGAATGGTAATCAGCCAAATGCTTGATTCCATGGAGTATTTACAAAGTTGGAAATTGGTAATTTTCGGGAAAAGGGCTACGATGAAACGTGACGACCGTTATCTTTCCCTTCCATTCCGAGTTGCGCTGTATTCGTGCTTCGTGGAAGATGACCTACTGCTGATGAATACTCCGCTATGGATTTTGAATGATCAAGTTTGTCCTGGACACAGTTACTTGCCATATATCCCTAACTTTTGCGTAAACTACCCCTTTCGGGTTTTAAGTCTACCGGGATTGAAAAAAATTTTTTTATGTCTCTAACTTTTGCCTGAATCGCCCTTTCGGGTTTTCGATTCACCGAGACACTCTTTTTTGCCTAAGTCGCTCTTTGCGAGTTTTCAACTTAGCGAGCTGTTCTTTTGTTTATTTAGGCGAAGTATTTCTTGACTGCGTCGACGTTCACAGGGCGGGTGAATTCTTCTCCATCCATAGTCGTGAGTATTAAGGCTCCTCCTGAGAAAGCTCTCTTGACCACGTAGGGGCCGTCATAATTGGGAGTCCATTTCCCTCTCGAATCTGTGAGAAAAGATTGAATCTTTTTGAGTACAAGGTCGCCTTCTTTGATTGTGCGAGGTCGAACCTTTTTGTCGAAAGCTTTCTTCATTCTTTGTTGATATAGCTGTCCGTGGCATAAAGCTGTCATGCGCTTTTCTTCGACTAAGTTCAATTCATCGAATCTGCTTTGACACCACTCGGCTTCTGTTAATTTTGCCTCCATCAAAACTCTCATTGATGGTATCTCAACCTCTATTGGTAGGACTGCCTCCATGCCATATACAAGGGAGAAAGGAGTTGCTCCGGTCGAAGTACGTACTGATGTACGGTAACCATGAAGAGCATACGGGAGCATTTCATGCCAATCTTTGTAAGTGATGACCATCTTCTGAATGATTTTCTTGATGTTTTTGTTAGCTGCTTCTACAGCTCCATTCATCTTTGGTTTGTAAGGAGATGAGTTGTGATGCTCAATCTTGAATTCTTCACAAAGCTCCTTCATCATTTTGTTATTCAAATTTGACCCATTGTCAGTGATTATTTTGCTAGGAACGCCGTAGCGACAGATAATGTGATTCTTGATAAACCTGACGACAACTTGTCTTGTAATGTTTGCATATGAAGCTGCTTCAACCCATTTGGTGAAATAGTCTATGGCTACCAAGATGAAGCGATGTCCGTTGGACGCTTTTGGTTCGATCATTCCAATCATGTTGATTCCCCACATGGAGAAAGGCCAAGGGGAAGAGAGTATGTTGAGAAGAGATGGTGGCACATGAATTCTATCGGCGTAGATCTGAAATTTGTGACACCTCTTTGCGTACTGGTAGCAATCTGACTCCATTGTCAGCCAATAATATCCTGCTCTCAGTATTTTCCTTGTCATGGTATGTCCATTGGTGTGAGTACCAAAGGAACCTTCATGTATTTCTCTCATGAGTACTTCTGCTTCTTTTCTGTCAACGCATCTGAGCAGAACCATGTCGAAGTTTATCTTGTACAGAACATCTTCATTCAAGAAGAATCTACAAGCTAACTTTCTCAAAGTCTTTCTATCTTTCTTTGACGTCCCGAGAGGGTACTCTTGCTTTTGAAGATAGTTCTTGATGTCGTGATACCATGGTTTGTCGTCGATGATTGCTTCTACTGTGAACACATGAGCGGGCCTATCCAGGCGCATAACATCGATCCGAGGAATGTCATTCCAATGATTTATCCTAATCATGGAAAAGAGTGTGGCTAATGCATCAGCCAAATTGTTTTCTTCACGAGGAATGTGATGAAAATCTACCCTGTCGAAGAATGGTAACAATCTTCTCGCGTAGTCTTTGTAAGGAATTAGCCCTGGTTGGCGTGTTTCCCATTCTCCTTTGATTTGATTGATGACCAAAGCAGAATCTCCGTATACATCCAAGTGTTTGATTCTTAGATCCACGGCTTCTTCGAGACCCATGATGCAAGCTTCATATTCGGCCTCATTGTTTGTGCATTTGAAAGTTAATTTGGCAGTAAATGGAATATGGGTACCCTGAGGTGTAACAATGATTGCCCCAATTCCTCGTCCATAAGTATTGACGGCTCCGTCAAAGATTAAGCCCCACTGGGATCCTGTCTCAGGTCCTTCGTCTGGTAGTGGCTCGTCGTAATCTTTCATCTTGAGGTACATGACGTCCTCGTCCGGAAAGTCGAAACTGGTTGATTCATGACCATTGAGTGGGTGGTGAGCCAGGTGCTCAGCTAGAATGCTTCCTTTCACGGCTTTCTGTGCGTGATACTCAATGTCATATTCTGATAACAACATCTGCCAACGGGCAATTCTCCCGGTTAAGGCAGGCTTCTCAAAGATGTACTTGATTGGATCCATATGAGAGATCAAACAAGTAGTATGTCGAATCATGTACTGGCGGAGACGCTTGGCAGCCCAGGCCAAAGCAAAACACGTCTTCTCGAGCATGGAGTAGCGGGATTCACAGTCAGTGAATTTCTTGCTCAGGTAGTAAATGGCATGCTCTTTTCTCTTTGTCTCGTCTTGCTGTCCAAGGACACAACCCATGGAGTCTTCTAAGACGGTTAAGTACATTATCAAAGGTCTTCCTTCCACTGGAGGAGACAAGATGGGTGGTTCGAGCAGATATTCTTTAATGCTGTCGAACGCTTTCTGACAATCGTCTGTCCAGACGCAACTTTGATTTTTCCGTAGAAGTTTGAAAATAGGAGCGCAAGTTGCAGTCATGAGATATATGAATCTCGAGATGTAATTCAGACGTCCAAGAAATCCTCTAACTTGTTTCTCGGTTCTGGGTGAAGGCATTTCTTGAATCGCCTTGACTTTGTCTGGATCTACTTCAATTCCTCGTTTGCTGACAATGAAACCAAGGAGTTTTCCTGAATAGACACCAAAGGTGCACTTGTTGGGATTCAGGCGAAGCTGAAACTTCCGTAAGCGTTGAAATAACTTTTTCAGATTCTGTATGTGATCTTCTTCATTTTCTGATTTGGCAATCATGTCGTCCACATAGACTTCCACTTCCTTATGCATCATGTCGTGGAAAAGCGTAGTCATGGCCCTTTGATAAGTTGCCCCTGCGTTTTTTAGTCCAAAAGGCATAACACGATAGCAGAACGTGCCCCAGGGGGTGATGAAAGCTGTTTTTTCCATGTCTTCAGGTGCCATTTTGATTTGGTTGTATCCTGAAAATCCGTCCATGAATGAGAAAACTTTGGATTTTGCTGTACTGTCTACCAACATATCAATATGTGGTAAAGGAAAATCATCCTTAGGGCTAGCTTTGTTCAAATCTCTGTAGTCGACGCACATGCGGACTTTTCCGTCTTTCTTAGGAACGGGAACAATGTTAGCTAACCACTGAGGGTATTCTGAAGTGACGAGGAAACCTGCGTTGATCTGCTTTTCAACTTCCTCTTTGATTTTCATGGCCATCTCCGGATGAGTTCTTCTCAATTTTTGCTTGACCGGAGGGCATTCTGCTTTTAATGGCAAGTGATGCTCCACTATACTGGTATCCAACCCTGGCATATCTTGATAAGACCAAGCGAAGACATCTGAGAATTCTTTGAGCAGCTGTATCAAACTCTCTCTGATCTCTGAACTGAGCGAAGCTCCAATCTTAACCTCTTTTCTGTTTCCAATGGAACCAAGGTTAATGATATTTAGAGGCTCATTGTATGGCTGAATGGCCTCTTCCTTTTGTTGAAGTAACCGTGAAATTTCCTTTGATATTTCTTCGTCTTCTTCTTCCTCTGCCTCGAATACAGGAAACTCAAAGCTTGGAGAAGTCATACGATCGCACGTTTCAACGGGGTATTTTATGATTAATCTGCATATGTGTGATAAGTTTTATTTAGACAACAAGGGAAGACTCGGTGTATGCAGTTAATGGAATATTTGATGTTTTTTAAGGGTGTTTTTTAGGATTACCAATTTCCGAAAAAAGAAAAGGGAAAACTAAACGAAGGAACAGAATGACATTTTTATTTATTGACAGTCATTTCTTGAAACAAAGACCCTATAAAACAAAACTCTATTGCTTTGGGCGAAGCAAAGAGGGACATTTTCCTAAGAAATAGTAAAATGCAAAGCCCTATGAAACATCTCTTCACCCTGGGCTATGGTGAGAGGACAAAATAACGGTGAAAGTTCCTACTTAGGAGTGCGAACAACAGTTGAAACTTCAACAGCTGTCCAGTAGTGGCGAA
Source organism: Vicia villosa (assembly GCF_029867415.1). Taxonomy (NCBI): domain Eukaryota; kingdom Viridiplantae; phylum Streptophyta; class Magnoliopsida; order Fabales; family Fabaceae; genus Vicia; species Vicia villosa. Next base: position 2,868,052 of record NC_081182.1, on the reverse strand, counting down.
CCCCATTGTGCACTAAGTAATCTGGAACTTTAGGCTTAAGCTGGCCTGTGGTAGGTCTTGATTTACCAACCACTATCTTTGCAACACTCAGACGATCTTCTTCTACTTCAGCAGACTGAGCGGTGTGAGCATACCCCTTTCCAAGTGGAGTATGTCAGACTTTCTTTTGAGAAAACTTCCAATCTTCTGAATGGAGAGACTCGTTGTCGGAGACACTTTCGAGATCATCCTCTTCTGTATTTTGGTCTTGCTCTTCTCCCAAGATGGCATTGACTAGATATGTGAACTCTAGATCCGTAGCCTCGGAAGGTGACTTGGGGATATAATCCTCAATGATGATTTCACCAGTCGATGATGATGAATAACAAGGGTTATACATCTCTTTTGGTTGAGAGAGGTACTCAAAATCACTGTTCCATATGGTTGGAACAATATCTTCAAGAGAGATTCTTGAACTTTCAGGAGCGGAGTATTTCACCATGTAGTCGAATTTTCCGCTTGGTTCTCCTAATGTATCCCAAGTCTCTTCGGGGATAGGAGGAACTTCTTCTGATGAACCATGACTTCTGGTGGTGAAGCTGTCAGTAACTTCATCACTGCTTGGCCGAGTCTTACTTTCAGATCCTTTAGTCGGATAACAGCAAGGTGATTCAGACTCTGGTAGGGAGATGTATCCTGCTTTGTTAAGATAGGATAACCATTCCTCTTCATCGGTGTTTTCCGTACCGATGGTATTGACTGTTTGTTGAACAGGTTGAAGAAAACCTCCACTGCAGAAAGTTTCTTGAATGGGGAGAACTACCTCAATTCCTGGGATAGTCTTTGATGATGTTGGAAAGAATCCAACTCCTGTTCTGTTCTTGTTGTTGGTAGGAATATTAATGTGCCCCCAACCACGGGTAGTGCCATCCTTTACAACTTGGATTGCATCTTTGTATGAAGAGATAGACGCTGCTTTCTCCTTTTCTTTGTCCAAGGAAAGTGCTTGGAATTTAGTTCCAATAACTTCTTTTGGTTCTATGTCGGAGAATGATGACAGGTTGCTGATGATCAGAGCTCGTTCTCCACATACGGTTACCAATTTGTCATTTCTTATGAACTTCAGTTTCTGATGAAGTGTTGAAGTAATTGCCCCAGCCTCATGAATCCATGGGCGACCTAGCAAACAACTGTATTGTGCTGGAATGTCCATAACCTGGAAAGTGATTTTGAACGTCTGAGGTCCAATAGTTATGGGAAGATCTACTTCTCCGAAAACTGACTTTCTTGATCCATCAAATGCTTTGACGATGACATGACTTTTTCTTAGAGGGTAATCTTCGAAAGATAATCTTGACAATGTTGATTTCGGCATGACGTTGAGAGAGGATCCATTGTCTATTAGGACTCCTGTGAGTGTATTACCCATGCAGCCAACTGAGATGTGAAGTGGAAGATTGTGGTCCACTCCTTCTTCAGGAAGATCTTCGTCACAGAAACTTAGGCTAGTTCCGGCGGAGATGTTGGCAACGATGTTGTTGAATTGGCTTATTGTAACACTTGGTTCTACGAAAGCTTGTTCCAAAACTTTCTGTAGAGCTTCCCTATGAGCTTCAGAACTCAATAGCAGGGAAAGAACATAAATCCTAGACGGAGTATGTAGTAATTGGTCTACAATGTTGTATTCACTCCTCTGGATTAACTTCAAGATCTCATCATTTTCTTTTGCTTGAACAGCATTGGTCGGATGATTGTCTTGCCTATGTGGTACTTCCTCCGAAGGTTTCTCCACATTTTCTGTTGTTCTGTTGAAGACTCGTCCACTTCTGGTGACTCGACTAACATCAGCAATGTTGACAACAGACGGTAATGGTATTTCCTTACCATTTTCAATGAATGTAGCGTTGTACATGTATGGTATAGCCTTGCTGGACTCATACGGTACAGGACCTGGTAAGTAGATGACTAGTGGTGCAATTGCTGTCTTCCTGCTGTCGTACTTGACTTGCATTGGTTCAACTTGATTAATTTGAGGAGATACGGTAAAGACTTCATCATCTTCTCTATTAGCAGGAACAGTAATGGTATTGTCATCCATCAGCTTTTGAATGTCGTTGCGAACACGCAAACATCCTTGTGAATTTCTTCGACAAATTCTGCATCTACTGTAAGCGTGGAAATCTGTTCCAAAGTAGGCAAGTCCATTTAAAGTTTTGTGGAACCTGACTACCGATCCTTCAAGATCTTCAACTTTGTAGATTTTGTATTCTCCTGGACATCCTTGAACCATGTTGACGTCATGTTCAGTCCTGACTCGGATATGTTGAATCCATCCTAAGTCCATTTGTTCTTGTAATGCAGCTTGAACTACGGCACATCCTTGATTATTCTTTGGACAAATATCGCATGTGAAGTAGTTGTGAGGTGGTACATGACTGTACCCAGCTTGTTTAGCGTGCATCTTGACAAGGTTTTCCCCTATCTGACGAATGTCGTAGATTTGAATGACATTGGGGTGTTGATCTATCAGATTTACTGAAGCTTCTTTATGCTGCGGTAGAGGATTTGCTTGGACGTTTGGATTAGTATCTTTGAAGGATAGCATTCCGCTCTTCACTAATCGTTGGACGTCAATCTTGAAAGGGAAACAGTTCTCAATATTGTGACCTGGTGCCCCCTGATGATATGGACAAGATTGGTCAGCCTTATACCATGGTGAGGAACTATTTGTAGGATTTGGAGGACTTCTGGTCTGAATGAGTCCTTTTGCCAGTAATGTTGGAAATAATTCTGCATACGGCATTGGTACGGGGTCAAAGGCAGGATTGGAGCCCGATTGTTGTAATTTGGAGGTCGAACCTGCTGCTGAGGTTGCTGCGACCTTTGTTGAATCTGTTGTTGCGAGACCTGAGGTTGATAAGTTGGCGCTGAGTTAACAACCGGAGTTATTGTTGCAACTTGAGGTTGGAATTTCTTCTTGATTTTGTGCAAGACATTGCTGACATCTTGATCCTTTTTCTTCTGGAAAGAACTTCCATACTTCCTTGGACCAATAGAAGATTCTGGTTCTTTGTTCAAGCGTCCCTCTCGAACTGCTTCTTCTAAACGCACACCCATGTTTACCATCTCGGTAAAGTCACTTGGTGCACTTGCAACCATTCGTCCGTAGTAAAATGGACTTAAAGTTTTGAGATAGATTTTTGTCATTTCTTTCTCTTCAAGTGGTGGACAAATTTGAGCAGCAACTTCACGCCATCTCTGAGCGTATTCCTTGAAGCTTTCTCTATCCTTTTGAGTCATGGCCCGGAGTTGATCTCTGTCGGGAGCCATATCCAGATTGTACTTATACTGTTTGACGAAGGCCTCTCCGAGGTCTCGAAAAGTACGGATCTCTGAACTGTCCAAGTTCATGTACCATTTGAGTGCAGCACCAGTCAGGCTGTCTTGAAAATAATGAATGAGCAATTGTTGATTATTAGTCTGAGTTGACATTCTTCGAGCGTATATCACGAGATGACTTTGAGGGCATGAATTCCCTTTATACTTCTCGAATTCTGGTACTTTGAATTTGTGAGGAATCTTAACATTTGGAACCAGACAAAGGTCTGCAGCATTCTTTCCAAATAGATCTTGTCCTCGGAGAGTCTTGAGTTCCTTCTGCATTTGCAGAAACTGTTCCTGGAACTCGTCCAATCTTTCATACACGCCAGCATCCTCACTTGGAGCGTGATGATATACTTGTCCGCCTTGCGGGGGAAAAGTATGCATAATAGGCTGTGGAGAAGCCATGACAGCAGATCTTGGAATCTCAGCATTCTGTTGTGCGAAACCCATTGCCGTTGCTCTTGGAACTTCAATTTCCAGAGGTTTGTAACCCTCCGGTGGACGCATATCCATGGTGACTTTTGGAGCTTCAGAAGCTGGAGGTATGTACCCTTCTGGAGTAAAGTTATACGGCATGCCCCAAGGTCGGTTGGGTGGCATGGTATACTGAGGAATAGGAGTAGAAACAATCTCGGAAACCACAGTCCTTTGTGGTTCTTCTGGCGTTGGTCGATTCTGCGCAACTACCAGGGCTTCTACCATACTATTGAGTCTTTCAACAGTACCTCTGAGAGTATTAGTCTCTTCTCTGAGTTCTTCATTCTCTTGCTCAAAGTCTTCCATTCTTTTCTTGCGACTTGAACGAGTGTTGTATGGATGAGACAGCTTGAAAGTCTTGGTTCACCTCCTTCTCCTCCTCTCTTTCTGGAGAACGGAAAGTGACTATTAGATCCGCGACAATTCTCGTGTCAGTGCGTACGATTAAAGCGATGTATGATATGCAATTAAGTTAATATTTTTCAAGGAAACACCATAATTACGTTATGAAACATCATACTTTTATTAATTAAGCGAAAACGCCGTTTTTTACACACTTTGAAAAGGGAAATACAGAGAAACTGAGAGAAAGGACTCTAAAACTTTGACGAAGAGCCGACTTCACGTTCTAACATCTTCTTCTGTTTCTTGAGCTGAGCGTTCTCTGACGTGAGCTGATCGATGATCCAGGAAGCAGGAGGGATATGATGAGAAAGTGACGATTGTGTCACTTGTCGATCGAGCACTTCAAGTAACTCATCCTTCCTTCTTAGGATGTTATGAATCTCAACGTTTTCCGTGTTGACGATTCGATACTTGTTCCTCCAAGCATTCCTTTCTTGGCATACCTTGTTTAATGCCGCTTGTAGTTTTTCAACATCGGTGGAGAAAAGGTAAATTGGCTCCCTTAGGGGAATAGGTTCTTGATGTTGATATGGCATCCTGAGCTTGAATGCTCTGACGCGTACCCATTGAAGGTAAGGATCCAGGGAGATGCAAAGATGTTTTCCTAACAATCTTCTCCATTTGCTGTGAACAAGACGCCAGGCTTGGACAATTTCCTTCTTTAGCATGTTGCCATGATCGTCGATGTTCTTGAAGAACAGACCCTCCAATTGGATGTTACTTGGTATATTTTTCATAGGATAGCCATATTGACGACGGGCTAAAGCTGGATTATAACTGATTCCTCCCTTAGTTCCAATAAGGGGTATGTTGGGAAAACTTCCGCAACTGAAGATGATCTTGGTCTCGTCGTTGTCAGGACTACACCAATCAATGTCTGTATGAGTGAGAGACATGATTTTCTGTGACCAGTAAAGGCCATCCCTCATGTTCCAGAAAGTGCTAGACTTCGGTAGGTGCGAAACGAACCATTCGTATAACAACGGTACGCAGCATGTGATTAATCCTCCTCGCTGCAGGTTTCTTGAATGCACAGAGTGATAAGCATCCGCAAGCAAGGTTGGAACTGGATTACCAATTAAGAAGATCTTAATTGCATTGATGTCGACGAAATCATTAATGTTAGGGAACAAAAACAATCCGTAGATAAGCAAAGCCAAGACTTCCTCAAAAGCACTCATATCTTGGATGCTGACGAAGTATCGAGCTTGATCAAACAGGAATTTGGAGGACAATCCTTGAATTCCTCCTCTACTCACCATATGAGTTCTAATGTCGACTACGTTCAAAGGAGTAGTTGCAGCAATGATAACGTCGTCAGGATTCTTTTCCAAACCGGAGTACGGATCTTGCGCGTACACGGGTATTCCAATCAGACGAGAGTACTCCTCTAACGTAGGCATGAGCTGATAATCTGGAAAGGTGAAGCAGTGATACGTTGGATCGTAAAACTGTACCAAGGTGGGAAGGATCCCATCCACAATGTTGGTATTGAGCAAAGGCAGAAGTTTTCCATACTTCTCCTTGAAAGCCTGGGGATTGACCACCAGTTTTCCGAGCTTTCCCAGTTCCTCGACCTGGGGAATCTTGAAGGTGTATTTCCTAGCTCTCTTTCTTCCGTAATCCATAATATAGATCCTTAAGTCCTTTCTCCGTTTCTCTCTTTCTATGAAGTTCAAAACGTTCGTTATTTAGTTTCCTTGAAAAACGACTCGAAAAAGACTCTTTTTGTTTTTAGTTGTTTATTAATGAATGATGCATGAATGCATGAATGCACACACAAGAGTTTTAAACAAACATGGCGTTGAAGGGTATAGTGGTCATGAAGTCCAAACGCAATCCCCGCCCCAATGGTAAACTAAGGTTAAGGATTTTTGTACCTGTAGAACGGGTTCTAGGGGTCTCAGAGTTTTTGCTCAACCTTAAAGATACGTTGATTGGTATCTATAAGAGAGTTTTCTCTGAGTGTAGTATCTGCGTGACAATTACTTTCGTAATCACCGCTCTACGTCCTAAAAAAGGCTTTAAGTGGGGTTAATGTGTTTCTAGGTCCTCCTGGTACAAATCAGTCTCGGAATGCAGTGGCGCAGTTAATCACAACCAGCCAGGCAAATCCCAAGAGTAGACTTGGAAACCAAGATTAGAGGGCCTTCACCGGGAAGACATCCTCCATCCTATCTTATGTTGCACTCAAATCCGGGTATAGGATTTCTCACCACAAGGGGGAATCAAGCCCTTTCCCGATACAGAATAAACAAGATAAACAAATATAAATGCAGCAAACACATGAAATGATACAGAGGTTAGGCAGGACCTCTCTTGTTTGAGGGGGAATTTGGCATCCCTAATTCCTCATTGGGGCTGGACCAGCAACAGGTCAACCATTGGTTTGGATGAAAAACCAAGGTTTTTAACACTTATATCCCCAGCAGATTCGCCATTTTTCTGTGGATGTCGTTTTCTTTACCTCCCCGTTTCACTTGGGAGGACGGCACGCTAAACCCTTCACGCGAAATTTGGAAGGAGAATGCGCCCGTGGTGGGATGAATTTTGTTTCAGTTCTTCCTACGATAACACACGAACTTTATTGGTCCTACGAGTAGGAAAGGGAAAAAAAGATCTCAACTAAACCCTAGGAGTTTGCTAAGTGTGGGGATTCACCTAGACTAGAAATTCTGGAGTCCGGGAGGTCGGTTATACATAGGGAAGTGTTTAAACACCCTACATATCTGCAGTACTCTACAGGAACCTTCTCTGTGTCATTGTGATTGTGTTTGCTGCTAATGATTGAGAAAGTTTCTCCTTTGTGTTAGGAGAGAGAATTGAATTGATTAAAGAAAGACAGACAGATAGACAGACTGACTATTTTTGGTACTTTATTAGCTCGCTGAGATTCCTTGTGAACCTCATGCCTACATATCCCTAGTGGAAGTCAGAGCTTAATGTAGTTCGGGGAACTAACTAGGGAAATTACTTGTTTTTGGTGCCTTGCTTGAAGCTCAAGGTTGAAGCTTGGAATTAAATCTCTGTTTACAGTAAAGAGACATGAAATCATCTTTACAGAGAGGTATTTGTACTATTCTACCACAAACATTTAAAGGAGTGACAGAATAACTGAATTCATTTCATTCAAGAGGGGGACCTTACTTGTGTATGTGAAAGTATACCAGTCAAATGCCTCTTAAATGAAAGAAAGATGCTCATCCAAATTAGGGAAAGTTACCACATGTCTGGGTTTTACTGCCAGCTCATGCCTTTTAAAATCCTAAATGGGAGACATGATTGAAATTGAAATAAAATGTAATGTTTGTTTGTTTGAATGTGGTAGAGTAGTAAAAATATCTCTCTATAGAGATAAGCTAAGTCTATCTACTGTATAAAAGATTTGACTTTAGCTGGCTTGAATGAGGCCCAAGCTTGAGGCTTTTTGATTGATTTTATTGATTTATTGAAATGATAACTCTACTGGGGAGTATTTAAACTAAGGAGTTTTTGGTGTTCTGTACGAAGCCCAGAATTGAGGCTGACTCTACTTAGGGAGCCTCTATTTGGGGAGATTATCTCCTAAGAGAATGAATCTTTGATTTTTTGAAAGACTGATTTTGGAGGCTAACCCTTTCCAGGGGTTTTGACTCAGCTGGAGAAATTGTCTGTTAAAAGACTGACTTTATCATGTTTTTTTTTTGAGGCTTACCCTTTCCAGGGGTCGTGACTCTTTTTGATTAATTGACTTTGGAGGCTAACCCTTTCCAGGGTTTTTTGTTAAAATGAAGGAATGTTTGGAGGCTAACCCTTTCCAGGGGTTTTTGTTAAAATGAAGGAATGTTTGGAGGCTAACCCTTTCCAGGGGTTTTTATTGAAATGATGGATTGATTTGGAAGCTAACCCTTTCCAGGGTTTTTGTTAAAATGAAGGAATGTTTGGAGGCTAACCCTTTCCAGGGGTTTTGATTCTTTTGGTGAATGGCAGAAAGATTATCTAGTGGAGACTTCTTGTTTAAAGCCCAAGATGAAGGCTGACTCATGCTGAGGATAAGCAAATATGGATCCTAGACTCTGCTAAGGAACATTGATGAAGATAAGGGTGACAGAGACTGTCCATGTCTCTCATTCCAAAAGGTGTACTCAATGCAAAATTGAGACAAACTTGGCTTGTTAAAAGTCTGGTTTAAATTGGAAGAAAACTCACCAGGGTAGGCTAAAAGGTGACTAAAGACCTGTTCCTATGTTTATAAGAAACCTGATGGGTCCTTGTATACAAGCTCAAGAGGAAGCTGGAAATGCTTTTAAGAAGCCTGTGGGTCCTTGTACAAAGCCCAAGAGGAGGCTAATCGAGGGTCCTTGTTATAGCACAAGAGAAAGCTATGTAGTTTTGAACTTATTTTGGCTCTAAGCAAATGGGTAAGAGGTTTCACCGGGAATAATTCCTCTTTGGGTGGATGTGTCCTATATTTTTGGATTCTAAGGTTTTTGCCAAGATGTTTCACCGGGAATAATTCATCTTGGGGGTTTGAACTACAGATCTCTAATTAGGAAAGAGCCTTCACCGGGAAGACATTCTCAATCCTAGGCCATATTCCTATAATATATATATATATATAGTTTAACTGTCTTAAGGTTTATACTCAAACGTAGTTCTAAACTAATATATATGCACAGTTTATATTTGACAGTAATTTAAATAAAGACTGTAAATTGAAAGCTTGTAAAGCCTAACTTGGATGGAGTGGAGGCCTTTGAAGAAGTATGTACAGAGCCTCAACAGTAATTTTTGTTGTTTTGATAACAGTTGAATATATATATATGATAAACAGTTAATGGTTTTTGAAAACAGAAGAAGTGAAGATGGACAAAGGTCACATAGGTATCTGAAGAGTTTCACCGGGAATAATGCCCTTCAAATACCAGAAGAATGTTTTTGAAAACAGAAAGAAGATTTTGAAAATACAGTTTTGAAAACAAGCTAAGAAGAGAAGGTGTTTGGGACTTACACTCTATTAGAGGCCCAGTACTTTATAGTACTGGTGTAAAATTAGTTTTGAAAATGATTTGAAATAATATAAGGTTTTGTTGTTTGAAAACCTTAATTATTCGATTTATTCAGAGATTGAAAACAGTTTTGAAAATTGACAGAAAGTCAACTTAATTAAGGCAAAGATGAAATCTATACCTAATTAAGACCTAAGTAAATAGGGTTTCATCATAAAATTATTCACAAAGTAATTAGGTTAAAACAAAATGAATATATATATTTTAAAGTATTTAAGAAAAAACATTGAAAACATACTATTTTGAACCTAATTAAAATACATGAAATAAATAATATTTTTATGATTTTTTTGGTTATTCATAAAATAGGTATATTAAATAACAAGTGTGTGAAAAATGAAGTGAAAATGATTTAATTTGATAAGTTTATTAATTGTGTGAAGTTGTGAAGAAAAATGAAAAGGAAAAGTGATAAAATATAATATTTTGGCCTCACCATGGTTTGAACCCACGCCCTTGAAGCCAACAATCAAAACACACACCAACCAGCCAAAGCGCGCATGGTGTTATAGAGGGGATTTCATTGCAATATGTGTGTTGTCTAGTGCATAGAGTGGAAAAAAGAAAATAAAGTCAAAAGGTCTGAGGCGAGGGGGATTCGAACCCCAGACCTTGGGCATGAGGAGACTTTGGACGCGCGCTGTAACCATTGAGCCATTACGATGAATTCGTAAATAACACAACTACCACTAAATTTATTTTAAACTTAAACCTAAGAATTCAAAAAAATGGCGCCACCACCATTGTCATCTTCAACCTCTAGCTCCTCCATCTTGGATTTCTGAGCTTTCTTATCTCTCAACCATTTTAAATGATTCAAACATCAAACTTGCTCGTTTTGAAACGAGGAACATGATCATGATCTCAGAATTTATTTATTCTAAGTGTACTTAAAGAATTTCAGTATGAACACGAAGAACACATAAACCCTAAATTTAAAATTAAATGATGCACAAGATGAATAAATGAATGATGATAGAGGGTTTTCAATCCTCTGATGATGCTGAACAAGATAGAATCGAGCTTTATCACAAAGAGTGCTTAAATTAAAGAGGTGGAGTTCAGAAACTTACCTCTGAAAATGGAGGTCGTGAAGATGGTAGAGAGCACCTGAGCTTGTATGAATGATCCCAAAAGCTTCCCTGGGACTCAGTGATGCTAACTGAATGCTTATTGTAACTTCAATTCTCCTGAATTGCTCTATGGACCTCCCTCGATTTGAGCTTCAAGTGAACATGGAGGATGATGAATCTGCAGTTACAGATGAGTTGCGACCATCTGGATAGCTCCACTACCTCCTATGGAACGTGCCTGGATGCTTAACCTTGCTTGGAGCCTTCTGAATTGCTCTGTGGACCTCCAACTGCAACTGCTCCAAAGTGAGAGCAACAATGGTGTTCCTCCACTTACAGAAGTGATCCAGGTGCTTGGATCACCTCAAATGATCCCCTTTGAGATGTTAGAATGCTTACTTTCCAAAGATAAGCCCTGGTTTGAAGAAAACGATTCTTCTTGCCAAAGAACTTTGAAAAACAATAAGCATGAGAAGAGAAAGAGAAAGCAAGGAATATGGTTGCTTTGGTGTGTTTTTCTACTGAAGTATGCCCTCCTATTTATAGGCAAATGAATGCAGATCAATTGGCTGTGGTGAGCTTGCTTAATGAAAGAAGTTTGGTTTCTTAGCCAAGAAGAAATTTTGAAAAGATCCTAAATGCAATGATGCATTTTCGGGCTAGCTTCCCCTATCCATTGATTCTATCTGATCTTGGGGAACATTTCAGATGCAAAGTGAGCTCTAATTGGTTGGTGAGAAGATTCCTTGGGTGATTCATCAATTTGCCATAAATTCACAAATGTAATCATTACATAATCACATGTTCTTGTTTTAGGAATCTTCTTCAATTATCATGGCATGGTGAAAATGAATGCATGGTATGTTTTCAGATGTGTTATGGGTCGTGTAGCATCCATATTTGAGGTCATGGGCACAAAATTTCAAAGTTCCAAAATGATGCATGACCTATAATTTCACTTCATGAGGCCAACTTTGAACAAGCATAACTCTTAGCTCAAAATGAATTTGGAGAAGGTTGAACACAATTTGGAAAGCCCTAAACATCTACTTCAAATCATTAGTTTGGAGTTTCTTCAGAATCCTTTGGCAAATTTGTGAAAAATGAGGCCAAAGTTGGAAGAAAACTAGGTTAAAACACTTAGAAAAATTTCTAAGTGTTTATGACCTAAAACTCCAAAATTTCCAAAACTCTTAAATGATTGATCTTTTGAAAAAAGTTCCTTTGTAAGATGTTGTTTTATTTTGCAAGATCTACAACTTTCATGTTGGAAGTTTTTTGAGTTGTGTAGGTGAAATTTTGAGTTCTCACCATGCCTTAAAAAACCCTAATTCCCGACTTTTTGCTCCTTGATGAATTTCTTTGAATTTCCTTGGTCAAATGACTTTAATATCCATATATTGATGATATTGATCCTTGAAAGTCATGTTTTGACCAAAAATCTCAAAAGTCAATGGTGATCCCATACAGTTGACTTTTTCCAAATAAGGTGAGATTTTGGACTTTTGTGTAGAAACAAGATCCTCTCCTTAAATGAATGATGTAAAGGGATTATATTGAGGTAATAGAGACTCTTGGATCATGTCTTGAGTTTTAGATCCATGCCCTGATTAAAAGTCAACTATCTTGGGGAATTAGGTCAAAAACCCTAATTGTCGACCAGAGGACAATGATGACTGTAGACTTTGAATTGAGGTGTAATGTCCAGTGGATCTTGTCATATGAGTTATTTGAAGATGATTGATGTCTTTGAATGTGAAGGATAGAAAAACACTTAGAAAGGGGGGGATTGAATAAGTGTGACTTTAAAACTTGGACGATAAAAATAAATTGCACAATTATTTTTATCCTGGTTCGCTGTTAACGAAGCTACTCCAGTCCACCCCCGCAGAGATGATTTACCTCAACCTGAGGATTTAATCCACTAATCGCACGGATTACAATGGTTTTCCACTTAGTCCGCAACTAAGTCTTCCAGAGTCTTCTGATCACACACTGATCACTCCAGGAACAACTGCTTAGATACCCTCTAAGACTTTTCTAGAGTCTACTGATCAACACGATCACTCTAGGCTTAGTTCACTCCTAAGACTTCCCTAGAGTATTCTGATCAACACGATCACTCTAGTTACAAACTGCTCAGCCAACTGCTAAGACTTCCTAGAGTATACTGATCACACTGATCACTCTAGTTCCTTACAACTTAATGTAATTCTAAGAGTATTACAAATGCTTCTTAAAAGCGATAATCACAACTGTGATATTTCTCTTAACGTTTAAGCTTAATCTCACTAAAATATTACAACAGCAATGTAGTGAGTTGATGAAGATGAAGATTCTGAGTTTAGATTTGAACAGCGTTTCAGCAAGTTTGATATAAGTTGTTTTGGTGCAGAATCGTTAACCTTGCTTCTCATCAGAACTTCATATTTATAGGCGTTGAGAAGATGACCGTTGAATGCATTTAATGCTTTGCGTGTTCCGTACAGCATTGCACTTAATGTTATACGCTTTTGTCAACTACCTCGAGCCTTGTTCACGCTGTGTCTACTGACGTAGCCTTTAGTAGCTTTTAACGTTCCTTTTGTCAGTCAGCGTAGTCTGCCACCTGTACTTCCTTCTGATCTGATGTTTGTGAATACGACGTTTGAATATCATCAGAGTCAAAACAGCTTGGTGCATAGCATCTTCTGATCTTCTGACCTTGAAGTGCTTCTGAGCGTGATACCATCTTCTGATCTTCAGTGCTTCTGATCTCATGTTCTTCTGATGCTTCCATAGACCCATGTTCTGATTCTGCTTCGACCATCTTCTGATGTCTTGCCAGACCATGTTCTGATGTTGCATGCTGAACCATTTGAGATACAACTTCTGAGCGCTGAATTATGCGTACTCTTTATATATATATTTCCTGAAAGGGAAATTGCATTGGATTAGAGTACCATATTATCTTGAGCAAAATTCATATTATTGTTATCATCAAAACTAAGATAATTGATAAGAACAAATCTTGTTCTAACAATCTCCCCCTTTTTGATGATGACAAAAACATATATAAATGATATGAATTTGCGATCAGAAAGAGTAGACGGCAAAAGACAAATTACACAGCTATAGCATAAGCATATGAATATGTCTCCCCCTGAGATTAACAATCTCCCCCTGAGATAAATAATCTCCCCCTGAAATAAATACTCGAAGAACTTTGATAAAAGACTTCCCTGATTATTTCGGTAGAGACGATCATATAAGCTTCTGCCTTCAGAGAATTCATAGCTTCTGACTTCTGCTTCCATTGGACAGCTTCAGAACTTGAATTTCTTTAGATCCTTAGAACACTCACAGCTTCTGATTCCTGCTTCCATCGTGGACAGCTTCAGAACTTGAATTTCTTTGATCTCCAGAACATTCACAGCTTCTGACTTCTGCTTCCATTCAGGACAGCTTCAGAACTTGAATTTTCTGGATCTTTTTAGAACATTCACATCTTCTGATTTCTGCTTCCCTCGGATAGCTTCAGAACTTTGAATGTCTACCAATCATCACTTCATGCTAGATTTGTATCAGAACATTGTTGAATGTACCAGAGCATCATCAGAGCATCTCTACATCCTGAAATGTTACAGAACAAAAACTAAACGACAAAAGTCAGCATGAACGAGTTAGAACATAAAATGTATGTTTGAACACATTATATGTATCAGAGCCATATAGGCTGAAATAATGTATCAGAGCAAATAATGTATTAGAGCCATAACATTATATGTATCATAGCAATTAGAATTTTGTCAGAACAGGATAGACAATGATATTCAAATTCTATTATCAGTGCTTCTGATTCATTCTTCTTTCTTGCTTCTGATCTCTGAAGCTTGACAGCACTCAGCTTGCTTCAGTTTCCATGGTTTTGCTTCTTGTGTTTGCTTCTGAAGATTCACTTCACTTCTCTGTACCTGCAAAACACTTAAACCATGTAGAACTTGCAGTTCTTGTTAGTGAATGTGTGGGAGCCTTTACCCAGCAACTGATAGATTAATCAAATCATTTATCATTTATCTTCTCCCCCTTTTTGTCATAACATCAAAAAGAATATTTTAAAAAAAAATCAGATGCATAAAACGACAAAAGAAAACATTTACTGGAATGTAAAACACAAAGAAACTTTTCATTGATAATCAAAAGATATTACAAAAGGTTCCTATGTTTAACAAGATGAGAAACATTCCTAGCAAATACAAAGTAGAGTTCCCAAAGAGGAAATCACTACAAAAATTAAAAACAGAACCCTAGCTAGACACGCTCTGTGTCAACCCATCAAGAATCCCGGAGGACTTCTTGTCTTCCAGACTGAAACCTCCACTGTAGGAGAGATCCCAGAACCAAGGAGGAAGTGAGGGACAGTTCACAGACAGAGAGCTAATGTTGCAAACGGGGCTTTCCCTCAACATAGAAGTCAAGAATATCATTCTTAACCTCCTCCCATAACTCAAGAAAGTCTTCTGTCTTTGGATGAAAGTTGATAACAACATCAAAGAAGAGTCTGACTTGAGCGGTATTAGAAGAGCCATCCCGAGATGCACAGAGATCTGTCGCCTTTGAGTCATGGAGCTTCAACAGACTTAGAGTGAACGCTAGGTTTTGAGAGAAGAAATGAAAAACGAGAGAGAGAGAGAGAGAGAGAGAGAGAGAAAAAACTTTAAGAGGAAGACAAAGAGATAGGAAACCAAAAACCATTTTGAAGATTATTTAAAAGAAAATAAAGTGAAACGACTGAAGAAAAGCATTTAATGTTACGTGACGTGAGGAGAGATAATAAAGACAAATGAGGTGACTAGCACAGTTACCTATGGTCGGCGTCCCTTCAACTGCACGCGCGCTTATCCATGAATAGTAACGACAAGTTTACCATCCCGAGATAAAACGTAACAGCTGTTTTTGCTTTAAAAGAGGTTCTGAATCAACTTAGACAATGAAACGTTAGTAATAACCGAATCATAATTTCTAAAAGATTTCAATCAGAACTTCTGACAAAAAAAAATGTTCCACATTCATTTCAGAAGATACTCATACATGAGAACTTCTCATCTTCTCATTCTGGGCATAAATCCATACTGATGTTCTTCAGAATGAACTTAAACCTATCTTCAGCCAGGGGTTTTGTAAAGATATCAGCCCATTGATGGTCTGTATCAACAAAGTTTAAAGATATGACACCCTTCTGAACATAGTCCCTTATGAAATGATGTTTAATCTCAATATGTTTAGCTTTTGAATGAAGAATAGGATTCTTAGATAAACATATAGCAGAAGTATTATCACAGAATATAGGAATGTTACTCTCAAATATCTGATAATCTTCTAACTGACTCTTCATCCAGAGCATCTGTGTACTACAACCAGCAGCAGCTACATATTCTGCTTCTGTCGTTGATAGAGCAATAGTTGCTTGCTTCTTGCTGTACCAGGAGATCAAATGACTTCCAAGAAATTGGCAACTTCCTGAAGTACTTTTTCTTTCAATTCTATCTCCAGCATAGTCAGCATCGCAGAATCCTACTAAGTTGTATTCTTTAGATTTTCTGTAAACTAAGCCAACATTAGTAGTACCTTTCAGATACCTTAGAATTCTCTTAACAGCAGTTAAATGAGATTCTCTAGGATCTGATTGGAATCTAGCACACAAACAAACACTGAACAGAATGTCAGGTCTAGAAGCAGTCAGATATAGAAGAGATCCAATCATACCTCTGTATAACTTCTGATCTACCTTCTTACTTACCTCATCCTTACCTAGGATGCATGTTGGATGCATAGGAGTTTTGGCTACTTTGCAGTCCAGAAGATTAAACTTCTTCAGAAGTTCCTTCACATACTTGGTTTGGTGAACATACGTTCCTTCTGATGTTTGATTTATTTGTATTCCAAGGAAATACTTGAGTTCTCCCATCATGCTCATTTCAAACTCAGCCTGCATAGACTTAGCAAACTCCTTTCCAAGTGTAGCATTAGATGTTCCAAAAATAATATCATCTACATATATTTGACAAATTAAAATATCCTTTTCAAAGGTTTTACAAAAGAGAGTAGTGTCCACTTTTCCTCTAGTGAAACCATTATCTAGAAGGAAAGAACTTAAGCGTTCATACCAAGCTCTGGGAGCTTGCTTCAATCCATATAATGATTTCTTTAGTTTAAACACATGATTCGGAGACATAGAGTCTTCAAAACCAGGAGGTTGATGGACATAAACTTCTTCATCTATATAACCATTTAAGAAGGCACTCTTAACATCCATTTGATAGAGAGTGATGTTATGTTGAGCGGCAAAAGAAATTAATAGACGAATAGATTCTAACCTGGCCACTGGTGCAAAGGTTTCTGTATAATCAATCCCTTCTTGCTGACTATAACCCTGAGCCACCAGTCTGGCTTTGTTTCTTACCACTTCACCTTTCTCACTGAGCTTGTTTCTGAAGACCCATTTTGTACCAATTATATTGAATCCATCTGGTCTAGGAACAAGATCCCAAACATCATTCCTTGTAAACTGATTTAGTTCTTCTTGCATAGCAATTATCCAGTCTGGATCGTCTAGAGCATGATCAACAGAAGTTGGCTCGATCAAAGATACAAGACCTAATTGACAGTCTGCATTGTTCTTAAGGAATGCTCTTGTTCTGATTGGATCATCCTTCTTTCCAAGAATGACATCTTCTGAATGACCAGAGATAAGTCTGGATGATCTTCTGACAGATGGTTCTTCAGAAATGCTTAGATCCTCCAGAGAAGCTGATACTTGATCTTCTGGTTCTTTGCTTCTGAGGAGCTCTGCTTCTGATGCGTTGCTTCTTGGCTCAACAACTTCTGATATATCAATATCACAATCTGCAAAATTATCAGACTGCTTTGGTTTTTCAGAACCAAGCTTATCATCAAACCTGATATTGATTGATTCTTCTACAACCAATGTTTCAGTATTGTATACTCTGTAGCCTTTTGAGCGTTCAGAATATCCAAGAAGGAAACACTTTTGAGCTTTGGAATCAAACTTACCAAGATGATCTTTAGTGTTCAGAATAAAGCATACACATCCAAAAGGATGGAAATATGAAATGTTGGGCTTTCTATTCTTCCACAATTCATAAGGAGTCTTATTTAGAATAGGTCTGATAGAGATTCTATTCTGAATATAGCATGCAGTGTTTATTGCTTCTGCCCAGAAATGCTTAGCCATATTGGTTTCATTGATCATGGTTCTGGCCATTTCTTGCAGAGTCCTATTCTTTCGTTCTACAACCCCATTTTGCTGTGGAGTTCTAGGACAAGAGAAATCATGGGCAATACCATTCTCTTTGAAGAATTCTTCAAAGGATCCGTTCTCAAATTCACCACCATGATCACTTCTGACCTTTATGATTTTACACTCTTTTTCAGATTGAATCTGAATGCAGAAATCAAAGAACACTGAATGAGTCTCATCCTTGTGTTTTAAGAATTTTACCCAAGTCCAGCGGCTATAATCATCTACGATGACTAATCCATATTTCTTTCCTCTGACAGATGCTGTTTTGACTGGTCCAAACAGATCAATGTGCAAGAGTTCTAATGGCCTTGAGGTAGAAACAACATTCTTAGACTTGAATGCAGGTTTGGAGAACTTGCCCTTCTGACATGCTTCACAAAGAGCATCTGATTTGAATTTCAGATTAGGGAGTCCTCTGACCAGATTCAGTTTGTTAATCTGAGAAATCTTTCTCAAACTAGCATGACCTAATCTTCTGTGCCAGACCCACTGCTCTTCAGAAACAGACATAAGACAGGTCACCTTCTGACTCATAAGATCTTGCAGATCTGTCTTATAAATGTTGTTCTTCCTCTTGCCTGTAAATAGGATTGAGCCATCCTTCTGATTTACAGCCTTGCAAGACTTTTGATTAAAGATTATATCATAACCATTGTCACTCAATTGACTGATAGATAAGAGGTTATGAGTTAATCCTTCTACAAGAAGTACATTAGAAATGGAAGGAGAGTTACCAGACTTTATAGTTCCAGAGCCAATTATCTTGCCCTTCTGATCTCCTCCAAACTTGACTTCTCCTCCAGACTTAAGCACCAGGTCTTGGAACATAGACCTTCTTCCTGTCATGTGTCGTGAGCATCCAGAGTCCAGGTACCATGACATGTTGTGCTTTGTCCTTCTTGCAGCCAAGGATATCTGCAATAGGAATAATCTTGTCCTTAGGTACCCACATTTTCTTGGGTCCTTTCTTGTTAGATTTTCTCAAGTTCTGATTGAACTTGGGTTTAACATTATAAGCAATAGGAGGAACAGCATGATAATTTTTAATATGAGTTTCATGATATTTCCTAGGTTGTGTCACATGCTTCTTGGTGTGTGTTATGTGAAAACTTTGTGCATGTGAAGTGTGCCTAATATCATGAGAGTGGCCATACTTGAACTGATCATACAATGGCTTGTATGTAATTTTCATTTCATCAACAGGTTCAAGTTTGTATGGGGTTTCACCCTCAAAACCAATGCCAACTCTTTTGTTTCCAGATACGGCATATATCATAGAAGCTAGCTGACTTCTGCCAATACTTCTAGATAAGAACTTCCTGAAACTTAAATCATATTCTTTCAGAATATGGTTTAGACTAGGAGTGGATTTTTCTGAATCAGAAGGAGATCCAACATTATTGGATAATTTTAAAAGTTTTTCTTTTAATTCAGAATTCTCCAACTCAAGCTTCTTTGTTTCAAATTCAAATTGCTTTTTCAGCTTTTTGTATTTGAGACTAATCTGAGACTTGAGTTCCAGAAGTTCAGTTAGACCGGAAACTAACTCATCTCTAGTAAGTTCAGAAAATACCTCTTCAGAATCTGATTCTGATGTAGATTCTGATCCGTTATCTTCTGTCGCCATCAGCGCACAGTTGGCCTGCTCATCTTCTGAATCATCTTCTGACTCATCCCAGGTTGCCATAAGACCTTTCTTCTTATGAAACTTCTTCTTGGGACTTTCCTTCTGAAGATTTGGACATTCATTCTTGTAGTGTCCAGGCTCATTGCATTCATAGCACATGACCTTCTTCTTGTCAAATCTTCTTTCATCAGAAGATTCTCCACGTTCAAATTTCCTTGAACTTCTGAAGCCTCTGAACTTCCTTTGCTTGGTCTTCCAGAGTTGATTTAGCCTTCTGGAGATCATGGACAGTTCATCTTCTTCTTCAGATTCTGATTCTTCAGGATCTTCTTCTTTGGCCTGAAAAGCGTTAGTGCATTTCTTGATATTAGATTTTAATGCAATAGACTTACCTTTCTTTTGAGGCTCATTTGCATCCAGCTCAATTTCATGGCTTCTCAAGGCACTGATCAGCTCTTCCAGAGAAACTTCATTCAGATTCTTTGCAATCTTGAATGCAGTCACCATAGGACCCCATCTTCTGGGTAAGCTTCTGATGATCTTCTTCACATGATCAGCCTTGGTGTATCCTTTGTCAAGAACTCTCAATCCAGCAGTCAGAGTTTGAAATCTCGAAAACATCTTTTCAATGTCCTCATCATCCTCCATCTTGAAGGCTTCATACTTCTGGATTAAGGCTAGAGCTTTAGTCTCCTTGACTTGAGCATTTCCTTCATGAGTCATTTTCAAGGACTCATATATGTCATAGGCCGTTTCCCTGTTAGATATCTTCTCATACTCAGCATGAGAGATAGCATTCAGCAAAACAGTTCTGCATTTATGATGATTCCTGAAAAGCTTCTTTTGATCATCATTCATTTCTTGCCTTGACAGCTTCACGCCACTGGCATTTACTGGATGTTTGTAACCATCCATTAGAAGATCCCATAGATCACCATCTAGACCCAGAAAGTAACTTTCCAGTTTATCTTTCCAGTATTCAAAGTTTTCACCATCAAATACCGGCGGTCTAGTATAACCATTGTTACCGTTGTATTGCTCAGCAGAGCCAGATGTAGATGCAGGTGTAGATGTAGACTTTTCACTTTCATCAACCATCTTTTAAATGAAGCGTTTTTCTCTTCCTGAATCTTTTCTAAACACGGTTAAGTGCTTGCACCTTAGAACCGGCGCTCTGATGCCAATTGAAGGATAGAAAAACACTTAGAAAGGGGGGGATTGAATAAGTGTGACTTTAAAACTTGGACGATAAAAATAAATTGCACAATTATTTTTATCCTGGTTCGCTGTTAACGAAGCTACTCCAGTCCACCCCCGCAGAGATGATTTACCTCAACCTGAGGATTTAATCCACTAATCGCACGGATTACAATGGTTTTCCACTTAGTCCGCAACTAAGTCTTCCAGAGTCTTCTGATCACACACTGATCACTCCAGGAACAACTGCTTAGATACCCTCTAAGACTTTTCTAGAGTCTACTGATCAACACGATCACTCTAGGCTTAGTTCACTCCTAAGACTTCCCTAGAGTATTCTGATCAACACGATCACTCTAGTTACAAACTGCTCAGCCAACTGCTAAGACTTCCTAGAGTATACTGATCACACTGATCACTCTAGTTCCTTACAACTTAATGTAATTCTAAGAGTATTACAAATGCTTCTTAAAAGCGATAATCACAACTGTGATATTTCTCTTAACGTTTAAGCTTAATCTCACTAAAATATTACAACAGCAATGTAGTGAGTTGATGAAGATGAAGATTCTGAGTTTAGATTTGAACAGCGTTTCAGCAAGTTTGATATAAGTTGTTTTGGTGCAGAATCGTTAACCTTGCTTCTCATCAGAACTTCATATTTATAGGCGTTGAGAAGATGACCGTTGAATGCATTTAATGCTTTGCGTGTTCCGTACAGCATTGCACTTAATGTTATACGCTTTTGTCAACTACCTCGAGCCTTGTTCACGCTGTGTCTACTGACGTAGCCTTTAGTAGCTTTTAACGTTCCTTTTGTCAGTCAGCGTAGTCTGCCACCTGTACTTCCTTCTGATCTGATGTTTGTGAATACGACGTTTGAATATCATCAGAGTCAAAACAGCTTGGTGCATAGCATCTTCTGATCTTCTGACCTTGAAGTGCTTCTGAGCGTGATACCATCTTCTGATCTTCAGTGCTTCTGATCTCATGTTCTTCTGATGCTTCCATAGACCCATGTTCTGATTCTGCTTCGACCATCTTCTGATGTCTTGCCAGACCATGTTCTGATGTTGCATGCTGAACCATTTGAGATACAACTTCTGAGCGCTGAATTATGCGTACTCTTTATATATATTTCCTGAAAGGGAAATTGCATTGGATTAGAGTACCATATTATCTTGAGCAAAATTCATATTATTGTTATCATCAAAACTAAGATAATTGATAAGAACAAATCTTGTTCTAACAGAATGGTCCCCTAGGGCTTTTAGGGTTGCCCAAAAGTGTTCCCTGATTTTAGTCTTTGATAAGGCTCCAAACCCTGGTCTGTTGATCCGAGTAATTCTGTACTTAGATGACTGGGTGTCTAATCAATCATAGGTGAAATAATGAAGCTCTTGAGTCTCATGATTGTGTTAGAGACTAATCCTCCTATTGATTGATCCTTTGCCTGAGTTTTCTTGTCTTTGAACACCCTCGATTGAATGTCAGACTGCTCTTGGTACTTGCTTTGACTTGATGAAAATCCTGAAGATATGTCATTTCAGGGGGGTCAAAAATTAGGGTATGACAGTGATCATCATTATAATCATTCATTTCATATAAAATCATTCATACATCACTTGTTAACCTCAAAAGTATATAAAAGATTGTGTTTGCTTGTTGATTGTTTCACAAGGTAGATGACTAATCAAGAAAGCTCAAGCAATTAGGGTTTCCAGATTCTCAAAGGGACTCAAGCTTATCATATGCTCAATTGATTCCCATCGCCAATATTCAAGCCCAAGAATGCTTCAAATTAAGATCAACAACTTTCAAATTCATCTGGTACATCAATTAGAGTTTTGACCTAATTCTTTAGGGAAGTTTACTTTTGATCTAAGCATGGTCTTATGGATCAAAACATGATTCAAGGATCTCAAGTACTTCATTATAATATACTCATATAATTCATTTAGTTAGAGGGCCTGATTCAATTAAAATTAAAGAAAGTGCAATTCAACTATGCAATGATCAACTTTAACTTTTGGGAATTTTGATCAACTATAGACTTTTGAGGTCAAGAATCATGAAAACATGTTTGATGGAACAATTTGATCAACAAAAACCAAGAAATTTGATTTTGCTTGCAAAAGGGGCTAAAGTGAAAAAGTTGAAAAATTCACCAAGTACACAAAACTACATGTTCAAATGCTCAACTTTGGAAGCTTGTAACTTCTTCACCAAGTCACCATTTTTTGTGCACCAAAGATCAGATTGAAGATCATATTTAATACAACAACTTTTTCCTTGAGAATGAGTCCCCAAAATATGCAAGGATTTTGAGTTATGAAGTTGATGTTTCAGTTGACCACACTTAGAGAAAATTTCAAGGCGGATTTGCTCCTAAAAGTACATGACTTAGAGGCCATTTTCAACAAAGATCCCTTGAGAATTCAAGAAAAAACCAAACATGAAAGTTGTAGAGGATGCTCATGGCTTTCCAAAAAGTACAAGAACTTATTCATAGCATACCTGAGCTGCAAGATTCAAAGAGATGAAGTTGAGGTTCCACAGAAATTCTCAAAATCACTCTCTCACTTAAAAATTCTAAAATTCTACTTTGCATAAACTTGGGAATTTTGTATTCCATCCAAGTTCTTTGCAACCTAAATACTCAAACACCGTCCATATATCATATAGAAGCTATCCAAACCCTTACATTTGAACTATAACTGCCATATCATCATCCTTCATTTTCACTTTTGCCATTTGCAACTTGAATTGAGCAGAGTGATTCAGACTAGCTCAGGGCAATTCAAGCATTCTAAAAGCTTCACCAAGGTCCCAGGAAGCCATCAGGATCATCAAATCATTTCTGGAAGTGCTCAAACTCCAGGCTCGATCTTCACTTTAGAGGTAAGTTGTTATAACTTCAAACTCCATGTTTAGGGTACCATTTTGAGAAATTCTCAATTCTATCTTATTCAGCATCATGTGAGGTTCAAAAGCCCTCAATCACTTTTCATTTATTCTGGGAAATTCTTGAACCACGGTTAATACAAATGAATGATTTATACATATTTGAAATCGTGATTAAAATCTACAGAACTTTCATGTTTACATTAGTTGAATTGGTTGAGAATTGAAGAAGATACGATTTTCAGAAAATCATTTGTCTTGAGGTTGAAGATGAAGTTTGAAAATTTAAATTTAGGTCTTTTTTTTTACATATAATTAAACGGTTTCAGCTTTAATAATGGATGTATGGCCACTCCAGTGGTAGAAGTGTGCGTTTTAATTCTTTGCCTTAGTCCAAGGTCTGGGTTCGAACCCCCTCGCCCATACCTTTTGTGTATTTTTAATTTTTCACAATTTTAACATGTTTTGATATTTTATTCATCGAATGTGCCTTATGATTTCCAAATGTGTGTGGCCTGATGGTGAAGGTTTTGGCTTGTAAAGTGAAGGGCGTGAGTTTAAGCCTCTTTGGCTACAAATCTTTAATTTTTTTATCACTATTTTATTTACTTTCTCTTACAAACTTCTACAATTTATTTAACCTAGCAAATCAACTTGTTTTTGTCTAATTTTTTGTGCACACCTTATTTATGTGATATATTTTTAGACCATATTTTAAAATCCAAAAAAAATATTATTATTTGATTATATTTTAATTAAATCAAAATAGTACTATCTTAATGTCTTTTAAAAATTTTTCATCAAAGATTTTCAAATGTTTTCTTCATAAAATAAATTAATTATACTTGTGTGATCACATTAGGATTAAGTTTAGCATCTCTTGAAGACAATAACATGATCCCCTTTAGTTCTCACTTAGGATTTAGTTTATTTCCATGTGAATGAATCTTTGTATATACTAAAACCCTAATTTGTGATTCTTTGGTATTTCCCTTGATTCTTGATGCAACACCATGTTAATATTGACTTGTTGCCATAATTATACTTTGTTATGTACCTGTATACATATTTGTTTGTTTAAACATACTTGTATCATATGCCTTAGTCATGTTATTATCTTTGTATATATACATTGTTGCCTAACCCCACATACATGAGATATTCATCCATTTGATAATTACATCATACTCATACATACATGATATGATTGGTATCAAGGTATGTCATGATATGATTGGTATTAGCATATATTGATATATTAACTCACTTTGATTGTATTCATGATACACATACCATGTCTCACCCACCACTTGAGATGCTTATGCCTAATGATTGCTTGAGATGTTTGATTCCTTATTATTGCTTAAAACTCCAAAGGAATGGGATACTATTGGCTAAAATTGTCAAGCTGCTCACTCTCTTTTCCTCCTCTTTTACTTTGTGCTTAGTATTATTAAAGCTTAGCACTTTCTCATATTTTAAACTTGGTTTTGTATTGTTAAAGTTTAACCTTTTTAAATAAATCTTGGTCTTGTATTGTTAAAGCTAAACCATCACTCTTGTAACTTATCCTTGTCTTGTATTGTTAAAGCTTGATCCCTTTTAAAACTTATTGTGTATTGTTAAAGCTCGGTATTTTAAAAAATATGTTGTGTATTGTTAAAGCTCACGCCCAAAAAGATTTTTACCACTTTGGCTCTTTATTTTCTCCTTTTAAGGGGAACTACAAATGCTCTGACTTCCCTATTGCTCAAAAGAGGTATGTAGGCACAAGATGTGATGTCTAGTTGAGCATAATATAATTCTTTTCTCACCCTCCCACTCTATTTCACAAAACAAAAACAAAAACAATAACAAAAAACAATAATATATATTCTCAAAGAGGTTGATGTGAGGGGTGCTAATACCTTCCCCTTGCATAACCAACCCCGAGCCTAAGATCTATGTTTATTTTATTAGTTTCTGTTTTAAAAAACTTCTTTGGGTTTTATTTCGCTCTTTTTCCCATTTCCTTTGAAAACAATAAAGCACGGTAGCGACTTTCACTAAAATACGAATTTGGTCAATCCAATGGCTCGGTCTCAAATTTTCACCGCTACACATCTGTTGCACATTTAATAAGAGGACTCGCATCATTCTTGATCACTTTAAAAACATCTTGATAAGCAAACAACACATTCATTTGCTTGCACCCTTTATCGTAATTCTTCGCATCAAATATGGGTAGGTTTGCAGAGATTCTTTCATTGAAGACTGAATTTATGTTGCACACTATCAAACTTGCCAATTGATGTCAAATGTTAGAACTTGGAACCACAAAGTTGGTGAAAATGGAGTAATTGAGTATGGAGAGGGAGTGAGTGAAAGAGAGAATTAGAAAGAGTATAATTGACGGTGAGAATGCACATTAACGTTGGTTGAGATACCCCCTGTGTATTTATACTAATTACAATTGATTGTGACACAAATAACAAAACTAAAAAACTGAAACTAAATGTCAGTAACTTGTTACGTCAAACTTGTAATCAGTTACAACTGTTTATATGAACAATTCCAACATACTTGTAACCGGTTATCAAAATGCAGAAACCGATTACACCTACTTCAATGATAAAAACACTACTAAGTACCAAAATTCAATAACCAAACAAACATCCTTCTTTTTAAAAAAAATCCTAATTATTACAATTATATTTTTATAAATGTGAATGGCAGGAGGAAGAAGGTGAAATAATATTTTTTCCATCTATTTTGAAAATGGGAATCCATATGAAACATGAGTTATGATTTATAATGTTGAAGTAAAATATGTGACTTTGATATATATTGTTTCAGCTTTGCTAATGATATTATAAAATTAATTTTTTAGTTATTTTAATAATTAGTGAATTAGATGAAAATATATGAATATGAATATGCTTATTAGTTGTACTCTCATTTTAGTAATAAAGTATAAATTTAAATGAAAAAAATTATGTTAATAGTTTTTAAAAAAAAAAATCATTTACTTTATTTAAATCAATTCTTAATTTTCTACAATAACAATACTTATAAAAATTGTTTTGGACAAATAATTGTTTACAAATAGACTATCAATTTTATTTAAAATATATGAATCAATCTAATTAGTATTGATTAAACTAATTATAAAACCTAAATAAAAAATAATTATAAAATTGTTCCAAAACTTTAGCTTAAGATTTATTAAAATATTTTCCGGCGTAGCTATACAATTGGAAAACATAAATTAAACACCAACTTTTTTCAAACAAATTAATTTTATTAACTACAAATACTTTGGTGTTTATTATAATTTCTTTTATAATAAGAACCGGTGGGAATAGTAAATTAAGAGTACATATTTTTCACATGTTATGTTACACTTACAGTTGTACTACGCATGCTAGGCTACTACTTTTACCTAAAGATACTTTATTGTAAAATAGTTACTGTCTAACTGAAAGTATATAACATGGCATCTCTGTTTTTGTTTTAGGGTCTTGATGTTCAGAGCCGGCCCTAGGGGTAGGCCACCAAGGCTATCGCCTAGGGCCTCACATTTTCATTGTATATTTATATAATTATTTTAATTCTTTTTTAAAAAAATTAGTTTTTAAATTATCTTATATATCAATTAAATAATATATATTAATAATATCATTGTTTGATTTGTTAATTTAAATTTCACATGTGTGTAAAATAATTTTTTTAATATAGTAGGAGATTTGATTAAATATTTTTAAACAATTTTGACATTATTTTTAATTATGATTTTTTTAAATAATAAGAAGAGTATTTAGATGAATTATTTTTATTATCAATTAAAATAAAATATTAAATGAAATTAATTATGATAAATTAATGACTTTATATCTTTAAACATCTAAAATATATTAATTTTAAAAGAATATTTTTAATATATTAAAAATATTTAATTTTGAATTTCGTCTTAGGCCTCGAGATGTGTTGGACCGACCCTGTTGATGTTTGCTCGGGACCACTTTGATGTCGACAAAGAATACCATCTTTACCTAATTTCAACTAATGGTTTAAATGATAGCTCTGTCATTGTAAGGATATATGTAATAATGATAATGGTGAAGTTAATGCAAGTTTAGATGAATTGATCAAAAGAACTAAAAAGAATACTAAAAGATTGTTTGATTCCTAAAGTATGTTGAATCATTGCATTTGATTTATATGTTGTTCAATATTCTTTTATTATTTATTTTGGAATTTTTAGTCATATTTGGCACATTAACAATCTTTCATTCAAATCTAAGTCCATCAATTCAGGTTGTAACAATATATGTATTTATATGTGTTTGTGTGTGAATAGAAAAAATTTCAATTCTCATAGTATTTAGTTTATATATTTTGTTTAGTTTTTAATATTATATAAAGATCATATTACTTTCTACATCACTTTAAAAAAATACACCGAGTTATCAACTAAACATAGACATAGGTATAGACTTAATATCCATACTCATGGTAACAGGATTAGTGTGGAGTCTCTCTCCTTTACGACTATTGGAATTTAATAATCCGTGTTGGTTAATAATAATATATATCGGTCTATTGGATAAAGCACTCATATCACGGCATGGAGAACTAAAGGAGATACGAATCAGGATAACAGATGGTAGTATTATACGTTTAGTAGCCGAACATATTATTGACCTATGGATGTGTATGATAGATACATAATGATAAAATCTATCCCAACAAGCATTTTCACTTTCACTGTTAACACTGACATCTCCTACTTTATTTTATGTTATTTATTTTCTTGTCATTTATTTTTTCTGCATCACAACAAACACAAAACCTTTATCTTGCTTAAGATATCAAATCATTGCGACTATGTCATTAAAACCGCCCGTATGTGAAGAGACAATAATTGCAAAACTTAATTTTAATGATAACACAACAACTTAGATTGTTATTTTTATTTTTATTTTATTTTTTTAATTCTTTAATTTAATTTAATTTTATGTTCTTATTTAGTTATTGTTAATACTTGAATTATCATTTTTATTTTCAGTTTTTTATTTTTAGTTGTTGTTTTAATTTTTATTGTTCTTATTTTATTTTTTTTGTTTATTAAGATGGTTAAGGTATTTTTCAGTGTTATTGAGATGTTTTTGTCTTCCAATTGCGTATGCGAGAGAAAAGATATAACAAATTGCTTTTTGATTTAGAGATTAGAAGACCGCACACAAAGTGAAAGAGCTCCAAAGAAGAAAGATATGATGGAGTTTGATATTCAACCTGATGTGTTAATTCAACTTAAAGTCTTAACAAAATAATTGGCTAGAGCTACCAATCGTTAGTTGGTCCAATGGTGATTGGCGCTAGACTTGGTAAGGAGAACCACGGTTCGATCCCCCGCAACTGCGATCGGGAGGGGGATGGAACCACTTGATGCCAGAACTCGCCCCCGAACCGGACAAAACCGATGGTATAAAGCCAAAAATTCTAATCAAGTTCATATGTTGAGATGTGATTTAAGTGGTGAAGGCCATGTGATAGGAATGGATCGGACCCCACAAGTGATGATGGGGATGTGTTAGTTAACAAAGATAATTTGGGGCCTAAACAATGGAGAGTATATGTGAGAAAGAATAAGAAAGGCCCAGTTAATTAGTATTCCCATATAAATAGGAGTTAGTTTAGATTTCTCATATAAATAGGAGTAAGTTTAGATTTCCCATATAAATAGGAGTTAGTTTAGAGTTTCCATATAAATAGGTGTATGGGGCAGTAGCTAGGTATCTTATTATTATTATTATTATTTTGTTTTGCATACTAGGGTTGGGCAGTGAGAGAATTGTTTTCTCTGACTGATGAGCATTTGCTCTGGATTTCTTTTCAGTTTTCATATTCATTAATAAAATAATTTTCTCCATTCTATTATACCTTTCCTCTGTTCTATCAATTGGTCCGACCTGCTGTGTTCATGCAAACCAGAATGGCAGATAGAATTACTGCAGTTGAGGAACGCTTGGGACGTGTGGAAACCAGTATTGAGGAATTGCGTACTTTCCTTGCTGCGGAAATTCAACGAGCGATAGCGAATCGTGGATCACCTCAAACAAGCGGTGAAACGGTTACCTCACCGTTGGATGAGTTTCGTTTGTCCGTAAAGAAGGTGGAGCTGCCAGTGTTTACCGGCGACGATCCGGTGGCATGGATCACTCGTGCTGAGACATACTTTGAAGTACAACGAATCTCTCGGGATGTTCGTATTCAGTTGACAAAGTTGAGCATGGAAGGCCCAACTATCCATTGGTTTAACCTATGGCATGATTCAACAGAGGAATTGTCATGGGAGAACCTCTGTGAAGCAATGATGGCGAGATTTGGAGGAGGTCGTTTCGAGAACCCGTTCGAAGAACTCAAGGATTTGAAGCAATCTGAGACGGTGGAGGATTACATCGCCGAATTTGAATTGTGTTCCTCTCAGTGTGAAAGGTTACCAGAACAACAATTTCTGGGCTATTTTATTGGTGGTTTACGTCACGATATCCGTTCTCGAGTAAGAACATTCAAGCCGCACAACCGGTATGTAGCGATGCAATTGGCACGTGATGTGGAACGTGAATTTGCTAAAAATTCAGGTCATGGATCTGGTTCACATTACAAATCGTGTCATGGCTCTTGGACAAAATCTCAAAAACCTAATTGGGCTTTTCGCGAAGGGGAAGGAAAAAGGTTCTGCAATTCAGACCCAGACTAATAACTATTTGGGAAAAACGCGTACTGGTTCGGGTTCTGGATCTCAAACCGAGTCAACACGACCTACTAATTCTACAACATCTTCTCGCCCAAATTTAGGGGGCAATTTGCGCCGTCATTCTCGTGGTGTTCTCCATCTACCAAGTGCAGAAGTTAATGAACGTCGTGCAAAAGGACTCTGTTTTCGCTGCAACGAACAATGGGATCCTCTCCATCAATGTGCAACAAAACAGTTACGATTGATTATCTTGGGAGATGATGAAATTGTGAACGATGAAGGAGAGATTGTCGTGTTAGAGGCTGACTCAGAAGAAGAGCTCACACAAGAGGAATTAGAATGTAAAATCATGGGACTGTTTGGTGTATCCACTAATCCAAATCAAGCCCAGACGATGAAATTGGAGGGATGTTTACAAGGTGCATCTATTTTGGTTCTTATTGACAGTGGAGCCACGCATAATTTCATATCCCCTAAGGTGGTAGAAACCCTCGGATTGCCTATGGTGCCTTCTAATCCCTTGGGTGTTAAGTTAGGAGATGGTCATCGTGTCTTAACTAGGGGTAGATGCAAGGGAATTCAGTTGAACGTGGGAGCAGTGCAGATTTGTTTTGATGCTTATGTGCTGGAGTTAGGAGGTGTGGATTTGATTTTGGGAGTTGTGTGGCTGGAAACTTTGGGAAAGATGACCATGGATTGGAAAGAAATGTCTATGGTGTTCAACTATAAGGGCAGTATGGTGAAATTACTTGGTCAGGCTGTAGATGATAAGATGGCTGCATTCCAAAGCATTGTCACTCCTTCTCGAATGATAGCAGGCTGTGAATGGCCTACCTTGATGGAGGTGCTAGGATCACCGGTGTCGCGAGTCTGTGATCATCAAATTAAGGAGTTGGGAGGATTATTGGATCGTTTTGTTATTGTGTTTAAAGAAATTCAGGGTCTTCCTCTGCCAAGAAACACTTGCCATTCAATTGAACTTTTACAGGGTGCTGGTCCGATAAGTGTGCGGCCTTATTAAGATATCCTCATTTACACAAGGATACAATTGAAAAACAGATTCAGAGCCTACTCCAACAAGGGGTGGTGAGAAACATCACCAGCGCTTTCTCTAGTCCCGTCATTTTGGTCAAGAAGAAGGATCAATCTTGGCGGATGTGTGTAGATTATCGTGCACTCAACAAGGTAACAATTCAGGACATGTACCCTATTCCTGTTGTAGACGGACTGTTAGATGAGTTACATGGTTGTAGTTACTTCTCTAAGCTCGATCTTAAATCTGGTTATCACCAAATTCGTATGAAGGAAGAGGATATTCATAAAATGGCTTTTCGGACCAATGAGGGTCACTATGAGTTTTTGGTCATGCCGTTTGGCCTCACCAATGCTCCTGCAACCTTTCAATCGGTAATGAATGCAATTTTCAAGCCCTTTCTAAGGAAGTTTGTCCTGGTTTTTTCGATGATATCCTAGTATACAGTAGTAGTTGAGCTGAACATTTGCAGCACTTGGAGGTGGTTCTTAATATTCTGAAACAACATCAGTTTGTGGCAAACCAGAAGAAATGTACCTTCGGTCAGCACCAAGTGGAATATTTGGGCCATGTCATTTCTAAAGCAGGGGTTGCTGTTGATCCTACCAAGGTTAGCAGCGTGTTACAATGGCCAATTCCTAAGAATGTCAAAGGAGTGCGAGGATTTTTGGGGTTAACCGGTTATTACAGAAAGTTTATAGCCAACTATGGAAGAATCGCTAAACCCTTGACAGAATTGACAAAGAAGGATGGTTTTAGCTGGAATGCAGCAGCTGCTGAAGCTTTTGAGAAATTAAAAGTAGCCGTTACAACTGCCCCAGTTTTAGCCCTACCTAATTTCAAGGTTCCATTTGAAATCGAATGTGATGCCTCAGGAAAAGGAGTTGGTGCAGTGTTGTTGCAATCAAAGCATCCCATTGCATATTTTAGCAAGGCTTTTGAATCATCTAGGTTATCCAAATCTGCCTATGATAAGGAGTTGATGGCTTTAGTGTTAGCTATTCAACACTGGAGACATTATTGGTTAGGAAGGAGGTTTGTGGTTTATTCTGATCAAAAGAGCCTAAAACACTTGTTGCAACAACGTATTACCACAGCAAATCAGCAAGAATGGATGGCTAAGTTGTTGGGTTTTGACTTTGAAGTGGTGTACAAGGTGGGAGTGGAAAATAAAGTGGCTGATGCTTTATCTAGACAGCATGAGGATGCGGAGTTGCAAGCTATTAAATCATATCCTATTTGGCAGCAGAGCAGCCAGCTACAGCAAGAAGTATCAAATGATCCTTTGCTTAAAAATATTGTGGAGGCTATTCAAAAGGATCCTAATGCTAAACCTGGTTTTGCTTTAAAAGGCGGCATATTATTCTACAAAAATAGGTTAGTTATACCTGCTAACTCACCACTTATTGAGGAGTTACTAAAAGATTTTCATTCGTCTCCGAGTGGGGGTCACTCCGGCTACCTACGCAATTATAGGAGAATGGCGCGAACTTTATATTGGCAAGGGATGATGCGGCGGGTGCAAGATTTTGTGAGAGCTTATGATATTTGTCAGCGACAAAAATATATGGCAACTACTCCTAATGGATTACTACAACCTCTTCCTATTTCGGTTTTGGTATGGAGTGAGATATCTATGGATTTCATTACTTGTTTGCCTAAAAGTAATGGATTTGAAGCTATATTGGTTGTTGTGGACCGTCTCTCCAAGTACAGCCATTTCATTCCTCTTAAACATCCATTTACGGCTCGTTCAATAGCTGCTATTTTTGTGAAGGAGGTGGTTAGATTACATGGAATTCCGGAGTCTATTCTTAGTGATCGTGACCCCTTATTTGTGAGTATTTTTTGGAAAGAGTTGTTCAAGTTAGTAGGCACGGTGCTTAAAATGTCCTCGGCATACCACCCCCAAACGGATGGCCAAACAGAAGTGATTAATCGTTGCTTAGAGGCCTATCTACGTTGTTTTATTGCAGATCAACCTAAGACATGGGCACACTGGATTCCATGGGCAGAACTGTGGTATAATACAACATTTCATGTGTCTACGGGGTTCTCCCCTTTCGAGGTAGTATATGGCAGAAAGCCTCCAGTGTTGGTGCATTTTTTGGAGGGCGAAACCAGAGTAGAAGTTGTAGCACAGGAGTTAAGGGACATAGATGAGGCGATGCGTCAATTGAAAACTAATTTACTCAAAGCCCAGGAGCACATGAAATACCAAGCTGACAAGAGACGCAAGGAAGTGCAATTTGAGGTTGGTGATTGGGTTTTCCTCAAATTACGTCCTCATCGACAACACTCGGTCGTGCAAAGAATCCATCAAAAACTAGCCCCTAGATTTTTTGGACCTTATCAAATCATGAAGAAGATAGGGCAGGTTACTTATAAGCTAAAGTTACCACCAACATCTAAAATACATCATACATTTCACGTGTCGCAATTGAAGAAAGCGGTGGGAAACTATACTACTACTACTACTCAGCTACCTATCAGTTTAGAGTCAGAAAAAGGGGACATTACTCCGACCAAGGTTTTGTCATGGAGGGGTAAGTTTGATGGTGGACAACACAAGAGAGAATGGCTGATTCAATGGGAAGGGATGGATGTTGGAAATGCTACCTGGGAAGAGGAACTGTTGTTAAAGAGTCAATTCCCTGATCTGCGCCTTGAGGACAAGGCTAATGTTGTAGGTGGGGGTGATGATAGGAATGGATCGGACCCCACAAGTGATGATGGGGATGTGTTAGTTAACAAAGATAATTTGGGGCCTAAACAATGGAGAGTATATGTGAGAAAGAATAAGAAAGGCCCAGTTAATTAGTATTCCCATATAAATAGGAGTTAGTTTAGATTTCTCATATAAATAGGAGTAAGTTTAGATTTCCCATGTAAATAGGAGTTAGTTTAGAGTTTCCATATAAATAGGTGTATGGGGCAATAGCTAGGTATCTTATTATTATTATTATTTTGTTTTGCATATTAGGGTTGGGCAGTGAGAGAATTGTTTTCTCTGACTGAGAAACATTTGCTCTGGATTTCTTTTCAGTTTTCATATTCATTAATAGAATAATTTTCTCCATTCTATTATACCTTTCCTTTGTTCTATCACCATGCATGTGGCCATTGTGTGCCATAGGGATACATTAAAGAGGCCGATTATTCTGGAAATTTTCAAAGAGGAACTCCTTATTTAAATACTTATGATCCCTAATGGAATTATCATCCTAATTTCAATTGGAGTAATAATCACAATTAAATGCTAATCAAGGATTTTCACAAAACTCATCGCCAAGGAAGCCATATACTTTAGAAGAGACTATGAACCAATTCATAAAGATGACTCAAAGAAACTTTGAAGCAATAAGAAAGAACCATGAAACAATGAGAAAGAACCATGAAAAAAAAGAGAAAGAACCATGAAGTATCCATAAAGAATATTGAAAAGAAAATTGGATAATTATCTAAGCAATTGTCATCTCGATCAAATAGATGTTTTAATAGAAATACATTGGATAATCTTAGGAATGAGAGTTTCAAATCTATTGAGAGAAAAGTCGAAGATAAATGAGAATTAGTCTATGAGGGAGAAGTTGAAAAAGAACAAGGTGAAAAGAAATGCATTCCATCAAATAAAAAAGATAGATGAATTTGAGGTAAAAAAGAAACATGGGAAAAGAAGAAGAATGCAAAGTGAGGATAACCTAGTTTTGGATGAAACGCCAAATTCAACATTTGTCAAAATATAGATATCCAACAAGAAAATCTTTAACAAAAAAATATCCCTAGAAACTATTTAAGCAACAATGCGGATGAAAGAAAAGAATTTGATAAAGTATTGGATGACATTTATGATTTTTCACTAATACCTAACTGAAGAGGATATGGAAGCAACTTCATCGATACCTCAAGTTCATTGGATAATTTGATAAAGTATTGGATGACATTTATGATTTTTCACTAATATCTAACTGAAGAGGATATGGAAGCAACTTCATCGATACCTCAAGTTCATTGGATTCTCACCAAGCAAAAGAAAAAAAAAATGATGTGTTATTTATGTTATATATGTCACCCTAACAGAGGTTCATCCGTCAAACTAATAACTGTATATAAACATTGTGTGGGTTTTAACCCATAGATTTGTGTGATTTAATTTTTCATTTTGTTTTTCTTCCTTTTAAGTATGTGTAATGTTATTCGAAATTAATGACCTTTTGTTTTCTAATATTTTTTATTTACCAATGATACCATAAGAGCAAAAGAAATAACCATTAGATAAAAGAAAAAAAATATCAGTTGTTATGGAAATTTTGAATGCAGATTAACCAATAAAGAAGAATAAGAATATATAATTGATGTATACTCAATATCCAGAAACCTCAACAAGTTTTGATCCTAAATATTCAATTTTTTCTTTTTCTTTGTTATTGATAAGCAGAAAATGTCATTTTTCTTGCTTATTTTTCCTTTGATTTTATGTGTGTTTTCATCATTTTAGTTCATTTTATTTGTTTTTGGCTTCTATGTTTGTTTTCAGGGAATAAGAAGTCAATGGAACGAGTCGGGATGAAAAAGCCCAAAGATCGCACAAAAAGGAGCATTTCCAGTAAAAAAAATCCTGAGTTCAACACAGCTAGGCCGTGTTTCATACACAGGTTATGTTCCTCCCTTGGAGTCATGCCCACTAACACATCCAGGGGCTGACACGACCATCTTGTGTCCACTAACACGGCTCGTGACAGGCCTCAGACAGTTACAAAATTCTTGGCTTTTGGATGGCTTTGTGAACTTTTGGCATTTGTAACTTCCATTTTCTTCATGATTAATGATGAGTGTCCATTAAGCACAAAATTAGTGCAAATAATTAGTGAACTGGGCCTTGGATTAGTACCCGTGAAAAAATAATAATTGAATGTATAGAAAAATATCTGTTACCCGTGAAAAAATAATAATTGAATGTATAGAAAAATGTCTGATACCCGTAAGACATTTAGATCAATAAGATCATTTTATTAAAAAAACTTAGAAAATTAACTAAAATAACATATATTTTTATAAACACGTTTGAATATCTATGAAGTGTGTATTTTTTATATATATGCATCAATTATACAAACATTAATAATTAATTTCTATGTATATTTATAATACAAGTTGGTATCCAACTTCCATTACTATCATAATTCATCTCAGTGAATTGCTTTTTATCCCAGAAAAATTAGATCATTTTATCTACTCATTTAATAAAAATAATAAATTTATTAGAATAATTGTTTTAATTATAGGGATAAATTTGAAGATAAAGTTTTTCTCTCATTTGTTGGTATAATATAAAATCTATTTAAGTTAATGATATTTAATATTTTCTCTTTTTAGTTATTTTTAAAATTATTTTTATATGTTATTTTCTATGATATATAAAAGATACAAGGAAAGAAAGAAAAAGAAAATATTTGTGTTCTCAAGAAAAAATTTAAAATATTTTATTATATTGTATATATGCAATGTGCATTTGAAACTTAAAAAGGCAACTAAAGAAGAAAATGAGAAGCCATCCACGAGGCAAATTATGGGAGCAAAGGGGCAATCTTGGTATTTTCAGAACATAGTATTTTTCTTATATTATTATAGATAGATATTTTGATCGCATTCGAGCGGAAAAATGTTGTTTGTTAGTCGCGCATGGGCGAAAAGAAGCGTTGTTGGAATGGGTAAAACAAATATGTCGTAAGTACAATAGTGTTAGAGAGTTACTCTATGCTACAGCTGTAAGAGTAGATCTTGTATGATAAAAATTTAGTTGATCCTTTGACGAAATAATTAAGTAGAGAGAAAGTTCATAACACGTTGATTAAGATGAGATTACTGCCAATGGAAAAGAGGATCCCAAAATGGTAAATAACAAGTTGTGAGGTGAACATGCTATACTAGTTCAATATAAGCATGATTTCTAAAGTGGTAAAAAGAGTTATGTAAACTCTTAATGAGATCTATAATCTATGTGAAAGGCATCCAACTATACGAGTATTCTTTAACTACATGAGGTAAACTCACCTTAGTAAAAGTGAAAGTCAACTCCTATGAAATTTAAGAAAAAATTCCAAGAGCATTTACTAAACCGAGATTAATATGCGGTGTGTTTTTTGATGTTAGAGTTAGAGTTCAAAACTACGAGTCACCTTAGTAAAATGTTAATCTTATACGCAAAAATTCAAAGTAAAATTTTAATCCTATACACTACGCAAAAATTCAAATTTGTGTATGTGTGTCTGCGTGTGAATCGAAAGAAATCTAAATCTCTCATTACTTACTTTACACACCTTAGTTAATTTCCAACTTTATGTAAAGAATTTTCATATTTCTTTCCAAAGCACTCTAAAAAAAGCTCTGAATTATCGAGTCTTTTTCTCTTTTCTCCCCCTCACTAGTCACTACTATTCAGTTATTGAACAGTTCATTTCTTCCCTCCTTTCCGTCCCATTGGAAATTAATCTCTCCAGAAATATTTATCTCTTCAAAAAGGTTGTCTCTTCAAAGAAACGCTTGGCTCTTTAATAATTAAAATTGGCCAAAGTATCATTCAATTGTCCCTTAGAAAGTTAGAATGGTCTTGAACCATATTTAGTGGCCAAAGTACCATATAGATGTTTATTTATAGAAAGATCCTACAATGCAGTAGAAATATGATACAGTTGTATCTAAAATGTTTTATCTTGGGGATGCAGTAGAAATATGCTTCTTGTATTATTTCCTTTATTGCAACTAATTTGGTTGTATAATGAATTCAGTAGTCCATCCAAGAAAAATCTATGTTTGATTCATGTTTAACAATTTTCAGAGGACCCAAGAATACTAATTACCTTTAAACATTCTTCTCTCTCCTCCAACAAAATACATGTCAAGAATTCCATAAGCATTCTTATGAAGTAAAAATTCAATTATTTTTATTTGATCTTTTCTATGTATTAACATTGTATTCTTCTAATCATGAATCCCTTTCAAAATTTTGTACTTACCATGAATCTCGGAGAATATTTGCATGCACCAAGAGAAGTTTTACAAGAAGGGTATTAAAACCACTTACTACAAACCAGGTGGTTTAAGCAGAGGAAACAGACTATAGATGCCATCTACATCTATAGGCAATCCAATAGCTCGCTGAAGAATAGGTGGAGTTGATGTCTTTCCCTTCCATTTGTTAAACCATGGACCTCCTCCAACTTCTAGAGCTGCCATGTCACTTTTCACGTCCAATATTTTCTGTCATTTTCACATAATATTCATGAGCATGTTCCAATAATCGAATCAAACACAAAGTATGTGAACAGTTTATGTAGGAATAAGACAAACACCTTTCCCTTGCTTCCATCGTATCTACGTTCCCACAATTGTAATCTTAGATTTCCAAAACATGTATCTTTACAAGCTTGGGTAAGGCCAGCTTCTGAGGTTGGAGCACGCAATGTAGTACCTGGATCATCTGCTGTTGCTTCTAATTCAACCTGCAAGAATATAACAATTTGAGTCTGCCAACTACTAGTTGTAATATTAATCACCAACATAAAATAAAATGTGATTGGAAAAAAAAATACTTACCAAATAATCGCCATTGTCTGCAGACATAGACCAATAACCCCATGTTGCAATTTCCCAGGATACAACGCCATTCCAAGGCACAAATTCATAAAACTTTCCACCAAAGTGAACTCCAATCTGTAAATTTGCAACATAGTAAATATTAAAAGTTAGGACAAATTGATAATAATAACAACTATATAATATAATAGAAATGGTTGCTGCATGCTGTGACCGACAGAAGATTGTAAATAGATGGACCCAAAACTAGCCCTACAAGAGCAAAACTACTTTTAACATGAAACAAAAGAAATCACTAACTGCCATTAGATATACGAAATATCAACCAACTTGATAAAAAAATTTAACAGAAATCCCCATCATTCATGATTTTAAGTGGAAGACACGCGCTTTCCTGAAGTGTCCTTAATGCAATTAATGCATAATTGAAGATACTAAAAGCTCATTCTCGCTTTAGAGTTTTGTTAAATCAAAGAGAACAACTAACAAGAGCAGAGACATGCTATTCTTATTACCACCAACATTTATTTCAAATGTAATAGATCCACCAACATTTATTTCAAATGTAATCTTCATACTACATATAGCTTATGTAATAGATCTATGAAATGAGTCAAATTGAATGCTGAATGATGTATGAAGTTACCAATGCAGCATTTTCATATGTCTCAGTTAATCCGGGAATTTGTCTCAATCCGCCTGCTGCTGTAAGTGCAACTTCTCCACTAGCACCTTCGAAAACATTACACTGAGCCTGCATGAGAAATCAACGATATGAGACACAAAAAATATGCAAACACTTGTCTAAATATTGGTTAGAATAATTGAACATCAATATAATAACACTGATAATCTACGATTCCTGCTGAAAAAATTCAAGTAATCATAAAATAAGGAAATACAGCATTCTGACCATAATTTTAAATCAATAAACAGAGCTTTTTACCCAAAACCATTTTCTCGGGAAAGCTCCACCCCAATTCTTTTCTGAATAAGATGGGGCATTTTCAAACTCAATCCTCTCGCCATCCCACTCTATCCAACCTGAGATTCAATATTAATATGAGAAAAATGAAAGAGAACATACATATTACAAATAAGAGTGAATAATTTGTAAAGGACAAATGCACTTTACAAACTAATTATCAAGCATCGTCTTAGCATTCCAATTTTAGTTCAAAATTGATCATGTAAATGATCATTGTCATACTCTTTTTCCTATTCCTGACTCCCCGCATGGCTCTAGCAATTACAATATATCTTGAATGCCACAATCTTAATGGTTTGTAACATTTTGTAGATAGCAAGTGGCTAAATGCCAATCACTATGGCAAATTATACCTAGGGTAATGCCATAATAGCTTCACATCAATTGATCGAACCGATCTGTTTCAGTTCAGACATAAAAAATAAGGATACTAGACCATGATAGCACATGCCTGTTGAAAGTCCACCGCCCATGCATATTTGCCAATGCGGTTCAAAAACAGGAAAAGCTGCAAGCCAGCCAGCAGTTGACTTTTGTGCGGACCCGACATCACCCCAGCCATATACAGGACGTGTACTGTACTCCCAGCGAGCCGTCTTTACTGTTTCTACATAATCCGACCTATAATTAAATTTTGTGTCAAAGAACGAATGTAATCAATCAAAGAAGACAAATTTAAAAAGCAAATGTAACTCCTACCTTCCATCATCGCTAATGGAACCTTGATGCCAAAGGGGAGTGACTTGAAAACCTTCCAACACTCTATCATTAAATTCCTAAGCAAAGTGACCAAACGGAAATATAGAATAAGACTTGTTTGATGTTTCTAGAACCAACTTTTGTAATGAATAATGTGATGGTGACAGAATATAAACCATTTTCCAAACTATTCAAAAGTGTTGAAATTTAAGGAAAAAGTCACCATTGCAAGAGTATCAAGGATTACCTATGAAATAAGAAAACACCTTATAAATTATAAGATATATGAAAGCAGTTTTAACTTTATTTTATCTTTTACTATAAAAATAACAACATGTCAACAACCAACAAACAAACTTTTTCTTACTAAGTGGGGTCGGCTAGATGGATCAACTTTCGTCATAATGTTCTATCCAAGACCATACTTCTATCCAAATCGTTAATCTCAAGATCTTTCTTAATAATCTTTCTTATAGTCTTTCTAGGTCAACATCTTCCTTAATTGTTTGAATTCTCTCCATCTGATCTACCCACCTTACAACAAAATCTACAAGTTATTTCTCTACATGTCCAAACCACCTAAGTCTATTTTCTATCATCTTCTCTCCTATAGGCGTTTCCCCATCACTCTAACATTTTCATTTTCGATCCTATCTTGTCTAGTCTTACCACACATCCAACGCAACATCTTCATCTCTACTGCACTTACATTATTCTCGTGTTGGTACTTAACCACCCAACATTATATCCCCTATAACATCCCAGGTTTCATCGCAATCCAGTCAAACTTTCCCTTGAACTTAAGTGGTACCTTGGTGTCACATAAAACACCTGAAGTCCTTCTCCATTCCAGCAACCCAACTTTCCCCATCATTTTTTATTACGGACCCAAAATAGTTAAACCGTGTGACTTGAAAGATGATATGGTCTCCAACTTTCACCTCTATGTTCGAAAGCTCTATGTTTGAAAGGCTTCTTCTTTTATTACAAAAATAATTTATACATATGATAAACGCTTATGCTATAAGCACTTAATAAAACAAAGAGAAATAGATTGAAAGATTATATATATGAACCTACCTTAGGATGAACCTCTTTCTTCGGAGGTTTCGAATTCGGCTTAACCGCAAAAGTGTTACCCAGCATCAGTTCATTCCTACCTAAACATCCAAAAACAAACATTCCCTAGTAAAAGTTAAACTAAAATAACAATATGATCATCATAACAACTCCATAAAAAACACAAATTATGCAAGAATACACAACAACTAGTTGCTTACTTCCCCAAAAGTTATGTGATTCCGGAGTATATTGGCAAATATATTTATCATCAGCACCAAGAAT
Source organism: Vicia villosa (assembly GCF_029867415.1). Lineage (NCBI taxonomy): Eukaryota > Viridiplantae > Streptophyta > Magnoliopsida > Fabales > Fabaceae > Vicia > Vicia villosa. The sequence goes on along the minus strand of NC_081182.1, from coordinate 2,826,256 downwards.
TTGCGCCCCAACACCAGTAAACCTAGGTCCATATTGCGCCAATTCAAACGTCGTCAATGGTTTCCGAAACGCAGGATTCTCAACAGAATACATAAAGCAAAAGCTCTGCCGCTTTTCGGGAATGGAAACCTTGAAGTACCAACCCTCAAAGAATTTGCGAGCGGTTCCATCAAAGTGGTAGCCGCTGTGAGGGGTACGGAGTGGTCGATTGGGAGGTGTGGGAGAGTAAACAGGTTTGGGAGATTGAGAGTGTTGATTGTCTTGAACGGGATCGGTGTGTGAAGAACCGGAATTGTGAGCGAGGGATTTGAAGGAAGTGTGGTTGTTACGAAGGGGGAAGGGGAGGAATGTGGGTTTTGTGAAATGGGCGGTGGAGGAAGAAAGTGAGGGGAGGTGGAGATAGAGAGGAGGGGGGTCGAAAAACTTGGTTTCCATGGATGAGTGTGTGATTGTTTGTTGGAGAAGACGATGCGAGTGTGTGTGGCTTTGTTGTCTTCCGTGTCAACTCATCTTCGTCATGAGTTCAATTCAATCCACGTTTATATGCTAAGTTTTATTTTTTATTTTTGTGGTTTAAATGAGATGTTTATAGTTTGAAAAATGCTTATCACTAACAAAGTGGAAAAATAAAAAATGCAAGAATAGATTCCAACCATCTATTAGAATTGTCAATATGGGCTACCCAGCTTTAAACGGGCCGGTCCTAACCGGTCTTGGGTTTTTCAGGGTTGACCAAAAAGGCCAGGTATAATATAGGCTCGAGATTTACTACCCGAGTCCGGCCTTAGATGAGCTTCGGGCTATCCGGTCATAAATGGACTTTTTTATTTAAAAAAACTTAAAATAAAAACTTCATAATATTTATTATAAATAAAATTAAAAATTATGTTGTTTTAAACATAATACATTTTTAAGTACTATATTATCTCTTATAAATACTATAATGTATTTTTAAATACAATATATGTCTAAATTGTATAAAATAATACTTGAATATTTATTATACGAGAAAAACTAATATAATACGATGAAAAAATGTTGATTATATTAATATATTATATTTAAAAGAGAAAGATTGAATAAAATAGAGATAAAATTTAGTGAAGTGGGAAAAATCAATATGCTATTTGAGTAAGATAATATAAATATTAATATTTTTTTAAAATTTATAATTATGCGGGTCTAATGGGCTACCCACGGCCCATATGGGCTAGCCCTAATGGGTAGCAGGCTTTTCAGGGTTGGGCTAAAAAGGCCCTGAAAAATATGGGCTCTAATTTTAAGGCCCAAGCCCTATGATTTTTCGGGCCTGGTGGGCCGACTCATATGGGCTAGCCCATTTTGACAGCTCTACCATCTATTATCACCACAGCCCCATGATTCCTATTAAAAAGGAACATAAATTTAAAATTAATTTAAAATTTACCATTAAAATAGTGACACATACTCATTCTTGCATTTCTTCTTCAAATTGCTTCGTACTAAATAGCACTACTCTTATAGTTTATTGAGCTCTAAATCACATGGTAATATTAATTTATTAGGGTTAAGTATGTTTTTGGTTTTTATAAATATTTCAAATTTCATTTTTAGTCTCTATTAAAAGACATATTTTAGTCACTATAAAAATTTTATGCGTGCAGTTTTAGTTCTGCTATTTTTTAAAATTTTGAAAATTGTTTAATTACTCTTAAACTTTTAAATTTTTGAATAATTTTTTTTATATGTGTTTAGAGTACTATAAAATATTTCTTTACCAAATTATAGAATTTTAAAAAAAATTTAAATTTTTAAATTTTTTTTTATACGTGTCTAGAATACTATAAAATATTTCTTTACCAAATTATAGAATTTTTTAAAATGAGAAGAATTAAATATGACTTTTTTACATTTGAAAAGATAATGATAAAATTAATGTAAATCTCGATTTAGAAATCAAATTTTGAGTTACTTTCTTTTCGAGGAACTTTTTATAACGTTCTAAACATATCTATAAAATAATCATTCAAAAATACACATCGGTTTAACAGTAAGGACTAAAACTACGTGCATAAAAATTTTGTAGGACCAAAACATGTCATTTTTTTAATTGGGACCAAAAACAAAATTTGATAATTTTATAGGGACCAAAAACATATTTAACTCATCTATTTATATGAGAAAAGTATGTGTTATGAAAAACATAGGCTTGTCCTTTTCTCTACTTTTGCCATATCAGTGAGGATATTTTGTATTAAATTTTTTTTTTCAGTCAATGGTGTTAATTAGTTACATTTTAACTTAATGTTAGTTCTTTTCTCTCTTAGTGTTTTGATTCGTTAATCAAACATTCTATTTGAATCGGATTTAACAAATGTTCATCTTCTTTTTCTAACCATTAAGCACGGAAGTTTCTTGCATGTGTGTTTGAGCAGAAAGTCTCGATCGGAAGGATTAAACAGGAAGTCTCTTGTCAGGAGGACTTGAGGGGGAAGTCTCGATCTGTAGGATTGAGCGGGAAGTCTCTTGCTTGAAGGCTTGAGCGAGAAGTCTCTTGCTTGAAGACTTGAGCAAGAAGACCTGAATTGTAGGATTATACAAAGAAGTCTCTAGCCTGTGTGCTTGAGCAATTAAGTCTCTTTCTAGTATAATTAAGAAAATTGTAATATGAATGATTATAGTGAAAATCTCTTGTGTTGTGAGGAGACTGGACTAATCTCAGTTTGGGAGGAGCCAAGATATATTGTGTATCACTTTATTTACTTATGCATTTAATTATTGCATTGTGCACTGAACTATGAAGTCAAACTCTGATCTGACTTAGTTCTTCTTGATACAAAACCTGATCTCATCTACTCGGTTCTGAATCAAGATTGAAAAAACAAGAAATCTTTAGTATACACAATTCAATCTCCATTCTTGTGTAGAATTTTTTTCACCTTCATTCTCTATCCATATATACTTAACATTTGATACACCAAATTTTCTCATATATCCTTTACAATTACATTAAAAACATGTAGACATATTTTTTATGGGTATAGAAAGAATGTTTAACATAATCCCTTTTTGATTGAAAATTAGTTTAACCTTTCTAGTTTGAACACTCCCTTTTTGATTGAAAATTAGTTTAACCTTTCTAGTTTGAACACTTTCATAGGTATTGCTAGATTTAACAATTATGATCTTTTTATTTGACTAAATTTTTTTAATTTAAAGTATTCTAGTCCACTCTCTTAAAAAAAAAAAAGTTATTCTAGTCCACTCCTATCATTTGTATATATTTGAATACTTAGAACAATATCCAAAGCGTATTTTTCCTTTTCATATTTGTTCAACAATTTTAGTTTTCAGAGATGCACATTTATTACATGTTGAGAAACTAGCATGAATGTTTACTTTTGTTAATTTTAACTTTGTCTAACTCATTTTGCAAGACACTTGTTTTACTTTCTAAAGATGAAATAATTTTCTTTTGTTTAGTGCACATCCAAAAAAGATTCAGACATTCATTGTTTAATTCATTAAATATATTTTGTAATTCATCATAGGAGGTTTCATCATTACTAACCTCTTTGTCTTCATCATCGGAGTGATATGATGTCGTTAATGAGATGTGTGCTTGCTCTTCGTTTTCAAAAATTGAAGACGTACTTACTTCATTGTCTTCACATGCAATATATGATTTATTTGGTCTCGTGTCCTTCTTTCCTTAAGTCATTTTTCTTTTGGAGAGTTGAACAATCGGCTTTAGTGTGCTCTTGTTTTTAACATTAAAAGCAAGTGAAGTATTGATTTGATGTTGATGTTTTTTTCTTCTTCAAAAATCTTTTTTCTTGACCAAATCTCATCATCTTGTCTTTCTTTAAGAAAGTTTCAAATTGCTTTACTAGAAGAGTTAAGTTGTCATATTCTTCTCAACTATCTTCTTGTTGATTCGTATTTGACTCGGCCTTTAAGGAGATATTTTATGTCTCTTTTCGGATTCTTCATGTTGTTACAATCGAACATGTTCTAATTTATGTTTTTGTAACTTTCTAAATAGTGTTGCCGATGTCATTTTTATATGCTTTTCTTTTTTGAAATGGTTGTCGCCTTTGGTTGCCATACTCTTGTTAATGGTCTTAGAGCCTTAAAGTTGAATTCATTGTTAGTAAAGGTTTTCCAAGAACGATTATTTGGTTTATTAAGTGAGTGAATCTCTTTTGCATATCTAGAATTTTCTCTCCCGGTAACATTCTAAACATTTAGTACTCTCGGGAAAGGGTGTTTAATCTAGATCTTTTAACTTAATTTGTTCCCTCATGTGTTGTTTCTAAGGTATCTCATATTTATTTAGCCATTTTGCAATTTGATACTCTAAAGAATCTGTATCTTCCTAAGGTTGGTGAATTTTGTTTTTATCATCTTCTTTCCATGCATCTTTATACTTAGATTGTTCTACACCGTCAACAATACTAGTAAGTATGAAGGGTCATTCTTTAACAACATTCAAAACTTTTACACTATGAGATTTTAAAAAAAATTGAATTCGTAATTTCTAAAAATCGATGAAGAAAGGAGGTATAGTTATCTTAGAACCTTCCCCTAAGAATGGTTTAATGGAAATCCATATATCTTATACCTATGAGCAATTTATCCAACTCTTATTCTGATGCCAATTGTAAGTGTTATATGCAACCTGCAAGGAGGAGGATAAATTAGGATTGTTGAATTTTTCTCATTTCAATGGTGAATTTCTAATTATAGAATTTTGTGAGAAACAATGATGTGTTTATGTTATTTGCTAAGATGCATCAAATTAGTCCATATTTCATATCTATAAATATTAATTTTCATATTTTTATTTGTTTTCTCTTTATTTCTCATCTTTATATTTTTCTAAACTTTTTTCTTACCTTTTCGTTAACTTTGTTTTTATCTTCACTTTATTATTTATTTATTATATTGTTATTATGTTTTTATTGAGTTTTAATAATTTATTTAATTGTTTAATTTATTTATTATTATTTGTATAAAATTATTTATTATTGTAGTTTATAAAAAATATTAAAATATTATGATTTCAATTTTAAAGTCATTTTTTTAATAATAAAAAATTTATGTAAGATTGTAGGAAACCCAAGTGATTTGTGGTGGATAAAGTTATTAAAATTTCTTTGTATTAGAGAGCACGGATAAATTATATGAAAAAATATTTAATTATTTGACGAAATTTATACCGGTAAGATTTTCAATCATCTTTTATTGGTGAAATATGTTCACCCGCACTATAATTGACTAAATTTATGTCGGTAATATTTTCAATCATCTTTTTATAGGTGAAATATGTTCACTCGCACTACAATAGTCTATTTTAAATGATTAATATGTGACAAGCAATAAAAAAATGCGAAGTTATAAAAAACAAAATGTTACATTTATTGATTATATATTGTAGTATGAAGAATACCTTTTTCGGCCTTTAGGCTAAGATAAAGTCTAAGAAAAAGATTTTTCTTTTTGAGATTACATGATTAGAATTGGGGTTCATTTACCACATTGATTCATTGCAATCATTTACGGAATCAATTCAAATAAATACCTCAGAGAAAATTTCAAATTCAACCATTTTTTTTAGGGGTCTCTTGAATAATAAACTAAAGTCTTTATTATTCCTCGATTAAAACAACTTCTTCAATATTTAAAACAATTTCTTCAATATTTATTATTTAAGAAAAGAGTAAATAATGTCAATTTATAGTTGAAAGGTCTCCATCACCATTACTAGCTAACAATTATATAAATGCAAAATAAATTCAATAAAATAAATAAATAAATACTCATTAAATTCATATAACTGTTATGACTATAATAATTTTCTTATGATAGGACATATATTAATCATAATTTTGCTTAATAAACCTCAATAATACATTTTTAGTGTTTTTGATAGTGTACATGCACAATATATTGCATTGCAACTCAGGATAAACACAATTTTAAAAAAAATGGAAAGAAAAAAAAAACACATATATATATATATATATATATATATATATATATATATATATATATATATATATATATATATATATATCATCAAATAAGGTATAAGTTATTAATGTATTTAATTTGATTATATAATTTCTATGTTTTTTCTTTGTAATAAAATTTCTAAGTTATTAGATGTATTTTAATTTTTTATAAAATATTATTTTTGTCAAAATATTTAAATTTCAAAATTGTTTATAAAACTTTAATGAAAATATTTGAATCTAAAACTTTAGAATTTTAATTTAAAATAGATTTGAGGATTTTGGATTTTTAAAATTTTAAATCTTTATGATTTTTGAATTATAATTTTTATAAAATTAATAATATGAACAACTTAAAAAAAATCTTATGATTTTATATCATTATTATTGACAATAATAATAAGTTAAGATTTTACGACTAAAGAGATTATTGTTGGTTTTTTTAATAAAAAATTAATAGAAGGACATAGGATAATTTAAAATTTAGAAAGAACACAAAGGTATTTGTATAATACTTCGTATAAATAGAAGACATATATGTGTTAAAAGTGTGTTCTTAAGTTGAATCCTATATGATAGTAAATGTCTAAACACTTGTTCATTAAAATGAACCACTCATATTATTCCTAGAACTCACTACAAATGTATAACCGTGTAAAATTTAGTAACAATACAATTATTTCTTCATTCTTATGGATAACATGGTGAAAGTGTGTTATGATAATGAATAGAATATGATATTAAATCTCTCATATCTCATTTATCAAATTGAACATCTCATATTAATAGAATGAACTATTACATTTGGTGAAGAATGTAAAATTTAAGGATATTACATTCAATTTTTGCATTTCCAGAAGCAGTGTTAAACATATGTTTTTAAAATAGATAAAATATTGATACTACATATCATAAATGATTCATCGTGAAGGAGTCATATTAATTTTATGACTATTTCTTACTAAAGATTTCATAAAGATTAAAAAGAAGGTGAATACTCTTTGCCTAAAAAGAATTAGATTTAACAATGTGATAAATTTTAAATTAATTAATTAAACTTAATCAATTTTATAACAATATTCTACAGCAAAAAAAAATAAATTATAAATGATTGCTTCGTCTAATATAAAGTAAATGATTTTTATTTTAATAAAAAATTATCAAAGAGATCAAATCTTGAAAGATTATGAGTTTATATATTTTAAAAAAATATTATAAATAATTTAGATAAGTTTAAAAGATATTTGAAAATAAAATAATATAACATATTACTATCAGTGAAATATTTATCATCGGCACCAAGAATTTGTGCCCCAACACCAGTAAACCTAGGTCTATATTGAGCCAATTCGAACGTCGTCAATGGTTTACGAAATGCAGGATTCTCAACAAAATACATAAAGCAAAACCTCAAAGAATTTGCGAGCAGTTCCATCAAAGTGGTACTCGTTGTGAGGGGTGCGGAGTGGTCGATTGGGAGGTGTAGGAGAGTAAACAGGTTTGGAGGATTGAGATTGTTGATTGTCTTGAATGGGATTGGTGTGTGAAGAAACGGAATTGTGAGCGAGGGATTTGAAGGTAGCGTGGTTGTTGCGAAGGGGGAAGGGGAGGAATGTGGGTTTTGTGAAATGGGCGGTGGATGAGGAAAGTGAGGGGAGGGGGAGATAGAGAGGAGGAGGATCGAAAAGCTTGGTTTCCATGGATGAGTGTGTGATTGTTGGTTGTAGAAGACTATGTGAGTGTGTGTGTGTGGCTTTGTTGTCTTCCGTGTCAACTCATCTTCGTCTTCAGTTCAATTTAATCCACGTTATATGCTTAGTTTTGTTTTTAATTTTTGTGGTTCAAATGAGATGTTTAGCTTCTTGAGCTCTAATTATAAGAAAATTATGTGTATGGAAAGTATATACTTGTCCTCTTTTTTTTTATTACATGGAGGGCCAAAGCCCAAAAAAAAAAAGAAAAAACTAAACAACTACTAATTTATAGTAACAGAAGCTACTCTTGCCTTTTTCAAAGGAATCCACAAGCCAACTAGGCAAATCATGAAAAATCTTGCAACCTCCTTGCACATTCTTTCCATACTTGGCTAACAAGTTAGCACACTCATTAGCCTCTCTATAAATATGCTTGACTTCCACCTTATCCAACCTATCCATGAACCTATGGATTTGAACAACTAAATTTCTTGCATCCATAGAATGCTTCTTAACTTTGTTAACAATCTCCACGGCATGAATCGAATTCGCCTCCAGAATCACCTTCGACAAACCCCTCTCCACCACCATCTTCAAACCATCACGAATGCCCCAAAGTTCAGCCATGAGAGGGCTGGACCTTCCAACATACCTGGAAAACCACCAATCCAATTACCGTCCTTATTACGGATTAAACCTCCACAACCAGATAGCCCTCTAGTATCATGAGCTCCATCAACGTTAAGCTTCACAAAGTCTTGCGTAGGCCTAATCCGACGGATTTGTTTCTTCACTCTACTACAATCCATAGCCTTCGTCATGATTATAGTTGAGCCCACATAATCCTGCAGCTTCTTGGCAATAATTGTATAGCAATTAACCGGCCTTACAAACTTATCATCATGTATGTCTTTATTCCTCCATTCCCAAAGGCTATGGCACCCAATAGCCCAATAAAGCCTCCAATCTGGCACGTCAAGATAGTCCACCACGAGGTTCATGTGAATCCAATTTTGAAAATCACCTGTGTAAAACTCATGCAGGATTGAATAAGGAATCCTATTCTCCCACACCACCTTCGCATACTTACAATCACGCATAGCATGCAGCAAGGTTTCACTGCTATTACCACACAAGATACAATCAGCTTCACCAAACCCATGCTCATGCATTCTCTGACCAATAAGGAGTCTCTCATGTTTGAGTAACCAGATAAAACATCTTACCTTCTCAGGCACTTTTAACTGCCAAATACTTCTCCACCCTTTGCTAATAACTAGATCATTTTTCTCCGTCAAGTATCGATACATACCTCCAATAGAAAAGGTATCATCCTCTTTTGTGGCTTCACTTCTCTTATCCTTGTTACTATTCTGAATAGGCGGAAAAACAGCTGCAATTTTCATTTTAATGTCATCGGGTAGCCAAGCCATTAACTCCAAATCCCAGTCTCCATCTTCCCCAACAAGATCACAAACTTTCGCATTAATCAACTCACCAGGGACAGTCACATTCTTATCCATTATACTCTTTCATTTACACCCCTAGCTATCACTCCAAGCTTTAATATCCTTCCCATCTCTAATATTCCATTTACTAACTTCCAGCAAACCATAATTTGTCTTAACAATAGCCTTCCAAAACTTAGAATCATAAGTTTTAGCCTGAATATTATTAACATTCTCCACATCTTTATACTTCCCTCTCAAAACACGACACCACAAATCATCATCCCCGTTCAATAACTTCCCTCTTAGCTTCATAATGCAAGCTTGGTTCATGATATCCAAGTCTCTAAGCCCTAAACCTCCATCATTTTTGCTCGAGGAAACTATACTCCAACCAACCGCATGATGCTTTTTTTTAACTCCGTGTCACCCCATATAAAATTATGTTGAAGCTTTTGTATTTCCTTGATGCATCGCTTAGGAAGCAGATTAGACATCATAGGATAGACCGGGATTGCTTCCATCACACTCTTGGACAACGTAACTCTCCCAGCAAAGGACAAATTCCTCGCCTTCCAAGTTGAAAGTCTGTTAGATATCTGATCTAACACATAATTAAAATCTTCCTTCATAAAAGCTTTCCCTGTCAAGGGAACACCAAGGTACTTGCCAAAGTTGGAAGTTTCTTTGAAGCCTGACTCCACTACCTGCTTAGCTTTAATGCTTCTACTAACATTCCTCGAAAAAAGGATACTAGATTTCTCAATGCTTATTTCTTGACCTGACATTTGACAAAACACATCAAGAGTGTCTTTAACAATAGCCATTTTCTTTTTCGTAGCTTCTCCAAAGATAAGCAAATCGTCTGCAAACATTAAGTAAGTAATATTCACACCCTGTCTTCCAACTCGAAAAGGCCTCCACTTCTCATCCTTAACCGCCTACTCAATTAAATGTGATAACTTATCCATGCAGAGAACAAACAAATAAGGTGACATGGGATCTCGTTGACGAATCCCTCGCTGCGGATGGAAAAACTCATTCCTACTACCATTCCAGTTGACATTAGTTTCCATACTAGTCACACCATGCATAATAAGATTAATCAACTTATCAGGAAGATCAATCTCCTTCAAAACTCTCCAAATAAACTCCCAGCTAAGCTTATCATAAGCTTTAGCTAAGTCAATCTTAACCGCAAAAAAACCTTTCATACCTTTCTTCCTACTCATATTATGCATAACTTCATTAGTTATAATAATATTTTCATGTATAGCACGTCCAGGCACAAATCCAGTTGTACGGCATATGAGGTTTAAATCTCCCCACTATAACCTTTGTGATAACTTTGTAAACAGTATTACATAAAGAAATAGGGAGAAATTAAGTTATCTTTTGAGGGTGGTTAACTTTCGGAATCAGACATATATCTGTTTTGTTAAAGTCAGCAATGATACTCGGGTTATGCCAAGCGTTCTTCACAAATCCACTAAGCCCATCATCAACAATCTCCCAAGACTTCTGATAAAAACTTGCAGGAAACCCATCAGGACCAGGAGCTTTCCACGGTTTCATAGAAAACAAGGCACCCTTAACTTCCTCCATGCAAATATCCGCATGCAGCTGCTCCAATTCTTCCCTTCGCAGCTTAGGATAAGTTATACATGTTTGCTCCCACCTGCTCCAACCATTAGGACGCGTGAAAAGAGTCTTATAAAATTCAGTAACATGCGTCCTCAAAGTATCATGATCAGTTATCCAATCTCCCATATTATTCTTTAACATAACAATCATGTTCCTCTTCCTTCTGGCTATAGTCAGCATGTGATAGAAGTTAATGTTACAAATATCCTTAACTTCCTCCATGCAAATATCCGCATGCAACTGCTCCAATTCTTCCCTTGGCAGCTTAGGATAAGTTATACATGTTTGCTTCCACCTGCTCCAACCATTAGGACGCGTGAAAAGAGTCTTATAAAATTCAGTAACACGCGTCCTCAAAGTATCATGATCAGTTATCCAATCTCCCATATTATTCTTCAACATAACAATCATGTTCCTCTTCCTTCTAGCTATAGTATGTATGTGATAGAACTTAGTGTTACGATCTCCGTCAGCTAACCACTTAGTTCTCAAACGCTGAAACCATATTAACTCTTCCTGATGAAAAATCATACTATGGTCCTTCTACAACTTAATCTCCTGTCTCCTCATACCCCCAGTATTATGCATACATTGCAACTTCCTTTGAACCCCTTCAAGTCTCTTCATCAACTCCTTTTTTTGTCTCTTCACTTTTTCAAAAGAAAGAAATTTCCACTTATCAATACTATCCACTACCTTTTTCAAATTCGAAATTAGAGGATCTTCAGCATTCCACGTATCCAGCAACATGTCGTTATAAGATTCATTGGTCAACCAAGCATTTTCAAACCTAAAAGGCTTCCCCTGATAAACAAATTCCTCATCTTTCAAGTTAATAAGAATGGGATGATGATCTGAAAATTCAACCCTCAATAAAACTTTCACGTATGCGTCTGGAAACATAAGTCTCCACTCATCCTTACTCATCGCTCTATCCAATTTTTCATAGATTCTTTGACCACCATGAAACACTGGCCCTCTCCAAGTAAACATCTGTCCCCTAACTTCAACGTCACTTAACTATTTTTTCCTTTCTCCTCCTTCTATCATATCACCATTTTGAGAGAATATTTTGTGTTCAAAATCTATTTTTTTCACCAACTTTGTCAATCGGTTATATTTTAATTTAATATTTTAAATTTTTTTTCACTTTCTTTTTTCAACCATGAATATTCCTACAGGGAACTGAAATTCATGTAATCATACCAACATTCTATAAAGCAGCATTTGATTTGATCTTAACTACCTCAAACACATACATGATCTATAATTTTTAAGTTCAAAAGAATGACTTATTGTTCAAGATGACTGGTCATAAATATGTCCTCAAGTTTAGTAGTAGAATCAGGATTTCGAATGTCAACAAACATACAATATCTGACCTCAAGTTGCATTTCAAACCATTTATTAATATTATTTTTGGAAAATGGAACAAATATCGCTTAATAGGTGTCATACCTCAAAATGTGCCCACCTATTTATACTTTTCACCTGGCTTAGGCTTCTCATTCATCTGTATATCTTTTCATTAGGTTATTTTCATATTATGCATTCATTCATTGAATAAGACATGTGGCAGTTCATTGGATCAGTGTACATGTGATGGTTTGAGGTTGCATCACCTATGCAAGATTGTTTCAACTGAGGATCCCTTGATCATGGATTAGGGTTTACCTCATTGTGCTTATGGTTATTAGATAAACCTCAAAGTTTTGGCTATACAATCATCAGGAGGGAAATTATGGCACTTGTAATACAAATGTCAAGACTGATGTCTCAACACAAAACATAATGTTAGGAAAGATGTTATAACATCATCTGCTGATTGAAAATACTTTTTCCAAAATAGAAACTATGTAGAATTAAATTGCAGAAGGTAAAAGAACACAATCAGTTGTTAATCCAGTTCGGTGCAACGTCACCTACTCTGGGGGCTACCAAGTCAGGAAGAAAATCCACTATGATAATATTAGTTCAAAGCCTAAACGGTTCTAGTTTACAACTTCTCGCATAATCACTACCTTGTGCAACTTCTACCTAGAACCTTCTAGATATGAGAACAGTAACGCCCCAAATTTAAATAATTGGTTAATTAAATTAATTAAGGACGTTAATTAATTGGAATTGTCGAAGTTGGGAATTTATTGGAATTAATCTAAGGAACGTAAGTGAATTATTATATCGTTTGAGCGGTTGAATGGAAAGTCAGATTAAATTCGTCAGTTAATCCGAGAAATAATATTAGGGATAATATTATTTTATTGGAGTATTTGTTTAATTAAGTTGGGTTGGTTGGTGTAAGAAATTGGGAGGTATGGATTGGCAAGTCCACTAAGACAAATGAAATAATAGTAATAGTATTATTATTTTCATAAAATAAGAAATATCAGAAAAAAGGGTTTTCTGTTGGTGTTCTAACAGAGGAGAGGAAAAATAAGATTTTGGTGCCGTAGCAGAAAGAAGGAAAAGAGATACGCGAGTTTTGCTGTGAAGAGGAAAACGGAAAGATTATGCAAAATCGAAAACTGGAACTCAACCGGAAATTGTAGAGCGGACTCCGAATACAAGGTAAGGGTGGGGTTCTTGCTCTATAAACGGGGATATGATGAACCGTATGTGGGGTTTAGGGAATTTTATTATCTCTTTGTGTTCGATTAATTGTTCTGTGATGTTGCTAAATTGATGTTCTGGAATTTGTATGAAATTATGTTACTATGTGATTAATAATTGATTCGGTGTTGTATGTGATGATTGGGTTGAATTTGTAATCGATGATGATGAATTTGTATACACTGTGTTGTGAATTGATTTGGTGATGCTGTGACGATGAAAATTTCTGAAATTAGAAATTGTCGTATTGATTGAAACTGATACCGAAATAAAAAGATATTAAATCTGGAAGAAGGAATTTTAGGGATGGCGTGCATAAAAGAGGGTTGGACGTCCCTTGAGGAATGAAGAGTGGGAAGACCCCACATTTACCTAGGGGCGGGCGGCCCAAAAGAGAGGGGTCGGCGCCCTTTGTTCTTTGGAGTCCCTTTTTGGGACGGTCACGTGTGGAGTGGGGACGGGGGCCCCTTTCTAGTGGGGTGGGCGCCCCTGGCTTAGAAGATGGGCGCCATCTCATTACTTCAATTATCCAATTTTTTCCTTTTTCTACTTTGTTGTGACATTATACCATATGTATACATATGATAATAATTAAAATGTATGATTGAATCTTAACGTGTGTGCATCACATGCTATCGCCAAGGTTGTTAACTCTAGTATGTCCTTTTAATAAATAAGTGCAATTATAATATAGAATTAGTGTACTCAAGTACCACTTGGAAATAAATAGCAGACTCAAAAGCAAAGATTAGCCACAGATTAGGATGATATCTTTGAAATTAAGTAGCAATAGCTTAATTATAGCTCAGCAGCAGGTACACGTAAATAATAGAAACAGAGGTAAGAGGCGACATTGGCAATGGTTCTGTTTAGCAGAATAATTTGAATAACAGTATCAATAGCTATATATGACAGTAGTTGATAAAATACTTAGTGAGCAGGAAATATAATAATAGAAGGAAAAATATATAGTGAGTCGAATAATATTAGGAGTGTTCGGGAATAATCCGATAACTGTTGTGCTTGCGGTGTTTTCGGTAATGTTGCGACGTGACGTATTTTTTGTGAGTTTTGTGAAGTATGTCGATGTTTGCGTGAATTATCTGTGATAAATTATTGTTGTTGATTTGTCGTGTGATATATTGCGATGTTGCGATGAGTTTTTGTGAATTATTGCGAAGTGCAGGATGTAAGGTGACGATTGTTTATCAATAATTATTGATATATTTTGGCGATGTAGGCGAATGCCTTTGCGACGATGTTTGGCGACGTGTTTGTGATAAAGGCGTATGCCTCGCGACGTTGTTCTTTGATGTTTGTGATTTGTTGCATTTCATCAGTGTCTCATGATTTGCATATTTTAGCGACGGCCTGGATTGGCAAAACAGCGACGAAGGCTTATGCCTGTTTTGATGCCTCTATTCATTGGCAATTGGTGACGGGGGCTGAAGCCCTGGGTACCACATGCATGTGCATTTGTTAGAGTCGCGTTTCATTTGTGTGATTATGATGTTATGTGTTTTGATGTGTGAATTTATGTGACTTGTTGTGAACTTTGAATATGGTCTTATGTGAGATGTTGTGACTTGTGTTGTTGATTGAAACAGTGAAGTAAACTAGACTATAACGATTATATCGCAAGGCGATAATTATTATAACTTGAACCTGAATATACAATTTATCATCACCCTATTTATATTGTTTGATATCTCACCCTTTCTTTTGTTTCGTCGTTACCTTTATACTAGTAACGTGCAGGTGATAGCTTGATGAAGATTTAGACGTTGTGAGTTGAGTCGGTGGTCGCTCTGATACGTAGCACTCGTGGGGACAAACGATTGTTTTACTTATTGTTTTATTTGCTGGATTTTATATGGTTTTGGTTTAAATTGTAACTTAAATTTACCATGCAAAGATGCTACGTTGTTATTTGAATAGTTATGAAGTTTTTTGATTTCACTACAAGTTAATTGTTTTAATTTGAAACAAAGTGATTTTTGAGTAATGATTTAATTGTCGTTTTAAATTTCTGTGCTATGTATCTATATGAAGGCAAGTAAGTCGTAAATGTTTTTGAATGACGAATATGTGACATCTCAATTGTATGTTTTCTTGAATTTTATACTCTGATTGTTCGTATAATTATCGGGTAGAATTGGGGTGTTACAAGAACCCCCTCTCACTTCGTACCAATCACCTTAGTGATCAAAATATTTACAAACCTATGACAAGAACCAAAACATAAGATTACACTTCCAATAAACAATATTTAATTTTGCTTAAAAGCTTTTAACTAAGAACAATACTCAACTCTTTGCTTAAAAGCTCATGAGTGAGAACAATCAGTCTACCTCAATGTATCAAAAGATACATGAGTGACATACACAAGAAAACAACTAACTTTAGGTACTCTCTAAACCCTAAACCCTTATTTTGCATCCACGGTTTCTTTTTGTGAATGCTTGCTATTTTAGGTTTAACAAGTCCTTATTTATAGACTCTTGCAGTATGGGCTTGGACTCTTCAATCAAATCAAATCTTCTACTTTTTAATCAGCTACAAGATCTTCACACAAAAATAGGAATAAATCTTCAA
Source organism: Vicia villosa (assembly GCF_029867415.1). Classification (NCBI taxonomy): domain Eukaryota; kingdom Viridiplantae; phylum Streptophyta; class Magnoliopsida; order Fabales; family Fabaceae; genus Vicia; species Vicia villosa. Next base: position 2,810,269 of record NC_081182.1, on the reverse strand, counting down.
AGTTTCCTAAATAATCTCCAAGATAATTTTTAGTGAAACCAAATCAAATCTGCATTGTTCCTAATAAAATCTCCTTGACATGCACAAATTAATGAGATATATCCAAAAGAAATCTCAAAAAATAAATCAAATCTGTCAAGAGATATAACATCAACGCCTGTTGTACAATAGGCCAAAATGTCAAGACATTTGGCTCAATATCTATCTGAAACACATGACAGCAGAACGTATCATGATAGTTGGCCAAAATGTCACAACATCTTGCTCAACATCAGTTAAGAACCATGTTTTATCAAAATTTATGCCAATCATAAAACCATGGATCTAACAATCTTCCTCTTTGATAAATTTTGGCTAAAACAATCAAAGCATAATAAATCCTTGAGATAGGAATAAAACCACAACACAAGCCTACATGAGAACATGTAAACTTTGTAAAAACTACAAACATATGGATATACATGTCAAAGCTCTCCAGAAGTCAGATGTTCAAATATGTGATCTGACATCATATCAAACACAACACAAGAGCTTGTACAATCAGACAGGTCCATTACTCCCCCTTGTCACATAGAACCAATACTCCCCCTCAAAGGGAAAACCCAAATCACCATATATGAACTCTTCAAGTTCACACATCTGAGGTACATGCAACAAAAATAATTAAGCCTCTCATATTATTATGCTCTCGCTAAATAATTGCATACAACAGGCAACAATAACAGACTACTCTTTTCATAATTTGGAGTTCAAATTAAAATGTGGCAGGGTGATTTTGGCTCTCAAAGCTTAGAAAATGATGCTGAGGTCACTCTTATTTATAGATATGGAATGAGGAAGGGTTAAGAATTGAGGTGTACGATAACTTTTGAGTGAGATTCGTGTGCACCTTGAAGCAAGGTAAATGTGTGATACCATTTGATCAAAACACACCCGAAATTTGTGTTTCACTTGCCACACATCATCTAAACATGTTTTAAAATGGATTAGGCACACAAATTACCCTTAATTAAGCTTGCACAATTACTTTAATTGAATTTGGTGATTTAAAATTTGACATTTCTTCATAGTCAATCAACCAACTTTGCACACATGGTTCTTTCAATGTAGAACGCTTTTTGAAATGAGACCAATTACATTTGAAAGATGACACTCCCAACTTTTCAATGTGACCTAAAAGTTTCCATTTGTCACCTTGAGCATAACAATACAAGTCCTCAAAATTTTCTAAGTTTTTGACATCCATGAGTGCACAACTTTGAATCAAGCCTTCTTGTAATTGGCACGTGCGTTTTTTATTTTTCTTCGAGCCAAATACTCTTCTTATCAAGATGAACACAATGCATAAAGAATCACCTCCATAGGAGTTGTGGATTGAGAGATATGATTTTGGAAACTTGGGCAAAAACAAGTCAATCTTGCAAGGTCATTTCATCAAAAGTCCCAACATGAAAGTTGTAGAGAATAGAAAAATAAGCTTAGGGCCAAAAGTTATGTAAGAGAAGGTTAAAATTGAGTCATTTGGACTTGTGCTCAGTCTTCCACACATGGTATGCCTTAAAACCTATGCATCTTGAGATGACCTCTAATGTTTTGCCTTCTTTCATGATCTTCCACTTAAAATTTGCTCTTGATCTTAAAAGATGAATTGGAGTAGACTCATTCAAGATTAATATACAAAAATAATGAGCTCAAAATTATTTAAAAAAATGAGCAACTTATGATCCCTTGTGTAGCAACCTGCCCTAAAAATTAAAGGTTTTAGAGTCGCCACCTATTCTGAAGGGCGAATAGGAAACCCTACGCAGTTAAGAGATCGGGGTAAGTTATTATAATCAGGTCGAGGGAAGGTGTTAGGCACCCTCAACCCTTTCCTAAGGTTTGTATCTAAAGTTAAGGTTTATGGCTAAATATTAAGGTTTAATAGCTAAAGAAGTGAACAGGGTGAAAATTGAGATTTGAACTGAATGGAGGTTTTGAGGAAGGGGACTCGCCTTGGTTATCCAAGTGCCTACGTATCTCCTTATGGAGAATCAGAGTCAACGTAGTTCGGGCACATGATTGTACGCCTTAAAATTGATTATGAAGGTGTTTGAAGTTGTTTCAAAGGCTTTTTGAGTGGCCTTATCGCAGTTGTTGAAATACGAAGTTCGAAGGTATTTTGAATTACCTTGTCGTAGTTGTGAACATCGCAGTGTTTGAAGGGATGTAAATCCGTGGTATCGTGGTTTAGTGTATTTTGAATGTTTGGGCGTACAACCCTGGTTTAATATGTCACAGTTAGATGCGATGATCAATATATTTGATCAGTATAGCTAACGGATTAATGGGGCATTGCTGGTTACTCAGATCGATAGATTCGATCGTCGCGGGCAGCAAATTAAATGTATTTTAAATTATATATATTTTTTATCTCTCGTCTAATGCGACCAATAGATTTAGTCGGGTCGAGAAGAGAATTAAACAAAGGATTTTACCATTTTTTATCTCTCGTCATTGCGACTAATAGATTTAGTCGGGTCGAGGAGAGAATTATTCGGGAATTAGTTAAATTAATATTACTGAATAAATTAATTCGATTAAATTTATTTCTCGCCAATGCGACTAATAGGTATAGTCGGATCGAGGAGAAAATTAATTAAGGATATCCAATGGGATTGGGGCAAACCCTAATATTCGGATCCTATCTAGGGTTTTTATGATTTATATAATTAAAACTAATTAAATAGATTAAATCGATATAAATCAAAATAATCGGGAAAAAATCCTAAATAATCCTAAACCTTAACCCCTAATTTATATGCTAATCCTAATTTTATTATTCTAATCCTAATAAAATTAATTAATTAATTAAACTAAACATAATTAATTTAATCTAAATAATTAAACAACAAAAATAGAAAATTATATAAGAAGAACCTGGCAGTTATCATGTGTAGCACGTTCTTGAGGATCTATGATGGTCCTTCAGCCTTTGATGCCTTGGATCTGGACATGGCATTATCCTGTGGTCTTTAAGTGAGAGTGCATGATGTATTTCCTAGATATGCTAATCCTAATTTTATTATTCTAATCCTAATAAAATTAATTAATTAATTAAACTAAACATAATTAATTTAATCTAAATAATTAAACAACAAAAATAGAAAATTATATAAGAAGAACCTGGCAGTTATCATGTGTAGCACGTTCTTGAGGATCTATGATGGTCCTTCAGCCTTTGATGCCTTGGATCTGGACATGGCATTATCCTGTGGTCTTTAAGTGAGAGTGCATGATGTATTTCCTAGATGGCTGCGCACCGGATCTGTAAGTGACCCAAAACCAAACGTTTTTGCAAAAATATTTGTGTCTCCTGCAAGGTTCGAACCGGCGCTCCACTGATTGCCAAACCATTACTCTAACCATCTGAACCACTTGCGTTTATTGTAAATTCTGTGATCGCATGGCATGTTATATGAAAACAAAGTATTTATGAGAGAGAAAAAGAGCCACATGCCCTTCACCTTCAGAACCATGTTCTCAACACCAACCTTCTTCAACCCAGAACTGAGTCCTGATCTCATTCTCTCCTTTCCACGACCACACAGTAATATGCGACCAAATCGGATATTCAAAACACTCAAAACCAAAAGAAGCGATATTGGGATGGTGGTGATGGTGGTCGACGTAATGACGACGGTTGTTGTTCCGTGCGAAGCGGATTGGGATCGAAAGGAACAATTCGCGGCGGTGGCTGGATTCGGCCGGAGTTAGGTAGCCGGTTGCTATCGTCTTCGCGTGGGGCTGCGCGTGCGGCGAAGGGCTGCGCTTGCGGCGGAGGGGCGGTGCTGCAGCGGCGGCGTGTGGAGTCGACGGCGGAGGTGGGGCTGCTACCATGTATCGTCTCCGCTAGAATCTCAATCGGTATTTTCTTCCAATCCTTGCTAGCACCTTATGCTTTTGGAAATCATAATGAATTGTTGTTATTGAAACCAAATGAGAAACAAAGGAAGGAGATAAATGTGAAACAGGGATGGATGTTATCGTGTTTTTTTCTGTACGGGACAAAAGTTATATGTTCTTGGTATAAAGGCCAATTGTCTGTACCGAGAGAAAGTCAGAGTTATTGGGTAAAAAGGTGGCCTCCCCTTATTTGTTAGAAAATCTTGTCATTATATTAGTCAATTTAGGGTATTTTTTTGTTTTACTCCCCATGGGCTTATTGACTATCTTCATCAGCCCAATATTATATCAACTAAATCCACCTCTAATAATCTAATAATCATAACACTAAAATTAAAAGGGTTAATAGTCAGTAATTAGCATAATAATGTAATAATAACCTCAATAATAATATTACAAATGAATCTTAATAATAATATCACCTATTATTAATATTAATATTAATAATAAAAATTAATAATATTAAATACTAATAGTTAGTGAAAAAAATTAGTAATAATACTTCAATAATAAAAAATGAATTTTAATAGAAAAACCCAATAGTAAAAAACTAATAAAAAGAGAAATAAAAAAGTGGAGACTAATGGCTTGATGAAACTTGTTGAAGAAGGCGTGGAAATAAACACATGAATCTATGGAGCTTCTTGATGAATCAAGCCACATAATCTTAAGATGAATTTGATCAAATAAAGTGGAGAGAAGGTTAAAGCAAGACACTTTGACGATAGGAATATCTCCCATAGGGTCTAAGCCATTTAGTTTCCATGAATGATCAATTGATTGAGGGTCAATCCTCAAAACTCTAGATTTATGAGGGAGTATGATAGCTCTTGATTTAATCACCTACAAGGCAAAGCTTTGGAAGAAAGAGATATCTTTTTGTATTTTGGTTAGTTTAACATAACAAATAAGTATTCACAAATTAAACAAACATGGGTGTTTGGTGGTCCCTCAAAGGTGAGGTGGGCACAGAGCTAAAGGTCAAACTCAAGATTGTGATCTTAATTAGTGGTGAGGATGCAAATGATTGGGGAATCTTAAGGTAAAATTTTGGGATATGGCAGTAAGGGTCATCATTAAACCCTAGCCTAGCCATCATTGTGCATTAATTACAACGCATGGCTCGATGTGGGCGTGGAATGTCACCATGTAAAAACTCCAATCACCTGTTCGGCTCCCCACGCGTCGAACACAAAAGATGACCTTCGCACTTCTCTGGGACGTCCTCAGGGAAATTACAAAATGTCCCCATCTCAATCGAGGAGCGCCAGTGGCCTATCTTCCTCCTCGTTGCGCAGGCTGATCTTAAGTCGTTACTCGTATGTTTGGAAGCAACGACTTAGAGGGCTTCTATTTTGGACTGGGCCAATGGCTGAGCATGACCCAATATGCTTCAGAGTCCAAGACGACCCAACAGATCTGGCCCAATGTGTGGGGCAAATGAAAAGTGTTTTCCACCTTTCAGCTCCTCGGTTGGGCACGCATGGTCGGTTGGCCCCTAGACCAACTAAATCACCATTGCCCTTAATTGCGTCTCTGCCTGCATCAACAACTAGTTTTCAATATGCCCGGACAGCCTTCCAGAATGACGAGCATGAGCTGCCCGCCCCTGCTTTCACGCAGAATTCTTGGTAGTCACCTATTTTGGGGTTGGATCCTAGATGCCCAACCCAAAATAGGGACCAATGACCATGCGCTGGTGGCACTATAAATACCCTCTCACTTTAGAGGATCAGGTAATCCAGATCTTATCCTAAAATCCAAATCTTATCCTAAAAACATGTATCTCTGCACCCTTACTGACTTTAGCATCGGAGTGTCTTGTATGTACACCCTATCCTTCTTGATTTCAACATTGTAGGCGAAGTCTCTGTTCCACTATAGGTTTTGATCAACTGGTAAGATCAATTAATATTTTTATTGATAATAAATAAACAGCGAAAAAAATTAAAATGAAAGTAAAAAGTGTGGAAAAAAGAATTGTGAGAAAGATTTAAAATTTTAATCAAGAAAGAGAATAATTGTCTAATACTTAATTGGTGAATGTTAGAAACTGATTGACCCATGTCGATCTTGGAAAATGTTAAATATATAGCAGAATGGACATATGTCATGCTGTAATAGGATATGAGAATGAAAAGGTTAAATATTACTTAACTAGTCTGACACTCGTGCGTCCGCACGGGTATTTGTTGTGCCTTGTTATTTTGTTCAATATGGATATTACTGCAGAGGCAAATGTCCTAAAAACATATGTATAAAATTTGAAAATTTCTTTTCAATAGGTTGGACCAAAGTTTGAGATATTTTGATCAATAAACATCATTTCCCCGTTAATGTTTAATAGTTTGATCAGTAATTTCATGTTCCCGTTAATATTCAATATGTTGAGCAGAAATTCATGTTCTCGTTAATATTGAATATTTTATTCAATAACTTCATGTTCCTGTTAATATTCAATATTTTGATAAGTAACTTCATGTTTCCGCTAATATTCATTATTTTGATCAATAACTTCGTATTCCCATTAATATTCCAAATTTGTTTCCGTTAATATTCAATATTTTTATTAGTAACTTCATGTTTTTGTTAATATTCATTATTTTGATCAGTAACTCCGTGTTCCCGTTAATATTCATTATTTTGATCAATAAATTCTTGTTCCCGTTAATATTCCAAATTTGTTCCTGTTAATATTGAAAAAATTTATCAGTAACTTAATGTTTCTTTTAATATTCAAAAAAATTATCAGTAACTTCGTGTTCTCATTAATATTCAATATTTTGTCAATAACTTCGTGTTCCCGTTAATATTTATTATTTTGATCAATAAGTTCGTGTTCCCGTTAATATTCAAAATTTGTTCTCGTTAATATTCAAAATTTGGATCAGTAACTTAATGTTTCCGATAATATTCAAAATTTTGATCAGTAATTTCGTGCTCCCGTTAATATTCAATATTTTAATCAATAACTCTGTGCTCCTATTAATATTTAATATTTTGTATATTAACGGGATACTCGTGCATTCGCACGGGGACCAATGTGGTACGCTCATTTGTTTTAATATTCAATATTTTGCTCAATAAACATCATTTTCCCGTTAACATTCAATATTTTGATTAGTAGCTTCATGTTCCCATTAATATTTAATATTTTTATCAATAATTCATGTTCTCGTTAATATTCAATATTCAATATTTTATAAGTGGTTTTGTTTACAATGTTAATTAATGTAGAAATAGTATAATAAGATGAAATGTAGAGACAATGTGAAATATGAATTTTCCACAAAATCTTTTGCTGAGAACTCAACATGCCTTTTCCACAAAAGTCAAATGCACTTTGTAAGAACTCAACATGCCTTTTGTTTATTTGGAAGAGCATGTGGTGAACATTAGAGAAATATAGGTAAATAGTAATTCACTCTTCAATATTGGCACTTTAATATATATATATATATATATATATATATATATATATATATATATATATATATATATATATATATATTTCAATTGTCTTGGTTGTATGAATTGTACAGATATTTGTATTTAATGTGAAACAACCGCAAATATATTATGAGGATATATAATGAATTTCATTATTTCTATGTTGTTATATATACTTCAGAAATTGAAGTCTTTGTCTTATATGATGTACAACTTTTAAAATGCATTTATTTGTTGCAAACAATGAGCCATAACAAATAGGTAAGACAGATGAGGTAGTTTTGGTAGAGCAATATAATTTCCTATTAAACACAGAGCATTACCAATAACTTGTCAACATACTCAGGTACTATTCTTGGACAAGTCTCTATTCTGTTCTGCATATCTATGCCTTCAAACATCCTAGTCTAAAAGATTCATCATGAATATGATATCAATATTCAATATTCTTTCTTTTGGCATTTCAACACACCACAAGCAAAACCAACAAAATCCCCATTACAATCTTAATTTTCTACTAATATTAAACATCGCAGTGACAGCCCCGAAAGCTTATGCACTCAACCGATTTGTGAGAAGATGCACTCCATTTTTGTTCTGCATATAACAAACAAAACTAAAACATCATAACATATTATTTAATCATTTAAAATCAAACAGGGCCGTTATAATCAATTTTCTAGCAGGGACCCTAACCCAGTATGTTTATATGAGCAAATTTTACACAGCAATGATGAGGCTGAAGGGGTGACAATGATGTACAAATTGTTTGGCTCTACTAAAAAAATAGTTCTTGGATAATTGTATTATGTCTAAAAAGAGTAAAATTCATAACTCATAATTTTGAAATTCATAACCTTCATCACACTTCCTTCTTCTAAATCACATAAAATAAACATAAACCAGTAAATACAAACCAAAACCAAACATCTTCTAAACACTATAATTACCTTTCCACCATAAACATATGTTGTGAAAAACGATACCAATAACAAAGTATAATAGGAATTAGGGAAGAAAAGAATTGGTTATAACTGCTATTCTTTTACTTTCTCTTGAAACAAGATTACAAGTTTACAAGAATAACAAATAACCTCTCTCACCCTAAATTAGGATTTGCAGCTTAGCAATGATGAGAGACTAGTATGCTATTTATAATAAAACCTAACATACTAACTAATGGGCTTTTTCCACAAGGCCCATTACACAAGCCAACTTAATAAACAAGCTAACTTAACAAATTAGGGTTTAAACACTAAAACTTAATTTAACATGCTAACAACCCTAGCATCTTCGACATCTGCATGCTAGACCCATCTTCGACTACAGCATGCACACTTCGACACCAGCATGTGAACAATCCTTCGACTTCATGCTTAACTCTGTCGAACTGTCGAACCAAGAAGCTACCCTTCGACAATACTAGAGTTCGATCCAATATCTCACAAATCTCCACCTTGGACCTAACTCTACAACGTCAAGGAACAGACTAGCTTTCTTCATGCAGCTTTATCAACTGCATACAGTGGAAAAACTTGCAACTCGGCAATGTCTTGGTGATCATATCAGCAGCATTGTCTTCAGTCGAAACCTTCAGCACTTGGACTTCTCCACGCTCGATTACTCCTCTGACGAAATGCAGCCTCACATCAATGTGCTTAGTTCGCTCATGATAGGCTGAATTCTTCGACAGGTGTATTGCACTTTGACTATCACATTTAACAGTGATACCTCGACCTTGAAGTTTTAGCTCCTTCGCAAAACCTTCAAGCCACAATGCTTCTTTCACAGCTTCAGTTAGGGCAATATACTCCGCTTCAGTGGTTGATAGAGCAACAACCTTTTGAAGTGTTGCTTTCCAACTAATTGCCGTGCCAAACATAGTGAAAACATATCCAGAAATAGATTTTCTGGAATCCATACAACCTGCATAATCAGAGTCGACATATCCTTCTATTACTGCTTTACTATCTTCACCCAAGGCTCCACCATAAATTAGGACTCTATTCAGAGACCCATTTATGTACCTTAAAATCCACTTCAATGCTTTCCAGTGAGCCTTTCCAGGATTCGCCATGTACCTGCTTACAAGACTGACTGCGTAAGCTATGTCGGGTCTAGTACAGACCATAACATACATCAAAGAGCCGACTATATTAGCATATGGGATGCTATTCATATAGGCTCTTTCGACATCAGTACTGGGACACTGATCAATACTCAGCTTGAATTGAGGGTTTGTTGGAGTCACAACTGACTTCGAATTCGACATACCATACTTTTCAAGAATCTTCCATAGATATGCCTCTTGAGATAAGCATATCTTCGACTTCTTTCTATCTCTCCGAATGTCAATTCCAAGAATCCTGGAAGCAACTCCCAAATCCTTCATATCGAACTCCTTATTGAGTTCAGCCTTCACCCTCATCACATCTTCAACACTGTTGCTTGCTATGAGAATATCATCCACCTAAAGCAACAAAATAACAAATGAATTACCAGGTCAAAATCTGAAGTAAACGCAGTGGTCGAACTGACTTCTAATGAAACTTATGCGTGCCATGAACTTGTCGAATCTCCTATTCCACTGTCGAGGAGATTGTTTCAGCCCATACAAAGATCTCTTTAACTTGCACACATAATCTTCCTTCCCCTTTTCGACATACCCTTCAGGTTGCCTCATCAGGATCGTTTCATCTAGATCACCATACAAGAACGCAGTCTTCACATCCATCTGTTCCAGTTCAAGATCGAACTGTGCCACCATGGCAAGCAACATTCGAATGGACCTATGCTTCACAACAGGAGAAAACACATCATTGAAGTCGACACCTTCTTTCTGAGTGAAACCCCTTGCAACTAACCTTGCCTTGTATCTTTTCGACGTCACTCCTTCAATTCCTTCCTTAACTTTGAAAATCCATTTACAGCTGACTAACCTTGCCCCATCAGGTTTCTTGATCAGTTCCCAAGTATGATTATCATGAAGAGATTTCATCTCATCATCCATGGCCTTCAGCCATTCAGTCTTATTTCGACTCCTCATAACTTCCTTATAGTCTCTAGGTTCTTCGTCTAGAACCTCACTTGCAGAGATTAAGGCATAAGCTATAAGATCTGCATATCCAAGTCTTTGAGGTGGCTTGATGACTCTTCTCGACCTATCTCTCGACAATAGGTAGTCATCGTCAGTTTCCTCAACTTCAGCATCTTTTGCTTCTTCTTCGACTTCATCTGGGATATGCAATTCAGCATCAACATGCTCCACCTCAACAGGAATCTCTACCTGTTCCAGCTCTTCGTCAGATGTTTCTGTACTTCGACCAACATCATCAATTTTCTTAAAAGCCATTTCAGCTTCATTGAAAACTACATCTCGACTGGTGATACACCTCCCGTGACCTGGCTCTAGGCACCATAGCCTATAAGCTTTGACTCCTTCAGGGTATCCCATGAACATGCATTTCAGAGCTCTAGGTTCGACCTTGTCTTGCCTAATGTGAGCATAGGCTATGCAGCCAAATACTCTCAGTTTGTCGAGATCTGGTGGATGTCCCGACCAAACTTCTTCAGGTGTCTTCATATCTAACGCTGTCGAAGGACATCTGTTTATCAGATATGTTACTGTCGAAACAGCCTCAGCCCAGAACACCTTCTTTAAACCGGCACTAGTCAACATGCATCTGACTCTCTCCAAAATAGTTCGATTAAACCTTTCAGCCAAACCATTTTGCTGTGGAGTACCTGCAGTAGTTCTATGCCTTGCAATACCAAAGGCAGCACAAAAACTGTTGAATGCCTCATTGCAAAATTCAAGGCCATTGTCAGTTCTCAACCTCTTGACTTTTCTGCCAGTCTGATTTTCAACCAGAGTCTTCCAACTTTTGAAATTCTCAAAAGTTTCATCCTTAGTCTTCTGGATGAATACCCATAATTTTCTGGAATAATCATCTACTATGGATAGAAAATACCTTGCTCCTGAATGTGATGGACACCTTGCAGGCCCCCAAAGATCAGCATGGATGTAATCAAGGGATCCATGTGTTCTTTGTTTGCCTTTGTTGAACTTCACTCTGCAAGATTTTCCAAGTACACAGGGTTCACAAAACTTCAGCTTTTCGATTTTGTCTCCACCAAGCAGATTTTGTTTCCCTAATTCGACCAGACCCCTTTCACTGACATGGCCCAATCTCATGTGCCAGATTTCTGTTTTCGACAAAGGTTTCGTGGATGCAACATTTGTCGAACCACTTACAACTTCAGCCTCAAGGGTATACAAGCCTTGTTTCTTCACGCCTCTCAAGACTTCCTTCGAACCCTTCATGACTCTTAGGATACTTTTCTCTCCTTGGAAAACATATCCTTTCTTGTCGAATTCACCAAGAGAAAGCAGATTTCTCTTCAAATCAGGAACATACCTGACTTCAGTCAACAACCTTATTGACTCATCATGGAGCTTGAATCTCACAGATCCAAAACCTGCAATCTTGCAAGCCTTGTTGTTTCCCAGCAATACTGATCCACCATCTTGATCACATAATTCCTCGAACAAGTCTTTGTTTGGAGTCATGTGCCAAGTGCAACCTGAAATCCATAATCCACTCCTTCTTAGAGTCACTGCTTGAAACCACAAGAACATCAGATGATTCGAAATCATCTTGAACAATGGCAGCGTTGCCATTATCCTTACCTCCATGATATTTCAAGCGTTCAGGGCACACCTTTCTTGTGTGACCCTCCTTCTTACAATGGTAGCATCGAATGCCAAATGCTTCGCCACTGTAAGTCTTCGACTGGCTTTTGCCTTTCTTCTTGTCGAACTTACCATCCTTTCGTAAGAGTTTTCCTTTAACGGCCAAACCTTCGCCAACAGTCGAAGGTTTATGCTCCTTTCGTTCATTCAAGTCCTTAGAGTACAAGGCTGATTGAACTTCTTCAAACGTCAGGGACTCCCTTCCATACAAGAGAGTTTCTTTGAAGTGAGCATGTGATCGAGGCAAAGAACACAATAGTAACAGCGCTTGATCTTCATCATCGATCTTCACATCAATATTTTCAAGATCAAGAATCAGCTTGTTGAACATATCCAACTGCTCAGCCAATACTTTGTCTTCAATCATCTTGAATGAATACAAAGCTTGCTTCAGGTAGAGTCGATTTACCAACGATTTGGTCATATACAAACTTTCAAGTTTCACCCATAACCCTGATGCCGTCGTCTCCTTTGATACCTGCCGGAGAACCTTATCACCAAGGCTCAACAAAATTGTGCTGTGTGCTTTCTCGATCATATTTGTCTTCTCCGCTGCCGTCAATTCTGCATTCATGGCTGCCTCTCCCTTCAACGCTTCCAAACAACCCTGCTGAACCAGTAGGGCTTTCATCTTCAAGCGCCACAGACCGAAATCATTCACTCCGGTGAACTTTTCAATCTCATACTTTGTTGAAGGCATCTTCTCCACGCTCACCGCACCAATTTGTTGTGAAAAATGATACCAATAACAAAGTATAATAGGAATTAGAGAAAGTAAAAGAATAGCAGTTATAACCAATTCTTTTCTTCCCTAATTCCTATTATACTTTGTTATTGGTATCGTTTTTCACAACAACATACTACAAACCAAACTTCAAAAAAATTCCACCACTTCTTTCCAACTACCAAAAGCTTCACAACATTTGCAAACACCAACCATAACCATATTAACATTCATATAAGTAACAAAAACCATTACAAACAACAAAACATCCACAGTAATCAGTGAAACCACAGAGCAAAAAACGGAAAAAAATCAAGGAAGAAGAAAAAGAAGTCTCTGCCGCGAGAACATTGTCGACGAAACCCCCAACTTGCAATTACAGCAGCAACAGCGACGCACACCTGTCCAATTGGAACCACCATCTGCCAAATTGCATCCATCATTGAGATATGGACAAGAGTATTGTTTCTAAAGTGGTCTTCATGGAAGCCCCGAAAGAAGTTCTTAGTTTACCGCGGCCGTCCGTTGGAACCTGCTATACAAATGATGAAACAGAACTGGAAATTAAAGAACATAAGAAAATTGAAGGCATGCCATCAAACCAAAGCCAAACCGAATCAACCTTGCACTCGACACAATGCGAAAACCAAACACTCTGCACCTGCAACAATTAGACAACAGTCCAGAACCAAGAATAAACCCAGCAGCTACGCATGAATTCAAAATAAACCGAACAAAGCTGCTTACTAAACTGAACCTTCATAACTCAATAAAACCAAATTCAACACAAAAGCCTTAATAGAGAAAGGGGATAACAGAAGTTGTAACAGAAAGGTAGAGAAGGGAATATAGATACACATCTAAGTACAATGATGAAGATAACAACAATAGCAATAGTCTGTTAAAAGTACAAACCCGTTACTACGCAATCCTAAACATTTGTTTTAGAAAATCAATTTTGATTTTAAGTTTTCTATAGCATTATCTATTTTCCAACCCCACCTCTATTTATTACAACAATGATGAATGTACTATATTTTTCAGTGTGAACTCACAATCCCATTCCTCCTAAATGCAAACACCACTCTCATCAAAAACCCAAAGCTTGTGAAAATCTAGCCCCATGACCAACAACCAAAGCTTTGAGAAATTATTACAATAATGGAACAATAATTATTATGAATAACAAACAAAAAGTTAGGCATTACTCCTCAGTAAAATGTTTGCCTTCCAAATTTGTGTTGCAGTAGAAAAAGTTAATAAAAAGTAACTATAGTTCTAACAATTAGAAGAAATTGAACTCATAACAAAAAGACCGTAATTAGCAAATAGTAACCTCTCCGTCAGATCCTAAAACAATTGTGTTGCATTTTGCAGCAGAAACTCCAATTAAGATTTTTCCCTTCAATGATTCAACCACACGTGGGGTGTAGTTAGAGGCCAAGTTTGAGTTGGCGTCGACATAGTTCCAGCATCGTGATTCTGATTTGCAGCAGCAAATTTCAATGAAATCCCTCTTCGTTCCTCGAAATTAATTTTTGCAAGATCCTGGTTCTGTAATGTTTTACCGGGTATCTACAGTTTTCATCATTTTAATATGTTATCGAGTTTTGTGTTGGGGACGATCATGTTCGTAAATCCATGTTTGATGGGTGTCGATCTCATGAAAAATCTCCTGATTCTAATGCTCCTAATATAATTACATCAACCATACAAATAAATGTTTTAAACAATGACATATAAAATCCAAGAGTCATAGAACTTGAGGCAAATAAGGCCCAAAGAATTTGCAACATATGGTCTCTTTGGACCAAATGCCACCACAGATTAACTTGAAATATAAAAAGAGTTTCATAAATTCATACCACATTAGCATCCAAGGGAGGTGGATAGTTCGCAGTTAAAGTATCTATCCAACTGAAAATCATGTTATGGTAAGGTTTCTCGTCCATACTCAAAGCATACTCCCATGCCGAAGTGTCATTAAACCTCGCACGAATGTCAGGGTGCAAAGGAAGAAGAGCAATATGGGGATTAGAATCATCTTTATTCAGTTCTAAGTCCCACCACTCATCCCATGGTATCATAGCAATTATTATATGTTAAACATTTTTACATTTTAATTTTCATGTCCAGACTCTCCAACCCAAAGCTTTCCGTCTGAATCTCTTAAGCAAACAACAAGGAAATCCCAGCGACCTCAAATTTTCGAAACACCACGGAAATCCCCAGAGTGAATGTCAGCAGCGCTGATATTCGTAACCCAAGTCAGCAACAAGTGTTTATGCTATAATCACTTAATTAAATTGTTTAGCCAAACAATGCCTAACCCACTGAAATTAAACTATCACACATTCAGTATTTTTGGAAAAGATAAACTTTTCTTATATGGTAGATAAAAAGAAAAATGAGAAACAAAAGAAAGCTATAAACTTGCCCTCCCCTTGATTTCTCTAAAGTTAGTTCCAACAAAATTAATTAAATGATCAGCCACTTAAACAAATTAAGAGCCATTAAAAGAGAATAGCAACAACATAAAGACCTCTCTTTATAATTTCTCATAACCTACTCTTTTTTATATAATAAAAAGAATTAAAATGAATTGCAAAAAGAAAGGGAAGAATAGTTGACTAACCAATAGCAACACACAGCACAAAACATTTAACACCATTAAAAATAAGTAAATAAATAAACGTGAAATAAAAGAAAAAGAGAAACATGTGAATACATAAAACTCAGTCCTCTCTCTCTCCTTAAACCTATTTTCCTCGTTACTTCTTTCAACCACCATGGTCAAATTCTCAACAACACCAAAACTCAACCAAACACGAAAAAACAAAATACAGATGTGTTCATTTTCTCACCCTCAAACCGAACTGGTCATCAAACTTAGAGAAACATCAACAGAAACATTTAATTTCAAATATAAAGCAGAAAACCTAGAATACCAAAATGGATTTAAATGGCCATGGTGAAGAGATTTGAGTAATTGATATATGGGTTCTTATCCGTGAAGCATGTGGAACGACATGATATCAAAACATTGAGAAAAGAAAGAGATCACCGTGCGAATCCCGTGGTGCAGCGCTTCGATGGCGGCGATGGGTGTTTGGTACAACGCTAGTTTTTTATTCTGTTCTTCTTCTTTCCTTCATCTGCAAAATAAACTCAAATTGTATTGACGTTGTTAGTATTGTTTTTAGTTTGTTTTTCAACCATGGTGAGAATTAAAATTTACAGATTTATGCAGACTATGTTGTTACGGTGTCAGATCCAGTACCATACAAATATAATCCCTTCAATTTCAATCACAAAATAAGAAAGGGGAGAAAGAAAATTGTTAAATATGAGAGAATGGAGAAGGGGTTGTATTGAAGGGAGAAGGAGTTGTGGCGGCTAGGTTTGTGGGAGGTGAAAATGAAGAGAGAGAGAGATGACGAGAGAGGGAGGTGAAGATGAAGAGAGATGAAAATTTGGAGGGTTGAGATATTATGGGAGAAGAATACATGAAACATATTATAAATATCAGAATGGTTATGATTATTGAGAGTGGAGCAGTTGCAAACTCTTGATTGCATAACTGCTGCATAGTGGAAGATGGAGGGAGGGAATCATAAGGTATGGAAAATGGAAGAAGAGCCATCACTAGAAGGTGGAGGGAGAGAAACAGAACGTATGCAATATGGAAGTTGAGAAAGCAATGGTGATGTGGCGGCTCCAGGAACAAAGTTGAAGGATAAAATACTCTTCTCACATGAAGCCACATGACAGCTGCAAAATCAAAGTTGAAAAATATAGGATTTTCTTATATTATAGATTATAGATTACTTAAATATCATTTTCTTAGTGTAAATAATTTATAATGAAAAGATAATGTAATAAGTTTATGCAATTGATTTTTAATGGATATATAATTTTTTTTAACAGATAATGGATATATAGTTAAATTTTTGACAAAGAGATTAACATACAGTAGAAACTCTTTAAATTAATTCTCGGTAAATTAATAAACTCTCTAAAATAATAAATTTGTTCGGTCCCGACTTGAGCCAATGTAAAAAATTGAAAAACTCGATAAAATAATAAGATAATAATTTTTTGGGAGATCCCTTTATAATTTTTGGTCCCAAGAAAATCATAAATTAATAAATCATAAATTACTAATTTACGTTGAGTCCCAAAGTTCGCTGCAACGTAGACATAGACTAATTTTCCTTTTTATTTAGTATGTACAATATAATTACTTAAAAACTCTTTAAATTAATAATTATTATTTTATCGATAAATTAATAACTCTTTAAATTAATAAATTTCTCCAGTTCTAATATTATTAATTTAAAGAGTTTCTACTGTAAAGTGTGAAACTTTTGGTTTAGTATAGGTAAAAAAAATTGAAACAACAATTTTTTTATTAAAATGAAGGCATTTGTAATGCCCCAAATAGTACAGAACAAAATATACACCAACAGAAATTTTCCGTACACAACAAGCTAACCCCAACACACTAATTCCTATCAAATTAAGCAGATACAAAATCAGTTAAAAGATCGAGTCAAAATCAATAGTTTTGAGAGGTAAACCAAATGTGTCATACCATAAAAAAAAATCTATCCAAATGTGTCATACTATAAAAAAAGTTGTACTGTCAAGCTATTTGTTTATAACTTTAAAATTTGTTATCAATTTTTATAAATCGAAAGAAGATACCATCTAATATTCAAAAAATACTTTGAATAGTGTACCCTCTTATTCAATCTCATTCTAAAATATGGCCTAACAAATTTAAATTTATTTTTTTCTCTTTTATCTCTCACCAATTTCTCAAGTTCTTTTTTTTTTCCAAATATACAATTTATTTTATTAAATATTTATTAGTGTATAGTACAAGGTAGGTATTTAATTTTTGATTTTACAATAAATTTAATTAATTCTATTTATTATTATTATTATTATTAAAATAATAATTAATTAATTAATTAATTAATTAATTTTTAAATTTTAATAAAATTAAGAGTTTATTTTTTAAAAATGAATAATTCTCAATAACCATACACCCAACTAAATGTATATCTCAATGGATTACTCTTAGAAAAATACTTATTTTATTTTAATTAATAATTTTATTATTTGACACACAAAATTCTTATTTTTAAATATTAAAATTTCTTTTTTTCTCACAGGTCACTATTTTCTTTCACGTATCACTGTCAGCAAATTTTTTATTTTAATTAACAATTGTATTTATTTTAGACACAAAATTCTTATTTTCAAAAGGCAAAATTTCTCTTTTTTTCACTGGCCGTTATAAACAAAATACATATTTTATTTTATTTAATAATTACCTTTATTTGAGACACAAAATTCTTATTTTAAAATATCAAAATTTATATTTTTCTCACGGGACACTATCAGTAAAATTTCTCTTTTTCTCACATGTTACTATCAGCAAAATATCTATTTTATTGTAATTAACAATTATCTTTATTTTAGATACAAATTTTTATTTTCAAATATCAAAATTAATCTTTTTCTCACATATCCCTATCAACAAAATACATATTTTATTTTATTTTAAGTTATTTCAAATCAAAATCATTTTTGATAAAATATTTAAGTTTTAAAAATTGTTTATAAAAATTTAATGAAAATATTTCAATCTAAAACTTTAGAATTTAAATTTTAAATGAACATGAATATTTTGAATTTTTAAAATTGTATACGTTTATGGTTTATGAATTATAATAATAATAATAATAATAATAATAATAATAATAATAATAATAATAATAATAATAATAATAATAATAATAATAATAAGTTACGATAAAAAAAGATATTTTTTTATGAATATTAGAGTATGTAAATTGCAACTGAATTATCTATTTGAGTATAACCTTTTTAAACATTGGATTTCTTTTAAATAAATAGAAGGGACATGTACATATTTGATAGGATAATTTAAAATTTAGAAAAAACACAGGGTATTTGTATAATCCTAAGGTATAAATAGAAGACAGGTGTGTTTTAAAAGTGTGTGTTTATATGATAATAAATTTCTAAACACTTATCCAAACCACTCATATTATTCCTAGCACTCACTACAAATATAAAATTTATAACAACACAAATTATTTTTTCATTCTTATGATATAAATAATAGATACTAGCATGGTAAAGTGTGTTATGATAATGAATAAATATGATATTAAATATTTCATATCTCATTAATCAAATTGAACATCTCAAATTAATAGTATGATATATTACGTTTGGTGAAGAATGTAAAATTTAAAGATAGCACATTCAAAATGTACATATCTCATTAATCAAATTGAACATCTCAAATTAATAGTATGATATATTACGTTTGGTGAAGAATGTAAAATTTAAAGATAGCACATTCAAAATGTACATATCTCATTAATCAAATTGAACATCTCATATTAATATGATGATCTATTACATTTGGTGAAGAATGTAAAATTTAAGGATAGCACATTCAATATTTGCATTTTTAGAATATAAATGCCAAAGCAATGTTAAACGTGTGTTTTTTTACTCTAAATAAAAATAGTATTTTTTAAGGGGGCAATTTATACTAGCTCTAGTGATTTTCGACGCAATTTTCGTTTGAGCATTTTCGGCGATAATGTGTACACAGGTACTAGAGTTTGATAGTGAGACCTCTCTGAAATGGTTTAAACTCCTAACCATAGGGTTAGGGACTACTACGGGGGGATTAGGGTTTAACTTCTAATAATTTCTATATTTGGGAATGGAACATGGTCGGTCAAAGAAGAAGGTGGCAATGACCCCATTGACGAGTGTTATAGTGTTTTCGCCAAATTCAAATTCAGGTGGGAAGGAGGGATACACAAGTAATAGTGGTGCGAGAGAGAACCATGTGAATGGAACACCCAGTTTGGAGACGATTATGGAGGAAAATATCGAAGGAAAGGAGAAACTTGAAGACAACCCACTATAACTTTGGGTTGATATCATCAAAGGCAGCCGATTACTGTCAAGAATTGAGATTAAGTATACGGCGTCCCTGATTATTAATGGAGAAATTGAAGTGCAGATTAAAGAATATAATATTGCATCTGAAAAATATTTTTGGAAGAATGCTCTCATCATGTATGCTATAGGTGATGAACTATCCATGAACGCTATTAAGAAATTCATGCTCAATACATTGAATTTCATTACTCTCCCAGAACTATACTACAACGTTGAAGGATATTTTCTCATTATTTTCAAAAGTCGTGAGGAGAGGGATGCGTGTCATGGCCAGCAAAAGTAACAGAGTCGCCACCACATTTTCTTCATTCCTAAGAAACAAGGAGAATAGTGATAAACCCTAAAAAAGGGATAAAATGGTCATCGCAACCGAATAAAGGGTTCAGGAATCCGTTAAGTGAGGGGAAGGTGTTAGGCACCTGTCACCTCCCTTGTACTCAAGGGGAACCTTATCTAGTTTTAGGGTTAAGGTGTGTCTGCTAAGGGAATATTACCTAATTATTTCTTACTTTTAATTTTTTTACAAAGGATTGAGTATTTATAGAAAAAAGAATTTACAGAAGGAAAATGTTAGTTTCAGATTAGGGGATATGCATTGGTTTCGCAACCTTGTGCCTACGTATCTCCATCAAGAAACTGAGAAGTCAAAGTCTCAGTAGTTCGACTCTTTGTTGATTAGTTGATTTTAGTCTATGAAAGAGTCTTGGATTTTTTGTTAAGTGATCGGAAAAATAGCAAGTGTACTATTTTGCCTCTGTAGTAATAATAGGGAAATTCCCCGAATGTCGATCTCAAGGACTGCACGTTAATATCGAGTTTCAATAGTGGTTCAATTAAACAAAAAACTAATGTTGGGGTTTTGTTTGCAAATTTTCACTAAACAATAATTAAAATAAGCAGAAAAGTAAATTGGCTTTTTGACAAATATGAGTATTATGCTAGGGGTATAGTGTGTGATTGTTCCTGTAATAACCTTGGATTTAGATCTCTTCAACAAGTTCATAACCTTTAATTACCGCCCTTTAGATTATTTTCCCCTAAGTCCTTAGTGGGAAAACCTTTGAACATTCATCCTAACTCCTAAGTCCTTAGAGAATTATGATGAAATCAAGCCTTTATGTTATCAAGAGTTAACCGGTAACTATATGGTATCCCTAGTCCTAGGTGATATCTACTATAGTCTAATCGTACAAAAACCTTAACAACCGCTGTCCAGCTGATTGTTAACCATAAATCAATCTTGTTGGTCCGACAAAGAAAGCATAAAAACCTTGTACAATTAAATTAAATAAGAAAACAAATCTATTGATGAACTCAGGAATTCAAAATCATTACAGAGTCAAATCAGGGACACCCCCTAGCATTAGGGTTTAGTTACTCATATTGTTCAAAGAAAACAAAATATAAAGTAGATACATTACAAGAATTGAGATGAAAGTTGATCTTCAATCGCTTCCGTTCATGAAAACCTTCTTCTCTCCCAAACCCTTGTTTTCTCCAATCTTCAATCGTGTCTTCTCTTGGCCAAAAAGTCCCAAAATCATTCTCTAAAACTCAACTAAATAGTCTAGGTACAAATCTCAGCCAAATGAAATGTCTAAAGTGCCCTCAAGGTGGAGATTTAATGAAAAAGCCCTAAAATTGGAAGTTTCACGCTCTCAGCAGCACTGGCCGTGCTTGGACGCACGGGTGGCCGTGTTGCTTTTTATTTTTATTTTTGCTCCCAGCCATCCTGACACGGGCCGTGCGTGGAAGCACGGGCGGCCGTGTGTCGTCCCTGGATTTTGTATGGAGAGTGCCATTCTCCTGACACGGGCCGTGCGTGGAAGCACGGGCGGCCGTGTTAGACCCCAGAACCTTGAATTTTCATCTTTCTCTTGCCTCTCCTTCCTTCATAGTTGCTTTGACACTTAAGATGACTTGTTCAACCCTGAAATTCGTACACAACTAACCAAACGACATCAAAAGAATCTAAATATCTTAAATTAAAACATAATGCAAAGTAAACAGAAAAACAATGAAACATGAAATACTTAAACAAAAGCAATAAAACATTGATCAAAGTGTTACCGAGTCAACAAATTTAGACCAAATACATGATAGAAATTAGGTAGAAATGGTGACCGATCACAACCCCACACTTATCTCATTGCTTGTCCTCAAGTGATGCAAGAGACCAAACAGAGGTCACCCTGGATTTTTCTTTCCACGACACTGCCGATGTTATTCGCAACTTGCGTCTACCTTTCTAATAGAATCTCTGGCTTGTCGAACCAAACTTTCTACCACACGTCCACATCAGAGTACCTTTTTACCCTGCAAGCTTTTTCACACTTCTCACCAAATCTCTCAGGGTTAAAGTGTTTTGCACTCACAAAATAAAGATATGCAATATCAACTCTTAATTTTGAATAAATTCTACCTTCACTATACTAACAAAGTTCACACACTTTTTGAGGTCTTCTGGGTTGTAATGGGGTTTAGGTACGGTGGGATACACAAGGAAATGGATAAACAAATGGTTTTGGGTTCGACATTCATGTTGTGTTTTTCGTAATTGTGCTCAACTTGTTACACTGGGAATTTATTCGACTTAGACTCTTTTGCTTCACTCATTCTTCCGTGAGTACTTAATGTAACTGAGTCTTTCATTCGGGCAAGTTTTTCTCTTTCTTTCTTTTTTTTTAATGGGACATACATTCATATGTCTCAAAAATTTTATTTTCATTTTTTTTTACTTGCCCTCTTCTTTGATGATTACTACCCCAAACTTAGATTTTAGCACAACTCTGAAAACCACAACATTTATGCCGAGCAAGGGTTGGAAGTGTTTGGCTGCGGGTTACAGATATGGTTATAACAAACAAACGGATATGGCTCAACTGGGGTAACAACGGATAAAATATAATTTAGGATGGCTAGAAAGGCTCAGGTGGTAAAAACAAACAAATGCCTCAGTGTGTGTCCTCATATTATGCTACGTCAGTAGAACATACGCAAAATCAGAATGATAAAGTCATACCTTAATGAACTCTCGTGATGATCATCTGTTGTGTTTGGCTTTTTATAACCTCACCATGTTGGGTAAGCTTACAGGTTCCAAAGCACTCCTCGTGTCATGTGGCTTCTTTTCCGGCGCAGGTACACCATACAATCCTCCTTGTCCAGTATCACCAAGTTGCGTCCAACAGTTACTTTTCTTTCGGCTGCATCAACTTCCAGAGTGCCTTGGGGAAATAAGTTCAGGTTGCACCTTTCATCCACTAACTACTATTCATCATTCATTCAGCATCCATCAATCAATCTATAACACAATGTCAACCCAACAAAAATAAAAAGGGAAACAACTAAAATCAATGCTGAGAAGAACCCCTCCTACACCTGAACTAAACATTGGCCTCAATGTTTTAGAACAAGCATTTGAGAGATTACTTACAGAGGGTATTGTACTCCAATGATCACTTCCGAGCTTTCACTAAAGATGCCCTCTTTTATTTCCTGAAAATAAAAAAAACAAACAGCAAAATTAATTATTAAAACCGTGGGTTGCCTCCCACGAAGCGCTTCGTTTAACGTCGCCTGGCTCGACGGTCCATTCCCTTTGTTAGGGTGGCATATATGACACAAAGAACACATCATCCTTTTTCTTTCTTTTGTTTGGTAGCAATCCCATGAACTTAAAGTACCGATGATGTTGTTGCCAAATCCTTTTCAGCTTGATTTTATTGAACAAGGCATAAATGTCTTCCAGTACTTTGTCAATTTCTTGTCTTTCATATGCCTTGCTGTAAAAATAGTTTTTGGGGATACTCTCTTGTTGAAGATTTTCTTGTTGGGTGACCACATCTTCACAAATTGTTAAATTTGTAGTTTTATCCAAAACTCGATCATCTTCAACTTTCCTTATTTCTTCTTCCCCATATTTCTTTTTTACCTCAAATTCTTCTATTCTTACTGCATCCTCTTCATCTGGCATTATGCATTTTTCTTCTGGTTCCACATATTCTTCTTCCAACTCTAACTTTCTCCAAATAAACCTCTCTGGATAAAAGTTAGCTTCCTTACATTCATTCATAAGGATTCTTACCTCTCTCTTATATGCTTTAAAAATTTTAGTCACCTCTTCCAAGGTGACTCCTGAATCAGGCGACCAACATGCAGGAGATACAGGTGGCAATGTATCAAAACAATACATAGCTACAAAACTCAGACAATTTGTTAGGAGCAAAGTATAGAAGAATTCATGAAGAGAAATAATCTGACTTTTTTTTTTTTATAAAATCAAATTCAAATAAACAAAAACAAAAACAAAATTTTAGTTGACGAGCAACAAAATTTCAATTGAACTAAAATTCAAACTCTATATTTTGACAGTCCCCGGCAACGGCGCCAAAAACTTGATCGGAAAAATAGCAAGTGTACTATTTTGCCTCTGTAGTAATAATAGGGAAATTCCCCGAATGTCGATCTCAAGGACTGCACGTTAATATCGAGTTTCAATAGTGGTTCAATTAAACAAAAAACTAATGTTGGGGTTTTGTTTGCAAATTTTCACTAAACAATAATTAAAATAAGCAGAAAAGTAAATTGGCTTTTTGACAAATATGAGTATTATGCTAGGGGTATAGTGTGTGATTGTTCCTGTAATAACCTTGGATTTAGATCTCTTCAACAAGTTCATAACCTTTAATTACCGCCCTTTAGATTATTTTCCCCTAAGTCCTTAGTGGGAAAACCTTTGAACATTCATCCTAACTCCTAAGTCCTTAGAGAATTATGATGAAATCAAGCCTTTATGTTATCAAGAGTTAACCGGTAACTATATGGTATCCCTAGTCCTAGGTGATATCTACTATAGTCTAATCGTACAAAAACCTTAACAACCGCTGTCCAGCTGATTGTTAACCATAAATCAATCTTGTTGGTCCGACAAAGAAAGCATAAAAACCTTGTACAATTAAATTAAATAAGAAAACAAATCTATTGATGAACTCAGGAATTCAAAATCATTACAGAGTCAAATCAGGGACACCCCCTAGCATTAGGGTTTAGTTACTCATATTGTTCAAAGAAAACAAAATATAAAGTAGATACATTACAAGAATTGAGATGAAAGTTGATCTTCAATCGCTTCCGTTCATGAAAACCTTCTTCTCTCCCAAACCCTTGTTTTCTCCAATCTTCAATCGTGTCTTCTCTTGGCCAAAAAGTCCCAAAATCATTCTCTAAAACTCAACTAAATAGTCTAGGTACAAATCTCAGCCAAATGAAATGTCTAAAGTGCCCTCAAGGTGGAGATTTAATGAAAAAGCCCTAAAATTGGAAGTTTCACGCTCTCAGCAGCACTGGTCGTGCTTGGACGCACGGGTGGCCGTGTTGCTTTTTATTTTTATTTTTGCTCCCAGCCATCCTGACACGGGCCGTGCGTGGAAGCACGGGCGGCCGTGTGTCGTCCCTGGATTTTGTATGGAGAGTGCCATTCTCCTGACACGGGCCGTGCGTGGAAGCACGGGCGGCCGTGTTAGACCCCAGAACCTTGAATTTTCATCTTTCTCTTGCCTCTCCTTCCTTCATAGTTGCTTTGACACTTAAGATGACTTGTTCAACCCTGAAATTCGTACACAACTAACCAAACGGCATCAAAAGAATCTAAATATCTTAAATTAAAACATAATGCAAAGTAAACAGAAAAACAATGAAACATGAAATACTTAAACAAAAGCAATAAAACATTGATCAAAGTGTTACCGAGTCAACAAATTTAGACCGAATACATGATAGAAATTAGGTAGAAATGGTGACCGATCATTAAGTTAATGACAAAATGATCTTTGATTGGTTAGCTATTTTTTTTCTTTTTAATTTTTTTATTAATGATTTATGTAGAAGAAGTAGAATTATTTTATATAATTTGTTGGAAGAGCAAAAAATAGCACAAAGTGCCCAGATCATCTTCAGATACAAAATATAGTGCTCTCGCAAATGATACTTGTGAAGGACAATGGATCTTATATCTCTTCCAAGACTTAGGTATTCAACACGACGAGCACATTACTAGTTTTTGCGACAACAGATCAACGATACACATTGCAAATAGTCTGATTTTTCACGAATGAACCAAACACGTAGAAATAGATTGTCACATACAAAGTTCAAGGTAACACAATTTATTTGATGCATATTCACACCACCAAGCAGGTAGCATATATTTAACTAAGCCTTTACACCACGGACCCTTCACAACTTTGTCTATCAAACTGGGAATGCAGGATAACCATTGCAGTTTGAGAGGGTGTTAACCATAATCACCCTAATTAATTATTAGTTAGTTATGGTTTTATTTGTATAGCTAGTTTCTTTTCTTAACCACCTTAACTACTTTTGTGGTAAGTTAGTTGCAGAACTCCAACCCCTATACACTATACAATCAATTATTTTGTCATATGTATTGTTATTTGTATGGTGGTGAAAAACCACATCATTTCTATAACTCCATATGCCATATAATGTTTCACTAAAAGCAAGTTTGATAATACTTGCCTTCCAACCTTTCCTAGAATTAAACCCAAGAATCCAGTTTAACTCATCAACCCACTTGCCAGGCAAGGAGAGTGAACGATCTCAAGCCACTTAAGGACCTTCTGCCATATGTAGAGAGTGTGAGGATAATCAAAGAACATGTGCTCTAGAGTTTTATCCACATTACTGCATAAACTACATCTTTTATC
This sequence comes from Vicia villosa, assembly GCF_029867415.1. Lineage (NCBI taxonomy): Eukaryota > Viridiplantae > Streptophyta > Magnoliopsida > Fabales > Fabaceae > Vicia > Vicia villosa. Next base: position 2,783,649 of record NC_081182.1, on the reverse strand, counting down.
TTGGATCATCTTGAACCGACATAACCTGTCTTTGGTAGGCAGCTTCCCATGAAAAATTAGCCAAGTCACATGGATGGCTCTAGGTTTAGCCACGTTTCCTTTGAAAAGGAATCTCCAAGGGACCTGCAAATCACTATTAGTAAGCACATCATAAATTTTTTTCATTTTGAACTTACCCTTATCCAGCATATCATTCCATTCTTGTTGAACCAGCCTCACATGGTTTCTTAGCTCCGAAATACTATTGATAACTCAAGAGGAACTCTTCACAATATTGGAAGCCATTCAGTAGTAAGTTAGTTACAAAACATGTGCACATATTTAAGCCTCTGATTGTTTTTATGATCAAAGTCATCAAATAATTAATACATTTTTACATTTCATTTCTTATAATGTTGTTAACAATATTTCATTTTGTATGGAAATATTAGCATTCAAAAACTCATTGCATACGAGGTAATAATTATATACAAAGAATATTACTCAATTTAATGCATATCTCAACATGTTCACAACAAACTTTAATTAAAAATGAGCAGAGTTTGAATCTCGCAAATGCTAGTTAGCACTCTAACTACCAAGTCAATTCAAGATTCAATATGAGTATAGTGAGAATGTGAACTATTTATTAGTTTTGGTCAAATGGAATGAATTTAAGATGGATTGGACATTGGCCAATTAAACATCTGACCGCTCCATAACAGCTGTCGTAGATGATCACAACACATATTGTTTAACTTATCTTATGCGTTTTAAATCTAAAACTTATGAACATGTTAAATCCTTCATTTATCTCGTTCAAACTCAATTTCATAAGATTTTCAAAGCAATAATAACAGATGATGGCCCTGAATTTTTCTTAAAATATTTGTATGCCCAAGTATTAAATAAAGTATTAAATAGAAGACAAAACCATGTATGCTTTTTGTGTCAAAAGAAAAAACAGGGTTAGAAGAAAAGAAGAAGAAGAAGAAGAAGATGGAGGTAAGAATAGATTTGAGAAATGAAAGAGTGTTAGAGTGAAGGAATAAGAGGAAGAGTGAAGAACCGGACGAGAGAATGGAGGAAAATATGAATGAGAAATTTGACACAACAAAGAATGATGTGATGAAAAATCATTTCAAAAGTGAATGAAAGTACAAAAAGTTGGATATGTTAGTTTGATTTGGAACCACATTTAACAAAACTGGTTCAACAAACTGCATAAAGTGAAACCAAGTAGAAAAAGTAGCAATTAAATTGGTTGAATTGTAAGTTTGGTTCAATTTTGGATCAAAATTACTCCCAAATTGGTGATGTGGCAAAAAAAGAGAATCGGGCAAAGATGAGTTTTCTACGTATCTTTTCTTATATTATAGATAGATTACAAATAAGTACTCGGCCAAATAGTTAAATACCAACATGTGCCTGGTCTAGGCTCAGCCACAATCCGCAAAAATATAGGAATGTAGGCTCAGCCACAATCGAAAAAATATGTGGCATGTATTTTCTGGCATTCAGCTCTAAATTAACTTCAACAAACATAATGTTAAACATCTTCTACACAGTAAAACTTGACATATAAAATGAATCACATTAATCTCACCATTTCTTTATCAAAAATTTCACACAAGTGGAAGATTCCAAATGACATCGAGGTTGTTTTCTGCAATCCATTTATGAGGATAAAAGGAATGAGATGACTCGAGATCAATACGCCAAACCATAACTCTCGGGCAGTCGTTCCTTAAGCCCTCCATTCGACTTTCATCTTCAACAACCTGCTCAATCAACTTGCTTACCTACATGTAGCAAAAACAAAACAAATTTCACTATTGATTTCAAAACATCATTTCAAGTTTGATTGATCAGTATGCTAAATTTTTGTTACCAACCCACAAATTCTCCTTGACTGATTCGAGCTGTCTGATACGTTCAAGTAGCGGTCGGTGCCACTTCTTTCGTTCCCATAGTATCGTACTGTTGAAGGCAAAACCTGATATTTCAGCATGAAATCTTTTAGATTTCCAATCTGATTCAGTACTTGTGTGCCACCCAATCACTTCACTTCCATTGCAAATAGGCCCTTGCAGGACAATGCCACTTCTATCCTCCGATAGTTTCGCAATAGTCCATGTTCCAAATCGTCTGCAAAAACATCGTAGGAAAGAAGAATATGCTAAAAAAAATCCGCATAACAAAATTCGATTGAAGAGTGAGAGGTGAATAACGGAAATCATCTCACCACGTAGTACCATGCAACTAAACATACCTTATGTCTCTCATTTGCTGAAAGAGTTCGACTGAGTAGACATTATCATCGTCTGCAAAATAGACAATTCCATTGAGACGGTGAGTTTCCACATGAGCTATAGCGACATTTCTCATAAGAATGTTCTTATGGCTTGTGTTGGTCAGATTCATTTTGCAGACAAGATGCCTATACATAATCCGCTACTCCTCAAGATGTCAGAAGTTTCTTCAGATTGTGAATCCATCTCAACAACAATCCACAACAAAGGAGGTTGGACCAATTTCAAAGTTTGTGACAAACGATGCAAGTAATAAGCTTGAAATAGACGATTGTAAGTCGGCGTGATAACTATGAGAAGCTTTCGAGACTCCGAATATGATTCTTCATTGAACTGGCTATCTGAGATATTATATGCTACACCATTTGTTAGTTCTTGTTCTTGCAAAGGTGAAATCAAAGTAGCATCAAACTTCATATCTTCATCAACTAATGGCGTCCTATTTATCTTCAAATTTTCGACTTCAGATATTACCTCAGAAGAGAAACCTTGATGGTTTGCCATGAATTTCGAGGACAAGTTGGTTGATGCGAGCGGGATGAGTCCAATGGAAACACCAACCATGAAACAAATGAAAGAATGGAAAAGCACTTTCCTCCAAAGCTGTCCCTTGTGCTTTGAATTCAATCTCTCAATAGCCCTCAAAGATCTTGGTGAGAAACCACCAAGCAAAAAAGCCCGGGAGTCTAGTGAGGTGATTGAAGAAGGTAACAGTCCTTCGGATAGCAGAGAATTTTGAGGACTTGATGAGGATTTAGACAAAGGGGAAGACACTGAACAGACTTCTAGATTTGTAACAGTCCCGGCCCGAGAAACCGGAGACAATGTTTTTCTAATAGTTGCCATTCACATAAATAAATCCAAATCAATGTTGAGTAACTTTAACTCCAAACTTGGGATAAACTAACTAGTTGTCTTTCTCAGCCAAAAATAGTAACTAACAACTAACAAGTCATAACAAGTGCATATTCACCAAAAATAAAGCTGTCATAAGCATAAAAAACACTGCAAAAGGAAAACATGAAGTTCCATTCTAACTAGAAAGCAATGTATATAGTAGCTATAGGTCAACCGAGGAGTTTCAGGTTCAAAGTCTAGGGAGTTCAAGATTGGAGGTAGCAATGTTTGTTAGCAAGTTAAGAGTGAAGAATGGAACAAGATGAAGTACCTAAATGACAGCGAAGCAGAATGGAGGCGCGTGGTTATTCCCACATTGCAACCAAGTGGCGCTGAAAAGAGAAATGAGTGACATATGATATGAGGAGAAAGAGTTTGAGATTCGAGATTCGGTGCTTGCTTTTAAGAGATCTAATCTAAAAGGATGCAAATTCAAAAATAAAATGCCCCGGGTGGAGAAAAATAAAACGAAAAAGGGAAAATATAATAGGGACAGACAAAGATGTCTCTTTTCGTGATTCCTTGTCTTAGACATGTGCATATTATTTAGAATAATGTTTCTTTTAAGGAAAAGAATATTGTTTAACACCATAAATTTTGACATATATTTTTAACATTAAAATTTTATATAAGTTATGTTATGATGGAAATTCATGAATGAGTGATGAACCGATAAAATAGAGTTCGGATACAACGTATCAATTTTTTGATGTTGTGGATTAGACTTCTGGTGCAGTGTAGAGGGGTGGACATGTAAGATTATCACTCTTACGTTTAAGTCAGTGAATGAATGATACTGACATATCAATCTTTTGATGCGGTGGATTAGACTTTCGGTGCAGTGCAAAAGGGTGGATGTGTAAGATTATCACTCTTACACTCAAGAAAAGTAGTTTTAGAGTGGGAATGGATATCATACCTAAATGGCACAATCTAGTCTTTATATAGTATGAACGGTTAAAAATATTCGCGTGTGATTCGGCGTCTTCTGCGGGTTGTCGTTCAATTAAATCAAACGACAAAAGATGTGATGGAGGGTGTGATTGTATGTCCTCGGTGGGGATAAGGGTCAACATGTTCCATACACTTTCTTCTTCAACATTTATTATCGACGGATTCTCATGATATCGCACACTGAGTTTCATGGACGCATACTCAGGGTACAACCAGATTCAAATGGATCTGTATGATGCCCCCAAGATAACCTTTATGTCAAACCATGCTAATTAATACTACAATGATATGTGAAATCTTAAGTGTTTTGCATGTATACTTTGCAGCTTGAAGCTTTAATGATTATTTAAGAAAGTTGTCCAAAGCATTGTTAGAACAAGATTTGTTCTGATCAATTATCTTAGTTTTGATGATAACAATAATATGAATTTTGCTTAAGATAATATGGTACTCTAATCCAATGCAATTTCCTTTTCAGGAAATATATAAAGAGTACGCATAATTCAGCGCTCAGAAGCTTTGTCTCAAAGGGTTCAGCATGCAACATCAGAACATGGTCTGGCAAGACATCAGAAGATGGTCGAAGCAGAATCAGAACATGGGTCTATGGAAGCATCAGAAGAACAAGAGAACAGAAGCACTGAAGTTCTGATGGTATCACGCTCAGAAGCACTTCAAGGTCAGAAGATCAGAAGATGCTTTGCACCAAGCTGTTTGACTCTGATGATATTCAAACGTTATATTCACAAACATCAGATCAGAAGGAAGTACAAGTGGTAAGCTACGCTGACTGACAAAAGGAACGTTAAAAACTATTAAAGGCTACGTCAGTAGACACAGCGTGAACAAGGCTCGAGGTAGTTGACAAAAGCGTATAACATTAAATGCGATGCTGTACGGAACACGCAAAGCATTAAATGCACTCAACGGTCATCTTCTCCAACGCCTATAAATATGAAGTTCTGATGAGAAGCAAGGTTAACAATTCTGCACCAAAACAACTCATATTAACTTGCTGAAACGCTGTTCAAATCAAAGCTCAGAATCTTCATCTTCATCAAAGCTCACTACATTGCTGTTGTAATATATTAGTGAGATTAAGCTTAAACGTTAAGAGAAATATCACAGTTTGTGATTATAGCTTTTAAGAAGCAATTGTAATACTCTTAGAATTGATTACATTAAGTTGTAAGGAACTAGAGTGATCGTGTGGATCAGAATACTCTAGGAAGTCTTAGAGGTTATCTAAGCAGGTTGTAACTAGAGTGATCGTGTGGATCAGTATACTCTAGAAAAGTCTTAGAGGGTATCTAAGCAGTTGTTCCTGGAGTGATCAGTGTGTGATCAGAAGACTCTGGAAGACTTAGTTGCTGACTAAGTGGAGAACCATTGTAATCCGTGCGATTAGTGGATTAAATCCTCAGTTGAGGTAAATCATCTCTGCGGGGGTGGACTGGAGTAGTTTAGTTAACAACGAACCAGGATAAAAATAACTGTGCAATTTATTTTTATTTGTCAAGTTTTTAAAGCTACACTTATTCAAACCCCCCCTTTCTAAGTGTTTTTCTATCCTTCAATTGGCATCAGAGCGCCGGTTCTAAGGTGCAAGCACTTAACCGTGTTTAGAAAAGATTCAGGAAGAGAAAAACGCTTCAGTAAAAGATGGTTGATGAAAGTGAAAAGTCTACACCTGCATCTACATCTGGCTCTGCTGAGCAATACAACGGTAACAATGGTTATACTAGACCGCCGGTATTTGATGGTGAAAACTTTGAATACTGGAAAGATAAACTGGAAAGTTACTTTCTTGGTCTAGATGGTGATCTATGGGATCTTCTGATGGATGGTTACAAACATCCAGTAAATGCCAGTGGCGTAAAGCTGACAAGGCAAGAAATGAATGATGATCAGAAAAAGCTTTTCAGGAATCATCATAAATGCAGAACTGTTTTGCTGAATGCTATCTCTCATGCTGAGTATGAGAAGATATCTAACAGGGAAACGGCCTATGACATATATGAGTCCTTGAAAATGACTCATGAAGGAAATGCTCAAGTCAAGGAGACTAAAGCTCTAGCTTTAATCCAGAAGTATGAAGCCTTCAAGATGGAGGATGATGAAGACATTGAAAAGATGTTTTCAAGATTTCAAACTCTTACTGCTGGATTGAGAGTTCTTGACAAGGGATACACCAAGGCTGATCATGTAAAGAAGATCATCAGAAGCTTACCCAGAAGATGGGGTCCTATGGTGACTGCATTCAAGATTGCAAAGAATCTGAATGAAGTTTCTCTGGAAGAGCTTATCAGTGCCTTGAGAAGTCATGAAATAGAGCTGGACGCAAATGAGCCTCAAAAGAAAGGTAAGTCTATTGCATTAAAATCCAATATCAAGAAATGCACTAACGCTTTTCAGGCTAGAGAAGAAGATCCTGAAGAATCAGAATCTGAAGAAGAAGATGAACTGTCCTTGATCTCCAGAAGGCTAAATCAACTCTGGAAGACCAAGCAAAGGAAGTTCAGAGGCTTCAGAAGTTCAAAGAAATTTGAACGTGGAGAATCTTCTGATGACAGAAGATTTGACAAGAAGAAGGTCATGTGCTATGAATGCAATGAGCCTGGACACTTCAAGAATGAATGTCCAAAACTTCAGAATGAAAATCCAAAGAAGAAGTTTCATAAGAAGAAAGGTCTTATGGCAACCTGGGATGAGTCAGAAGATGATTCAGACTCTGAAGATGAGCAGGCTAACTGTGCGCTGATGGCGACAGAAGATGACGAATCAGAATCTACATCAGAATCAGATTCTGAAGAGGTATTTTCTGAACTTACTAGAGATGAGTTAGTTTCCGGTCTAACTGAACTTTTGGAATTCAAGTCTCAGATGAGTCTCAAATACAAAAAGCTGAAAAAGCTATTTGAATTTGAAACAAAGAAGCTTGAGTTGGAGAATTCTGAATTAAAAGAAAAACTTTTAAAATTATCCAATAATGTTGGATCTCCTTCTGATTCAGAAAAATCCACTCCCAGTCTAAACCATATTCTGAAAGAATATGATTTAAGTTTCAGGAAGTTCTTATCTAGAAGTATTGGCAGAAGTCAGCTAGCTTCTATGATATATGCTGTGTCTGGAAACAAAAGAGTCGGCATTGGTTTTGAGGGTGAAACCCCATACAAACTTGAACCTGTTGATGAAATGAAATTAACATACAAGCCATTGTATGATCAGTTCAAGTATGGCCACTCCCATGATATTAGGCACACTTCACATGCTCAAAGTTTTCACATAACACACACTAAGAAGCATGTGACACAACCTAGGAAATATCATGAAACTCACATTAAAAATTATCATGCTGTTCCTCCTATTGCTTACAATGTTAAACCCAAGTTCAATCAGAACTTGAGAAAATCTAACAAGAAAGGACCCCAAAAGATGTGGGTACCTAAGGGTAAGATTATTCCTATTGCAGATATCCTTGACTGCAAAAAGGACAAAGCACAACATGTCATGGTACCTGGACTCTGGATGCTCACGACACATGACAGGAAGAAGGTCTATGTTCCAAGACCTGGTGCTTAAGTCTGGAGGAGTAGTCAAGTTTGGAGGAGATCAGAAGGGCAAGATAATTGGCTCTGGAACTATAAAGTCTGGTAACTCTCCTTCCATTTCTAATGTACTTCTTGTAGAAGGATTAACACATAACCTCTTATCTATCAGTCAATTGAGTGACAATGGTTATGATATAATCTTTAATCAAGAGTCTTGCAAGGCTGTAAATCAGAAGGATGGCTCAATCCTATTTACAGGCAAGAGGAAGAACAACATTTATAAGACAGATCTGCAAGATCTTATGAGTCAGAAGGTGACTTGTCTTATGTCTGTTTCTGAAGAGCAGTGGGTCTGGCACAGAAGATTAGGTCATGCTAGTTTGAGAAAGATTTCTCAGATTAACAAACTGAATCTGGTCAGAGGACTCCCTAATCTGAAATTCAAATCAGATGCTCTTTGTGAAGCATGTCAGAAGGGCAAGTTCTCCAAACCTGCATTCAAGTCCAAGAATGTTGTTTCTACCTCAAGGCCATTAGAACTCTTGCACATTGATCTGTTTGGCCCAGTCAAAACAGCATCTGTCAGAGGGAAGAAATATGGATTAGTCATCGTAGATGATTATAGCCGCTGGACATGGGTAAAATTCTTGAAACACAAGGATGAGTCTCATTCAGTGTTCTTTGATTTCTGCATTCAGATTCAATCTGAAAAAGAGTGTAAAATCATAAAGGTCAGAAGTGATCATGGTGGTGAATTTGAGAACAAATCCTTTGAAGAATTCTTCAAAGAAAATGGTATTGCCCATGATTTCTCTTGTCCTAGAACTCCACAGCAAAATGGGGTTGTAGAACGAAAGAATAGGACTCTGCAAGAAATGGCCAGAATCATGATCAATGAAACCAATATGGCTAAGCATTTCTGGGCAGAAGCAATAAACACTGCATGCTATATTCAGAATAGAATCTCTATCAGACCTATTCTAAATAAGACTCCTTATGAATTGTGGAAGAATAGAAAGCCCAACATTTCATATTTCCATCCTTTTGGATGTGTATGCTTTATTCTGAACACTAAAGATCACCTTGGTAAGTTTGATTCCAAAGCACAAAAATGTTTCCTTCTTGGATATTCTGAACGCTCAAAAGGCTACAGAGTATACAATACTGAAACATTGATTGTAGAAGAATCAATCAATATCAGGTTTGATGATAAGCTTGGTTCTGAAAAACCAAAGCAGTTTGATAATTTTGCAGATTGTGATATTGATATATCAGAAGTTGTTGAGCCAAGAAGCAACGCATCAGAAGCAGAGCTTCTCAGAAGCAAAGAATCTGAAGATCAAGTATCAGCTTCTCTGGAGAATCTAAGCATATCTGAAGAACCATCTGTCAGAAGATCATCCAGACTCATCTCTGGTCATTCAGAAGATGTCATTCTTGGAAAGAAGGATGATCCAATCAGAACAAGAGCATTCCTTAAGAACAATGCAGATTGTCAATTAGGTCTTGTATCTTTGATCGAGCCAACTTCTGTTGATCATGCTCTAGAAGATCCAGACTGGATAATTGCTATGCAAGAAGAACTGAATCAGTTTACAAGGAATGATGTTTGGGATCTTGTTCCTAGACCAGGTGGATTCAAAACAATAGGTACAAGATGGGGCTTCAGAAATAAGCCCAGAATGAGAAGATGAGAAGTTCTTATGAATGGGTATCTTCTGAAATGAAATTGTTTTTAAGAAGTTCTGATTGAAATCAATTAGAATTGTGATTCAGTTTTTACTAACGTTTCATTGTCTAAGTTGATTCAGAATCTCTTTAAAAACAAAACAGCTGTAACTGGCTATCCAGATGGTAAACACGTGTTCACTACTCCTGGACAAGCGTGCGTGCAGTTGAGGGGACGTCTACTTAGGTAACTGTGCAAATCACGTATTTTGTCATTATTATCTCTCCTCACGTCACGTAACATTAAATGCTTTTCATCATTAACTCTCTTTCAGTTTTCTTTTTATATTCTTCAAACGTTTCTTTTCCCTCTTATATTTCTCTCACTTTGCATACAGTTTCTTTTTCGTTCTCTCTCTTTACATTCATATCATAAACCCTAGCAGTTTCCAATATCTGCAACTTCATCATGAATCCATCGTCAAGCTCTGGGAATCAAGATAATGATCGGAAACAAAAGAGAAAGGCAACTGCTGATCCAGAAACCAAACCGAAAAGAGTAAGGATCACCTCCCTTGACGGTACCCCTCAATCACCTCCCTCTTCAAAGACCTTCACCACCTCTTCCTCCTCATTCATCCTCTCGGAACCACTCTCTTCACCATCTGATATCTCCCCTCCTTCAACCCATCCATCAGATATTTCTTCATCTCTCTCACACCCTTTTCCCACCAGAACACCTAATCCCTATAGTGTTGTTCTTCCCAACTCCAGGTTCACTGTCAACCCTCCAACCCCTACCACTCAATCATATCTGGAGCTTTTACATTCTGATGTAAATGGCTGGTTGGAGATTCTGGGTGCTGCTCACCTTAACCATCTGGATGAGTATGCTACAAGCAACCTTTGGGATACCTTTCGTCAGGATTTTCTGGTTAGGGCTACAGACACTCAGAGAAGGATCATGTCTGAAGCTCCTGGTATTCGTGGTCTTCGGTTGGAAGTTGGTGAAAGCAGCTGTCACCATCTCATCAGGAACAGAAGTATTCTTGAGAAGAAGATACCTGCAGATAAGTTGGAAGAAGAAAATCTCTGCAGAGACATCGTGGTGTGGAAACCATGGTTTCCTGTGCTGACTGGAGATTTTCAGTGGCTGTTCAACTGGTTCAGAATGAACCCTTCTGAAAAAGCACCTCACATGGTCTTTCCAGTAGTGGTGTATCCTGCTGAAGTTGCTGGTCTTACTCCTCCAACAAACCTAGCAGCTATTCTTCAAGCATTGGAAGATGGAACTTCTGAGCTGCCTGAACCAGAATATGCTAAGGCTACTTCTGAGTCAGACTCAGATGAGGAAATGGAAGATGCACAAGCTGAAGATCTCCCAGAAGATCACCCTGCTGAGATTGCTGTCCCTTTTGGCAGAAATTCAGGTGCCTCTTCTTCTGGTGAAACCTCAGCTCTGATGGAGACCTTGGAAACTCTTCATCAGAATCAAGCTATGCTGGCTTCTCGTTTGGACGCGCAAGAAGCAGCCAATGCTGAGTTTCGCTCCTTCATGGCAAGGCAAGCTACAAGCACTGACGGGATTCATGATGTTCTGGCGCGGATTTTGCGTAGGCTAGGATCTTAGTCCTTTGGTCTTTGTAGTTTTCTTTCCTTGTTGCATCTGTTTTCCTGCATTCCTCTCCTGTAATCCTTCTTGTTGATTATCAATGAAATTTTTTTTTTACATTCCAGTGAGTTTATTTGTCGTTTTATTCATCTAAATCTTTTGAAATATTCTTTTTGATGTTATGACAAAAAGGGGGAGAAGATAAATGATAAATGATTTGATTAATCTATCAGTTGCTGGGTAAAGCTCCCACATATTTACTAACAAGAACTGCAAGTTCTATATGGTTTAAGTGTTTTGCAGGTATAAAGAAGTGAAGAGAATCTTCAAAGCAAACACAAGAAGCAAAACCATAAGGAGTGTTATTCTGTAAAAAGAATAAACTCATGGAAACTGAAGCAAGCTTAGTGCTGTCAAGCTTCAGAAATCAGAAGCAAGAAAGAAGAATGAATCAGAAGCACTGATGATAGAATTTGATCCATATTTGTCTATTTGCTTTGACAAAATTCTATTTGCTCTGATACATTATTTTAGCCTATATGGCTCTGATACATATCATGTGTTCAAATATACATTTTATGTTCTGACTCGTTCATGCTGACTTTTGTCGTTTAGTTTTTGTTCTATAACATTTCAGGATGTAGAGATGCTCAGATGATGCTCTGGTACATTCAACAATGTTCTGATACAAATCTAGCATGAAGTGATGTTGGTAGAAATTCAAAGCTCTGAAGCTATCCGAGGGAAGCAGAAATCAGAAGCTGTGAATGTTCTAAAGATCCAGAAAACTCAAGTTCTGAAGTTGTCCTAGATGGAAGCAGAAGTCAGAAGCTGTGAAAGTTCAGAAGATCAAAGAAATTCAAGTTCTGAAGCTGTCCTAGATGGAAGCAGGAATCAGAAGCTGTGAGTGTTCTAGGGATCTAAAGAAATTCTAGTTCTGAAGCTGTCCAATGGAAGCAGAAGTCAGAAGCTATGAATTCTCTAAAGACAGAAGCTTATATGATCGTCTCTACCGAAATAATCAGGGAAGTCTTTTATTAAAGTTCTTCGAGTATTTATTTCAGGGGGAGATTATTTATCTCAGGGGGAGATTGTTAATCTCAGGAGGAGACATATTCATATGCTTATGCTATAGCTGTGTAATTTGTCTTTTGCCGTCTGTTCTTTCTGATCGCAAATTCATATCATTTATATATGTTTTTGTCATCATCAAAAAGGGGGAGATTGTTAGAACAAGATTTGTTCTGATCAATTATCTTAGTTTTGATGATAACAATAATATGAATTTTGCTTAAGATAATATGGTACTCTAATCCAATGCAATTTCCTTTTCAGGAAATATATAAAGAGTACGCATAATTCAGCGCTCAGAAGCTTTGTCTCAAAGGGTTCAGCATGCAACATCAGAACATGGTCTGGCAAGACATCAGAAGATGGTCGAAGCAGAATCATAACATGGGTCTATGGAAGCATCAGAAGAACAAGAGAACAGAAGCACTGAAGTTCTGATGGTATCACGCTCAGAAGCACTTCAAGGTCAGAAGATCAGAAGATGCTTTGCACCAAGCTGTTTGACTCTGATGATATTCAAACGTTATATTCACAAACATCAGATCAGAAGGAAGTACAAGTGGCAAGCTACGCTGACTGACAAAAGGAACGTTAAAAGCTATTAAAGGCTACGTCAGTAGACACAGCGTGAACAAGGCTCGAGGTAGTTGACAAAAGCGTATAACATTAAATGCGATGCTGTACGGAACACGCAAAGCATTAAATGCACTCAACGGTCATCTTCTCCAACGCCTATAAATATGAAGTTCTGATGAGAAGCAAGGTTAACAATTCTGCACCAAAACAACTCATATTAACTTGCTGAAACGCTGTTCAAATCAAAGCTCAGAATCTTCATCTTCATCAAAGCTCACTACATTGCTGTTGTAATATATTAGTGAGATTAAGCTTAAACGTTAAGAGAAATATCACAGTTTGTGATTATAGCTTTTAAGAAGCAATTGTAATACTCTTAGAATTGATTACATTAAGTTGTAAGGAACTAGAGTGATCGTGTGGATCAGAATACTCTAGGAAGTCTTAGAGGTTATCTAAGCAGGTTGTAACTAGAGTGATCGTGTGGATCAGTATACTCTAGAAAAGTCTTAGAGGGTATCTAAGCAGTTGTTCCTGGAGTGATCAGTGTGTGATCAGAAGACTCTGGAAGACTTAGTTGCTGACTAAGTGGAGAACCATTGTAATCCGTGCGATTAATGGATTAAATCCTCAGTTGAGGTAAATCATCTCTGCGGGGGTGGACTGGAGTAGTTTAGTTAACAACGAACCAGGATAAAAATAACTGTGCAATTTATTTTTATCTGTCAAGTTTTTAAAGTTACACTTATTCAAACCCCCCCTTTCTAAGTGTTTTTCTATCCTTCAAGCATCAGAATACTCTAGAAGTATACAGAGATTTATGAAAGTCTCTGATCTCGGAGACGAACGATGATGGCAAATGTCAACCATGATGATCAAAGAAAAATATTAATATCTCAAATTGATGATTTGAAATGATCAGTTGAATGAATAAATCTGTAATGGACTTATCCATTTTTGTGGATTTACAAACTCTCGCATCCGAGGATGCATAGAGAAGGATATACTGGTATTATTCCTTTTTGGGAAATAATTGTCAAAATTTCTTAACAAGGAGATAAAAATTATTTTGAAGCTCGAAAATAATCAGGGAATTTGATTAAATCCTTGAAATAATCATTTTAATTTTTACTCATCATATTCAATTTTCTAACCCATAAAAATGAGTTGTTTTAGTGTTTTCTAGCAAAGAGGTGTTGAAGAGTAAAAAGACAACATAAAGCCCAACAATGCATAAAAAAAACTAAGCCATGAAAGCCTAATCGATTAGCGCGTTGTGCTAGTCAATTAGAAAAGCTTGAAACACATTTTTCCATGTCAAATCCAAGCTTGCCTTGCGCTTTAAGTAAATCAAATCTCAACATTTATGAAGATATCACCGAATCCTAAAGAAATCACAAGTCTAATCGATTAGAGTCATTAGCTAATAAATTATAAGAGCCAATCAAGAAGGAGTTTGATTTGATTTTCAACCACCACAATCTACACTTAATACTTGTGTGAAATGCAAGCTCACATCCTCAAAAGGCACACTATAAATAGATAAACCTCTTTTCACTTCTCTTGCATCTCATATTTTCTCTGTATCTATTATGTGAGTTTCCCTCTCGTCATAGATTTTCATCATGGCCTCTTCTAGTCAAATATCTAGAAACACACTCAGAACCAATAACTTCCCTGTAGAGCTAATCAACTAAAAGTAAGAAGAGAAAATGGCAATTCTATCCAAAAAGGTTATTCAACCTTGGTACCTTGATTTCAGCCTTCTGAAAAGCCACAACCCTTATCACCAAATCTGCCAGGCCTCTCTCAAAGGATACAAATTATCACTCCCTATTTTTTTTCTGTGTTGTTCTTTACCCCGATGGTAGAGATACTCAGGTAGAGGAGCCTTAGCTGTTGTTGAGTTTGAGGATGGTGTAATGGTCTTCTTAGTGGTTTATCGCTGTTGAGTTTATTTTAGTTTCACATGTCGTTCTGATAGTGTAACATTGGTATGGGTTATCCTTTGTTTTGTGTTTTTAAAAGTTGTTGAACTAATTTCTTTATGTTTTAATATGAAGTTAATTTTATTTATGAGAAAATTAAAGTTGTGTTGAGATTTATTTCCACTGCTATAATATGATTTGAGAAAGATGTTTATGCTGAGAAAATGTGACACCCTTTTAAGTAAACTAATCTGCTTTATTTTATAAATTAAGTGTTTGGGGTTTATGTGTAACATCCTCGCCCCCTCCCTGATACTTCTATATCGTCTAGTCATAGGAAACGCGGGATAAGACATTTTTGGAAAATATGTGAAGGTTTGTAACTGACCCACATTCCCTCGAAAATAGAAATTCAATGGTCCACCATTGACCAGGTGGTGGCTCTTCACAAGAAAATACTAGGCCCAAGAGGCCTTGTTGATGCAGTAAAGCGTCAAGCAAAAGATTGGAGGTATTACTCTAGGAATTATCGTGTCCACAGAGAATGATCTGGTTAGAATGCACTGAACATATGATACTCGTCATTACCATCACGTATCTCTCACGTCAGTGTTCATCTCTAAAGCACCAACGAGACGTATCACAACCGAGGTTATCTCTAACGCAAAGTTGCAAGAACATATGTATTCTCGCGTCAACGATTTCTCACGCGCAACTCAAACACGAAAGCATTAAGCTTTGATACAAAGTGATTGTTAGCTCTAAATCCATCTCTAGGGTCTATAAGCCAACATAAATCTATCCCAAATCACAATCTGTGAGGTAAATCTCTACAACAACACAAATCCAAACATAAATGCAAAAATATTAGGGAAGATAACAATAACGATTTGTAAAGCAAGTTTTATACAACGCCATGAGCGATAAATATACATATGTTCAGAGTAAATATACAAATAAAACCCAACAAAAGAGAAATACACAAAGAGTAAAGGAGATAAACCAAACATCTCACGGGTTATCAACTCTGATTGATGAAGAATCCACCTTCGATCATCCAAGTGCACGGCCCAGTGTTGTTTTCTAAGCTAATCCTAACCTAAGAATGAAATTGATGAATTTGGGAAAAATATCCCAAAAGACATAACCTAAAACTCTGCTGAAATGAGAAAGATATAGGCACAATTTACGCAGGCGCGCTAAGCGGGCTCAGTGGACTTAGTGCGCTTAAACTTTATTACTAAATATCTGGTACAGGAAAAGGGATCGGCTTAGCGGGCTGACCGCGCTAAGCGGGCTTCAAAACTCAATTTTGCCTCTGTTAGCGGGCTCTGCAGAGTTTTTCCTCTTTATTGCTCCAAAATTGCATATTCGAAACCGTGCCTTCGACACTTTATTGCTCAATAAAATGAATAAAAAAAATCAAACAATACATAAATGAATAAAAAATTCAAATAAAATGTATTATGTATAAATATAACGAAAACATGCGCATTCATGCGTAAGTTGAGGAAAAATAGTTGATAAGTGCCGAAAAACTATATACAAAAGTAACTACTTTTTGGCACTTATCAAACTCTCCCTAACTTAAAACGTTGTTTATCCTCAACAACTCAAAGAATTAAAAGTAATAAACCAAAGAATCGTGAATCAACAAGTTTTGAAAACCAAAAACAAATGTATGACACAACACAAAAACGTACAAACAAAGTAATACTTACCACTATCTTATAATGATAACATGAAAATGAAACAAATTCTAAGTACAAAAATCATGCTAAGCATTCTAAAACAATACAATCTCAATCATGAATAACGCCTAGTAAAAATTTATCGAGGGATGAAGAAACACACAAAGTGAGGGACTTTGACACTCATCCAGCAATCTTGCAAACAAAAGACTAAATTATGCATTCATCAAAAAAATCATATTGAAAATACAAAGGTAAGAATCACAAGGATTTTTCAAGGTTGTAATGTGGCTTGGTTAATAAACAAGAGATAATTTCGAAGGCTAATCGAAATAAAAACTTGTCTAAACCTAAGGAAGTGATTAATCCACAAAGTTTCAAGCACCGAAATCTCAATCAAACTTCTTTTTTATCCCAAGTTGTCAAACCAAAACACCATACTTATTTGCACAATTATTTAAACTCTTTTTGTTTTTCTTTTTCAAAGTTTTTCAATTTTATCTTTCTTTTTCAATTTTTTTTTCTTTTCTTTCTCTTTTCAACCTCATAGCAATCAACCAATAAGTAGTAAACATTTTTCTCCCCAAATTAAATTCAACCAACATCAAAGTGTGAATACTCCCTAATTTCTAAGGTAAGGTAAAAATTTAAACCAAAAATCATAGTTGAGGGTTCAAGAAAACAAAGATCAAAATCCATGCAAAAAGAATAACTAAATACTCATAGACAAGCATCAAGTTAAAAAGTAACATGGAGATTGAAAAAAATCTTTAAGGAGTTAACAAATGATTGCACATTCACAAGGTGAATTGACTATTTGGTTATGGTGGTTTTGCTCAAAATGAAACAAATGCCTTGATCTTTTTCATGCTTTCATACAATCAGCATAAATAACAGATTAAACATAATAGAATTCAGTTAAAACAAATATTGTGGCCTCCAACATATATGAACAATGGAAAGCTTCATCACTTTTTGGGTTTTAGAACTAAAGTGATTCAATCAACAAGCAAGTAATTCAAAAGAATGATGGCATAGTAATTGTACAAATGAATATGTTATGTCATAGAAAGTGATAAATAAGTACCTTGAATAATACAACTTCAAAAACATCATTGCCATACATCCGCATGTTGAAATACTCAAACTTGGAAAATCGCCTAAAAAATTCCTCGAGTTAACAGACCAAAATTTGAGTCAAACCAACAAAAGAACAAGAAAAAAATAATACTATTATCTACTACTAAATAGCCTTGGAAAGTGGGAAAAAGGCATACCAAGTGAATCCACTGGCATAAAACAAAGAGGATGAGTTTTTCTGTGTGTGCTATGTGATAGCAGAAAAACTCATAAAAACCATAACTGAATCTAATCTTCCAGCCAAGCTCCACTTCACCTAAACACCTCAGAAATAGAAAAATAAACAAAATTTACAACAAGCGCTTGTTTTACGTCGTTAGCTCGAAGCCTTTATTGTTTATGTGCTTGGAGAGTAAGTTTTTCACGTCATGCCATGGTGATGTCTCACCGCTCAAACCTAAAGAAAATGTCTTAGCCAAAACACTTAACAAACGTTACAGATACAAATATATACAACACTTGCACGAACATAAAATAAAAACACAAATATACAAGTATGGAACAAATACAATTGTGAGAATTGGGTCGAAGAGTAGCTTCCTTTTTCAGCAGAGAGTGTGTTGAAGACCTACATACTGTAGTTAAAGTATGTTCTAGTATGTGGGTGTCGAAATGCTAGGGTTGTTAGTATTTCGAATTGAGAATGTTTGTAATTTCCAATTATTTAAGTTAGCTTGTACCCAAAGTTAGCTTGTAATGGGTATTTGTGAAAAAAGCCATTAGTTTAGTATGCTAGGTTTATTATAAATAGCATACTAGTCTCTCATCATTGCATATTGTAAATCCTAATTTAGGGTGAAAAGATTATTTCTTATTCTTGTAACACTTATAATCTTTATTGAAAGAGAAAGTAAAGAATAGCAGTTATAACCAATCCTTGTTGTTCTTCTGGCTTCCTATTGTGTTCCCTATTATACTATGTTCTTGGCATCGTTTTCACAACAAATTGATGTGGCGAGCATGGAGAGGATTCCTTCAACAAAGTATGAGATTGAAAAGCTCACTATAGTGAACAATTTCGGTCTGTGGCACTTGAAGATGAAAGCCCTACTAGTTCAGCTAGGTTGTTTGGAAGTGTTGAAAGGACCGACGGCTATGGACGTTGCGTTAACGAAAAGAGAAAATACTTCAATGATAGAGAAAGCCCACGTCGTTATTTTGTTAAGCCTTAGTGATAAGATTTTTTGACAGGTATCAAAGGAGACGACGACATCAAGGTTATGGGTAAAACTTGAAAGTTTGTACATGACCAAATCGTTGGTGAGTCGACTCTACTTGAAGCAAGCTTTGTATTCATTCAAGATGATTGAAGACAAAGTGTTGGCTGAGCAATTGGATATGTTCAATAAGCTTATTCTTGATTTTGAAAATATTGATATGAAGATCGATGATGAAGATCAATCGCTATTACTATTGTGCGATTTGCCTCAAACACATGCTCACTTCAAAGAAACTCTCTTGTAACGAAGGGAGTCCATGACCTTTGAAGAAGTTCAATCAGCCCTGTATTCTAAGGACTTGAACGAATGAAAGGTGCATAAAACTTCGACTGTTGGTGAAGGTTTGGCCATTAAGGGAAAATTCTTACGAAATGACGGTAAGTTCGACAAGAAGAAGGACAAAAGTAAGCAGAAGTCTTACCCTCACGTATTACTCTAGAAATTATCGTGTCCACAGGGAATGATCAGGTTAGAATGCACTCAACCTACGATACTCTTCATTACCATCATGCATCTCTCATATTAGTGTTCGTCTCTGAAGCACCAATGTGACGTATCACAACCGAGGTTATCCCTAACGCAAAGTTACGAGAACATCTGTATTCTCGCATTGGCGATCTCTCACGCGCAATTCAAACAAGAAAGCATTAAGATTCTATACATAGTGATTTTTAGCTCTAAATCCATCTCTAGAGTCTATAGAAGCTAACAAAAGTCTATCCCTAATTAGAATTTGTGAGGTACATCTCTACAACAACACAAATCCAAACATAAACGCCAAAAGACTAGGGAAGATAACAATAACGATTTGTAAAGCAAGTTTTATACAATGCCATGAGCGATAAATATACATATGTTCATCGTAAATATACAAACAAAACCCAACAAAAGAGAAATACACAAAGAGTAGAGGAGATAAACCAAACATCTCACGGGTTGTTAGCTCCGATTGATGAAGAATCCACTTCGATCATCCAAGTGCACGGCCCAATGTTGTTTTCTAAGCTAATCCTAACCTAAGAATAAAATTTATGAATTTGGAACAAATATTCCCCAAAGACATAGCCTAAACTATGCTGAAATGAGAAAGATATAAGCAAAATTTACGCAAGCGCGCTAAGCAGGCTCAATGCGCTTGCACTTTATTACAAAATATTTGGTACAGGAAAAGGGACTGCACTTAGCAGGCTGACCGCGCTAAGCAGACTTCAAAACTCAGCTCTGCCTCTGTTATTGAAAGTGGTAGCATGCATGCTATGGACTGGGCTTAGCGGGCTCTACAAAGTTTTTCCTCTTTATTGCTCCAAAACTGCGTATTCAAAACCGTGCCTTTGATACTTTATTGCTCGAGGCTCGAATATGCAATAATACCTATAAAATGAATGAAAAACTATCAAAAGGTATATAAATGAATCAATACTCAAATAAAACGTATTATGTACAAATATAACAAAAATGTGTGCATTCACGCACAAGTTGAGAAAAAAGAGTCGATAAGTGTCGCGAAACTATATGCAAAAATAACTACTTCACAATAATATCTCCTGAACTACGGAGCACGAATCATTCCTGAGGCCCAAGCTCGAGGAATGCCTGCAATATATGTGGCACAGGGGCATCCTTGGAGTTACTTCACAAGAAATAACCAACATATATGTAACATGCCTACTCGCAGTTACTATCCTTGTGTCTGTTCTCTAACCCCTCGTCCCATATTTACTACACCATTAGATTGTAGGACTTCAGAAGTAGCCGCTTAGTGGAAAAGGGAATAGCGGTCAACTACCAGCCATTACTCTTGCTTAGGCTTCCTAAGGTTCACCTTACCAAGTTTTATCTTTTATTAATACAAATACATGAACATACACATGGATTTTATTAATACTAAAGGGTGTGATAAACTTGTGGAAGCTTAGGCATCTCATAGCCTTTTGCGTTATCTTTCTAATGCCTCCGGCGACGCCTAATTCCGAGTTACGAAACTCCAATTATGGTCGAAACAATAATGGGTAATTTTCTGTCAGGTGCAATCGATTTACACTATTGTGCAAACGATTGCTCACTGAACGGAATATACAGAATGACAATTTTTCACAGTGCAATCAATTGCTTGACCTATGCAATCGATTGCTCACTAAACCAAAAGCAAAATCACATATTTTGAGCAGAGTGCAATCAATTGCTCCACTATAGCAATCAACTGCTCACTAAACCAGAACTAAAAATGCTACATTTCCTAAATTGTATCAGTTCCAAAGCATTTGATTCTCAATCCAAACAGACCCAAATATAACATAGTCATTCTTAATATGCTTTTACATGTAAATGACATAGATAATAGGCAAGCATATTCATGTAATCAAGGATCATGCATCTTCATAATTCGCAACAACATGCAAGTATGCAACACAATCAAGCATCACATTTCTCAAATTAAACACAAAATCAACATATTTAGCATAAGAACATCACTTATTTCCATTAAACCCAAAAATCACTTATTATGTAACCCTAACATTTACCCCAAGGTTTTTACCCAGGAACCCACCTTTAACAACAAAATCTGAGTTGATGATGGGGATAAAACAATGATGATAATGATGACGATGCATGCAAGAAGTCTTGGACTTCTCCTTCCTTGCCCTCCTCCACGAGCTCTCTCCCTCTTTCTCTTGCTCCATTTGATTTTTTTCTTTTTCTCCAACACTTCCTTCAAATTCTGAATTTTGTGAGTAAGAGAAGGAATATATGGTGAGACTTGGTCTTGGTTAGACTTAAATATAATTTCATAGAAAAAGTCTTTATTGCCCTTATTACTAATGCCAAAATACAACCTTGCCACTTCCTTTTTAGTTCTCCACTTAATAACTTACTCCTATTCAGTTATTCATTAACCAACTTATCCTCTTGGAATCCCGTTTAAAAGACAATAAGCGAATTAGATAAAAATGAGGTATTACATTATTAATATTATATTAGATATTAGATTATATACTTTTAAATAATTTATAAAATTATTATTATTTTAACAATTTATATTTATTAAGTTATATTAATTCTTTAAATATTTAAATTTAGAGATTAATTAGTAGATATTGTCAAGGTACATTTTTTATAAAGTTTCAATCCATCACAATTATTTTTAAATACTATTTTATATGTGATTAAAGAAAAGTCATGTAAAACATCTTTACACTATCTATACATATCACTTAAATTCTTAAATTTATTATTATAAACTGAAATTTAAACTATGATATTAAATATAAGACTTCAAATAAGAATATTTTTTGAAAAATAATTTTTAAAGTAGAAGAGTTTATTTATTTTTAAATAGACTATTTAAATAAAAATTCCAACGGGTGTACACCCCATTTTCCCAATAAATATTGATAATTTAAACAACCCCCAATTTTGTTATTTTAATACTAAAAGTGACCTTAATTAGACGAATCAAATTTTAACCCAAAATAAACATTGCGTTCTGGGAGAAGTCGGCTTGGCTTCTATCTTCCTAACAAACGCCGTGGACTGCGAGGTTAACAATATTCATCACTCACTCACTCACTCACTCTTCAGATCCTTCCGTAGTGCTGAATCGCCATCACCATGGCGATTAGGGTTTTTCTCACCCTTCTTCTTTTTCTCTCTCTAACCAATCTCGCTTCTTCGATTTACGAAGATCAAGTTGGTCTCATGGATTGGTGAGTTCAATTCGCACTCTTATTCATCCATACATCAATCGACGCGAGAATTCGATTTGTTTGAATTACTTTACCTTCAATTTGAATAGTTTTCGTTCTTCACTCGTAACGATCGCTCTGAATCATCGATCTAGTTTTATATTCTTTCTAATTTGAAACTTGTTGATGTTGTTAGAAGTACTAGCTAGTTAATCTAAACCCTAGTTGATGTGTTGATAGGTTTGTATGTTTGAACCGAATCGAATTTGTGCTTAAAAAGTGATTACTCTGATTGTGATGTTTGAATTTTGCTTTTATGCTTTTTAAATGTTAGTGTGTGGTTGATATGTTTTGGATACTGATTGCAGGCACCAACAGTATATTGGGAAGGTAAAGCATGCTGTGTTTCATACTCAAAAGACTGGGCGAAAGCGTGTTTTAGTGTCCACTGAAGAGAATGTTGTGGCTTCACTTGACCTTCGTCATGGAGAGATATGTATGGCTAATTTGCTTAACTGATTTTGTTGTGTATTTAGTTTAGTTGTTAGGAATGTAATATTGTGTTTGGAGCTTCCATTGGTTATGGCTTATGACTGATGTTGCTTTCAAAGTAAATCATGGCTTTCCAAGCAGTAACCATTGAATGCTTGCTTGATTATTTGTTTTCTCTTGTTTTGAATTAGAAAATGACGAACTGTGTTTTTGTTGCTTGCAGTTTGGAGGCATGTTCTTGGGACCAATGATGTTGTTGATGGAATCGACATTGCCCTTGGAAAATGTATTATGCTTAATCCGTGTTTGTTTGGTATCTTTGAATAAAAAATGATATTACATGCTATCTGCTTTAATTGTAATGCACAAAATATATAATTTATCATAAAATGTATCAACATTGAGATGTGATGTTAATGTTGAGGATTCTTCTTGTTACAATGATCCTTTTCTATCCCTTTTTTCTACGCAGTTTAGTTATAGTCTTATCGTATATTACTTAATGAGTTCATAAGTGTTTTTTTAAATGTTTCAGATGTCATTACTCTTTCCTCTGGTGGAAGTATATTGAGAGCATGGAACTTACCTGATGGGCAGATGGTTTGGGAGTCTTCCCTTCAAGGATCAAAAGAATCAAAGTCAATATTAAACATTCCAGTAAGTGTTTTTCTGATGAGTACCATAACTTGTTATATGCATATGAAATGTGATTCGTGGTTTCTTATCGAGTAAAGTAAGAATGCCACAAAAAAGATATGAAAACAGTATCAGATATAAAGGGTACAACCTCCTCCAAAGTTGTGTAAAGGATGCATACATAAAGTGAGCATCCTCTAGAGCTGTTAAAAGGACTGATACATAAATTGAAACGTAATTAGTACAATAGACCTTCTAATTCTCTCAAACATAACTAAAGAAAACCTCTTTAATATGCATTGCAATGAAGGGCTTAGTAAATAAGGTGCCATAAGTTGATGCTTATAGATTCAATCCCTACTTCCTAGCTAAATGCTTCATGGTAATGCAAATATACCACCAATATGTTATTTTCTTGATCCTTCAAACATACGAGTACTTGGTTATTTAACATGCTTATGGCATCATTCAATCCAAAATTCCATATAGAATGATGTCATTTAGTGGAGAAGGTTTTTGTTGTTGCTCAAATGGAAGCTCTTAATGCTAATAAAAAGGCCCACACAATGTTTAAAGTTTGAAACTACAATACTTGCAAAATGCAAACATTCTATTCCACATATTCCTAGTCACTAAGCATTTTAAAGATTACACGATTGTGGTTTCCATATTTGCAAATTACATAAAGTCATGGACAAATAGTTGTTTAGCACTTTAGCCTTACTCACTTGCAGCATATATTTGGCATCATCATTGGCATAGGCCAAATAATAGCGTTTCCTTTAAACTTAACAACGGAAAACTGAGCGGCGGTTTCAAAACGGATAACACCTTTGAAATATAAGTCAATAGAAAAGGGGAATTATTCTAAGGACCAAACTCTGGAATTAGATGTGATGGATTCAGTCTAAATTTAGTCTTTCTTTTAAATAACCCTCTGAATGAAAATTGAAACTAAGAGAGCCATTTAGAATTTACTCTTTTTTCTCAACAGTTTGGTAAAATTATCTGATTTTTTATTCTGAAAAAATTATGATAAATTTTTATGACGTTGACTTTACTGTACTGTATGTATCTTTTATTCCTAAACCCCATGGCCCAAGGTTACTAAGCTACTTTCAATCAGCCAAATGGTCTTTAAGTTAACATTTTTTTGGTGCTGCAGCCTAAATCCCCTAAGATTTCCTCACAGACCCAGTTCTCATTTGTCCGAATTTCTTTTCTGGCACTGCCATATGAATCTGTAGAGGTGGAAAGTGGATTTGGCCTTTTCTGTTAAGATTATTTATCTGTCATTTTTGGTGGATTAGGTTACATAACCCTGGTCTTCCTAACCCACAAGTTGGAGGTAGAACGGGGGGTTGATCTACCAGGTCTTTAAAAAAAATTAATTTTTCATTTTTTATTACTTGAAACTTTTTATTAATCCAAACTTAATTTCTATTCTCATTCACATTTTTACATCTAATCTCACTAAATTAGTTTTCTTTTTCCAGAAGCTCTATTCATTTCAACTTTGCTTCTTAATGACTTCATTTTATTAAAATGTTCATTGGTTAAAACAAGTTGACTGCCATAAAACTGTGAGTTCGCTTAACCAACCCATTTTTCAAAATAGGCTAACCTACCCACCCTTATTTGGTGGGTTGATAGTGGGGCCGGGTAATTTTGTATGCATTGGCTTCTTTGTGAATCTGCACTGGCCCTCTGTTACTGTCATAACCTTCATTGGCCTTGGTTTATTTAGCTGTACCTGAAATTGGGAGTGCATGCAATTAACTGCAGCTCTTACCTTTTGCAGAAAAATTTGAAAGCTGACAAAGATGATTTGATTCTTGTTTATGGTAAAGGGTATCTCCATGCCATTTCTGGCATAGACGGTGAAATTCTCTGGAGGAAAGATTTTGCCGGTGAGAGGTATGACAGATTTGGAGTTTGATAAGCCATTTGTTCTTTTTGAAGCAAAAGAGTGCCATTGATGTTTTGTATCTTTTATTTGCAGCATTGAAGTTAACCATATTATTCAGTCTACTGAAGTGATCTATGTAGCTGGTTTTGTTGGTTCTTCAAAGTTTTACGTGTATGAATTGAATGCTAAGAATGGAGAGTTGTTAAAGAATAATCATATAACACTTCCCTTTGGGACTTCTGGGGAATCGTTATCAGTCCCAGGTGACAAGTTTTTGGTATTGGATGATGTAAGGTCAAAGATAGTAACAATAAATTTCAATAATGGAGATATTAACTACAACCAGAAGCCAATTTCAGACCTTGTCAAGGATTTATCTGGACAGGCAGTAATACTACCATCAAGGCTTCCAGGACTGTTCGCATTAAAAATCAATTCCCACGTTCTTTTCATTAAAATGACAAATGAAGGTGAGTTGGTGCTGGTGGACAAAATTGATAATGCAGCAGCTTTTAGCAATGCCCTGTCAATTTCAGAGAATCAACATGTTTTCGCATTTGTTCAATATGAAGACAATAAAATTCACCTATCTGTAAAGGATGTTAATGATTGGAATGGTGATTTGCTAAAGGAAGATTTGGTAGTAGACCATCAAAGAGGAAATATTGAGAAAATATTCATAAACAATTATGTCAGGACAGATAGATCTCATGGGTTCAGAGCATTGATGGTAATGGAGGATCATTCACTTCTGTTAGTTCAACAAGGAGAAATTGTCTGGAGTAGAGAGGATGGTCTTGCCTCAGTTGTTGATGTAACAACATCAGAACTACCTGTGGAAAAGGATGGTGTATCTGTGGCAAAAGTAGAACAGAACCTATTTGAATGGCTTAAGGTATGCTCTTGATTTGTGTGATAAGGACATGATAGTGCCTTTATTTTATTTTTATTTTTTTATGCATACATGTGTGTTTGTCTGCGTGTCAAGTGAGAGAGTATATGTGTTTGTCTGCGTGTCAAGTGAGAGTATATCTCATTAGAAGAATTAATATTGACCATGCAACATTAATGTATGATCAAGATTGTATTGAAGCAAACAACCTTGACTGTTACTGTATGGTTGTGTGGTCATCAAGATTAGATCCTCTCACATTTCCACTTGATACGTCTCTATGGATATATTTTATTTCAATGTTAAAATGTTAATTACTGCTCTAATAGTGGAACTTTCATGTGGCAATTTATTATTGAAAGGGACATGTGCTGAAACTCAAAGGAACTCTAATGATTGCAAGCCCTGAGGATAAAGTAGCTATTCAAAAGCTTAGGTTGAGGAGTTCTGAGAAAAGCAAAATGACTCGTGATCATAATGGTTTTCGTAAGTTGCTTATAGTACTTACAAGGGCAGGAAAGGTTTTTGCTTTGCATACCGGGGATGGACATGTAGTTTGGTCTACGGCGCTTCATACTCTGCGTAAATCAGAAGAGTGTGAACATCCAGTTGGGCTTAACATTTATCAATGGCAGGTTCCACATCATCATGCACTGGATGAGAATCCATCTATTCTTGTCGTTGGGCGATGTGGATCAAGTTTGACTGCACCAACTGTTCTTTCTTTCCTTGACGCATACACAGGGAAGGAACTCGATTCTCTGAATCTTGCTCATACCGTTGCTCGAGTTATTCCATTGCCTTATACTGATTCAACTGAACAGCGTCTGCATCTTATTATAGACGTAAACAAACATGCATATTTATACCCAAGAACTCCTGAAGCTATTGAGATTCTGAAACGGGAGTTTTCAAATGTATACTGGTACTCTGTTGAGGTTGATAATGGTGTTATTAGAGGTCATGCCCTGAAGAGCAATTGCATTCATGAAGTAGTGGATGAATACTGCTTTGTATTCAGGGACTTATGGTCAATTGTATTCCCATCTGAATCAGAAAAGATAATTGCAACAGTGACAAGAAAATCAAATGAGGTATGGTGCCTTGGTTTTTAGGTTTTCAATTATTAGAACATTTTTTTGTTATATTCTACTTCATCTAATACAGACCACCTCATGTTTTAGAAAAATTGATATCCCATCTGAGTTATATAAACATGCATTATTCAAATTGCCTATTTTTTTTAATGAAATGTGCATAACTTGACAGTTCCTTGTTTGTTGAGGGGGTTTTATCATAAATAAATCAATATAATTATAAAGAATGAAATTAAGTTTTTGGTTTGATGTTGATCTATGAATAATCAAGTTGTGTAATGTTCGCCAATCTTAATATCCAAGTTTGGTTATGCTCCCGAATCAGTATGCCTTTAGTTTTTCCATAGTCATTTGAGTGTATGTGTCACTATCTTTCAATTTAACAAATGATTACAAATAATATGACAATTAAAGGTTTTCAACACGCTTAAATTTTTTAATGAATTTCTCTTTCATTGAGTCTTTGGTCATTTCTTCCTAAATGTGTTACTCTTTCTCGTTTCATCTAGGTTGTTCATACTCAAGCAAAAGTTATGACTGACCACGATGTCCTGTACAAGTATATATCAAAGAATATACTCTTTGTCGCAAATGCAGCACCAAAAGCCAGTGGAGAAATCGGAACAGCAACCCCAGAGGAGGCTTCATTGGTCATCTATATCATTGATACCGTGACTGGTCGTATATTGCATCGCATGACCCATCATGGTTGCCAGGGTCCTGTTCATGCTGTAAGCTTTTGAGCTACCTTCTCATTCAAAAGGTGTATTATATAAATTTGACTCACTTCACATGAATATTATTTCTGTAGGTATTTAGTGAAAACTGGGTTGTCTACCACTATTTTAATCTCAGGGCTCATAGACATGAGATGTCAGTTATCGAGGTCTATGACCAGTCTCGGGCGGTATGTCAGCTAACTTGTGTATTGTAATTTGAATATTGTTCTTGTTAACTTATTTTGTTTATAATATTTTTTTTTACATGGTTTTCATGTTCACCCGTTCGTTGTTTCTTGTGTTTGTGTCTGTTCATTCTGATGTGACATGCTGGAATATGTTTCACAGGATAACAAAGATATTTGGAAGTTTGTTCTTGGGAAGCATAATCTTACATCACCCATCTCTTCTTATTATCGACCAGAAATCTCAGCGAAATCACAATCATACTTCTTTACTCACTCTGTAAAAGCCATTGAAGTGACTTCAACTGCTAAGGGTATAACCTCGAAGCAGCTTCTTATTGGAACAATTGGTGATCAGGTAGGAATTATTTGCATGGCTGAAGCTTGAGATGAAAAACAATCTGCTGTTTTCTCATTTTAATTCGATTCTTCAATTCAATCTAATGACATTCTTATTGTATTTTGTATTGTTACTGCAGGTTTTGGCACTTGATAAACGATTTTTGGATCCCCGGCGGACTCTCAATCCCTCACAAGCTGAGAAAGAAGAAGGAATTATTCCTCTTACTGATTCATTACCGATCATTTCTCAGGTATATTTTCATCTGAAGTTTCTTTGTTATGTATGATACATGCCAAAATAACATCCTTGTTTATTTTTTTAAT
Organism: Vicia villosa; assembly: GCF_029867415.1. Lineage (NCBI taxonomy): Eukaryota > Viridiplantae > Streptophyta > Magnoliopsida > Fabales > Fabaceae > Vicia > Vicia villosa. Next base: position 2,754,771 of record NC_081182.1, on the reverse strand, counting down.
AGCAATTTATTGAGTGTAATTAAAGGCAATGGAAAGTTGACATATTTCTTTCTTATATCACAAAATCTAAATGCTTCTGATCAGGGAGGCAGAGTATATTGGGGGGATGGGTTGGGGGACATGTTTTGGATGACAATTTTGAACGGATGAGTACATAATATGCCAACCATTTGATCTAATCAGTCCAATGGTTTAAAAATCTGGAAACCAAAAGTTTAAAATGTGTCACGTGATACCGATTTATTAGTTACTCAACTTATTCCTTAAATCTATCTGTCATTCTTATCTTCTTCTTTTTCTTCAGCGTTTCTTCCTGTCGTTCTGACCATTCTTCTCCTTTCTTCCCTTTTCCTCATTTGATCTACTTCCATTTTGCCTCGCTCTTCTGAAAATTCCCATGACAGTGAACTGTCTGGCCACAAAAAGATTTAGCAATTTTGGCAGAATCATGGTGCTGACAAAAGCATTACACTTCATAAGCCAATCAAAGCTGAAATCCTTGATTTTGATTTTCTAAATTCCACTTTTATTATCCATTTGTATCCAGCACCTATACAGTGCGTCAAAAATTCTCCAACGTTGTAACCAAGCACTGAGACAATTTTTAAATTGAAATTCGATAATAATGTTTCCTTTTCAGATGTATGGATCAAATATGAGTAAAAAATATATGGATCAACTAAATAAAAAACATTTTCACGATAAAACCTTACCACATGAAAATCATGGTTTTAATTAGTGTGTGGAACTTAGTTGATTATCTTTTCTGAATGGTGGTATGGTGGTGTTGTATGCTCAGTGGCAAGTTTTTTTTTACGACAGGAAGATTTAAGGAATACTTTTAGTAAGTAAATCAGTATTACGGGACACATTTTCTCTCCATATTTTGAACCGTTGGATTGTTGATTAGATCACATGATTGAGATTTAGGGTAACTCTTTTGTCTACGTTAAATTTCTGATTTGACTATATATAATACACATTGTCCCTTCTCTTTCTCGGGGGAATTTCTCAGTGTACCAGAGGCAGCGAGTTAGACAATGACATCCCAACTTTAATAACTTGTTTCTAAATCCTAATATACCATTATGTAAACTGGTAAATGATAATGAGGACGGAGAAATCATTTTGAGCACTGCTTTTACTTGCTGTGGCTTGCATTTGCATACTAGTTAGATAAAGCATTTGAAACCAACTGGGTACTCATGCTTCCCTTTAAGCTTATGTACTTAACTTGAAATTCACACATTTTGTTTGACTCTATGCAGTCTTATATTACACATTCCCTAAAAGTAGAAGGTCTGCGAGGTATAGTAACAGTGCCTGCCAAATTGGAGTCTACATCCCTCGTCTTTGCCTATGGAGTAGATCTATTTTTTACTCAGATTGCTCCTTCCAGGACTTACGATTCACTGACTGAAGATTTCAGCTATGCTCTACTTCTTCTAACAATTGTTGCCCTTGTAGCAGCATTATTTGTTACTTGGGTATTATCGGAGAGAAAAGATCTACAAGAGAAATGGAGATGATCTGCCATCCCCATACGTCGTATAATTTTCTTAAATTTTGAACTGTTAAGTAAATTTTAGTTTCTTTTTTATTTATTAGTTAATTTCGGAGGTTCACTTAGATCTGGTAGCTTGAATTACAAAAGTAGTGTAAAATTCCATTACAGTCCATTGTTTGGGGCTGTATGGAGGATCTTAACGATGTTGTAAATTGAGGATTAAAAAGGAGAAACACATACTTCCAAGGGCAGTTGCTTTGTGAAACAAATAGGGTAGACTGAATTTGATGAAATATGCTCCTTATTCTTAATTGCAGTGACATATTCCTTTTCAGCTATATTCAGTATTTATGAATGACTTCTGTTCCCATTTGTAATTGATTTGATATTTTATAATTTTAACACGTACTAAATGCAAAATTGACTATTTATCAATAATTTGCTTAAAAGATTGAAATAAAATTTATACTCTCTATTAGATAAAAGAAGAAAAACAACTATAATCTCAAATGAAACTCCATTAGCATCAGCTAATAGAGCCGGGCTCATCTATTGGATGAATTATGCAAGATTGAAACAAATTTGTCCTCTATCAATATACTGATTTTCTCCTCCACTCTTTTCCAATGAGTCTAATAATTTGCATTCCATATCTGAATATATCGATAAAATTCACGAAATTGTTATATTTTTTTCCGATAAATTGACAAATTGTATTATCACAAAATTGTTATCCTATGTAATTTAATAAAGTAATTTTATATTACTCCTTCCTTTTTTAATCTTTAGCCTTTTAAGTTTATTTATTTATTTTCGTTATACGCTTTGATTGTTTTAGAAAAATGTTTTTTCATTTGCATCCATGGCAAAAACAAAAACAATATTCAAACTAATTCACATGGACATTTGGGTCCCTGTCACACCCTCATCCGTCCATGGACATTCTTATTTTTTTAACCACTGTAGATGACTTCACAAGACATACTTAGTCCTTCGTCATGAAAAATCTAATTTGAGACTAGATCCTTGATCATGCAATTCATCAATTTGGCTCATAATCAATTCAGAAAGAATTTTAAGAAAACCAGATCAGATAATGGAAAAAAATCTTAATCTATTTCCCAACCAATTTAGTCTGCTTCACAACCCTTCTCCTCTCCATTAAATGTCCAACCTCTTCCTACAAACACTTAATCTACCAATCCTCAATCCTTAACCCTTGCTATTACAAATACTCCTCAAGTCATTTCCATAATTTCCTATAAAATCATTCATAAACCCAAAAGATTTGATAATTTTGTTTGCAAGAACCGTACACCTTCATAGCATACCACCACACACACCCCAACCTATCCTATTCAACTTTACCTAAACAACTCTCTCTACCCCCCACATACAATCACTATATTTGTAATATCACATCTCAAACTGAATCTATCACATTCAAGCAATCCTCTCAACACGACTGCTAGAATAAAGCCATGATCACTAAACTTCAAGCCTTACAACACAATAACACTCGGATCATGACCGCTCTTTCCTCTGTAAGAAACATATAGGGTGTAAATGGGTGTACAAGATCAAGAGACATGCTGATGGCTCCATTGAAAGATACAAAGCTCGATTGGTAGCAAAGTGTTACACATAAACTGAAGTCATTGACTATATGGACATTGTCTCACCTGTTGCGAAACTGACAACTATCAGATTGCTCTTGGTAACTGCAACTTCAAAGCATTGACACTTAATTTAACTCGATGTGAACAATACCTTCCTCCATGAACATGGTGATCAAGATGAGAGGTCTACATGACACCACATCCCAGATTGGTTCCATCCATCCCTTGCTAAGTTTACCAGCTGCAAAATTCCCTCTATGACTTAAAACAGGCCAGTTTGCAATGGTTTACAAAATTATCCTCTTTGCTTCTTTTTTTTCATTACAACCAGTCACAATTAGTTCATTCCATTTTTACCAATCTTAATGGTCAGAAATTCACCATCTTACTTGTCCATGTTGATGACTTGATTATATCAAGAAATGACATTAATGAAATACAAAATTTAAAATCAAAACTTGACATTAATTTCAAGATCAAGGACTCTGGTAACCTGTAATTTTTCTTTGGTATTGAGGTAGTTTGCTTTCCTCATGGAATTTCCATTTGTCAAAAAAATATGCCCTTGAATACATGACACAAGTCTTCTTGCCGCAAAACCTTCCCCTAATCTAATGACTAAATCTCACAAGTACACCACAACTGGTGATTCTCCCCCAACTGATTCTAATTCTTACAGAAGGCCCATTGGAAGGATGATCTATTTGTGCACCATGCGACCCAACCTAAGCTTCTCAGTCCAACACTCAGTCAATTCATGTCATCACCTACAACACTCCATGTGCTGGATTCTTAGACTGTCCTCAAATACATCAAGCAATCTCCAACCAGTGGCGGATCCAGACGTCACATATTGGTGTGGCTAAACATGAACAAAAACTATGAACTAAATTGTACAAAAAATAAAAAATAATATTATTTAATACAATATATTTACCATTGAAAATTATCTACCATTTATTCTTTGAAAATTAGATAAAATAACTTCATTGTTAATTGTTACAAGAACATATCTTTCTATAAAAGTTACAAGGTCATTTAATCATTAATCACTCATTTTATTACACTGGAAAAAATTTGTTCGGCGCTTGCAGTTGCTATCGGTAAGATTAAAGCCAATTTAAAAAACTTATAAATCATACCAGATGTGTTGCACTTATTTCCACACATTTTTCTCAAAAATATAAAAAATCTATTAACTTATTTTGAGTCACATCAAACATTTCTAACATAATTCTTAAGTTGATCTTGAACCACGACTTCTAACACGTCTATAAAATAATTTGGATAAATTTCAACGATGTTTAATAATAATTTTATATCAAACACTTTAAGTTAATCAAATGAACCCTATTTGACAAATATATTCTCGAGAAGTGAAACTTAGATTAAACCGTTCATAATCAATTATTAAAAAATTCCAATACTTTATATATCTTATTGATCAATAATAGTAATGGTTAAATCTATAAAGGGATTATGATCTTTTTGTTGATTGTGTTGTATTCCTCTAAAACTATTGTATCATTAAATCAAAGGATAAGAAACCCACGTCACCACCACTACTACTTGCTTTTCCCTTAGTTTTAGATTCAACAACCATCAATGGTTGCGGCTAATATTGAAATGACAATAAATAAATTAACTCAATTGATTTCATATATAAACAAGCTATATATTGTTTTTAAATAACTTAACGTTTTAACATGTACTAATTATATGGTTGGTCACATCTACAATTGCTTAACATCATTATTTTATATTATAGCTACAAACAGTCACGTGCTGATACTACTTGCTTTAATATTTAGTTTGATCTATATTATGAATTCAGCCCCTCAGAACCTATCCTTTGTCCTTCTTTTTGCTCTTAAGGAAAATTCATAACCTTTCACTTTACATAGTACTACTATAAATAGAGAAAATTCTGGTGTGGCTTTAGCCACAGTAAGCCACCATGTGCATCCGCCCCTGTCTCCAACTCAAGGATTATTCTTTCCCTCAACCTCCACTCTTCAGCTCAAAGTTTTCAGCGATTCAGAATGGACCTCATACAATGATAGTAGGTGATTAATCATAGGTTTTTACATCTTTTTAGGTGACTCCCTCGTATATTGGAAATCCAAGAAGAAGATGATTTTCTCTAGATCCTTCTCGGAGCAGAATATCAAGCACTTGCTTCAACGTGTGTGAGTTACAATGGTTAACATACTTGCTACATGATTTCAATGTTGATTTCATCACCCCCTACACTTTAATATTGTGACAATCAATCAACCAGACAAATTGCTGCACATGCCATAAAGGACCAAACATATTGAAATAGAATGTCACATTGTCAATGAAAAACTTCTTGCAAAACTGTATCAATTATTGTCCATCCCAAATTCTACACAACTTGCAAACATATTGACAACACCTCTTCATCCTTAGCCTTTTTCTCTCATTTGGTCCAAACTAAATATCTCTATTAATTACATTTCAACTTAGGAGGAGGGGGGTTTGTTTAATAAATCATATTAGATTCACTATTCATAATTATTTTACAGTTATGTTGGTTATTTTGATTATGTTTAGTTTGTTACTTCAAGTAGGAGGACTTTTATAATGAGAGATTAGAGGAATAAATATCAACCATTGATTAATCAAGAGAGAGAAATTAATAGTCACATTACTATTTTAATAAATAATGTTTGATTTATCTAATGATCTATGAAGCCCGGACTCAGACACGGACACGAGACACGACACAGATACGGACACGAGGACCCCGCTAATATAGAAAACATAGGACACGGATACGGCTATATATATTTTATATATTAATATAATAATGCAATGTATGAACACAATTTATAAAGAGTTTAAAATGAGAAGCAAAATTTATATATATTTAAACCTAGTACTTTCAATCAACAAAAAAAAGACATAAATCCATCAAAATTTATATATATTTAAACATAGTCACTCCATATTGATAAAATCAGCCTTTAAACCGTGGAATAAGAAGATAAAAAAAGAATCCTAATTGAGTTATTTTTATAGTGGAGAACTGAAATATGAAAGGTAAAAGAACTCTATTATTTTTATAAATTAAAATCTGATAATTATTGAGTTGGGTTTTTTTTTATAAAAAAAATCTAAATTTTTTTTGAGTTGGGTGTGTCCTTTATTTAAAGCAAGGTGCCGTATCTGTGTCCGCTGCAATTAAATTATTTTCTTCGTTGGACACTGCAAAAACGTGTCAGATACGTGTCGTACGCGTGTCGTACAAGTATCCGTGTCCGACGCGGCGACACGCCTTCTGAATGACGTGTCGGCGCTTCATAGCTAATGATTGATATTTGTTCCTCTCATATCTCATTATAAAAACGCTTTTACAAATTGATAGTCACATTAATGTTTTAATAAATAATATTTGATTAATCTAATTATTAATATTTGTTCCTCTCATCACTCAGTATAAAAACGCTCCTAATAATGGTTCTCTCCTCTCCTCTCTTAAATTTACTAATACGACACCTCTAATAACTCTTTACCGCACATCCGTATAACAAAATCCATTGTTAGATTGAAAGCTAACATCATATAGATCATGTCCATAAAATTTAACATTAATCAGAAATCATTTGATATGTTAAAGAGAATCATATAGATCATGTCCATAAAATTTAACATTAATCAGAAATCATTTGATATGTTAAAGAGAATGATCAAAATTAACGGTTTTGTTGAAGTTTTGTAGGACGTTAGTTTTATGCATCTTGTTGACATATCAAATTATTTCATATTGATGTTAAATTTTATAGACATGATCTATATCATAATACCTTTCCATCCAACTGTGAATTTTGTTATATAAATATGTGATTGTGGTAAAGAGTTATCAGAGGTGTCATGTTACTAAATTTGACACTTTGGTGTCATTTGATCTTGTCCATATATATATATATATATATATATATATATATATATATATATATATATATATATATATATATATATATATAATAAGAAATAAGAGAATTAAATTTTAGCTATTGAATTATATAAGAGAATTATATATTGAGTTATATAAATATTCATTAAGACCAAATATTCAATCCAATAACTAAAATTTAATGCTCTTACTTTTTGATCCATCAATGCAAGACTAAGTCAAATATTCACTTTCATTCTCAAATCTTATTATATATAAAGTTACTGTTTACAATTTTTTTAAAGTAATGTTAAGCATATTAACGCATAATTTAGTAAACAAAATTTTAGACACATTTTTGATAAAAAATACTTTTGTTTATATCAAATAGAAGTTTTAAAACTATACATGTTTTATTTTTCACTTTTAAAATTTATTCAATTTTTTATAGATAAAAATTGTTTATAAAACAGCATAAATAATTTTGTTCCCAAATTTGTTACAAACTTGAAAATAATTAAGCATAAGGGCTAATCAAATGTTGCATAGTTGTCTTCCAAATCTCAAACCCTAATCTTCTACTGCCCATATCTCTCTGGCTCAATTCACTTAAAGATGTCTGTGTGTGGGACATGACTAGTTTGGTGGAGGGAGGTCAGACCAGAGACAGCAAGACGCACTGTTTTCTATTAAACCCCCATCATTTTCCACTTGCTTGCGACCATTTTTAGAGAGCATATACAAATGTTCAATAATATTTGGTATCTTGAATAAGAACATACAACTTTTGATGGTATGATGTTAGTTGGTCCAACAATGATTTAAGTTTGGTAGAGAGGACATCAGTTCGATTTCTGTAACTGTGATTAGGAAGAAATTAAAACTACTTGATAGCAAAACTGATTCCCAAATCACATTAGGCGGTCCAGGCGGTGGTGGTTAAAAAAAAAACTTTTGATGGTCTGAGAATTAACAAAATGACTAATTTGTGGACTATGGAGATTGATGTTACATCGTTTGCCAACCAGAGGCATTATTAATGGAGGGCATTGCACTAGCGGTGTGTTTTGTTTTCTTTTGGAGGAATCAATCAGTCATGTTTTTATTTTCTCTTGCTCATTTTCTTACGTTGTCTGGTTATGTATGAATCGTTCAATATGATTGAGATTTGAGATTCGGATCATTTTTTGTTTTTTGTTTTGGTTCAATCTGCTCTTATTTTCTTAATTTAATAATTGATTTACCAAAAAAAAAATCAAGAATATAAAAGAAAAAAAAAGAATAATTTCTATTTGTCCAGAACCTAAGGAGGACAAGAGAAAATGAAAGAAAATCTGAGAGGATTTATAAGTGGAAATACTGTTGGCAATTTTTTGCAGCATGTACTATTTGCTAAGATGTAAAAAGAATGATACGTACTTTGGTTTTCTTGGAATGGATTACAGTTGTCCAATGTTTGTGATAGGATTGAATATTTAGATACAATTCTTTAAATATAATTTTTTCTCAATAAAAATATAGCAAATTTATTTAAATATTATTTACTTTTAGAAAATGAAAATAAAAGAAAATTGTTTAAGAGTAAATTATATACTTATTATGTTTTTATTGAAAAATAGTAAAATCACACCAAAATATTATATCTAAATTTTCTCTTTTTATTCCTAAGGTGCAATTGCTGGTAAACATTAGAATTTGATTCTAACTCTCCCAATAAACTTTATTGTAAAATGATCAAAGTATTGTTATTAATAATATTACTATTTATTGTAAAATTTAAATAGAATACTTCTTAGGACTGATTTTTTTGGTATACTAGAAATAAATTATACATTTTTTTTGATCCGTGTAGCCTTAGCTAAAACAACTTTATAATGTAGAATGATATAAATAACACTCTTTGACTATATAAGAAATTTAAAAAAAAAATCTTATCAATTTTTACATGATTTTCTCCCAACTTTTTCTTATATATTAATTATTTTATTTACCAAAATACCTTTAATCACTACTATTTATTTTGATACAAATAATCACGAGCATAATTAATAAGATAAATGAGTGATGTATTATTTCAAAAAAGAAAAATGTTAGGTATTAATTGAAGACCAATGTCAAAGGAATCGTGGAGGTAGGGATTGCAATGGGCAGGGTATGGGTAGGGTACTATAGTACTCATTCCCATACCCGCGGTTGGAAAAAATCCCCATACCCGAGCCCATACCCGCTTAGGTAACAACTTTAGCACCCGTACCGTGCCCTTTGGGTATGTAAGTACTCATACCCGTACCCATTATCCGCATTTCTAATAAAAAATAAATATATCAACTATAAAATATCATATCATTTTAAGTTTTTAGTAACATTTTAAATGTTTTCAAAAACTTATTGTAAAATTATGAAATAAACGAACACTTATGTTACATATGTAATGGTTTAACATCGATGTATTTTTGAAAATTGATAGACATTTATTTTAATTTAATAATATAAATCAAAATATATAAATATATATGTTGTGTGGGTATGGGGCAGACTGAGTACTAAGTTGCCCATACCCGCACCCATACCCGCTTATTTAAGTGGGTAATTACCCGAGTCCGTGCCCGTACCCGTACCCATATTTATGCTGATTTTTACCCTACTCATTATAGATATTTTTGTGAGTACCCACTGGGGATGGGCCAAATTGCCATCCCTACGTGGAGGCCACACATCATATGACTATTAAAAGTATTCTAAGATGTTTAAAAAAAAATCAATATATTAATAAAGTATTAGAGGTTCTCTAACCCCAAAAAGTCGATACATTTTTGAAAAGAAAACATTCCCAACCATCACCAATTTAAGCTAGAAAAAAATGGAATCCTCACAGAAATTATAGAAATTACAGTTGGGTTTGGGAATCTCTCCAATAAGGACCATTTCTATCCCTTCATTTTAATTGATAAAATTAAATCCGATAAGTTACCTATCAAATCTTTAAACAATATGTCATTCCCATGATTCCAAATGCACTATTTACAGCCATCCAAACAACTCCTTCTTTCCCATTCTTCTTCTTTAACTCTCCACTGAACCTAACAAAATCCCTCAAAGCTTGCCCCTCCCTTCTCAAAACTATACCTAACCATTCTTCCAAACCTTTAACACCAACGGAAAATTAAAGAAAAGGTACCTCTTAAAAACAGAAAACGCAGGAAGATCAAAAGGAGAAGATAACAATTGATCCTTGCTAAGAATCCTATTGAGAAAGACTCTCCATCCAAACCTTTACTTTTGAACGGAACTTGAACTTTCCAAATCTTGTCATTCTTCAATACGGAATAAGGATGGAAAATTATGATTATCCACACTTTTTTGACAGACTATATATATTATTAAGACTATAGAATATTTACTTTTAACCATTAAATTTGCAATTCTTTCTTACTATACTAACTCCATTTTATGCGACATAGTCCACATTTTAGCAGTGAGAGTGAGAGCATCACACAAGCCAATTTTGTGTGCATATCCACTCATCCAATTTCTTGAATAGTCACTAAATAAGCTTCAACATCAAACCATGAACGTAGGGCTCCTGTATGTACCATCATAATTGTCACTAGACGACACCATCATATATTTTTTATTTTTGGATTCAACATCCTAATCATTTTTTTCATACCATTTTCATTATTGATCTCTTGCATGAGCTGCATGATTGTTTTTTCATGATTGTCAGGACGCTGAAAGTCCTCTTCAAAAATATAGTCTTATTTTACCACTTTCACAAGTTAAAAAAATAATATCATAAACCAATTTACTTTGTGAAAATTTGCAACATCTTCTCTAAGATTATAGAAAATCCAATCCCTGAAAAAAATAGAGTAAAATTGAGTGATGTTGTTAGAAGGAACAATACATGAAGCAAGGTATATTTATCATCCGTATATCGGTTGCACTGAGCAGGGATTGTTATGTTTCCCTTATGGCGCCTAAAATTTGTCAAAAGTCTCTCATATACCATAAACCAAAGGAATATTTAAATTCAGTGGGAACTTTTCCACTTCCAAACAATATTCTAGGTGATATCAATATTAATAAAGAGAAGACGGATTATATTTATAAGCATTGTTAATAGAAAAATTATTATCTTTAATTTTTCGCCACCCTAATCGTTATATTTTAGGATAGAGATGATTTATCTAATATTTTGTAGGCTGCAATCAATTATTATTTTGGTTTGTGAAAACATGTTGATCATAATTTTGATGGGGGGCATAAATATGCTCTTTTATTAATTAGGTGATCTTTTTAATTAAAGGCAGATTATCTGAAATCATGATTGGAGTGGACAAAAATGTGGGCCTTAACCCTTGGTCTATAATAGATAGAGACTAGGTTCTACAACTTATTCTATTGAGAGTTGTGAACGAGAATGTGAGATATAGAGGGAGATCCAATCACTTATCTTCTTAAGATTCCGAATCAAGATGACAAGAATAATAACTTTATTCTCAAAATCATATCTTCAATAAATAAATATTGATGTTCTAATTTCATACTCTCTCCGTCTCATAATAAGTGTCTTATTTGAACTTTTCACGGTTTTTAAGAAAATGATTAGATGTGTTAATTTTAATGATAAATGTAATATCATTTATTAAAGTACCCTTATTTATTATAGGTAGTGGAGTAGTTGGAAAACGTGAAAGTTAATATATAGGGGGTATAGTAGTGGAAAAAACTAATAAATTTTGCATTGGTATTATAAAGAGACATTTATTTTGAGACATAAAAAAAGTGCAAATGAGACACTTATTATGAGACGGAGGGAGTATAATTAATCCGATGAATTTTTCCACTTTTAGGAGTCTATTATCTAAATTTCAGTCAACAATTAGCTATCTTCACCCTAAATTCAAACTAAATACATTACAATTAAATTTGTGTCAACCGACTAAATTTTTATCTACTGAAGAATTATAATTTTTTTCAAAATCTTAATAATCTTATGAATTTATTTGAGAGGATATTAAGAAATGTTATTGGAGCTAACTCAACTCTATAAAACTGACATGTAGGGTGAAAATTGTCTCCACTTATAAGCACATGTCCAGACCATATATTTTCTCGCGTGAGAGACTTAACACACCCCCTCACGCCTAGGATTAAACAACAAAGGCATGAAAATAAATGGTGGATGACCCAATAGCAAAAACTTGATAGTAGGTGGTCCAATCGAATCTTAAACGAGACTCTGATAACATCGCAAGAAATATGATCGAACTTAACTGAATCCTACAAAATTGGTTTGCAGGGTGATGATTAGTCACACTTATAGATTCGTGTTAATGACTTAATGTCATATATTGTTCTACGTGGGTATTTTTTCAAAGATAAATTTGATGGTTTATTTTAAATTTGAGAGTAAGAATAATATTTATAAATAAATATTATAAATCAGTTAAAACTAATTTTAACCGACCAAAAACATGCACAAGTGAACTTTAAATTTCTACCAGTACTATTTTAACTGTGAAAAGTGAATTTATCCATGTACTGTACTATTTTAGACAAAGGTGACAGAAAGAAAGAACCACGTCGTACAACACAGTACTCACAAGTCACAACACTACTGTCTCTATGTGTTGTGTTCTATCATCACTGTTAACAGTTTTCAAAACACAAGATTCACTTCCCTTGACCACATTCCACCATGAAAAGCCATCAACCCAAACACCTTAAAACTCAACTTTTCTCGTGCGGCTTCTTTCGACAGTGCGGCCAAACAGTCCTTAGTCCCACCGCCACAGGAACCATCCCACAACCACCACAACCACCACAGCCACCACCACTCCCTCTCACTCACACTCACACTTCAACAACATGCGAATCTTCAACTTCCTCTTCTTCTAACTCCGCCACCTCCCAAAGCTTCACACAATGGAGATTCTCTCTTCCCACCCCTACACCCCCACCTACACCAAACCCACCCCCTCCCGTTACTACCACTCATCATCACCTTCCTTTCCTCTCCACCATTCCCAATCTTCAAGAACTCTTCCATGTCTCCGACCTTCAACTCACCACTGACCTCAACGCTGCACTTCACCTTCTAGAACGTTCCCTCGTTCCCAACCCGCCTCAAGACCAACCACCATGTCCTCCCAATCTCATGCGCGCATTGATTCACAATCTACGCGAATCCAAACCCGCCACCAAGATTCTCTTCGCGCTTTGTCTCTCAGAAGCCAACCGTCGTGTCGCGGTTGAAGCCGGAGCAGTAGGCGCCGTCGTGGAGTCTGCTCCGGAGCTAGACGGTCCTCCTGCAGAAAGAGCTCTCGCTGCGTTGGAACTCATGTGCACCATACCGGAGGGTGCGGAGGAGGTGCGAGCTCACGCGCTTGCGGTTCCGGTCATGGTTACCGTAATGGGAAAAACGGGGGCGCGTGGGAAGGAGTATGCTATTGGAGTACTGGCTGTGATTTATGGCGGTGATATGGCGGATCAACAGACGGCACCGCCGGAGGAAGTGGCGCGTGCGGTGGAGTTGGCACTTCAAGGAGAGTGTAGCGCTAGAGGAAAGAGAAAAGGGGGACAGCTTTTGAAGACACTGCAACACCTCTCTAACCCCCACTCGCATGACACAAGTTGAGATGGAGAGTGAAGTGCACTCGCGGTCATTAAATAAATAAATAAATAAATAATGTAACTATCTAGTGTCAATTTCTTAGCATCACCTTTTGTTCAGTTCTCTTCTCTGTCATTGTCTCTCCATGATGTTTGTAATTGTATTTCGAAAGAGTACTTATTATGGCGATTATGATTTGATATTTTTTAGTTAAAATATACTAGTATAGTACAGTATTGAATGAAATATTAATTTGAAATTAAAATACATAGACATAGAATTAAATTGGGGGTAAGAAGAAGGATGATTATTTAAGTGGCAGAAGTAATATACTTTCTATTTTGAGTCAGACCGATCTTCATGGATTGAAAGCTTACTTCAATTCCTGACCAGAAATTCAACTAGGAAAGGGGCAAGACAACTAGCCTTTAGGTAATGATCTGTTTGTTATGTCATAAAGAATTATAGTACAAAGTAAAATAATTTTTTTATAAAGAATTTAGATGTTTGGTTGCATTATTACACATCCTAGACCTAATCTTGTCAATACATTCGCTCAAGTGCTATTAAATGTGTGCGATATACCATAATTCCTGCTGCCACAACCTTTGTCTTAAGGGGGGATAAAGTAACAATCACCATCCCGAAAGACGAACACCTTAATGGGGTTGAAGCTTGCAAGTATAGTCTGCATAGAAGAATCATATAACCTTGGTGCATCATTAGTGATTTTAATTGTATCATAAGGGACCATGATCATAAGGGGAATCACTTCCCTACTAGACTTTCCATGGAGGAGTTTTAGAATTGAATTGAATTCACCAATCTCGAACATCTTATAACTAGATTAATTTTTTTCATATGGTCAATTAGAAGGAAATATGGTAGTAAAATTGAGATAAAGTTGGATAAAGCTTTCTGAAACCTGTTTTAGATTCTCAATCACTAGTCTCAAATTCACTACAAGGGTAAGGATGTCGATCTTAACGCTCTTAAGCATTTACATCACTTATGCTCTTGCATATGGACAATATGTTGGTGTAATATATTGGTGCCAATAAGTCCATTATTGTCTCTATTTCTATCCCTTCTTCTAGGCTTAACAATATTGTAAACTCTATTGGTTCCAAAGTTGGTAGAATCCCTTTACAATACTCGGGTCTTCAAATTTTTGGACTTTAGACTTTCCACACAAGAGGGGGTAATTATATGGTTTGAAAAAACATGGTTTTGAAAATTTTTCGGGATTAAGAGAAGAGTTTGAATTTTTTTTTTCTAAATCTAAGTAGTTTGATTTTTTTTTTTTATCTAAGCAGCAAAAAAAATAAATATTAAAGTGCGGAAATTAAAGAGTTTAAGAGAAGAAGAAAAACACCAAAAATTATAGAGGTTCGGCCAAATCTAAATGACCTACTACTCTCCCCAAGAATTGATCTTGAGAGTTTCGTTTAAGTACATGAGAGCTTTTAGTAGGTGAAGCTTACGAACCCCCTTATACAAGAAAATGGTGGTTGTCTTACAATCATGATGATATAATACGAATGATATGATCGTTTACGTCTTCTCCATTGAAATATTGAGACTGAAGTGACCAAGCTTCCTTCCCAACGGTAGATTAAAGCAGTAATACTTATCTCTACAAAATATTTGAGCTCAATCTGGTTTAGCAAGATAACCAATAACCTCTTGTGATTTTAACAGGCTGATCATTTAACCTATGGCTTTATACGGGCTAACCATTAACCTAATGGTAAGATAATCAATATTGAAGAACTTTATCCTTTGAATGAACAAGGCTTTATAATAGCATTAAGTGAAGTTCAACCATATTAAGGTTCTTCAACCTAACTAAATATAAGGAATTGATCACACAATCCCCAACCAAAGCTTATAACGGGTTTAGCTTCCAACCACATAGTTTTATTCCTAAATAGATCGTGTTCGTCCAAAATGCATAAACAATATTCTTGAAGAACTTATACACTCTACGCATTTAGAATTACAAGGATACCTCACTCACAAAAAATCTTTCCTCACAAAAGCATTTGGCTATAAGAACTAGTGAGAGAAAGTGAAGAATAAAATGAGAGAGAATGTATCAATACACAAATCGAGTTGTGGATGAAATAAAATGAGAAATGCGGCCTTTGGTTATAGGCTTCAAATCCTTCAAAAGAGGAAACCTCATTAAATTAAATTTGATGGTTACTAATCTATTGGACCAATCAATTATATAATTTAAAGGTAACGACTATAAGTACCAAAATAGCTAAGAGTTGATATATAGTCGTTGTTAATCATTTGGTACATTCAAACTACCTTAATATTAAAAAATGCATCAATCTATTCAATTGGCATAATCGACTAAATCCAGTCAAAATATTTTTTTTTTTTTGGCTTTTTGAATGTTCCCATTTCTTTCTATGCAACTTCTATATATCTTTCTAAATTCATTTCTTTTCCAAGGACATTTTAAAAAGGTTTTTAGTGTGTGTGCTTATAGTCAGCTACTTCTATTAAAAAAGACTTTTGCGTTTACAAAAGTTTCACTCACTTACTAAACTGGGATAACTTCCCTAAGCTTGTGTTTGATGTATTCATCATGTTGACACTTTGCTTGAGATCTCCCAATGCTTTTGATGTAGTCTGTTTGTTTGCTTTGTTTGAACAACCTTTGTTGATGTATGAAGCTTTATCCAAACTTTTGTCAATCTCTTATCAAACTCATGGCTTGCATCTTTAACTAATATCTAACAATTTATTTGAATGTCACACATTATTGCAGGAGTGTTCGTGGAACAAACTGGACGAATATAAGATTAAACGTAATTTTCGCCACATAACATCAATTCGACTTTTTGACATGCTTAGACATTCTAGACTTGGTTGGGAACAACAAAATATTTGTCTTAACTGGATAGGCAAGGAAGTATTTGAGGAACTTCTTATTTATTGGGATTCAAACGCTTTTAAGGCAAAATCTAAAAAGGCAAAGATATTTAGAGCATCTGAGCAGGGGACTTCCTTAATACATGAGGAAGTATTAGTGCTGCGGAACATGCTTGACAGATGGTAATTATCAAAACACTACTTTTTAAAAGTTATATTTCAATTTATTATATATTTTTGATTAAAATTATTTCTATTAATTAAACTAAGGATAAGGGAAGACCCTCGCGACTTAATGAACTTCATAAGAAGAATCATACTAAAAAAATCTGAGGAGTATGTTGACGATCGTTTTAGAAGAACTCAAGTAAGTTGTTTATATTTAATTATTTTATTTAATTCTTGTATATAATTAAATTATTCAAACTCTATTTAATTTATTTTTTTATGTATCTCACACTATTCTTATCTGAACATCCTGAGTATATTTCGAGGGGTTCATATATATATATATATATATATATATATATATATATATATATATATATATATATATATATATATATATATATATATATATATATATATATATATATATATATATATATATATATATATATATATATATATATTTCATTTAGGTGTCGACCTTTGTATTTGGAGTTTAGTACCTCGCAGGAAGGGAGTAAATGGGTGCTTTTATGGTGTTGGACCTTTGACCGACAACTACAGAAAAAATGATAGAAATTTAATTACAAGAATTTCATATGGGGAAGGATCATCACACGCGTCCACCAGAATTGATACACGAAATGATGGAATCGGTGAGAAAATTAGCTCTAATTAAGGCGAGACACGAGGCGACGCTAAAGGCCGAATTGGAGGAAGTGAAGAAGAGACAAATTGAGATGGAAGAGCGAATTTGACAATATATGATGTTCTCACAAATGAACCAAGCATATTGAATAATGGGTGAAAATCAAGAAGTTGGTGGAAATGTCAGAAATGGAATGGTTGGTGGTCAAGGAGCAGTAAATGAGGATGAAGAAGAAGATTATGAGATCGATGTCGATGATTGATTTTTTATTGTTATTTTTCTTTTTAATAATATTAATTTTCGTATTTATAATTATTATTTTAATTTATAATCATTTTTAATTGAATTTTTATAAAATTTTCTTATTTATAATTATTGTTTGAAAATAATTTTATTAATTATTAATTTTTGTATTTTATTAATTATTCATCATTTAATTTATTTTTATTAAAAAAAAACAGCGAAATGGTAATCAAGTGGCAAATGCCTGACAAATATTCAACTTTCTGGCGTGTTTTTCACGCCACAAATAAGTAAAAACTATACCCATATTTCCTGCACCTACATCTGCACTCTGACTGGTAGCTGAGAGAAGCTACACCCTATGTAAATATTAGTGACATGATTATCACATGGTAAAACGTTGCGACGTGTTTTTCATATGACTAATTTGCGACATGTTTTTCATATGGCAACTGAGTTGCAACTTGCATTCCTGCGGCATGTTTGCTCACGCCCTTAATTTGGGTCTTATGACGTGTTATTGTGGTTTGTGGAGTTATTATCGCATGGCTAATTAGTATTTTTTATAATGTTACTTAGCAACTCGTTTGTCTCCTACCATGACAAGAAACAAGCAAGTGTAGGGATATCCACAACCGGGGAAGAAGATTGTGCGTAAATTTTCTAGATGAAACATCAACTCAATGATTACATAGTTGATCTCTGAGTTGTCCCAATAAAATGTGACAACACTAGAACCATAACCCTCACGAAAAATACGGTACTTCACTCTTGGACTAAACACATAGAGGTTAGACACCATTTCATTATGGATCATATCGAAAATGATAAAAGACATTTGTAGTAAACCTCTTCCTAAGAAAAATTTATTTTTCATATGAACTAAATTAGGAATATTATGTCAATCATTCATGGATTATGATATGCTAAATTCTTATTCTCCTTATTTCTTATCCCCTTCTCTATGCATAGTAAATGATATACTAGATTTTTTTTTTGCATCTTGCCTTTTTGATCATGTCTCAGAGAGAGAGAGAGAGATAGAGAGAGAGGGGGGTATAATCTTAAGGGGAGTAGGGTATACTCTCTATACCTGTGAGAGAGAGTATAACCACTCAAATCATTTACCCTTTTTTTTCTCTATTTTGTCCACCTCTTTGAGAGATGCATTGTTAACATCAAATACGAGAGAATATGGATACATGTGATTCCATGTACAATAATCTACAGCCTTCAGATGCTCACTATGGTTATGATTATGACAACACTATATGTTAAATGACATGATGTGAAAAAGGATGATCAAGATTCTCCATGAAGATGCTTTTATGAGATCAAGATGATTAATATGATCCATCAAGATCAAGAAGTTTGTGTGAAATCAAGATGTAAATCCAAAGGCAACACCAAAGGTCAAGCAAAATTTAGTGAAGTTTCTTATGATTTCTGATCCAACAACCTATAATGAAGGTGTCTATAAAAGAAGATTTATCAAGCTTCATTAGTAAAAGAGTGAAGTTCTAAACAAAGTTCCAAATCAATGATGAATTAAGTAAAGGAACTTGAAGCTTCAAGATCGTGAAAAACTGAAAATGTGAAGATCACCTACTCCTAAGTTTGAGTGATTAGTGTATTGTAAAAGTATAAGAGTAACTCCTAAGATTCTAAGAAAAAGATTTGGAAACCTTCCATATTTGACATATCTAATCGATTAACCATATGTCGTAATCGATTGGATACATTAAAAAGTGCATAAACAATTTTTCTATTTGAGACATATTTTCTCCTATAAATATATAGTTTCTCATAATTCCAATATATATAAGAATTCATTTTGTATCTCTTCTTTGTTACTTTCCACTCATTTTCTATTCTTTCACTAAAGTTACTTTAGTCCCTTGTGAGTGAAAAATACTTGTGAGAGTTTGGTTGTACTAGTATTTGTGTTTCAGGTGTTCTTCATCAAGAGTGTGACTCTTATTTCATTTTTTATTTGGTTCTTGAGATTATTCTAGTAAAATCTCTGTTTGACTCTTAATATTATCATGGTAAAATATCTATTTAGTTAATGAGATTAGCCAATTAAAATATCTTATTGTTTCATGAGCTCAGCGTATTAAAGTCTTCATTTAGTTTTAGGGATCAGTCTGTGTAAAATCTCTCATTTGCTATAGAAGGTTTTTAGGCATATTCTTAAAAGCTCAAAACTTTTTATTAGTGGAACTCTTAAAATTTTTTTTATGGGAATATAATAGAACAAGTGATATAGGTTAAATATGTATAAATCATGATGCAATCTCTCTAACCTACCTCCTTATTAATGTCTTATCTACTTTATGTTATTTTATCTCTAAACTTGCTTGTTTTTAAAGTAAAACAAAAAAATTTTAAATTAATTACTTGAATATCACAATTCGCCCCGTTTCATGTGAGGAGTCACTTGTTTAAGAATGTGACTGACCATTGGAGTGATCCTTTCATATCTCATTTGTTTAACCTCATTCTTAGCATTCAAACTCGCCTGACAACAAAGGATCAAAGATAACATATTTTAGTTACGAACTTCCGTGGGAACCTCCCGCATCATTTCTGCCACAAATTTCAGAATCTCAGTCAAAGGGTCAAGAATGTCACTTAGCTCAAGGGGCTCTTTCAGACCAACTTGTTTAGTCTCATAAGTCCAACAAACCATTTCTATTTTGGAGATTAATGCACAACAAGATCGATCTATGTCCAACTTAAGCTCCGAGGGTTCCTAAATGCCTTCCATTTGCACTCTTTGCTCCAACCATGAAGAGAATAATGATAGTCTATTTTTTAATTTTCTATTTTCCTTGAAAGTTTGACTTGGTTTTTTTAAGTTTACTAACACCACTACCCAGCTAAATGTTGTTGACATTTGGAATTTATGTGGGCAAAATTGGTCCCCGCAACGTGGTATCATCATCAATGTGGAAATTATCATCACCTTTAGTGTGATTTGGTTTGTGAGGAATCAGTCTAGGTTCAAAAATCAAGAGTTCATTGGAAGTCAGCCACTAACACAGTCATATGTAGCACCTCTTTCTCGGGTAACAAGACAAATAAGGGCAACTATGCTAATATGACAGGCTTCAGTTTTTTCTAGAAGGTCATGGTGACCATTCACCTCCTAAGGCGCCCACGGTCAAAGAGGTTATCTGGTCTCCTCCACTCTTAAACTGGGTTAAAGCTAATACATATGGTGTTTCAAACACATCAACTTTATCTTATGGAGATATTTGTTTTAAACAACATTGTAAATGAAAACCTAGGTGTCGATTGTGCATTGTTTTTAGAGTTGTAGTAAAATTTTAGGTTATTACTAATTTACTCATTTGTCATATAGGCTATTTTTGATTTACCCCATAGGAAATCTGCAGATTTTAACTTTAGGGGTTAAATTGTTAGTTTTTTGAAATGACAAGGTTGTTTTTTTTTACAAGATGTAAACTAGAAATGGCCTATATGACAAGGGGGTAAAATGGTAATAACTATAAAATTTTATTATAAATTATTGAAGATTAAAATATATTTAAAATCACATAATTTTCAAAATAATATATTTTAAAAATAATTTTTTAAATTTCAATATTCAAAAAAATTATAATATAAAGATGAAATATATAATAAAATTTATGAAAGACGATTTGAATCTATTTTTATTTGAAGTTTTTCATTAAAATTAATTTTTTATCACAAAAATATGTTATAATATACAAATCATTTTAAAAGTTAATGAAATAATTTTTTTTAATTTTATTCAAAAGCAAGTAAATATAATAAAATAAATTTAATTTTACAGAAAGCAAGTAAATATGTTTAAAAAAACAAATTTTCATTTCTAAAATTAATTGTTTGTTTTAAATATAGAACCAACATTGCTAGATAGAACTTAAATAGCTACTATATTTATAGAATTAAAAAAAAATTAAAGTTTATATATAGAGACAACTAAAACCTCAGCAAAATGATTTTTTTTTTTAAATCATAAACAAAGGGAAAAGAAATAGAATGATCATTCTATATGGCTTAATAGCAATGTATGTAAAATAATTTCAAAGTTTGAAATGAATGTTTAGGCAACGTAATTAATTGAATTTATATTTATATATTCTGAAATTGAAATGAATGTTTAGGCAATGTAATGTCAGATTCACGTGGAGTGGGGTTAAATTTCTGAAAATGTAAGTTTGTTTGTGTAGGAAATCTGTCAGATTTGGGATATATATATCAGAGAATAATGGTGAGAGAGTAGTGATGGCTCCATTTTCTGAACCCTTTACAAAATAAGTGGGTAAAATTTAAAATGCATCTTGTGGGACTGATTAATCAGACGATAATTTTTGCATGGATTTTTTTGTTCAGACTTGGTGTCTCTTTCTCGGTCTCTCTTTTCCTCTTTGACCAAATATATTACAGAAATACTTAGCAAATAATACACTTTTAAAAAAAAAGCAAATACACTAAATCTCTACATAAGACAACAAAGTTGGTTAAAATATTCTATGTAAATTTAATTTCTGGAAATAAATAATATGTGAGAATCATTTTTAGAAATTTGTAATAAATATAAGAATATTATATTCTTAATCTCATTTTCTCAAAAATATTTGATATAATTTTAAACAAACACATCGTTACTTTTTTTTCTTTCAAAAAGACAACTTATAAAATAAAAAAGGAAAAACTAAATAGATAAATATATGCAAAATATAACCCATCAAAAATTAGTAAAGACGATAGTCGGATATACCTAATCTACCTTTCAAAAACTTTCAAAAACATAAATAAGAAGTTAATCCTACCGAATGTTATAATAAAAAAAATATTTAGAGTGTAATTATTTTTATTGGTCTGGTTCATCGGTGTGATGGTTCCTAAAAATTAAAACTGAGAACCAAACCAAACCATGTCAATTTTTATTGGTTCGGTTCGGTTTTAGAACCGAACCAGGAACAATCAATTTTGTTTTGGTTTGGAATGTTGGTTTAATTGGATTTTTTGATCCGTTTACACCCCTATAGCCTCACCCTCTTCGTTGCCCAACTCCTTCAACAAATTCATAAACCATACGGCTTGGCACGCACATAAATAAGTTGTAATACCATAGGATTGTTGTTTCTCCAAACATAAAGATGTGTCCAAATGTGGTTTTTTGTCATATTTATCTTTGCACCAGCTGGAATTGTTATATCTGAATAAATTGCACTTTCTACTCTGCTCCATTACGGAAAATAGAATTCCGCAGCTAATGGAGCCTATGACGTATCTTAAGATATCCTTTTGACTACTGCCAAGTGAGACACATTCAGTCACAATTTTGACACCAAATGCCAGATATGTTCTCCTATTACACAATTACTGTATTGATCCAATCAACCTCCGATACTGATTTGGATTAACATCTTGCCCATGCTTATCCTTTGAAAGTTGTTGCCTTGGCTCAGTAGGATTAATGGCAATGTTACATTGTTCCATTTCAAAAAAAATTAAAAATTTTAAGCACATATCTTCTTTGGTGCATGGCATGTCCCTTCTTGGACTTGTAAAACTCATTGCCAAGAAGTTATGTCATGAGTCATAGGTCGGTCATTCCAAATTCCTTCATAATCTCAGCCTTGAACTTAGAAATGAACTCTTCATCATTGCCCGTAGTCAACAAATGGTCCATGTATAGACAAAGAATTACCAATCCTTCATTTGAATCCTTCTCCACATCCACTCCATGTTTGGATACACATTTTTTGAAGACTATCTATTTTAAGAAACCATTCATCCTCTTTTTTCAAGCTCTTGAAGCTTATTTCAATACTTACAAAGCCTTCTTCAATCTATAGAACTTTGACTCTTGGTATTTCACAACAAAACCAGGGGTTGTTCCACATGTACCTCCTCTTCAAGCGCCCTGTCCAAAAATGCAAATATGACGTCCATTTGATAAATGAACCAATTATTTTTGTTTGCAATCCCAACAACCAATTAGATGGACTCAACCATTGATACCGGTGTTATTACTTGTTCATAATATATTCCCTCCTTTTGAAAAAATATTTTGGCTATCAATTTAGCTTTGTGCTTCATAACCTCTCTCCTTTGGGATTTGCTTTGACCTTGTACACCCATATCACACCTATAGGATTTTTCCCTTTTAGAAAATCAACTAGGTCCCAAGTCTTGTTATTCTCAATTGATTTCAGCTCCTCCTTCATAGCACAAATCCATTTTGAATCACTCTAGGCCTCCTTCATTTTAACATGTTTAGATTCAGCCATAAGTGAAAAATGGACGAAATCACCATCGTCATTGATTTTGTTATCCTGAAACAGCGCACACTCTTAGATTCTTGCAAGCAAACCTCTTTGCACTGTTGGTCTTCTTACATTCTTTTTAGTTTGGGCTTCGACGGGGGCTGTTTTTTCACTTTCAAACACTTCATGATCCATTTTTCATTGTTGTAACATGTTACAATCTGGTGGTAACTGGTTAAAGGTTGCTGCAGTTCTTTCATTTCATCGAAAATGATGTCCCTAATAATCACGGTCCTTATATTTGTCGCATCGTACAACTTATAACAATTGGTAGAGTGATACCCTACAAGTATCATCTGCTACCCCTTGTTATCAAGCTTCTTTCTATGTTGATTCGGTACATGTCGATATGCCGCCTAACCTAACACTTTCAAGTGACTCATGTTTTGTTGAAATACGGACCAAAATTCCTCCAGTGTGGTCTTTTCAAGCTTCTTTGTGGGACATCTATTCAGCAAATAAGTGGTCTTGGAGACAACTTCTCCCCAAAATTCTTTTGACAAGTTCTTTCCATTTAGCATGCTCCTTACCATGTTCATGATATAACAAATTTTCCTTCCCGCAACACCGTTTTTCTACAGTGTATAAGGTGGAACTTACTCATGTACAATGCCCTCTTGATCACAAGACTTTCCAAAATTATTTGAGACATAGTCGCATCCACCACCAATTTTGAGAAACTTGATTTTGTGACCTCTTTGTATTTCATCCATGGACTTGAACTTCTTGAACGCCTCAAGTATGTCCTATTTTCTCTTGATTAGGTACGTCGATGGTTTTATAATATGATCATTAATGAAGGTGACGAAATATCTATTGCCACCAATAGAACCAAGTTGCATTGGTTGACACACATTCGAATACACCGCCTCAAGAAGACACTTGGTTCTACAACATGCATCTTTGTTGAATTTTCCCTTATGTTGCTTCACTTGCATACATTCTTCACAAACTTCAGTCGATATGTTGATCAATGGCGGCCCTGTTACCATCTTGTTCTTTTGCAAGGCGTTGAGATCTCAAAAATTAAGATGCCCAAGTCTATAATGCCATATCCACTATCCTCTAATAACTGATGTAGCAAAACACCTATAATCCATAACCTTCAATTCAACTTTGAAGGTTCTATTTGGATCCATATGAGCCTTTATGACCAAAACTCTGTTTATGTCCATAATGTGTAGCGCCTTGTTCTTCATATGAATCTTGTACCTTCTTAAGTAATTTTTCAATATTTAGAAGGTTACATTTGATTTCGTGAACATACAACACATCTTTTATCAAAGAATATTCACCATCCATTCTATTGATCAATATGTCATTGATTCCTTCCGTCACACGTTTGATTGTATCAAACCAATATTTTCTTTATGTCATGTGCGTTGAATATCCAGAGTCCAAATACCATTGATCCAAGCTCTATACAGCCTCTTTCATAGTCACTATGGAGTTTTCTTCTGTTGGTAACTAGTTACAGTGTATAGGTAACCAATTACAACCTTCTCTGGAAGCTTGTTGTAGCCTATTTGTCTTCCTCCTCTTCCTCTAACATTGCCACATCTAGAGTTTTATGTTCCACCAGCCCTATTGCCACGATTTTCACCCTTTTGGAATGTTGAATTTTTGGAATCTTGGGATCCTTTTCCACCTAAATTCTAAAACTTGCCTCTACCTTTGTTCATGGGCAACTTTACCTTCGCCTGTTTTGGCAAAACAATCTTCGCCTTTACCTTAATAACATCTCTTTCCTCCATTCTCTACTTATGAGATTCAAGTGATCTTTGGAGCTTTTCCTTGCTCATCGTCAACAACTGTCTCTTGTGAGTTTGTAACCTTACCACCTTTGCCTTAAAGCTTAGACAAGGATGTTGTGTTGAATGTATGGTCATATTGGATAAGATAACATTATAAATGACAATTTTATATAGTGTTGGTGTAGCACCTATAGTAGAAAAGATGGTGGAAAATAGACTTAAGTGGTTTTATCTTGTACAGAGAAGACATATAGACTCTGAGGTAAAAGAAGTATATTAGATGAAGAAAATTCAAACAACTAGAGGTAGAATAAGACCTGGAAAAACTATAAGAGAAGTTATTAAAAAAGACTAAGATTAAAGATTTGGATAGAAGCATGGTCTTAGATAGAACATTAGGGTGAAATTTGATCCATGTACCCGACCTATTTAATGGGATAAGGCTTGGTTGTTGTTGTTGTTGAAGTCATCATTAATCATACAATGTTAAAATTATAATCCAAAATCATAAGCACAATCCTTTGTGTTGACACTTGACGTAGAAATCTATCAATGAGATACACAAGCTTTATGCCTTTTCTCAGCACCCTAATGTGATAATGAATTAGTCGTACTACATAAGTGTGATGCCTTCCATTGACACTCTGACATGGAAATCAGTTAGCGGGTTGATATAAGATTGATGTGTTGTGTTGGACTATTGACATAGAAGTCCATCAATGTTAGTATGTTACTGCATAAATCTTATGGGTTCTGCAACACCTTGATGTGGAAATCCATTAGAGAATTGACAACCATTGTCGTGTTCTTTATTCTAAATCTATCTTGATAGAATTTTCTGGATACCTCTTACTTTCCCTTGAGGACTCATATTCACCAGCTGTCTAAGGGGTATTTCATGGTTAGGTATAACATTGATAAGACTGCCCCCATATCATTGAGTTCATGGCATTCGATGAATATGTTCTACGAGGAAGGAGCGTTTACCACAAGATACCTAATTTTTATGGTCTTTGAATTATCAACCACTCTAAAGGAATTTTTAATGGAGATATATCCCCAGGCTTGTACACACTTTCAAAGAAAAACACCAAGGAGCCTTTAAAGGGCTCCTAATGCTCTAGATCTAGCCGCAACCTTTCAAAAGCGTCCTAAAGGATATCAACAAAATTATCAGGTTCTATGAGTAATCACTTTACATCTCATTAGATTATATGTTATTTGATGACCACGGGGAAACACTTTTCTCCATATTTTTTCTCGCCTCGTGTTTAATAGTGTGTAGTTTTCCACATGTCTTCTAGGAGGTTTGAAGACTCCCATGTCCCAGATTTATTGAGGGTATTTGTTTTGGATAAATTAGAGGAGTCGGATCCTCCATTAATACCTCCCTTCACATCTATGACTCTCTTCTCCATGTTGTTTTCCACTCTTTTTACATAACATTTTGCCCTTACCATTATTTTATCAATCGAGTCAGTTGTTTTTGGGTAAGGAACTTGTTGAAATGTTCAACCTTTAACTCATTCTGAAAGGTAACACAAACATCTCCTAGTCAGAGTTTACCACCTTGATAGTGGCTTAGATGAATGCGCCAAGTACTCACACAAGGAATCTAAATGCCTTTGACGTATATTGAATAAGCTCGTAGTGAACATTTTGTGGTGCCTACTCACCGAGAATTGATGGATTAGTTTCATGGATAGGTCGTGATATAACTTGCTATGGAGAACCAATGATGGTATACTAGCGGAAGGTTGTTTCCTTCAAGATTCTAGAGAGAAGTTTTCACTTGAATGAATAGGTGGCACATATGATCTCCATTTGCATGTTGAAGGCAGTAACATGCTACGTAGGATCACTTTTTCTTCCAAATATGACTTCATTGGATGACAAGAAATCTTCTAATTTTAGGGCATCTCAAATCTCGGCAAAGAGAAATTGGAGGTCCAAAACCTCTATGACTTCCTATTGAATCTCTACAATGACCTTTTAGTCACCAATACTAGAAGAAACTCATGTGACCACCATTGTGAAAGGCGGTTAGGTCAACAAAAATTCTTGAGAAAGTGTAATCCAAAAATATTTTACTGGATTCCATAGTAGACATCAATTATACTTGTTATGAGTAGAATAGTCAAAGTTTAGCAATCTTTAAAAAAAAAAGTTGATGAAATGGCATAGGCATTGAGGTAAGTATATATAGTCATTCATGACCTAGCATGATGTGCATAAGCTTTAGGCTATATTCTCGGTCTTGACTCACACTACCCTTCTCCGTTAGGAAATGTGGTGGGTGACTGATCATCGGCGATATAGCAAGACTTGACGAGTTTGCTCTAATGCCAAACATGTGTTTGGCCTAACCAAATTTATGACATCTTCGTACATCTGACTGAGTCATAAGTGAATGGATCAAATTTGTTGACATTACATAAACTTGGGGTAGAATATTCATCGCAGTCTAAAACTTATTTTTGATTTTACTCTAATTATCATAACTAAAAAAATAAAAAATATTTAAAAAATTCAAGTCATTCATAATTATTAGCTGGTTTAATAGTTAATTTTATCAATTATTATAAATTTAATCAAATAATTTATTTGCTATTTATCTTCTTTTTTTTATTTAAAAAGAATAATATGTACTGTATTAGCATGATACAATTTTTTGTTTAATTTGAAGAAAGAAACATTTTATTTTCCTTCTAAAATTAGACATATGTCTTGTATTCATTTTGCAATTCAATCTAACATTTTTCTATTTCAAAAACCATTTCCTGTTTGAATTAGAGCACCATAATGCATATGACAACCTAACAGTACGTACTAGACACATAGGGGTAAAAACTCACCAGCAAGAAAATCACAATTTAAGAATTATACTCAAAATAACTTATATTACTCCATCTCCATCATTGTCTATGAAGGCAATAAATTTCAAAACAACAAGTATAATGGCACTAATTCTATAAGAGGCACGAAAAGGATTAAGACAAAAAAAAAATCCAAATTAATAATTAAAATAAGAATGAAATTAAGAATGATATCCATGATAGTGAGAAAATGTTTGAAGCATAAAAATCTGTCAGGAAGACAGATCTTTCCCCATAGCAGCATGGAAATGTTAGAACTTAGAGGTGTTCATAAAAAGAGAAAAAGGATTTCACTAATATATTGTGATTTAATGTATAATTTTTCAATATCTAGATATTTACCTATCCCTAGTTCCCAACTATTAATTTAACCTCTAAATCTAAATAGGCTGAAAATGACTAAAGAAATTATACACATAATTAATGAAGAATATCTGTTAAATTTGGTCATGACAAAAACTGAATATTTCCCTGTATAACTCTTATGCAGATATTTGTTTCTTCCACAAACAAGGATCAAATGTAAATATTGTTTATTACTAAAGTGTTTATATATATATATATATATATATATATATATATATATATATATATATATATATATATATATATATATATATATATATATATATATATATATATATATATTTGTGTTTTAATTATCATAAATTAAAGAGTAAAATTGAAAAATTAAAATTAAAATGACTACTATTTTGAGATAAATTATAAAATTTTTAAAATAGGATAATCGTAATTATTTTGAGATAAATAAAATTTTTAAAATAGGATAATCGTAATTATTTTGAGATAAATAAATTTTTTAAAATAGGATAATCGTAATTATTTTGAGATAAATAAATTTTTTAAAGGGAAATGCTAACGAGTGTCACAGGGGCACTCGTTAAGGATTTAAAAAGGTATGTTTAGTTTATTAAAAACTTGTATTCAATGTAATGAAAATGGAAATAATTGACTTTTCTAAGAAATAAAAGATATGTTTTCTTAAAATTACTTGAATTCAATGCATTGTAAACTAAAATATTTTAGTACCCTAGAGCACTCGTTAGCATGAAATTTTTTTTAAAATAGGATACTAGTAATTATTTTGAGACAGGAGTAAAAATAACAATAATGAGAGTAATAATTAACATATAAATAACCAGAATTTAGTACTAAAAAATGATATAATCATAAATAATGATAGTTATGGTTTCTATCAAATGGATTTAATTAAAAAGAGTACTTGTACAACTTAGGTAGCTACAATTTTCTTTGGTACTGATGATGACGATGATTTGAACATATGTAGATATATATAAACCATGCAATTGTAAGTGGAAAGAATTTGCTGGCATTAACTGGAAGGCATCAAAAGGAAGCATTTTGTGGTACAGAATTATTATTCCAATCAGTACTAAATAAGCCACACACGTAGCAACCCAATTATATAATGACCCATCTAGAACCTTCACACAGATGTGTAAAAAAAATAATAATTTCAGTCTAAAATATACAAAATACATAAGGGCAAGTTCAAATTCAAGAATTCAATTGAACCCCTTAAAAAGAAAAGACTACCCGAGGAGGATCATTGATTGCATATGTATATAATGGATAGTAATACAAACCAATAAAAACAAAAACCAACAAATACAGATACTCTTTTATAATTCTCCAGCAGTACAGTAAAACCCGAAAGACATAGGAAAGAAATCCAACACCCCATAAACCACATAGAAATCAACTCCAACATTCCTTAGAAAGACAAACTCTAGTTAGCCGGAGGAAGGTAAACCCGATCACCTTCACTAATGAAAAGAAGACAATTGGATACTTTCTACACCCTTAAAACCGAAAGTACCATAACAAGTCTTGTTCCAATCAAACAAAGAAAAAATCAAAATTCAGAACTCGGAGCATGAGAATGAACTCACTTTGAAGTCAGACTAATAATCAAAGTTATCCGGTGATTAATTGTCCATCAAACATATATTTCTGATATCTCTATGTTATGACATTTTTCTGTCACAACCATAGTAAGAGAAAAATCGGATCGATCTAGCTAGGTAGATCATAAAGTGGATCATTGATTAAACAGTATATAATTCAGTAATTTTTTTCATTAAACCTAGAAAAGCAAGCACACTTGGTGGATAATCACGTACACTGTAAAAAAAACAAATTAGTCAATGATCATCAAAATCTGTAGACTTAACACAGTAAACTAACTGGTCAGAATCACGAGAAAGATGTAAATAGGAGTGTTATATTTTTCATTTTTGCATCCAATACAAGGTCTTGTTAACAACAAATTAAAGCTACTATATACTAGTAAAGTTTATAGCTAGGTACTCATTTCTTCAAAAAGACAAAAACATACATGCCTGCCTCTTATATTAGTGCTAGACTAGTATACACTATACACAGCTTTTTTATATTTTGGTTACTCACATCACATACTACCATATTACTCCTACAAAGGGATCATATTATATAGGCATAATAATGCATGCTTGCACCTCAGCATTTCTGGATATTTTATTTTGATACCTTTACTGATTAAACAAAAGAAATTTACTGGAAAATAGATTAAAGAAAATACTATAGCTGCTACTGTAATTACAGACGTTAAACAGCAATATTTTTTATTCTCACTTAACAAACAAATAATGACGTCATAGGCGAAATTTTATTCTATTTTCACAAATTATATACACTCCATTCCTTTAATTTGAAAAGCAAAACAGTCATTAATTATTTTTATTTAATATATTGGCATCTACTTTTTTTTTCTTCTTTCATATACGATGTATACGTATAGTATACGATTATCTGATACTTGCGTTTTGAGAAATGCGGTAAAAAAAAGTAAGAGGAGGAGAAAGATTGAGGCAACAAGCTAAGCTGCTGTTGCAACGCGAAATGGAAGGTTCATAATCGCGTCTGTGTCTGGCGATTTTTGACGTTAATCCGCAAAAGGGAATCTTCATAATTACGCATATCAAAGTTCTCGATTTTGAGCAATTAAAGAATAATTGATTATTATTTCTGTGTTCTGATCTGACCTAGTTATTGATTTTATTTTCCTCCAAATTTTTATTAAAAGCTGATAAAAAGGAAAAAGGGGCAACTCAACCCACTCTGTCGTTTTGAATATAATTTTGTCCCTCTTTTTCGTATCCAATCTTCATAATCAATTTAATTAAACTGTTTTTTGTATTCAATTACTATCAATTAAGCTGTTTTTTATATTGCTCATAAATATATTATATTATTTCTTGTAACTAGTACATACACTACTTTAGAGAATAAAACTGGTATTTTTTTTTTTTTTTTGAAAAGCAATAAAACTGGTATTTGTTACAACAGCTATTGTATTTCGCACTCCCTTTCTGATTGGCCTTTTCAGTTTTTCTTTCTATTTCTATCTCTTCTTTTCCATTTATTATTACGGTTCCTTTTTACTGTTTACCTCTTTTAAATTAGTATTCCTGGTATGTAAAAGCTTAGTTTTCTTATCTTATGCTGTTGGATCAACCTGGAAATAAATCAGGATAACCTAAGTACTTGTTTAGGTCTAAAACAAATACATTAATAATAAGATGACGCCTACAGCAATTTAATTATTTATTTATTAATATTATTAGACTAAATTTGTAATTAGAAACATTAAACGTAGTAACAATATAAATGTCAACGCCATGTGAATAACAGATATTATTATTATTATTATTATTATTATTATTATTATTATTATTATTATTATTATTATTATTATTAGAGAAAAGGGTTAATGCACTGACAGTGTAAAATATTTTTATACTGTCAACCAATCACCAACCATGTATCCAATTAAACCATTTTTTTATTT
This sequence comes from Vicia villosa, assembly GCF_029867415.1. Classification (NCBI taxonomy): domain Eukaryota; kingdom Viridiplantae; phylum Streptophyta; class Magnoliopsida; order Fabales; family Fabaceae; genus Vicia; species Vicia villosa. Next base: position 2,722,328 of record NC_081182.1, on the reverse strand, counting down.
AAAAAAAAATTAATGACATGACACATTTATGATTTTCTATTGGATGACAGTGTAAAATTATTTTACACCGTCAGTGCACTACCTTTTAAATCTTATTATTATTATTATTATATGAATAAAAGTTATGTGTATATATTTGGAAGCGGGTCGTTTATGTACCATGATTACAATTTTGAGGATCATTAAAATTTGATATGAAGCTATCTTGTAGCGACTACTCAATTATTTGATAGATTTGTCATTCACTTTTAATTAAGTATATTCTGCAATATCGAAAGTATATTAATTTAAATATATTACATTTTAAGTACTATATCATTTTTAAAACATACTATAACATGTTTTTAAATAGAATATAGTCTGAATTTGTTCAAAGTAATACATAAATATTCAACATAATAGAAACTAATAATAGAAAATGAGAAAGTTGTAAACTGAAATAATTAAATATTAATATAATTATATTAATTTATAATATTTAACATCAAAAAATTGAATAAATTAAAAGACATCAAAATTTGTGAACTAAAAAAACTCAAAGAGGTATTTTTTAAGTGAAACAACATACGTATTAATATAATTTTTAAAACTTATAATTCTATAGGCCTAACGAATTACCCACACTTTATAAAGATTAATCCTAATTGGTAGTGGGGTTTTAGGGTCTACCTTAAAAATATAACAAAATTTAGACTCTAATTTTATAGTCTAAGTTTTATGTTTTATCGGGTTTGGTGGGTGATTCATATGAACTAACTAATTTTGACAGCTTCAGTTACTACGTCTGCAATTGCTTCATTGAATAGTTTCATATAAATTTGGAGTACATGTAAATCAAACAAGATACCTCTCAGTTATATTCGTGAATTCTTTCAAAGTCCATGAAGTATTTAAGGTAGACAACAACTTTTGTCCACGAATACGGTTGTGCTAACCAAAAACAAGAAGTATGTCTTCAATTCATATTGTCTATGGTAGAAAACTTTTGTATCATCGCCAGCATTATTTTCAACTAACAGTCAAGTGCTTAATATGATTTTTCTTTAGAAATACAAATATGTCATGCTATCTTCTAGTATTTAGAATCTTCTTTCTGACATCACCTAGAGTTTATGATTTTGTTATTATTAGGACCAGTGTGATCTTATCTATGAATTAAAGAGTGACTCATAAATCTTCTTCTGATTAGAAGATGGAGGGTGCACGATACATCATCAAGAGTAATACTCATCTCACTAATGAGAATATGAAATAATGATGTTTTCATGTGTCATCTCTGAACAATTGGCGACATAAGACCATGATCAATATAACCATATCATGCCCTACAAAACTTCTTCTGTCCAAATAGCTCAAATACTTCCTAAAACCAAAGTTCATCTGGTTGCGGCAAATTTTCTATCTTTCTAGCATGATTTATACTTTTTCAGTGTGTCACGGTTCCTCAACAATAAATACATCAATGTCATATGGTTTAATTGTATAAGACAAATATTTAAAAGTGACATAATATATTTATGGCACTTATCCTTCCTGTACAAGTCTAGCGGTATGGTTTATATATCGAGAGAGTAGTGACATATCATCGGAGCCCTCAAGAAAACCACAAAGTATAAGAGCAACAGGTCTGATCGGAGGATGTAGATCATGTGCATGTAAAACATAATCAAGAGCTTATACAAAAGCATCAAATACATCGTCATGAGCTGGAAGATAATCTCTCAATAGCACAAAGTGATTCTCCAACTACACATGAGGATTTAACTTCTCCCTGTGCATGTTATGACATTTGATCATGCATATATCTTTGTTGTTTGTCAACCATTCTTATATAATTACACAAAACTTGATATATTATAATCATAATTAGGGTACACTTCAAAAATTAACAAGCAACTACACAATAAAATCTAAATAGAATGACAAACATTATGTTAAAAAATATCTCAAAACTTAATTGAATTAATGAAACTTCTTTAAACCTATAAGAATAAATGCCACAAGACGAAAGGTTACTCTATGAAAAAAAAAAACGAAAAAAAAAACATGAAATTTAAGAGCATAAATTCGCGAAACAAATTTGTCATGGTAGATTGATAAGAAAAAGAAACAGAAATGATTGAAGAAATTCAAATTTTGGTTTCGTACTAACAATTTGTTTTTTTGAATTCGAATTTGACTTATCAGAATTCATACCACCATAATTCCTCTCCCAAATGTCTCAAACTCAGATCAAAACTAAGTAGAAGAAAATGGCATTATATTTCTATTAGATGGAATGTAATGTAGATTAACTAGAATCTATGAAGAAATTGCATGCATCAAAATCAGAAGAAGCAAGGTGAAGATGAGAAACTTATTGAATATTCTTTAAATGTGATAAAGTCTTAGTTCCAAGAGTAGAAATAGGTAGATTTTTAAAAGAATGTTGAATCCGAATTTTTGAGTAGTTATGTGGATGCTTTTTTACTTGATTTCAAATTTAGACATTTTTTTTCAATGGGTAATTTTTTAGATGAACTTGATTTTTGTAACAAGTGCATTGGGATTTCAAATTACAGACAATGCAAGAAGGGTAAATTTAATTTTTCACAAAGATGCGAGAGAATTAATAAAATTGCAATGAGCAATTCCCCCAAGAGTGAAATGGGGCAAAATTCTCCTTTAGATCCGAAACTAATAGCATGCCTATGAAATATGTTCAACCATGCTATTAGGTATGAAATAATTTTATCATGAAATGCACCAAACTCTACATGTCAAGCAGCGTTGAATTCAGTCTTAGGCAGAAACAACTTAAGGTAGGTTAAAAGAGATGAACCACATTCTTCCCCATCCTTCTGTAAATTATTGTCACAGACAAACATTATTTTCCTTATAGCTTTTGTAGGAAAAACTTACATCTCAGCAATAAACAGGATCTTTTATCTTGATACAGGCACTTGTATGAATTGTAACCATAGTATATTAAGTCTATACGGGGCTATTGAGTTTTCCCCCATAAACTTTATGACATCTTACAACTTTAAAATATTAAGGGGCTAGATAGACTCCCCATAAATTTTACAACACCAAACATTACATATGAAGCACGTAAGTTTTTCTAAAATTACAACAGGTTAATTGCATAATACTTTGCATGGTTGTCTTCTATTCAGCTTTCAACGTGGCATCTCGCTAACTCTTTCCCGACTCAATCAATATCAGATTCCAAGTCAAAGATCACCTTCTACACTGAGACGAAAATCATTTGCTATTCTTGCATTGCATGAAAGGTTCGACCTGCTGAAATATTTGAGAAAGATGGAAAAAACAAGGTTTATCAAAGAAATGCCGAATTATAAATTCGTAGCTAAACAGTAAAACTCGGAAGATTCTGAAGAGCTACCGAATCACTGAACAGAGGAGGACTTCAATGTTGTGAATGTTCTTTCATTTTAGTTTCTTTCAAACTTCTCTGCTGTTTGTGTCCACATGGAATAGGGAAAAAATGTTTGTTTTTGGGAATACTATTAAAAAATTTGAGATCCTCTCCTCTGATCATATAGACATTCCCTGTTTCCGGAACGGTGAACTCAGCTGGATTTCTGTTCACTGTACATGAGATGCCGGGTGTGATCTTTAATGGCACAGAGGTATGAGTACCGTGAACTTCAAACCTGTGTTGCTGGGAAGTTTTTGTTTCGTTATAAGACAAGTTACACTGCTTAAGAAATCTATTCGGTAGGGGTGCATTGGAACTCCTCATCTTTTCTTTCTTTCCAAACTTTGTTGAATTTTGACTATTGGAGTTTTGACCATTGGATCCCGCATCTTTTGCAAACTTCTTTCCTTGCTGAGCTGACGAAGACGCGCCAAAGGTTTGAGAGCCGATTAAACAGCCATGCTGTTTATCCGATAAGTAGCTTCTGTTGTAGTAATCAGACGACTGCCTTTTCAGGGTACCATTGGTTTTAGAAGTACTTATGTCCATCTTGGTATTGCAATCACCAGGATAAGAGGGTCTATTGAGCATTTGAGCATTAACACCGACATTGAAGGGTGTACGTGACTGCATGCCTGCATCCATAAGGCTAAGTAAATGCATGGCAGGTATTGTCTCATTAGAATACAAATCCAAAGATCCCCTCAAATTTTGATGAGGCTCTATTCCATTATGTTTGCAAGGATATGAGTATTCTCCATTCAGCCTGCTGAAGACTCCAGCACCTGTATTCCTACTATGCTTTTCTTGGCCTGTAGCATTGATATTAGTGTAGTTAAGATCAATATCCCTCCTCAAGTTCTGCGTATGTACTGCACCAGATCGGAGTGAAGTTATGTCCATGTTGCTACTACTAGGTTGAGAAGCAGCCTTATGTGATACATCATACCCTAAGGAAGTGCGATTTGAGGCCAAGGATGCCCAAATGCGAGAAGCTTCATTATCCTGCTGTAAAATATTCTTGTGTAAGCTACATCCTCCCAGGGCTTGCAAAGTAGCATTAGAGGGCGTGCGCTCTTCAAGATTCCCATTAAACTTGATATTCCGTGCACTACCAAGCTGGTTAGAAATCATAGGCGAAAACTGGAATTCATTCGATAGCTTCTTTTGGGACTGCGGAACTTCGAATCCAAAGGATGGTTGAGGTGGATATGGATTATTCACTCCCAAATTACTTCCATTGAATGGAGAAAAGTAATGATTTGGCTTTCTCTTGCAAGGTTTCACATTCTCTCCTCTTGTGACCGTGTTATTTTTCTTGGGTCTTCCCTTTGGTTTCTGCTTCTGCCCTTCTTTTGACAAGCTCATCTTTCCTTTGCCGTAAACAGCATTACCAGATGTCATCAGAGCGTTCCTACTGATAGAGGATTTTTCAAATATTGAGCCTCTATTTTCTACGTCAGGGAGACACCTCTCATACTGATTCTTTGCCATGAGTTCCACAATTTCCATGGGTATATCATCTAGTGTTCCCTGCTCAGACACCTCAGCTGCTTGTTCATTGTATGTTTTATTAATGCCTAGCTGTTCCGCAGCTTCAACAGTTTTTCCTGTATTTCTTGCACCAGTAATTTCCTGCAAAAAAGAAATCATGATCTTACTAGAAACATGTTTAAAGAAGTCAAAATGATTCTAATAATCTAATAGAAAATTGATAGAAGTGCAATACTGATTAAAATACTAAACTCGGGTCAGTGGGAAATGCTCGCACAAACGAAGTAAAAATTACAGAATACCATTAGCAGGTCACATAAATGATTTTATCTTCATCTGAGAGGCATACTTATTCTACTATCATGAAAAATATTCTGAGGATTTTTGAGGCAACTTACTTCATAGTGATTTCCTTTTCCAGAAATAGTATTTGTTGTGTGTCTGAAAGGAATGCTTGGTCCTCCAAAAACATTAGTTTCACTGTCTTTTCTATTAAGATTAGGTACTTTTGAAGTGCTCTCTTGAAAAGAAGATGAGAAGGGAAGGCGGTTTTCTATTTGATGGATGCATTTTTTGTTGTAACCATGTTCTGACATATGATTGTTTAAAGAAAGATGCAACCCCTCCTCCAGTCCTTTTCCATTCATCGCCCCTTCGACCGAAGGAATTGGAACATCAGCAGGCACACTAGACCTAATTTTTACCCCTGAATATGCAAATGAATCTCTGACAAGCATGTCATTTCTGTGGCTGGAAAAAGAATTAAGTTCTTCATCGGTTTGCAGCATTTTCCCCTTTTCTTTGGATGGCTGGAACTCGTTTTCTATTCTTAGGGTGTGGAAAGGAAAACTATCCATCCCTTTCTTTGTAAACACAGAAGGAGTTAATCTAGAAGAAACAGTTTTAGATCCATATGACTTATCGGTAGTATACACAGTATCTTCATTTTGTCTTCTTTGTCCTTGTGGCTCAGGAGTCAAGAAATTTTCTACAACTTGATTCTTTTTGTTCTTCTTCTTACCCATAATATGGCTTCTTTCATGTTCAGATTTACTCCAGTTACCTTTCTCAGAAACTTGTAAACCTGTTCCTGCTAGTACACCTTTGGAATTCGATTTCTTATTGAAAATAGTAACAGTTGTTTTTGCATTCCCCTCTAAGTTTTGAGCTTCAAATCCATCCCTCTGAAAATGCATAGTTTCCGTACTTCGTACTTCATCTAGGACAATTTTCCTTTTTCTACTCAGACCCATATTTGTTAAAGTCATATCTCCTTGAAAATCCACCTTTCCTGGGAAAATTGAGCGTGCCTGTGAAGCTGCAGAAGTATTGGAAGTGCCATAGAATGGGGATTCTTGTATGGCAGTTTTATCTGTCTTAGATTCAGCATTTTCACGCAACAAATCAGTCATCAAACGCACCTTCCGAGGTCTCCTCCGAGACACACCCATGGACTTTTCTGAATGACTATCCTGAAAATCATCTTCAACCATATTGTCTGTACTTCCTGCAGGTACTTCTTGATTACAAGCAAATGATTCAATAGGTGGTCCAGTTGTGTGATCACATTTATTATCTGTCTCCACAGCTGTTGCTACTGATTCTTTCTGGCATTGGTTATCTGCAGAAGGTGTTCCTCCATAACAAATCTCAGCAGAATTCTTATCCGTGTATGTAAAATTGTTAGCAAACTGAACATTAGAAACTCCATTACTTTCACAGCCTGTACCAATAAAGAAAACTTTTACTTGAATTGTACTTTTTGAAATCAAGAACATATTACAATAATTACTATAATATATACAAACTTGTCATTTCAATAATACCAAATAAAAAAAATAAGAGAGCTGCTGTTTGACATTAAAATGTCCATTTCAGTCAAAACTACCTCTTTCAGTTGTGTGCACTTCTTGTGCATAGCCGGGATAAACTTTTGGGGATGGAACACTTTCTGCTTGATGATTGAGATTATCTTCCAATCCGATCTCAAGGTCTGAAGGAAATAAGCAAAGTTAAACCAGCTACTTTAAACAATAAAGAAGATACTCCTATATAACTGATATTGACATTACCGATTCTTCTACTGAGTTCAACTCCGACTTTCTTTTCTTTCTCAATACTAATCGGTAAGCAGCCATCGAAACCACTCAGTTTGGTATTAAGATCAATGTCTCTTCTCACAATAATGCTAGACATTGGATCTTTCTGAATACAAGGTTTGAGAGCTGCATTACTACAGTTGGTATCAGATCTGCATCCAGTAATACAACGATTATAGTCTGCTTGGTTATCTTTAGGAATGTCTTGCGCAGCATTTTCTTTTTGAGAGTTTGGACAACGGTGTTTTGGTACGTCTAATGGTGGAAATGATGGTTGCTTTTCAGACTCGTCTATTGGAAATGGCCAACAAAGTTTCCAGTCTTTTTTTCGAACTTCCGAGACATATTCACTGCACCAACAATAATTAAGACAGTGTTAAAGATTCTGAAAGGGAATCAAGAAACGGTTTATGATTCCACAAAAGAAAATCGAATCCCGAAGAGAAAGTTTGGTATATCAACCCCTCCCAAATTAATAATGAAATCAAACTTTTCTGAACATAATTCGGACTATATCCAGAACTTTCAAAATTTATACATCAACCAACCAACCATATTTCTCTTTTTTTTTTCTTTACCAGCAAAAGAAATTGAATATATTCAAAGAAAGAAATGTGAGGGAGTACCGTAGATACTCCAGCACAAATTACAAAAGAATTTAGGGAAACCATTAAACTATACAGCCGGACAATGCACCAAAACTACCAACACACCTCAACCAGATTTCTCTTGATAAGTCCTTATTGACATGCAATAAAAATTGAAAGGGTTCCAACTTCAAAAATAAAACATACACATTACAGTAACCTACAGTGAATAAAAATATAGTAGGAGCTCCTCTAATTCAGGCAGTGTAATCAACAACAGCCACCAGCTACAAGATAGTACTATACAGTATACTATGTTAAGGAAGAAAGACTATAATAAGGAGCTCTATACTACAAACTATACTGTAGTGAATCTATATGCTCTATTCATCTCTCCTTCTCATCCTAACAGAAGTATAATATGTTTTTAAGAATATATATGCAGCCTCAACACTTACCGTATTGAGAAATGTTCACATTTTCCCGCATCCCTCTTACCAATGGAACTGGCAAGATCAATAGTGATTGAGTCGATCTCGATATATGACGATCCCATGAAGTCCGACAATATTAGAATCACCTGGCAAATAATTCTCCACTACTGTGCATGCACATCTGCACTGTACAAGTAACAGCAGCTAGAAGCCCCGATATGCTTCCTATTTACACAAATATTAAACTCAAACCAATGTTCAAAATAGAAACAATCGGTCAAAATGTCTAACGCTTAAGTCAAATTATTAATTTTAGTCAAACATATAGTCGCAGGCATGTGCCAATGTAAGGAAAACACTTAGTAACATGATAACATCTTAATCAAGCTTTGAAGAAAACTATTAGGGTTCATGCAAATTTAGTAACATGAGGAAATGAAAGATAAGGTCAACAAAGTCAAAGTCCAAGATAAAGCAATATAGAAGCAATGAAAACTCAAAACACATTTATTAATCACATAAAATGACAAAACTCAAAATTAAGAAAGTTCCTAAACCCTAGGTCTAATTTAATAAAACCAACCAAAAAAACTCTCATAGTTAATAATAGAACAATTGTAACGCAACTGCAATAACGAGTAACCATGCCAACCATTATAATTAGTACATCGATAGAGACAGTTAACAAAACGAAGCAAAATTAGGGTTTTTTGAAACTGGGGGAGAAAATGGTCATCTTACAACAAAAATATCATCGAATTGTTAGAATTAATGCGTGGTGAGAAACTCACCGCATAAATCGCATGTAATAAGGAGCTGAAAGAAACCAGATGATGAAACGATGCACAAATATCCACAAACGCCAATTAATATCCTAGGGTTCACCGTTCAAAGTGAATTTCTCTCTCATCAATAGATAAAAATTAATTAACTCGATTCGAATTAACAAGTATAGAAAACTAGAGAAGAAGAAAATTAGGAAAAAAAGGCATGAAACGGTAGCAATAGCAATAAAGCAGAAGATAGGAAAAAAAAAAGAAAATGCAAAGTAAAAGCTGAAGTGGACACAAACAGTACAGTGAACTCGAGATTTATTTGAGAACAAGTTCCCGATCAAGACGGAATCAATCACCGAATTATGAATAAAAAGAGTAACCGATTGATCTAAAGAAGAAGGTACACGCGAACTCACCTGTGGATCACCGTACACGATCTCTTCCAGCTGCTTAACCGATTCTCAACGGCTTCCGGTAAAAATAACACCGAACGAAAGAGCATTCACCGAAGAAGCAATAAAGTACAGCTCGGAGCTGTGATTCGCTACACCGCCGGCATAATTTGAGCGCGAAATATGCAGAAACCCTAGAAAGAGAAGAGAGGGCTTTCGATTCTTTCGGTTGAGAAAGAGAGAGAGAAAAATAGAAAGAGAGAGAGAGAGAGAGAGTGAAGATATAGATGAGAGAGAATTTTTATCTTTTTTTTTTTTTTGCTATAAGAGAATTTTTATCTTTTGTTCTTGGAAGAAGAAGTGTTTGTATTATTTTGTAATAAATTAAAATTTAAAAATAAAAAAAAAAGAAAGAAAATAATAGAAAAAAGAGAGAAAAGGAAAATACCATAGGAGAGAGAAGATTAGATCCAATGAAAATCTTCCACGTGTCGTTATTGTGCGGCTCTTATCACTAACCATTTATAATGGGCTTTGCGTTGTGGACGGCGAGGAAACCCTAGATAGAAGGGTAAAAAAAGCATCCGCGCGTTGATCTCACGCGATTCTTTTTTCAGCGCTTCATTTATTAATTTGTACCTGTCGTGTCATCTAAGGTTAAAGGTACTGATCATGCCATTTGCACATTAAATGTTTCTCATTGGCACGTGTTGTGCACTGCCTCTCTTGGAGAGTGGGTATAGGTAGAGTTCTAGACTTTATTTGAAACCCTAAAATTTTGGTATTACTTTTTGGAGGGTAACGGAGGCTAAGGCACGTTTAACCCTAAACATGTTCCAGCACATAGTATTTATATTCTGTCCTAAACCAGTAGTGGTAGTAATAGAAAAAATGTTATTGAATTTTTTGGAATAATAAAGGAATGATACTCTTGAGTATGTTTTTTAATTATGAAAATATATTGTTTTCAAATCATAATTAACTACGTAACAGTTTCAATGTTCATTATTACAAAAAAATTACTATTAAAAGATACATTATTCTATAAAAAATTGTTGTAGTCAATATAATAGAAGATCTTAAATCTTAAAGAGTATTAACGTAACTCCCAAAACTATAGAAAGGCAAATATTTTTTACGAAAGAATAATTAATGGGGTGAGATACATATATAACCTAATTCATAAAACATCTCATTATGGCAATAGAAAAGATAACTAAGTTTCCATATACGATTGTATTTTGATTTTTGAAATTAATGAAATGAAGACAAATTAAGTTACATTTAACATGTATTTCAAATAAAACTGATTTCTTTTTTTTACTAATTTCAAACATTTTTTCTGATTTTTTTTTAAATAATCAAAATTATATTAAAAAAATATAAAGAGTACTACAATCCAATACTAAGAGAATAAAGTCTAAGTTTAATATCACATAAAGAAACTACTACACATCATATATGTAGAGTTGTAATATATGTAGAGTTGTAGAAGACTCTCCGTATCATATATTTAACATTTGATTAAATTGAATGAAATTTTTTACTATTTCATATTTTTAGGTCGAATACATACAAATAGAATAATATTTATTATTCAAAATCAAAGGGCAAAACGTATGGTTACCCTGCATTATCATGATGAATACGATAAAATATCCGATATTTTCTAGAGTGGTATATACACAAAGTTAAGATCACCGGCAAAAAATTTCTAAACAATTTTCTGCTAATTAAGAAAGTATAAAAAATTAAAATACGTTGATTTTTGGCCGAATCTTCTGTGCGTGACATTCACACTTAAATACTAATTAAACTGCAATTTCTTTATAAAAATTTAAATGCAATACATATATAAATCACTCACATATCATTTTCATAGGCTAAAAAAACTTACCTAACCTTACATAAATTACAATGAATCTCGATTTTAATGGTGTGTGTAAAATTTTGTTTTTTAATTTAAATATATGTGCATACAAAAATACAAGGAAGTGGCTGCATGACCCATGTGACATAGATGAAATGAAACCAATGTAATTAAAGAAAGCTGTACAAAAAATTCACACTTGTCCAAAACCTCTACACCTACCCCACATACCATCATATTATACCCAAATAAAATGACCCATCTATATAACCCAAAAGTTTCATTTATTTTGTCCTTGATATAATTTATATTTATCCTATAGTGGAATCTTATGCTTTTCCTGTCACTTTAATTTGTACAACTTTGCTTCTGATCAGTATTCTCAGTTAATCCACCCAAATATATATATATATATATATATATATATATATATATATATATATATATATATATATATATATATATATATATATATATATATATATAAAGAGGAGGGATCAAATTACACCCGAAGAGTTACACCACGAGTTACACTCATTCAAAAACTACATTTTGAATCAATATTTTTTAAATTCAACCGTTGGATTGAAACATAATATCATATAGATCATACCTATAAAGTTTGAGCTTAATCTATAATGATTTACTATGTCATTGAATTACATCAAAATTAACGTCATATGAAAGCTCATTTTGACGTTAATCTTTGGATATCTTGATCGTATAGTAAATCATTATAGATTAAGCTCAAACTTTATAGGTATGATCTATATGATATTATGTTTCAATCCAACGGTTGAATTTAAAAAATATTAATTCGAAATGTAGTTATTGAACGAGTGTAACTCGTGGTGTAACTCTTCGGGTGTAATTTGATCCCTCCTCATATATATATATATATATATATATATATATATATATATATATATATATATATATATATATATATATATATATATATATATATATATATATATATATATATATATATATATAACTACAAATTCAACAAGTTGAATCGGCAGTTTTTTTTTTAATTAAAATTTTAAAAATTAATTTATTGACATAAATATAATAAGAATTAATTCGGCTTGTTGAACAATTCTATTATGCAGATTAATGAATCCACAAAATCAAATATCAAATGTAACCCTAAGATTGTCTTGAGACAATTAAATATCAATTGAAGTGAGTAAAACAATGAATGCGCGGTATAGGGACTGGATTTAATGGAATGGATTAGACTAACACAATATAGTGAAATTTTGTGAAATATTTAAAATACGATTATTTCCTCTTAAAAAATTACATCGGAAAAGGTCCATGCATCATGTTGGTTTTTTCTCTTTTCTTCGCACAATAATTGATCACATGTTATTTGAACACAAAATAATTGTTTCAAAATGATAGTCATTTTTAATTTATAATTTAAAATTATCTTTAAGTTACTATCTTAATAATACACATGCTTTTTTTTAATAGCAAAACAAAAAAATTAAATAAATTACATGTTTACATTAAGAAAAGTGCTCTTTTGTTCTAGCTTTTCATAAAATTTTCAAATTAAAATTTAGTGAATAGTTATTCTTAATATTTTATTTTTAATACTTGATTATTTTATTAAAAATAATTAAAATTTAAAATTTAAAAAAATCTCTTAATTTTAAAGCTATTTCAAATAATTTATTATAATAATAATTTTGAAATATAATTTTTTGAAATGTGATTTTGACTATGTTGTGAATTCTATTTATGAATGTTTATGTTATAGGATGTCAAAATTAATCATTCAATTTAAAAAAATATATATATAAAAAAAATTAAAATTAAAAAAATGGTTTTATAAAATTCATTTTTAAAAATTCGAGAAGAAAATTCATTTTTTAAAATCAAAACAAACCGATCCTAAAGCACATCGGTGCTCAAATGCAAGAAACAAATCTAAAAATTTAAGTCTGAAACAATAATTAACGGAAAGAAAAACAAAACTGACAAACTAAAAGAAAGAAAAACAAGTCAACCAAACCAACACTCTATACTATCCTGAATCCCCAAGCACATCAAATTTCTTAAGAGAGAGTAAATTGAAGAGAGGAAATCACGACCATCCACGAAGCTGCCAAGACTATTTTGAATCTCCAAAATGCGGACCTCCATAAAAAGCTTAGCAAGTTAGAGCAATATAGACATCACTACCTACACAAATATTAAAGCAGGGCAGTTGTCCACCCAATACTCTCGTAAACGCTTAATTGTTTGAACGATTTTGTTCCCATTTAACTAGAAAATTTTGAAGTATAAGCTTAAATCCACTTTCATGTCAAGTTGATTATCAAAGATATTCAGTGATTAACTGAAGCTTTCCCTTAAAAAAATTAATTTTGTTTCTCAATTTTCAAATTATCCAGATTCTAAAATTTCATATCAAAATTAGATCTTAAGACGTCTATTTATACCTAAAATTTGAAATAATTCAAAAACTCTTAAAATCGAAAGGGGCATTTAAAACCTCCTACTTTTTTATATTTATGGTAATAATAATATATCAATATCTAATTAGTGTTTTATTTTTAAAAGATAAACTTGAATAGTCTATTTCATATACTAATTTTAAATTTTAAAAAAATATTAGTTACTCTTTAATTGATATACCTTTATTTATTTCCCATTATTAAATATCTTCTTTATAACATTTTGATCTCAAATCAACAAAAATATTTTAGTTAATCAACTATAATTTATTATTACCATTAATATTATTGTTATTGTAAAATTAATAAGAAGTGAAGTACTACATAATTTGAGACGGGAGAGTATTTAGGTTTTGGTTTCATTTACATGGTTTTTTTTAATGTATTACATTGAGATCCAATAGTTAGATTGTGGATGACAGTGTGCCATTAGAAGGAGTTTGAGAGACTTTTTTAGAAACAGTTATAGCTGAAGAGATGTTTGACAGGATGGCACATTGGCACCTTTGTGAATATAAGCGGATGCAACTAAACATATAGAGTCATTTGTCCACAAATTTGAGGTTCTTATTTTTTTAGGTCACTAGAGGTTGCTATTTTATTTTATTTTTGAACTATTCTTTTTTTATGCAGTAGATCATTATATTAACACATGTATATTCTTGCATTTTCTTTTCTTATTCACATCACTTTCCTTAAACAAATGATACAAAAATTTAATTAATTTTATATGAAAAACAAAAACAAAATATTCATTTTTTAATTAACAACAAAGACACGTTTTTAAAAATAACGGATTTAGGAATTAGCACTATATAAGCAAGAAAAGTAAATAAGCAAGAAAAAAAATCCAAAATAAAAAGCTACCACCCAAAAACAAACTATAAGACCATGTGCAATTGTGTGTTTATTTAAACTCAACATGGCAAAATCATGTGCAATGGGGTGTTTAAAGTAGTGTTGAGTGTGTGTTGGAGGAGAGAGATGTTGAGAAAACTCAACACCATGTAGACTGACGCAGGGGCTGACTTGGCTGTTTGTGATTGGCTGGCCAGATTTTTATCCATTTAATACTTTGGACTCAATTATTTCGTTGCAAATTAATTTTTTTGTTTTTTTTACCAAAATTCATGATTTTTTTTCTCTATAAATAGAGACTTGGTTCATTTGATTTGGACACAGAAAAAAAAAACTAAGTTTTTCACTATCTTAATTTTATTATTATCTTTCTATTAGTGTTTATTTTGAAGTTAAGTGTTTTTTTTTAGTGAAATGGATCTCAATAATCATTTTAACACTCAAAATTCTGCTAATTTTCCATTTAACCAAAATCCCAACAATTTTCAAAATCCCAACTATTATCAAAATCCAAATCAATTTTTCAACCAACATCCTCAAAACATACCTAATTAATCGTGTGTTGTATTTTAAATTAATTTAAGATGATTTGTATCGTATCCAATTATTTAAATAAATTTTGTTTTTATTACAAAAAATTAAAAAATAAATTATTAAGTATTTATTATTTTAATTTAATTTTAATCGATAATTGTAGTTTTATGTAATCATAAAAATAAAAATAAAATTTAAATAAGAATATGAAAATAAAAAGTGGTGGGGTAGGGTGTTGAGTGAAAAACCATTGGAGAGGGTAAAAGTTGAATGGGTGTTGAGTTATTAGGTGGAAGAAAGAGAAAATGATGTGGAGTGTTGGGAGTTGAAAAAGTGGGTGTTGAGTGTTAAAACCATTGTAGATGGTCTAAGATACAATAAACAAACCAACACCCCCAACTAGGTAAGCACTAGCTAGAGCTCAGTCCACACAAAGTCATCATCAACACAAACAATCACCACCACCAAAAAACACTAGCAACACTTCAAGAAAATAATTAAAGACTATCAAGCTGCTATTGATTCATAGAGAATAGAGTTTTTAATTTGGACAGAGAAAGTATAAACATGATTACAAATCTACTAAAATATCATTTTATCGTATAAAAAATATAATTTTCTTCCACATCCTTTACATTAGTTGATGCATTAATAGCAATTATATCACTTTAGGAAGTCTAAATCGACCAAACAACAGAATATCAGGTCATAGTAAGTTCACCTTTAATATTAAACCTACCATCTAAAGAGATAAATAACTCAAATGGAACGAAGATACCTAAGTAAAACTAAAATCCAATCGAACTAAAAAAAATTATACCACACCACTGAAGTCATCTCTCAAGTTACAAACAAATGAGAAACCGACTCCACCAAACTCCCACATAAAAGAAAAAAATCTCATATAGATCAAATAAAGTCGTATGCTTTGAAAATGGAATGAGATAACAAATATGCATCAGATTTTGGCATGAGATGAGATCCAAGTAGTTGAGAGAGTTTGGCTAATGCATGGATCATCGTCTAATTGATTGGAGGAGGATCGGTTTGGATCGATTTATGTTGTCAATTGGTTGATTGTCTGATAATTTTGTTTTTACTATAATGAGTGCTCTATTTTTTGCTTGGTATGTTGGTTTGGTGTTTTTTCTGGTTGTCGAATATCTTGTTGGCGTTTTTCTCTACTTATTCCTCAAACTATTAATGTTAGTTATATTTATTTTTTACCTTTTTACTTCAATGTTTAGTCTCGAATACTTCTAATACTCTTTTTTTAAAGAAAATATATTATATAGAATAAAGGTAAATATGCACCAAGGCCAAAGTACATAAGAGGAGGCTAGAAGAGACACAAGTGATACCGAAAAAAACCAACCAAAATAACAAGAGCGAAGAGAACTACACATCACAACCATCAAACTCTATAAGCAGAAAAGAAACACCTAAACAAAAACGAAGATAGAATTAAAAGGCGAAAAAAGAAGGCACCATACAAAGAACGAGGTAGAGTTCCCCAACTTAGGATCAACGAAAACAACAACCAAACTCAATTGAACTATCAAGAACACGCTAAAAGGAGGCCGAAGTCATTCAAGCCGCTATTGGCCCAAATACTTGATACATGTCTCGAACCATGCTGAGAAAGTACTGGAGTTCCCCACATACCTATCAATATACCATTTCCAAATCAAAAGGATGCTCATGTCTTTCACGTCCTTTGCATCCACTAATTTACTTGAGAACACAATATCATTATGAGATTTCTAAATCAATCATATCACAACATGCTAAATCATAAGACAACCCCTAGCTTAAAGGACCACCAATAAAGAAAAACATTTGAAAAAAAAAATTAAGAGATCTATAAGTAAAGTTGCCGACCAACTCAACCAATTAAAAATCTCATATCAAAGAGACATCATTATGTTACCTCTTTGTACTTAATTTTTTAGGGTTATCTTTCTTTATGTTTTTCTTAGTTATCTTTATCAGTTTTTTATTGGTATTGTAAAAAATTGATTATATAATTATTATGTTACAATGTGTACTTATTTTATTAGGGTTATCTTTCTTTATGTTTTTCTTAGTTATCTTTATCAGTTTTTCAATTGTTATTTTAAAAAATTGATAACGTGTGATCGATCACAAACATCATTATGTAACTCTCTGATTATGGTGAATGTTAGTTAGGTCAAAGGATAGAAGCTGTTGGTTTAGAGTTTAACTCCTTGTTGCGGCATTTATTTGTATGTTCTTTCAAAATGTAAATAGGTTGTTGATATTTATAAATTTCAACGTTTTTTTTAAAAGTCTAAAATTATATATATATATATATATATATATATATATATATATATATATATATATATATATATATATATATATATATAATTTTTTCTATTTCAAAATAAATAATTTATTTATTAAAAAATATTTTAAAATATGTGACTACTTTTAATTTTTGTTGCAATAATAATTAATTTTTAAGAATATACTGTCTAGTTAAGATTATTTATATTTTTCTTAAATTAACATTTTTTTTATTTTTTATTTATGGTAAACATAAATACTAATATATTATAAAATACTTTTTAAAAAATCTATTTTTTATATATTTTATAATCCGTATGCAATACTAGTATAGTAGTATTAAACCAATTATTTTGTATAATCGAATTGTCATCTTTTATATATACTTTTTCTCTTGTTTTTTTTTTCTTCGACAAAATGGGTTGTGATTAATTAATTCAAACCCATTATTACTCCGATTATGAACTCAAGTAGTATATTAGTAATAATTGTTTGAACTTAACGCATTATGTATCTAAATAAACGAATCATTTGCAGTTCTTGCTACGGATCTTATTCAACTTTAAACTCTTTTAGTTCTATTGAACTGAAGATTTCACTTCAATTTAGGAATCAATTGCTTAACAGTGGTTGTTTCTAGATCTAATGATTCGATTCACGTATCAGATCTGATAATTAGAGACTTGAATAATCAGATCTGATAATTAGAGACTTGAATCTCTATAATTCAATTAATAATTAATTGTTAAGTATTTACGAACAATATTTACCTAACTGCTATAATTCGGCGTCAACAAATAATTCATATTGTGGTAAAACCATTCAGTTTATTTAAATACCCTAATCAAGTTAATTACTTTCTAATTGATGCGAATATTCCTAATCCGAATTACTTTTTGTTTCTTAAGGATGAAAAATGAAGATCAGATTTTAACAGAGAATTTCATATATTGGATTTAATCATTTAGTTTGACTGGAGAAAGGGGATCGAGACCATAGAGTTTTTAGTATATAGCAACGAAAATTGGTTTTATTTAATTTTCAGTTTTCACTACCTGTCAGGTCGTTTTCATGTCTCTAATAATTCCTAAGTCTCTTATCTGATAAATTGCCAGTTTGTACAACAAAAGCTGAGAAATAGGGCCCTTGTTTTTTTTTTTATAATTTCGGTGCCATAGCTCCTCTAGTTTTCTAAGAAGCCAACCGAACTTCTCTTGCCAAAGAGATGTACTATATACCATTTTAGTTTCAAACATACTCTCTCTGGTCCCATTTATAAGAAAAAATTCTCTTTTTAGATACATTGAATAAATAATGTATATGGACAACATACTGTCTAGATACATTATTTATTCAATGTATCTAAAAAGAGAATCTTTTCTTATAAATGGGACCAGAGGGAGTATTAGACTTCCCATATAAGTTTAGAGGGGAGGGGAATAAGAGGGATTTGGATTGTCTAACTTTATGGCGCCAACTACACCCTACCTTTCAGCCATCCTGAATCATTCGATCAATCTTATGTTTTACACGGTGCCAAGTGTCCATGCTTTTGTGAAAGAAAAAAACTAAGTAAAAGAAACATGACTTAGTGGTACACAAAATCCATCTTCTTCCTCTCTCTACACTGCCAACCCATTTTCTTCACCCTCTGTCCCCGTCGCCACCACACCCACGGTCAATTGTCATCAATCAGGTCCCATCTATGCGAACTCCTTCTCCAACTCTCATCATATCTAATTAACAACTAAACAACCACAAATTTCATGCGCAACATAACCATAAGTAAATGGAAAAAAACAGAAACAATAGCTCTAAGCTTTTGACTTGCATGGCCATGGCGTTGTAAAACAAATTTAACTTGAAAGTAAAAAAGAGTGACAGTGATGCTTGATGATTTTCTATCGTCAACAAGTGGCGACGATGGCGGCAAGCGGTGAAGATGACATGTGCGATTGAATTGGCAATTAAAATGACAGTAACAATGGTTTATCTGGTTAGTTTGATGACGACGATACGGTAACGGTGATTTAGCCGGTTGATTTGAGGACAATGATGCAACAAGAATAGTTTAACTGCGTGGCTTGGATGGCGACCTCAAAGCAGTCGTGGAGATGAAGATGAAAGCTTTTTTTCGTTTCATGTGACCTTAAAACACGTGGAAAAATGTAAAGCGTGAGATTGATCGAGTGATTCAAAACGGTTGAAAGTTAGGGTGCAGTTGGCGCCATAAAGTTAGACAATCCAAATCCGAATAAGAGACTTTGAAAAAGAAAAACAAATCTACTATCTACCCATTAATAAAAGATTGACCAAACTTCCAAAAATATCTTTTTCTTAAATTTTTTTTACACTACACTTTGGATATTTTAGTAATTAACAAATTTACCCTTCACTTTATCATCTTTTCTAACTAGATGCACCACTTGTCATCCTTTTATTAGGGATGGCAACGGGTGCCCGTGGGTGCGGGTTTTATACTACACAAACCCGCACCCGAAATTACCACCCGAACCCGAACTCAAACCCAAAAACTATTCGGGTGACAAAACAACACCCACGCCCAAACCCGTTGGGTTCGAGTTTTTTCACCCAAACCCAAACCCGCAACAAAATACATAAAATATATTTTTTCTACAATTTTCTTACAACTTTCCATAAAATATATATATATATATATATATATATATATATATATATATATATATATATATTCGGGTATGATTTTGGGTTTTGGGCGCGGGTTTCACACTACCTAAACCCGTACCCGAAATATCGGGTGGCACCCGAACCCGAACCCAAACCCAGTCAACTCCGGTATTCACCCGTTGACTCGGGTTCGGGTGCGGGTGGGCTCCGCGGGTTTGGGTCTGTTTGCCATCCCTACCTTTTATTAGTTCAAATTAAAAAGCACTTTTTCTCACCCTCAAATTTTAAATTCACCATACCATGTACCTATTCCAATACACCTCACATACATTCAATATTTCATTTCTTATGTTCCTATTATTTCAATTAATTTTTTTTTAGTAAACTCACTTTAGCTTTCACGTAAAGATGTAAATATATGATAAAAATAATGAAAACACATTTTAATTGTATGGTACAAATTTTGTGATCAAAATTTTTGTTGTTAATTGAATTAAAATAATTTACAATAAAATATTTATAAAAAATATTTAATAAAATTCTAAAATTACAAATTGTAGACGTTAAATCAAAATAAATATTAGAAACAAATAGAATAAATTCATGTAAACAATTTGACAAAAATTATCTTGACTTATATTTAAACAAAAATTAGATGAATGAGAAAATTAGAATCACTCAAATTTACTATTTTTACGGGTCACTTTCACCATTATACATTTTTTATTTTAATTAACAAAATATTTATAATTATTAGTAATATTCGTAAATATTTGTAATATTAGATAAATCCTATAAAAATTCATGCTTTCTTTACAAATGGAATCCTATAATTATCATAAGACCAATATCCATTTAAGATTATGTATTTTAGATGATGTACCATTGTTCATCATCTGACCAAAAATATTGATTTTTTTTGTATTTAGAACATATTTTATCTATTCTATTTGTTTATTATCACTAAAAATACCAATTAATCTATTTTTTAACTTCAATAAAATTAAAAATGAATCTTATCAAAGAGAATAATACTACATAGTCATTCACACAGCTAACTTTTTATCTTACGAGTCACTATCAAATTATTACCATTATTTTTAAATGTCAATTTTTTTCTTCTTTTTCCATGTCACAAGTTTTTTTAAAATTATTTAATATGATTGAGTTTATCTAATAATTGTTTATTTTACCATGTGTATCTAAATACATCATTTATCAAATTGTTTTTTGTTATAATATTTTGATTTCATAATTTTTCATTGTATTTTTCTAATAAATATGAGTTTTTCATATGTATATCTAAAAAAATTATTTCGTCAATATTAAAATAAATTCACCTGTGCGGAAGCACGGGTCTCTGACTAGTGATTGAATAAAAAATCAAAAGTTGGAAGTGCATATAATTTCCGGAATTTTTATTTTATTAATGATTAAAAAAATCTAAATTGAAAATTTTCAGAACGGTACTGAACGAGAAGTTTGAAGAGTTTAAATAATTTTTTAAAATTATAATATATGTTATTAAAATACTTCAAAAACTAAAAATATATTAATTATAAACTATCATTTATCTTTTGAGAATCTCTAACCTCACGCCTTGGGACTCTCATGCACAATGCGCATTGCTAAAAATGCTCTCTGCTTTCGTAGATGTACCTCAGAAAAGTATTTTTTTTCCAAACTTGTTTTGTTCCGTAGGTGCATCTACGAAAGACTTCTTGAGATGCATCTACGGAAGCATTTGATGTCATATTCGTGTCAGGCTCTTCTCCTCCCTTATTCTTAAATTTTCATCTTCTCAAACTCCTAAACTCTCTCAACTCAAAAATCAAACTTCCACCAAAGTCATTTTTTTCTAGTGAGTTCAACCGTTAACGTCAACATCAACGATTAAGACATTTCAACAACTTAAAAACTCACGTCGCCGGGGAGCTTCTTCTACTCATGTGCCACCTTCGGCTGATGCTAGATCTTCGATGCCACCTTCTGAGTTGCACGAGGAGGCTGATGCGCCTGAGGCGCCTTTCGTCTATCCAAAGGGTCCTTCAGATTTATCTCTTCTGACAGGGTATGCAGATCATTTAGCCAAACATATTTGGGACGAAGAGGTAAAATTTATTAGACTTATTACTCATTACTTTTTTGTCCTCGGTTTTTGATTTTTGATTTTTAACTTTGCTTGTTATTAACAGTGTTTTCTTTGGAAATTTTTCAGGATAGGACTTCCCAGAAGTTCTACAACCACGACCGAAAGATTGCCAATCTCTAACAACCTACCGAGCCATGGTTCTAGGATGTCCTTGCAGCTTCTGCGCTGAAGGACATGTGTCATATTGGGTACCACACGATACATAATGGGATCTAATGGCATTTACACAGAGGTGACACTCAGAGACTTCCTCGTTTCCATCTGCCACATGGAGAGATCACCATCACGCTTGACGAAATCGCCTGCCTCCTGCATATACCTATTAAGGGAACCCTTCATGGTCACTGATCGGAAAAATAGCAAGTGTACTATTTTTGCCTCTGTAGTAATAATAGGGGAAATTCCCCGAATGTCGATCTCAAGGACCGCGTAGGAAATACAGATTCTTAAAGTACGATTCAATTGAACAAAAACTAATGTTTTGGTTTTGGTGGATTAAATCCTTGCAAAGAAAAAATAACGAGAAAATAAATTGCTTTTTGTTATCAAATATACACTACGCCAAACAAGGAAAAAGACAGCGCTTTTTTTGGCTTTAGGCAGCGCTTTAAAGCGCTATCTATTCCCCCGCTGCCGTAGGTAAAGGCAGCGCTTTTTTTCACCTTGAAAGCGCTGCTAAATGCACCCTTTAGCCAGCATTTTTACCTATAAAGCGCTGTTAAAGGCCCCATTTAGACAGCGTTTTTATATTAAAAGCGCTGCTAAAGGCCCACTTTAGGCAGCGCTTTTATGAAACAATTTTTGAAGAAAAAGCCTCTTAAAAGCGCTGCTAAAGGCCACCTTTAGGCAGCGCTGTTCCTACAAGCGCTGCTAAAGGTCCAATTTAGCCAGCACTTTTATCTTAAAAGAGCTGTTAAAGGCCCCATTTAGGCAGCGCTTTTCTGAACAAAATTTTTAAAGAGCTTTTAGACAGCGCTTCTCTTGTAAAGCGCTGTCTAATGTCCACAAAATTTTTAGATGCATCTATTTAAAAAAGGCTTGCCCCAGGTTTTCACCACATTTCGCACCTGTATATATCATTACAAATTTCACATATACGAATAAACTTTGTATTTTTTATATGCTAAGATGCTAAGAATATATTAATAAACAACAACAAAATTACATCCAATATAATTCAATGAAAACAATTGCATCATCCAAAATATTTTTACCCAAAACAACAAAATTACATCCAATTCAATGAAAACAATTACACAAAATTACATCCAAGTCAAAAGGATGCTAAATATCTACTTTTTCTTCTTGCCAGCAAATGTAACCTTTTTACCCTTCAATATCCTGCAATTGCATCAAACCATTACAACCACAAAACAGAATAACAGAAAACCAAAAACAAAATAATATAAAGGTGAAAAACTTTCTACATTAGAGTCCATAAAACCATTCTACATTTGCCACGAATGTATTTCAAACGGCCTACATATCACTAAATAATCTATGTAGATAAATCAAATATTGCAACATGCACTTGGCTATACTCAAAATTCTCATCAATTATAGTAAAATTTCAATATACCTATACAACTTTCAACTCAATCATGAATTGACACCATTCCTCCTTAAGTTCATCCAACTTAGATCTTGAGTAAGTAGCACACTTGAAGTCATCAAAGTACTACAAAATAATATAACATGGTATGTTTAAGTTAAAGCTATTTAATTATATGAGAAATATGTGTTAAATATTAAAATAACTCTTAAGTTAGAAATCCATACCTTGGACGGAGTCTCTATTTGATTCGAAAGAAGAATTTCTTTCATAAACTGCAACATGTAAAAAACGCAATCTACTTCATTACGCTGCCCAAGACACTACACATGGAAAGGAAATATGGATAAGGCGTAAGTTTTATCACGTATCATCACTATTTATATAATCAAAATTGCGATAATTAATTAATATACCTCCACTCGAATCCATGTGATGTTGTTAGCTTTACTCTTTGGTACTTGACTTCCTCTTTGTGCTCGAAAAACTTGTATAACGCTAATAAAACATAAACGCATAATTTAAAACAATTCCCATAAATAAATAAATATTCACACGAATATTTAGAACAATCTCACTTACGTATCAACCAACTCCTTCATAGCTTCGTATGTACTAACTGGATTGTGTAAGGAATCCAGAAAATATACAACTTCTCTGATAGGATTAATCGCGACCAACAACCAATGTCCACTGTAAGGCAAAACAAATGTGAGATGAAAACTTTCTACACAATGTCAAAGTATGAAAAATTATAATAGATGAATTTAGAATTAAAGTCTAACCCGTTGTCGGTATTAAACGGTAAAAAGAACAACTTTTCTGAATTTGTGCTGGCCATAAAACGGTTGAGATGGTCCTCAACTAACTACACCAATACAAAAAAGTCAGATGTTGTTTTTTTCAGTATTAAAACAATAGCCTTCAAATACATGTTGCAATCTAATTTTCATCAGTTAATCAAATACCCTTAAATTGAACATGCTTCTAACACAATTTCATATTAGCTAGAACTATAATTCCAACATGCTTTCTCAAGACTATAAATTGCATGGCCTAACTATCACATGACCTGGCATGAGAAACAAATTCATGCATTAGTAAGAAAATTAAGAAATTCAAAAAGAAAGAAAAAATATCAGAAAAGGAAACCTAAAACATATATATGCATATGAACGAGTCTAAGTTGTGCTTTCCATTTAGAGAAGCATTGGTAAACACTCTTATCAATATGATCCATCTTAGTTTGTGAAAAGTTATTTAATTTGAAATAGATGATGAAAATTAATTCATTAGAACGTTTAAAAATTATGTGTCTTTAATTATAAGCATTAAGAACAAACTCTTTTAAGAATATTGATAAAAATTAAATCACAAAAAAACTCCCTTAATGATAATGTCAAGACATGTCATAAAATAATGGAAAAAAATGACTACCATATTAAGGGTGAATTCTAGAATGAGGGATTAATTAAGTCCCTCACTATGAACCACTTTTAACAACCAATAGATTAAAAGAGTTCATATATTATCATAGACCATACCACATAAGATTATTTCATCAATCTTTCCTCTTGGTTTTAAGTCTCCAATATTAATTAACACTCTTATATCATGAAGACATGAACCATGCATCTTCTCTACTGTTATATCTACAATAACTAGCACCACAACGCCATCATTAACAGTGGTGTTTTAATATCAATAAATATTCCACATTTCAACCCTCCCTCCTAAAAAAAACATCTCTTTTATATCCCAGTATTCAGATTAATCTAACGACAACCCAATAAATGTTGGACTAATCCTTACTAAATTGCAAAACCAGTCTTTTAAGCAAATTAATTGGAGAAAAAACAACTTCTTTTACTCTTCCCAACGTTTCAACATCAATTTATCTTAACTTCCAACACCATCTTAGATCCAACCAGAATCACAGTAAATATGGAAGAACTCAAAAACTCATTATTGTCTTCTTAGAAGAAAACAAATATCATATTTACTAGGTTGAAAAAAACCAGAGAAAATTTGAGTTGATAAACTAGTGTGAAAAATGTAACAAATGTAGAAATAGCGTGAAGAGCATACTAAAAAAAGGTAGTAGTTACGATGACGGAGAAGATGATGTTAAATGTTAATGTCTTGGTGGTGGTAGTAGTTACGATGACGGAGAAGATGATGTTAATGTCTTGGTGGTGGTAGTAGTTACGATGGCAGAGAAGATGATGTTAATGTCTTGGTGGCGGTAGTAGTTACGATGGCGGAGAAGAGTAGACTCAAAAAAAGGTTAAAAAGACAATACAATCCAATGTGGTGTGGTGTATAATAAAATCTATATATTCATTTAATCTAATGGTTTGTAAATGTGGTACATGGTGAGGGATTTGGTTAGTGCCTCACTCTAGAAGTTACCCCATATTAAGAGCAAAAATGTTCAAAAGTTAATAAAGTCAGTATTGTTCCACAGCAAATGAAATAATTCATAACTCACTAGAAAAACTGTTACCAACAAAATTACAGCAAAAAAAACAAAACACACAAATTCAGCTACCGGGAAATCTTGGTGTGTTTTTTCATTAGATTGTTGCAGCTTATATCATTGAAGTATAGTTGGGGTGAAGTTTGCAGCTTTTATCCTCTTGAAGTTGCAATTAAGCTACCGGGAAATATCACTATTTTGGCTATAGCCTATAAATCAACGACAATCGAATGTAATGTAACTAAAGCCTACTCAAACAAGTTTCTATAAGAGAAATCATCGGACAAACATATTGGAGGCAGCAATCCAGGCTACAATTTCTCAAGCCAATTCAATCCTATTTTTCAATCCTAACATATTGGAACAATATGAGGATTGTCAAAGACAGAAACTCTTCATTATTGTATTTTTTGTTGGGTTATCAGACGTGCCATCTATATTTACAGTGACTTTACATATAGAAGATCTTGCAAAAAAAACTTGATGCAGACAATAAGGAATATAGAAAGTGTGTAGCTAAATTGGATGACATTAAGGTCTGATAATTATTTTGTTTTTACCTTAAATTCTTCTTTAAGGGTAACTCAATCATTCTATTTACTAGTGAGCGAGAATTTAGTAACTCAATCTAGTTCATGTAGCAGAATCTGACTTGGAATTTCTTTTGATTTGGAAAAATAGAAGTAAACAAGTAAAACTCTGTTCAAAACAAAAGAAATATGAACTTAGAAAACAAATTAGAATGTTACAAAAATGAATACCTTAAAGTCTTCCTTGTGTATGCACAGACTTGAGAATGTCGTAAATAATACTTTAGACAAAATCTAGTCAATGGTCCTTTTCTTACAAGCCTGAGGATTGAGGAAGATATACAACATGTCATTATTCTAAGAAATAATTGTTCTACATTTACTTCAGTTAAGATATATACAATTCATATAGATGTATGCACTTATGCTTCTGATTTCTCTTCAAGGATGAGTTCTCATATGGAGATTTCATCAATCAGAGGGTTATAATATATAGACATCTCTTTATTAAAATCACTTATTTTTGTCCAATAATTCAAACTTGAACACCAAAACATGCATAGATATAAACTAAAAATAACTTAATTAAGTGCTTTTAGCACAATAAATTATCATACAATTACATGTATTGTTAAAAAACTATCTTGAAGAGTTTATAGAAACAAGAATAGCCTACAATTTATGAACCACCAAAACAGGCAAAATCGAAAGCGTAATGCAAGGCTGATCACCAAGAGAATTCGACGACATAGGAAGCGGCACACTGTTTTCAGTTAACAGCAACCTAAACTCATTCTCCAACTTATCCAAAGCAGCATCTAACAACCCACCATTCAAGTCACCATTCTGTGACTCCTTAAGACTCTCCAACTCCCTCTTTAAATTCTTAAGATAAACCTGATCCGCAACCGAATTATCTTCTAAATACTCAACTATATCATCCAACCATTGAATAGCCAACCCACAATTATCTCCCAAAAACCTCAACGCCTCCTCAAGACGCTTCAAAACCGACAAATAACCCGGTAGATCAATCCGCAAATCCGACAACAAAGACTTCTCAAGGCCATGAACCGCATCGAAAACCTTCAACATAGCAGCCGTAAGACCAACAGCCCTATTAATATGCTCGAATTGGCCGAACCACAGATTCAAGCCAAGGCAACCTTACCCTAATCTCATCTAACCTTGGCCCTTATTTCTCTACTCCTAACCCAACTGTCTTTGATTTCTCTAAGCTAAATTTCAATGATTTAGTAGCACAAATCAAATTCTCAATTCTACTATCACTATTACAACCAACAGAACCAGAACCAGAAGCCATTCAAAACACTAAAGCTAGATAAATAATTGATTTGGAATTGGGGCTTTTTCCTTATTTGGGGCTATTTTTCATATGAATTGTCAAAATATGGTTTTTGCGATGAACCGCATCGAAAACCTTCAACACAGCAGCCACAGGACCAACAGCCCTATTAATATGCTCGAATTGGCCGAACCGCAGATTCAAGCCAAGGCAAACTTACCCTAATCTCATCTAACCTTGGCCCTGCTTTCTCTAATCCTAACCCAACTGTCTTTGATTTCTCTAAGCTAAATTTCAATGATTTAATAGCACAAATCAAATTCTCAATTCTACTATCACTATTACAACCAACAGAACCAGAACTAGAAGCCATTCAAAATACTAAAGCTAGATAAATAACTGATTTGGAATTGGGGCTTTTTCCTTATTTGGGGCTATTTATCATAAAAATTGTCAAAATATGGTTTTTGCGATTAACCAGGAAAAGGGATTTTCAAATATTGAATTTTTAGGTAACCTTAATAAAAAGAAACAAAATTTGTACTTTGCAATCGAAGAATCAAAAAAGGGTTTTGATTTAAAGTTGGAGAGAGAAAGAAGAAGGTGAAACTCACGGACTGATTTGGAGAAGACGAGTTTGACTCAGCAAGTTGGGACTTGAGTTATGGATAAAGAGAATGAATGGAGTAGATGAGAATCTGAATCTGCGCGTGTAAATGATGAGATATATGATTTTTGGAGAAGACGAGTAGGTGAAACTCACTGACTGATTTGGAGAAGACGAGTGTGAATCTGGAGTAGATGATTTTTGAGAACGAGAGTCTAAGAAGAAGATACCGAAAGAATTTAGGGTTTTAGACTTTTGTTCGTATAAGCCCTTTCTAATTATTTTAGGAATATTGTTTTTTAGAAATTAATAATTCCCCTAAGACAGCGCTTTAGAGAAAAAGTGTTGGCTAAGGTAGGCCTTTAGCAGCGCTTTTGAAAGCGCTGGCTAATATGGGCCTTTAGCAGCACTTTTGAGAATATTTTTTTTAAAATTTACATGACTTTAGACAACGCTTATGGGAAAAGCGCTATCTAAGGAAGGCCTTTTAAAAAGCGCTGTCTAAAGTAGGCCTTTTACCAGCGCTTTTAAAAAGCGCTGTCTAAGGTAGGACTTTTAGCAGCGCTTTTACTCATTTTCTTATACTGTTTCCGTGTTTTATTTTTTATTTTCCTTATAGCAGCGCTTTTTTAGAAAAGCGCTGTCTAAAGTGCGCTGTCTAAAGTCTCTTTTGGCGTAGTGATATGAGATGCTAGGGTTAGTGGTTGATTTGGCATGTAACACTCAGAATTAAGATCTCTTCAACAAGTTCATAACACTCAGTTACCAATCCTTAGGGTGTTTTCTCCTAAGTCCTTAGTGAGAAAACCTTTGGTCTTCCAACCTAATTCCTAAGTCATTAGGAATCTAAATTGAAACCAAGCCTTTATTTTATCAAGATTATATGGTGATTATAGGGTATCCCTAGTCCTAGGTGATATCTACTATATTCAAATTATGCACAAACCCTAACAACTACAGTCCTGTACCTGTTAGCCATGGATTAATCCTTATTTGACCGATAAGGAAAACATGAAGAACATTGCATAATTTAACTGAATACTATAAACCAATGTATTGACGAAATCACAAATTCATCGTTATTACAAAACCAAATCAGGACCACCCCCTAGCATTGGGGGGTTTAGCCTCTCATAATATTCAAGAAAGACAAAGTAAAGAATTTAGACATTACAAAGATAATTGGGAACTTTGATCTTTAATGGTGTCCACCGTTGAATCTCTCTGTCTCCGAAACCCTTGATGAAGCTATCTTCTCTCCTCTGTGGTTTTTTATCGTATGATGTAAAAGAGTACCAAAATAATTCTCTCAAACTCAACTAAATAGTCTAGGTACAAATCTCAGCCAAGTGGAATGTCTAAAGTTCCCTCAAGGTGGAGATTTAATGAAAAAGCCCTAAAATTGGAAGTTTTCACGCTCTCAGCAACACTGGCCGTGCTTGGAAGCACTGGCCGTGTTGCTCTTTTATTTTATTTTTGCTCCCAGCAGTCCTGACACGGGCCGTGCTCAGCCACACGGCCGGCCGTGTTGTCCCCCTGGATTTTGTATGGAGAAGAGTCGTTCACCTGACACGGGTCGTGCTTGGAAGCACGGGCGGCCGTGTTGGCTCCCTGGATTTTGTATGGCATTTTCTTTGAAACCTGACACGGGCCGTGTGCTGAAGCAGTGGCCGTGTTAGACCCCAGAACCTTGAATTTTCATCTTTCTCTTACTTCTCCTTCCTTCATGGTTGCTTCGACATTTAAGATGACTTGTTCAAAGCTGAAACTTGTACACAACTAACCAAACGACATCAAAAGAATCTAAATAACTTAAATTAAAACATAATGCAAAGTAAACATAAAAGCAATCAAACATGAGATACTTAAACAAAAACAATAAAACATTGATCAAAGTGTTACCGAATCGACAAATTTAGACCGAATACATGACAGAAATTAAGTAGAAATGGTGACCGATTAATCACAGTAGGCTGACTAAGGAGGAAGCGAGGGGGGTTCTTATTGTTGAGCTCGGGGCTGATCATGAGGACGCGCTTAAGGAGGTGGAGAAAACCCGCGACGCGCACGCGAGATTTTCCTTCTTGACGCAGCAGTACGAGGTCTAGCTCCTTGTGACACAACAGACTGTTGGTGACCCAGTAGAGGAGGACATACACAGGCAGTGGGTGTTGAGGTGTTACTTCTTATTTTTGTTAAGCACTCAGCTGTTCTTGGACACTAGTTCATCAAACACATATGTCGTTTACTTGAGGTACTTATCGGATACCACACGTATCCATAAGTTCAACTGGGAAGCGGCTACACTGATGTATAGTTACCATAGACTGGGAGAGGGATGCTTGTGGAAGGCAGGGACTGTGGCTCGCAGTTGTTCCCCCTTAATGGTAACAATCTTATATCATTCAATATATATATATATATATATATATATATATATATATATATATATATTTGTGATAATGTTTGATCCCGATAGTTTTTTTCCAGGGTTGAATATTACAGCACTTCCCCATGATCATTGGCTGGGCAGAGTTGTCTGACTACACTGAGGCCATGTCGCGTGCTAGAGCCTTCATCCCCCTTAGAGGGAACTAGGTGTCGGATCCTTTCATGCATGCTCTTGATCGCATGGCTGCAGAGGACATTCGATACGACTACTATGTGGCTAACTGTGAGACGGTTCTGTGGGATGATGTTGCCATATATTCTAGATGGTTGGTTGTCAGTTTGACCATCATTGTTCGTTATCTTCTAGAGCGCGTCATGCGGCAGTCCGGGTATTGTCAGATGATATCTCGCGACCCTCTTGTCTCCGCTCATATCTTGATGACCTATCATCAAATAGATGAGGTATTTGCAAACTGAGATCATCACCTGGTTCTTAACGAGGCTCGGGCGACTTGATCAGAGAGAGATGAGTTGCACAGACGGGTGCATCACTTGGTACTTCACGGTGTCACATCCATACATGCTCCCAACTACACTGGGATCACCACCCAGACCGACCCATAAGGAGATCTTGGAGACTCATCAGTCTCAATTGGACCACACTGACGATGTTCTTCCTCGATGGTGTGAGATACTTGACATGGCGCAGGCATGCATTGTCGCTAGTTTCTTCCCTGAGGGGTCGGACACATGCGTGTACTGGATGGTATCATGGAGGCGGCACATAGGGCATTTATGTAACGTCGATGTCGTGCCATGACTGGTTGGGCACTTAACGCTAGAGGCAGAGTAGCCAGTAGAGGACGCGGACGCAGAGTCAGGGCTAGAGGAAGAGGAAAGTTAAAGGAGGAGGATGTTGTCCAGCACACACAGTAGTGATGCCTATGATTTTATTGATATATGTATTTTGATTACATTTATGTACTTTTTTTTATAATGTATGATATTATTTGGATGATTTATACGACGTGTTATTTATGTGTTCTATATATCATTGCCATTACATTATACTACTTTCATGTACTATATTTAGATGTCAAAAATATTGTAGTTTTGAAGTAAAATAATACTGATTTAAAATATAGCAGAAGGTTCCGTAGTTATATCTATGGAACACTCTATTTTTTACACGTTTCGTAGATACATCTACAGAGATTTACTAAACTACAATATTTTGAAATTTTCCAACGTTCACTATGTCTTTTATTGCTTCCGTTGATGTACTTGCGGAACAAACTAATTTTTTTTATTAAAAAAATGCTTCCAAATGTGCATCTACGGAAGCAGGGGAATAATTGGAATTTCATCAGGTGGCTAAGAGATTCAAGGGGCGCATTGAGATATTCTTTATCTTTTACATAATTTTTTTCTCAAATGTTAAAAGATATTTTTATTTTTTATGCAAATCTCTTTTCTCTTAAGCATTCACTTCTCCCACATAAACTCTCAAACAGAATTTTAGGGTTTGAGATTTTCTTCGATAAAATTATAAATGCAAGAGGTCCCGTTAAAACCCGCACGACTTATTTTTTTAATAATTATGTAGTGCTATATTTATAAAGGATATGACTAGTGCAATAACCATAAGCCACCCCTAGGAAAGACGACGATCATATGTCGCACTTAGGGAGGTATTGCATCATCCCCAATGCTTCTCTATCGCTCACTTCTCATAAAACATGGACTATCATATGAAATTTCTAAAATTTCTTTACCTTCTTCGAAAACATGGTCTATCATATGCAATTTTTGGAATTTCTTCCCTTCTCCAAAAACATGGACTATCATATGCAATTATTGGAATTTCTTTACCATGTCCAAAGTGGACTATCATATGTAATTTTAGGAATTCATTTCCTTTTTAAAAACATGGACTATCATATGCAATTCTAAAATTTCTTTCCTTTCTCTAAAAACCTGGACTAACATATGCAATTTCTAAAATTTCTTTCCCTTCTTCAAAAACATGATCTACCATATGCAATTGTTGGAATTTCTTTACCATATCCAAAGTGGAATATCATATGCAATTTTAGGAATTCACTTCCATTTTAAAAACATGGACTATCATATGGAATTCTAAAATTTCTCTCCCTTCTCTAAAAACATGGACTATCATATTCATTTTCTTGATTTTATTTCCCTTCTCCAAAAACGTTGACTATCATATGCAATTTTTGGAATTTCTTTCCCTTCTCAAAAAACGTAGACTATCATATGTAATTTTTGGAATTTCTTTACCTTCTTCGGAAACATGGTATATCATATGCAATTTTTGGAATTTCTTCCCTTCTCCAAAAACATGGACTATCATATGCAATTATTGGAATTTCTTTACCATATCCAAAGTGGACTATCATATGTAATTTTAGGAATTCATTTCCTTTTTAAAAACATGGACTATCATATTCAATTCTAAAATTTCTTTCCCTTCTCTAAAAACCTGGACTAACATATGCAATTTCTAAAATTTCTTTCCCTTCTTCAAAAACATGGTCTACCATATGCAATTGTTGGAATTTCTTTACCATATCTAAAGTGGAATGTCATATGCAATTTTAGGAATTCACTTCCATTTTAAAAACATGGACTATCATATGGAATTCTAAAATTTCTTTCCCTTCTCTCAAAACATGGACTATCATATTCATTATCTTGAATTTATTTCCCTTCTCCAAAAATGTTGACTATCATATGCAATTTTTGGAATTTCTTTCCCTTCTCAAAAAACGTAGACTATCATATGCTTCTCTAAAAACTACAACTCAATCCTAACAAAGTCAAAATGTTCAGTGGCCCGTTAAGAGAAGCCACGCCAATGCCAAAGAAGTGCATCATCTTATAGGTTACCTTGTCGCCCTATTTCCTTCCTCTCGTGCGCATGCGACAATGCTTTCCTTTTGAAAACTCACAAACAACTTGTTCTCTAATTTTTAAAAGAGTTTTAAATATTTCTTAAACACTTACAAACGATTTCTTTCATCTTTCATCTTATTATTTTTCCATTGTTGCATGGATCTGAATCTTATCTTTAAATATTCGTGATTGGTTGAGGAAATTCATTTTGGTTTTAACGCTTCTTTGGAGATTTGGTTAAGATATCAGAGGTTCGCATGAATGTGTAATGTTGTGGCTGGTTCTAACAACTCTAGTGAAAAAAAGGAGGTTCTTCGCTCCAGGTTGACCTTGGTAGTATTGTTTGGAAATCTACAGACATGGTAGGAGTTTTTCTCAATCTTCAGACATACCAATGCTCAAGATACTTGTGGAATTATGTGGAGATTTTTGTAGACAGAGAGTTAAGAGCAGGTT